>NC_056665.1:18483777-19083777 GCF_018350195.1 Panthera tigris
GATATGACACAGTAATTTGAAATCTCATCTTGAGGTGAGGTGTGGTCAGCTGAGGACACAGGTGAAGAGCTTATATATAAAGAGGCACTTTCACATACACTGCAATTATAGACTAATATGGCCAGAGGGCTTACCTGTTACCTGTTCTTTAGAACCATTACCTTGATAAATCTATGCAAGACATCTGAAGGGGTTTCTGCCTGTATCCTTCAGATGAGGAAATCAAAGATCTAATATGATAGAACAAAGCTCAGTGGGTAAGAGGTGGAGATAAGAAGTGTGATTCCCAAGAGGTTCTGGATGCAGCCGGAGCAGGCTGGCAAGGGGGCTGCCCATCAGCTGTTGTGAGACTGAGAAGCCAGCCTGACCTACGAGTATAGTCAGCTGGGATGTGATGGACTTTTCAAGATGCTTCTCCCACATTAATCCTCAATTTCTACTTGTACTCTGTTGGTTTTTTTAAGTTTATTTATTTATTTTGGGAGAGACAGAGATGGTGTGAGTGGGGGGAGGGGCAGAGAGAGAGAGAGAGAGAGAGAGAGAGAGAGAGAGAGAGAGAGAGAGAGAGAGAGAGAGAGAGAGAATCCCAACTAAGCTCCACCCTGTCAGTGCAGGGCATGATGCGAGGATCAAACTCATGAAACTGTGAGATTGTGACCTGAGCTGAAACCAAGAATTGGACATTTAACCAACTGAGCCACCCAGGCGCCCCTCTGTTGGGACTTTATAAACATGAATAAAGTAGAAGATCAGATATAAAATGAAATGACTTGAATGGGTACATCATAAGAAAAGATATCCAAATGGCAAACACAAACAATGCTCAGCCTCATTACTTGAAAAGGAAATGCCAACGAAAACCCCAGGGAGATACCACTCTACACCCACCAGAAAGGCCAACGTGGAAAAGACTGACAATATGGGGCACTGGTGACGCTGAGAGCAAGTGGAAGCCCACTGTGGCTCACGGCAGTGGATATGGTAGGGTTGCTCTGCAAAACCACACCCTCCTTCGGTCACATACACGCACGTTAGGAGGCAATGACTCCTTCCCGCTGTGTGAACATACACCTGCCCAACACACACACTTGACTAGATGGGCAGTACTGCAGCAGGAAGCATGCTCTAGAACAGGTGCCCGTTTCTCTATGTTATACCTTGATAAAGATTTTTTTTTAATGTTTATTTACTTTTGAGAGAAAGAGAGAGAGAGACAGAGGCATGAGCAGGGGAGGGGCAGAGATGGAGACACAGAATCTGAAGCAGGCTCTAGGCTCTGAGCTGTCAGCACAGAGCCTGACGTGGGGCTCGAACTCACAACTGAGATCACGGACTGAGCCGAAGTCAGACGCTCAACCGACTGAGCCACCCAGGTGCCCCCCTTGATATGGATGTTTAAAAATAAGGACAAACAATAAGGTAGAGAGGCTTTGGTGAGAGACTGAAAGTGTGGAGAGACAGGTGAGCTCCTGCAGGGCAGGACTGTGGCTTGTTAGGACGGGGTCTGAAGTGCCTTGGGCAGACCCCAGGGCAGAGCAGGGACAAGGCAAGGGGTCACTGAGATGAACAGGAACCCAAGGCACTTTCCCTCAGGGGTGGATAAACACATAGAATCAGGATAAGAGGAAGACACTCCAACTGAGTGACACATGTTTTTTCCTCTGTTCTACTCAATGAAGATAGATTATAAGATAAAGTCACAAAAGTGGTTCAGACCTGCTCACCATCTGGAGGCACAGACTGCTTAACGGACAGCAGCTCCAGGTGTCAGGGGTAGGGTGGGGCTGCTAACGCCCTTTCAGGGCAGCAGACATCCCAGGTTTAAGGCCTCCCCTTCGAGGTATCCAAGTAACATATGTAACTTAGGCTCAAGTGTAGAAGACTGAGATTTTTAAAAATCCATCCGTGGGAACACCAGGTCACTGGCATTTTGAAAGTAGACACATGGGGGCTTTGCTTTGGAAGCAAAAAGCAAGTATAGGCATATAGCTTCACGTCCCACCCCAAGGCTTCCTGCTTGGTCTTAGGAGGCTGACTGCTCTCCTTCTGGATGCTCATGGGGTGATGCTGTGTGCTAACCCCAGCGCATTCCGTATCTATGCTACACTCACCTTCTGGTCCTTCTCTGACAGAGCGGGCTTCTCACACAAGACCATCTGAACCTTTTCTCCTGACCCTACGTCTCCAGCCCTCTCCCTGAAACACAAGCCTCCTGATGGGGTACCAGAATTCAAATTGGAGATGAACTTTCTGCCTTGCAGTCTTTTGGCAGAAACTACCACCCACAGTGACACAAAATTATGGCAGGAAGGGGCGAGCCCAGGAAGCTGGATTAAAAACACGGATGGTCCCCAAGGCCTTGATGTCAGCTGGCAAGAAATACGAATTCCAAGAGCTGTAAAGACCAAGGCTAGGGAGAGAAAAAGGTGGGGTAGGGGAGCGGACTCTCTTGCCAGTATTTTTGGACAGTGAATAAACCAGCTGCAGAAGACGGGGAAGGAGCCAGGAATACAAAGTGAGGTGGGGGGGGGGGGGGGAGTTGGGTAGGGAGAGGTTGGTGGGAGCGTTCCAAGTCCGAGATGTTCATAGCAGTGTGATTCGGACATCCTTGGGAAATCTCAAGGCAGCGAGCCTGGTGATTTAAGGAGTGAGCCAGGCAGAGGACATTGTTTTGGTCAGAGATTGGCTCCAGGTCCTCGATCAGCTGTGCTTTGTAACAATCACCACGTCAGGCTTCTCTGCCAAAACAGGTTAACAACTGTTGCCTGGACTTCGTAAAACGCTGTCTGCATCTCCCCCGGAAACACCTGGGGCTGCCGCTAAACCACCCACCCAAGGACTGGGCCCTTCTCTTCCCATTCACCTGGGGTGGTTCCCTGAAAGGGAAGGAACCTTATAGAAACTACCTGGGGGAAAGAGCCTGTTGTTGCTTTCCAGAACGGAAAACAGATCTATGCTGTTATTACGAAAGGTTGGACAGGCTACCAAGGCATAAATATTACAGATGCAAAGACATAGTGTTTCTGTCACATGGAGTAAACAAGGCTGGGCTACATTTTGGACTTTGTTCTTGAGAGGGCCCTGAGCCTCCCTAGCTGTGGCCTACAACCTCGCCAGGGTTGGGCAGGTGTGTGAGAAGGTGACCCTCATGTGTAGGGGAACCTGAACCCCACTCATGGCTGTTCACGGCATCTAGGCCTCAGTGAGGTGAGACAGTACAAGAAAGGGGAGGCTAGCGCGTGATCTACCTTCTTGGCATAATAATTTACAATAACCTTTGTGTTTGGGGGGAGAACAGTATGAAGTGTGTCTTCTGGGGCAGTAGAAAAGCAGAGACTGCTTTTTCTCAGCCAGCATGCATCCAAGTGATGAGGTAGGAAGCGGATATCATTGAGGACCGTTCTGCTATAAGCACGGAAAGGAAAATGGTGCCCAGACAGGTGTGGCCTTCGTGGAGCCCAGAGGCCAGTGGGGGGAGGACAGAGTGAAAACAAGCGAGCAAGTGCAAAAGAGTAATTACAAATTGTTATCATACCTGTAAAGTAGAAAGAGGGTGCTGAGAGAGAGGGTAAAGCAGGCACCCAGTCTGGTGCAAGGTGCTCAGGAAGGAGGCCTGAGAGGACATTTAGCTAGAGACCCAAGGAGAGACACAGGCAAGCTGGGGAGAGGGAAAGGAATACTGACAAGTGTTTGGAGCCTGAAGTGCTGTATCTGAGGACAAAAAGGAAGCTGCAGTGAGTTGAATGGTGGTTCCTTCCCCTCCAAGATAATCCTACTCAGAACCTTCGAATGTGACCTTAATTGGAAAGAGGGTCTTGGTTGATGTAATTAAGGATCTCTTGGGGTGCCTGGGTGGCTCAGTCAGTTGGGCATCCGACTTTGGCTCAGGTCATGATCTGGTTCATGAGTTCAAGCCCCACATCGGGCTCTGTGCTGACAGCTTGGAGCCTGGAGCCTGCTTAGGATTCTGTGTCTCCCTCTCAAAATAAATAAACATTAAAAACAAAACAAAACAAAAGGATCTCTTAATCATGAGATGAGGTCATCCTGAATTAGGGTAGGCCCTAAATCCAACTACAGGGGTCCTTAGGAGAGGAGAAGACACACCAAGAAGACCATGTGAAGACAGAGGCAGAGACCAGAGGCAAGTCTACAGGGGCAAAGAATGCCAAAGGGCACCGGAAGCCACCAGAAGGTCAGGGAGAGGCATGGGTGGGATGAATTCTTCAATTTCAAGAAGGAATCAATCCTGCCAATACCTTGATTTCAGACTTCTGGTTTCTACAATGGGGAGAGGAGGATAAATTTCTGTTTAAGACACCAAGTTGTGGTCAGTTATTACAGCAGCCCCAGGAAATGAATACAGAGGCTATGGTCAAGAGTATGGATTTTATTCTAAGTGCAGAGGGAAATGATTGACAGGGCTGAAGCAGGAAGAAATATAACTGGATTTATGCTTAAGTGGATCTCTCTGGCTCTGTGTGGGAAATGAATCTGGGGGACAAGGAGCATGTGGGAAGCAGGGAGGCCAGTGCAAAACGTCTGAAAGAACAATGGAGCCTCGTTGCTAGGTTCTAAACCAGCTGTGTGACCACGGGCAAGTTACCTAACCTTTCTACCACTCAATTTCTAATCAGTGGAGCCAAAAAGAATACCTATCCTCATATGGCAGCATTTTTACATGATTCACTTTCTGTAAATGCATAGGAGGGAGCGTGGCACACGGTGTGGGCTCACTGTATTTGCCATTCTTCCCCTGAGAGGACACAGAGGAGGAAGAGAGGGGACAAGAGGACCACTCACAGACTCAGGGGCTTTGGACTGTGGCAATGTCACAGAGGGTGGTGCTATGAACTGAGTGTGGAAGTGGGCTGGGAGGAGAGATCAGTTTGGGAAGGGTCAGGTCCAGGAGAAGACCAAGGGAAGTCGGCGAGGACTTTTTAATCTGTTTTTGCTTGTCACTATAAGCCTATAACTAGCTGAGTCCTTAGTCCAGAGTCAGAGCCTTGTCAAGGTGTGTGAAGGCACCATGTTGGAAAGGTGTCATTGCGAAGGGGAACAGGAGCCAGGAGACATGAGAGCACCAGTATTCTTTTTCTGGTCCTTCTACCATTGCCTGCCCCACGGGATGTTGTTGGATGACAGAGATCAGACATAAAGACTTCCCTCTCAGGGATGTGTCAGTGCCCATAACCATCTGATGTGCTAAGACCTGCATACCCCTCAGTGGCCTGTTTGTGGTAGCCTGACAAATCCCCCCCCCCCCCATTCCTCAATGATAATACACAGGAAGAGGGGCAAGGAGAGAGAAAGTCCATGACCACCACTGGGTGGGGAGGAAGGGCACCTGATAAAGAAGAGGAATGGAAGATTTTTACAACTTTGGGATTTCTGGAACAGCCTCTCTCTTGAGGCCACTGGGTGTGGAGGAATAGGGTGAGGACCCAGCCCATGAAATCTCACAGCAGGTCAGGCCAGGGAAGCACGTTAACTTGGCTTTCTGAACTAGGGGTTCTTTAGGAGTGGGTGGGCAGAAAGCAGCTGGGATGAGAACAGTGGGTAGAGCCAAGGCATGGGGGATGCCTTAGCCAACATCATGCCAAGAAAACAAAGTCAGGGCCCTTAAAAGTTGTGCCCAATGCATCTGCTCGGCATCGATGACATCTTATTCTTGTAAGGGGTGTCCTTACCTGAATACAATCCAATTGTCAACCGTCTCTGGGCACAGGGTCCTTCTGGGCATTTAAAGGTTCTGATAGGCCCCTACTATGACATTTCCTGGGTGACATCTGGTGTGGAATGCTGTGCCAAAGGAGACCAATCCTCGGCTAGAGTACAGGAGCTCCAGATGCAAACATGATGCATCCATGACAGCTATGTATTACAACAAAGCCTTTCCGTGTAAATCACCCTCCTCTGAGCCTCAAACAGTGCTGTGAGTTAGGGGGCAGGGCACACAGTCTCATCCCATCCCTAATCTTCCATTAGTGCTAATATAGAGAAGGACCATATACTAAAGACAGACCATGTATGTTATATGTATGCCCATGAATTATTCCAACTTCAGACAGAGACACAGGTAATAGCCATCACCTGCTATAGGGAGTGGCCCTGGGACTTGAAGCCTTCTCTGTTTCACTTTGAAGTCCAGCTCTTCCTACCATACTGTGCCAGCTCCCTCTAATGGCAAAACTGATACCCAGAGGGAAGAAGGGGCTTCCTTGAGGACACACGACCCACAATTAAGCCAGGCCTAAATCTCTGCATCCTGATTCCAAATCCAGAGCTCTCTTCTCAGGGCCACAGATGAAACTATTTTAACTTCCTCACAGAGCCATGAATAAATAGAAACCTCTATTAATTTCTCACCATTTAGCAAAACAGGCTTTCTAACCTTCTACACATCTGTGATGGTTACTTTTATGTGTTGATGTGACTGGCCACAGGGTGTGCAGATGAAAGGTTATTTCTGGGTGTGTCTGTGAGGGTTTCTGGATGAGGCTGGCATGCAGGCCTGTGGACGCAGTAACGTAGATGGCCCTCCCTAATGGGCATCGTCCAATCCCTAAAGGTCTGAATAGAACAAAAGGCAGAAGAAGAAGGAATTCACACACGCACCCTGTGCCCCTACCCCCACTAGGACCTCTCTTCTCATCTTCTCTTGCCCTCCCCTGGGATTTCACCATCAGCTCCTTTGGGTCTCAGGCCTTCAGACCTGACTGGATGACATCACCAGCTTTCCTGGGTCTCCAGCTTGCAGATGGCAGATCGTGGGACCCCCTCGGCCTCCATAATTATATGAGCCAAGTTCTCATCAAGATTCATACATATATTCGTTGATTCTGTTTCTCTGGAGGATCCCAGTATAGCCTCTATGCTTTTAATTAAGAAGTCATTCCTAAAAGATTAAAGACACAACTATTATTTTTCAGCCACTCTGCTAAATACCGGAAGGAAAAGTTTTAACAAGACACAGTATGTGATGCCAATTCTTATAGCACTACTGGGGGAAAAACAGTGTTCTTGACGTTGACTAAACTGTGTGCATGTTTTCCTTTAATCGGGACGTTCTTGACCTTGGCTGGCCATTGGGTTCACCTGGAGAGATTTAAAACATCCAGTTCCTGGGTCCCATCCCCAGAATTTGTGAATTAATTGGTCTGGGATACAGCCTGGGCTTCAGGATTTTTAAACACAGGAGGGATTTGCTAATTATTCATCACCATGACTTAATTATGGATATAAAGCATTTCTTTTTCACTGATAATTTATAACTTGCTCTTTTTGAAGTGAATGTGATGAAGCTGATGGCACACAGGACATGAAACAGACTCTTTTAAGAAATACTAAAAATGGGAAATTTCAGAGGAGACGAGAAACACCTGTGGGCAAGGAATTTTTATAATTAAGCACAACATCTACCCCTGAGCTTTCTGGAGCAAATGTGCCAAGAACAAGAGGGGTCATGGTGTCTTCTAGGTCAATAAAAGGAAGCTTATAAGATAAAACACAAGAACAAAACAAAACAAAACAAAACAAAACAAAAAAACCCAAAAAACAATTTTCTCTCAAATCGTTCTAAAAGGACCCATGAAAAGTATCTGGATGTACAGGACAGCTGAAACCCCAGGTGCTTTGTGACTCATCAACAGCCAGGCAGCTCCCAGATCAGCTAAGAGCCAATCGAAAGGTGAGCCTCTCTTTCGAAGGTCCACAGGCCTCCCCGGAAGGTCCCCTAAGGAAGCTGCAGGCCAGGGGAGTGTGTCACCCAGCTGTCTCAGGACAGCTTTCTAGCAAGGCCCACGTGAGGAGTAAGGAGCCATGGGACTCAGGGTATCTGTGCTCACAGAAAGAGCTCTGTCGAAGTTGAGGTGGCCTATGACACACTCAACACCCTGCGTCCGTGGCCCTTGGAGGGACTTGGTCTTCCTTCCGCTCAAATTCTCGCAGGAGACAGACCCTCCTTTGCCTAAGGCAGGAAGAGCTGCTGCTGGGAAACCCCGATCAAGGCACCCTGGAGAATGCCTGCTCAAGGGGAACTTACGGGGGGTTGTCACATTTCCTCTGCCGGAAGCGGGCTCCCGTCCCACACGTCCGGCTGCACATGCTCCACGCGCCCCAGGGGCTCCAGTCTCCGTCCACGTGCTCCGGGATGGGTGTCTTGCTCACGCACTCCCCTGCGCGGCACCACTGAAACACAGCAGGGGGGCCCCAGGGGCCCTCAGTGCCCAAGGATCAAACCTGCTCACTCACCCGGTAACTTGCGATTCCCACCACGTGAAAAAGCACCTTGCTGTCCCAAATTGCCTTCTGTAATTCACGTACGAGCAGACCGTTTTGGGGCATGCATGCTTCTTAGCTCTAGCGACCTTTCTTCCTCACTCAACCTGACACCTGTACACCTGTGGCATTTGCAGCGTGCCCTAAAATCCCACGTGACATGTGCTCCGTTGGAGTTTTCTAAGTTCTCAGAAAAAGGATTAGTTCACATGGCTTATGGAGAGACCTGAATTTCTGCCAACTTTCCTGACTGGGAGTGCATCTCTCTGGAAGGCTGAGTCTCCTGGCTTTGTGGTTTTGAACTTCAAAGTTGGGTTTGGTGCTTCGGAGATGACACCGTAAGTTCCACACGGGTGAACCTTGGCTCCAAGGATAAGGGAAAGCCAATCCTCTAAAATGGAAGTTTCCCAACGTGTGTGGCACATCCAGGGCAGGACAGGTGATTTAGTGGTTCCCAACCACGGCATCTCATTCATTCCTTGCAGGAAGACTAAGAGAACTCTGCGGCTGCTGGCCCTGAACACCTCTCCTCTCCAACACCAATCTCTCTGGTTAATGAAGATCAGGCCTACAGGCTTGCTCTCTTAAACTTGAGCTAGAAGTGAGCAACACAGTTCTCATAGAATTTATTTTATGATAGCCCTTTGTGTATGGCGAGCGATCCTGTTTTTCTATGTATGGTTTATTGACGTGCAAGTTTTAAGTAAATTCACTTGTATGACAAAAAGAGTCGATTGAACAAAAACAGCAAGTGGTTCTTGTATCTTATCAGCAGAAAAAGGAGAGGTGATGTGGGTGCCCCTCTTTTCCCAGAGTGGGCTCCATGGGCATTTCTGGGGCAGCCCAGAGGGTGCTTCAGGTACTCCTGAGTAAAGCACAGACCACTGCCCTTCAGGAGAGACGCCCAATGCTCAGGAGATGGGGGCTGGGGGAGGGCAGTGGGAGGCGGGGGTTACCTTGTCTGCCCCACACTCAGTGCCGTCCAGGGGAGGGTCCAGCTTGGTCTTGCAGGACGTATCTCCTTCCACCAGGCACCACAGTCCAGCGCACATCAGATGCTGCTGACAAGGGAAGGAAGGTAACTGCCTAGAGCACCACACACAGGTCACTACTGGGGGCAGAAGGTGGGGCTTGATGACTGGTTTGGATTGAGAATTTGAAACATGAAGGGAAGGAGGGTCATGAGTCTGGATGTGAAGAAAAAAAATATATGTGCATCATTAAACTGGTTCATTTTAACTCAACAAAATTCTGTGCCTTTATTTCCCATTCTTGTCTCATGGGGATTCAGTTCGGCAATTCCTGCATTAGCTATTGAGGGCCTAGGAGTTGTCCGATGCAGGGCGCAGGCTGGGAGCCAGTAACAAACACATACTTTCCATTTAATGTAGGAAGGTATGAGGCAGACACCCATGGGTCAGACCGAGTGCATAGGAAAGGAATCTCTCCATCCTAACCTCACCAAGGAGGGCTTGCCGGAAAAGGCAGCTTCAGAGCTGAGGCTGGAGGGGCCACTGTGCAGGCCCAGAATTGAGACCCCCAAGGGGTTAAAGAAGGCTTTCCATTCTCCCTGTGGTCACCTGCTTTCTAGCTCAGCTGCATTATGCCTAATTTCTTATAGTGTTTCACCTAAAGAATTTCTTAACTGCACAAATAATTGAAATAATTCTATTTAAGAATAGGCATTTAAAAACAGACTCCCATTTGTATTAATAGGAAACCTGCATGTAGACAGAGTGCTCAAGATGGGACTATTTATGAAAATAGCTGGATACATGGCCAGTGTCCTCCCTGGCTGCTTCAGTCTCCCTTGCAGGACTCGGAGAAGACAGCACACTCACCGGCTGCTGCTTCCCCAGTCTCTCTGCTGGAGGCCATCCCCTGACCACGGAGCAACCGTCGGTCATGGGGATGGGAGCTGGACACCCCATCTCCTTGGGTGCAATGGCTCTGAGGCCAGCGCCACACTTCTCTCTGAGGGTCCCGGTGGGATGGTCCCATTGTCCATGCAGTCGCCTGCCCATCAGTGTACTTTGGACTTGCCACCCTCCTCTCCCTTCCCTGCCCCCTCACGGTGCTTCCTGGGATCACTTCCCAGATAAACTACTTGCACCCAAATCCTCGCCTCGTGGTCTGAAAATTGAGAACAGATGTACAGAAGGCTCTTTTAAAGACACAGCACTTCTGGGATGCCAAGCCCAAGCACACGGGGAAAAGGTCTGAGCCACAGTAGGGAGATATCACCCTCCCGGGCGTGGCCGGGGCACCTGCGGGTACATTTTGGGCAGGGTGAGGGTCAAGGGTCCTTGCTCAGGATAGTCACAGTGGGGCTCACAAAGGGTGTGCTGTGCTTTGTGTAGAGTTCTGCTGTTCCAAGTAATCTCAAACATCTGCATAGAATAGTGTGCACTGTGCTGTCTCAAGTCAAAAAATATTTAGAAGCTGAAGAGACAATAGGAGAAACAGGGAAGGAAAACAGGGCTGGAGGGGCTTTGACAAAGAGCTCACAGAGCGCAAGCTCTTGCTCATTTTTTCAAGTGTGTCGAAGCCACTCCATGCCCTTAAAGAAATTGATGATTCAAGGGGAATAGTGTGCCCGTGGGTTCAGGAAAACCCCTGTGTTCCCATTATTGTTCAGTTCTCAGCGGACCGGTAAAAAGATGAGAACTCTGAGCACAACCCCAGCTGGTCCCATAAAGACAGACTGCACCTCATTAAATGTTTGATTCCATGCACCTTGACCTCGGAGCTCTTCGAGAGTGTGGTGTCAGCGCGTGGACATGTGTTCATGAGAACAAGGCTGACCCGGCAGGTAATTTATGGGTAGGAGTGCTTGGGATTAGGAGACACACCTGCCCCATCAAGAGGGAGAGGAGGAAGGCGGTGTGAACGGTTTGTTATGCACTTTATAGACCATGAATTCCCATAAAACTTTTCTAGCCATCAAAGAAAAGGAGATGAGTCTGGCAAAGACTTTCAAGAACACAAAAAGTAGTAACCATAAAGGCCAAAAGAAGTGAATTATATTATGTTAAAATGAAGAACTTCTGTGTATCAAGAGACAACCATAAGAAAGTGAGAGAGGATATTTGCAATAAAAGGGAGAGATACTTATAACGCATGGAGCCAACAAAGGATTTGTATCAAGAATATCTGTAAAAACACGAAAGCTCCCACAGACAATTAAGAAAATAGCCCAGTAGAAAAATGGGCAAAAAACTTGAACACTTTACAAACAAGGGCATTTAAACTTAAGGATGGGGTGCCTAGCTGGCTCAATTGGTGGAGCGTGTGACTCTTGATGTTGGGGTTGTGAATTTGAGCCCTACGTTGGGTGTAGAGATCACTTAAAAAAAACCAAAACATAACGATGGCCAATAAACATATGAGCAGGTGCTTAATTTCATCAGCCACTACCACTTGGTACCTCTACACATGCACCAGAATGGCTAGAATGACAGAGACAGAGAATACAAAGTGTTGGCAAGGATGTGGTATGATATGAATGCTCTAAAACTGATGCTGAGCTTCTAACTTGGTTCAACAACTCTGGAAAACTCTTTGGCAGTACTTACTAACACTGAAGACATGCACATTCTAACACTCAACAATTCCACTCTGACGTATGCATCGGACAGAAATGTGTGTATCCCATTTTTATGAGGTTTAAAAACAAATAAGATAAAATTATCATTTTCTGTGAGTCAGGATAGTGGATACCTTTCTGTGTTTAGTTTAAAAACAAAGACAAGGGAGTTGAGCGGAAAAGGCAACTTTAGAGCTGCAGCCTCTGATCCCAGCTCAGCCACCAGCACTGCCGTGTGTGCCCAAGCTAAGCAATCACCCTTCTGTGATTCCTTGTGAGTACAGGACAAATGGTAAGGACTGCATTAATGCTTGTCACTGCAGTGCCTGTGAGATAGCTGGCATTCATGTCATGCTTTCCAAATGACCCAGTGCTCTGCCATCTGTAGGACAAAGTCCTCTAACATCTGTCATCCTGAGGACAGCTGTGGAAGGCAGGTAGGGCAGGGCTTTCTCTATTTTTTTCCTTCTTCCCAAAGAACAGGCACATGTTTGTGGAGGTCAAGGGCCTGAGCTGGTCAGAAGCACCAGACTGGGGAGTTCATTTATCAAGGTTCATATCCTGGTCCTTGACCTATGTAGTGGCTCCACACGTGTGTTCACTTTCTAAAAAAGAATCAAGCTCTAAATGTATGACCTGTGCATTTTTTATGCATGCTCAGTATACTATTTATGGTAAAACCACTTACTGAAAGAGAGAAGACAAGAGAGAAATGCATGCTCTGATAATGGAAGATTCTCTGGACCAACCTATCACAAGGTAGAAGCGGGAAAATCAGGGCTTCACAAGGAAAGTACAAGGATAGACCACGTGTGGGGGGAGCCATTCCTCAGAGCAGGAGAAAGACTGCATGGTGGATAGTCTTGCAACTGCTGGTCTCTTTAGGTCAGGACACACACACTGGTCTCATAAGGAGAATGCCTGCTAGCCTGGAAATAGCCCTGACACTCTCCAAAATGAACATCCTATCTATAGCTGGTCCAGGAATAACTCAGAGGTGAACAATTCATAGAAATAATCAGCACAGGATCTGTACTCATTAGTACAAAAAGGGAGAAGTTACGGGAAGGAGAAGGCATGTGAAGAATATTCACTCACTGGATAAAATGATCATAAAATGGCTAAAAATAATGTGCAAGCACATGTGCATTATTATTTTTTAAGAACAAAGTAATTGCATTTTTTTTGGTTTTGTTTCTTGTTTTTTAAGTTTATTTATTTATTTTGAAAGAGAGAGAGCAAGTAGGGGAGGGGCAGAGGGAGAGGGAGAGGGAATTCCAAGTAGGCTCCACACTGTCAGCACAGAGCCTGACACAGGGTTCAAACCCATGAACTGTGAAATCATGACCTGAGCCGAAATGCAGAGTTTGACGCTCAACTGACCGAGCCATGCAGGCACCCCTGTTTTTTCACTTTTTGCACTTGCAAAAGGAAAATACATAAGAACTCAGGGAAATGATGGTCAGGTCAAATGAGATAAAATATTAACCATCAGACTGGCTGGTCTCTCCTAAAGGAGAGAACCAAAGTAATGTAACAGAAAAGGTATTTGAATACAAATTCAAGGGGTGCCTGGGTGGCTCAGTTGGTTAAGAATCTGACTTCGGCTTAGGTCATGATCTCGCGGTTTGTGAGTTCAAGCCCCGTGTAGGGCTCTGTGCTAACAGTGTGGAGCCTGCTTGGGCTTCTTTGTCTCCCTCTCTCTCTGCCCCTCCCTTGCTCATGCTGTCTCTCTCTCTCTCTCTCTCTCAAAAAATAAATAAACACTAAAAAATGTATATAAATTCAAGACCCTATCCTGAAATGAAAGAATACCTCAGTCTCAGATTGAAAAGCAAAGCCTTGTTCCAGGGAAAATGGCGAAGAATCATGAACACGGAGGCATGTCCTGATAAAAGTTACTGGATTTCAGAGATAAAGCAAAAAATATTTTAGGCAGCCAGGCAAAAAGACCAAGTCACTGATAATGGGAAAAGGTATCAGGCTACATGCAGATTTCTCCATAGCAGCCCTCAATGCTGGAAGGCAATGGAACAATGCTCAGAAAGACACAAGGAAAGAAAATGTAACCCAAGCAACTTCTAGCAACTGAAGTGTTGCCCAAATATTTAGGTTACGGAAAATTATTTTCAAACCTATAAAGAGCTGGATCTTTTTTGGGAGACAATACTAGAGGATGAAATGCAGTGAGCAGAGAAATGAGGGGAAAACCCAAGGATTAGAAGTGAACATGGATCAAAGACACTGACTGAAACGTGGGGACTGAAGTTAGACAACAGAACGCAGAGGCTATAAGCTAATATGAGGCAGAAATAATATAGGTATAAGAACAGGCTAGAAAAGAAGGTTTTATGAGATTGTCCATATACATCAATTTCTTTATTGTTTTTGGCTGGGGGAGTAACAAAACATAACAGATAAATATAGTAACTGAGATATAAGAGCTTTTAAAGGTAAAATGTTAACCACTAAGAAAATAATTAAATTGGGGGGTAGAGGGAATGGAAAGAAGGGGTTTGAAGGTAGAAATTCATCTATTTTATCAAGCTCAAGGAATTAGGATACAGTAAAATAGATAGAAGTTGACCTAAGGCACCTTTTGCTTCCAGCAAATGTCAGACCAAATAGTCTGTGGGAGGCAGGGCTGCTCATCCATTACAAAAGCAGTGAGGTATTGTAATAAAATATCATCCTTATTGCTGCGCTCACCAGAAGTAAAGGAACTATTCAAGAAAGCAAACACAAAATACACACATAGCTATATCTCTACATACATACAACATAGTCCAATCTGGGGGTAAGCACATAGAAGAGGTGCATTCCCTTGAGGGCCAGCAATGATCTTGATACTACAGTTGGGAGAGTAAGTCTGGAATCTGGAAGGATTGGTGACATCCCTGGCTTTGGTTGAGACAAATATAAATTCTCTCTGAAGGAAAGCAAATCACCATTCAGCCTCTCACAATTCCACGGTGGTAGTCAATAAAAGTAAACTTACAATGAAACATGGAAACATGAATGACAGCTGGCAGAAGACACAAACACAAGACTTAAACTTTCAAAGTGTTTAGATAACAGAATGATCAGATACAGAATATAGAATATCTATAAAATGTTTAAAGAACTAGAAGATGAGATCACATACACAAGCTGGCAGGAAGATACTATTGAGTATGACCAGGCTAATCTGAAAAAGAAACTAAAAAGAACCTTTTAAAAACTGAATGTATAATTGTTGAAGAAAAGCAATAGATTCTGACATCATTGAAAGACAGAATGAGTGACTGGAAAATAGATGTGAATAAATTATACACAGTACAGTATGGAGAGAAAAGGAATTGGGAAATACTAAAAAGAAAAAAAAATGGGTTAAGAGATAAGAAAGAAAAATACTGATGTATGTGTCTAATCATAGTCCCAGAAGGAGAGAATAGAAAGAATGGGAGACAGGAAGTATTTGAGAAGAAAATAGCTGACATAGAACATGTATCATATAGAATAATGAGTTCCCATACTTAGTGGGGGGCAGTCTTCTATTACAGCCCAACAACCCCTCCTCCTGCTACTCATACTGTAAGTGTAACGCCCTCCTCTTGTACATTTGATGAAACTACCAGCTTGCTTTGGATCCATATAATGCAGCAAAAATCACAGGATGTCATTTGAAACAATTCTTGGGCTAATGGGAAAGTCATAATGAAAGTTGCAAATGATAAAGAAAATAATGAAGGTGAAGTGCTAGATATCATGACAAATGAAGAAAGAGTCTCAAATACTCATAGACAATAAGGAAAATAAATTAAGTATCCATTTGAAAAAGTTTGAAAGGGGAAAAACATAAATCTATAAGAAAGCAGAATAAATTAATGATGAGGAAAGGAGAAATTTATTATTTAGGAAGAAGAAAAACAATAGGCAAATAGGAGTTGGCTCTTTGGGGGACAAATAAATGGGATAAACCGCTAGTTAATCTATTTAAGAAAAAGGGGAGAAAGCAGGAATAACAGAAAAAGAAAATAAAAGAAAAGAAAAGAAAAGAAAAGAAAAGAAAGAAAGAAAAAGAAAGAAAGAAAGAAAAGAAAGAGAGAGAAAAGAAAGGAAAGGAGGAAGGAAAGAAGGAAAGAAAATAATCAAAATGTAAAGGAAATTAAAAAAAATAATCAGTGATCACTGAGCTCAATTCTATTACATAAGCTTAAGATGAGATGATTTCCTAACAGCATATAAATTAATAGATCTATTGTTGAGAATAGACTAAAAATGTATACAGACTAGTTAATACAGAAGACCTAGGGAAGCTTGCCAATGAGCTACCCTTTCTGAAAACCTCTGGTTTCTTAGCAGCATTTTCCATAGGGGGATTCTATTTAGTCTTTAAGAAACAGATAATACCAATGCATTCAAACTGTTTAATGGCATACAAAAGGAGGGAAAGCTTTCCTTATTCTTTGTATTAATCAATATGACTTTGAAACCAAACTGAACAGGGCAGGAAAGGAGAAAAGCTTCATACCAAACTCATTTATGAACACTACTGTAAAAATCCTAAATAAAAGTGAAGCATGCACCATGACCAAGAAAGCTTTACTCTGAGAACCTGAAGATGGTTTAATATTAGAAAATCTGCTAATATAATTTGCCACATTAATAATTCAAAGACAGAACTCATCCATTCCTCATTATGGATGCAGAGAAGACATTAACTAAAATTTAATCATAACCTCTTGTTAAAGTTCTTAACAATATAAATAAATGGATACTTTCTTCACTTGATAAATACCTATCTCATGGAGAAACATCAGAAGAATTTCTCATTAATGCTTCTGATGTATAGAATGTATATTATTACAGTTTTTATTTTAGATGAGAAAAGAATGGATATTATCACACTTTTTATTTTAGATGAGAGAGAGAATTAGGGGCTAATATAGAATTATATAACTAAAAACCCAAATGACTCAATTAAAGAACTATTATAATCTCTAGAAGAATTCAGTCAGATGGCTGGACATAAAATGAAAATACAGTAATCAAAGTTCTTTATAAATATCAAATACAACCAGTTTTAAAGATATAATGGAATATGGGATTGCAAGCTGGTGCAGCCACTCTGGAAAACAGTATGGAGGTTCCTCAAAAAACTAAAAATAGAACAACCCTACGACCCAGCAATTGCACTACTAGGCATTTATCCACAGGATACAGGTGTGCTGTTTCTAAGGGACACATGCACCTCCATGTTTATAGCAGCACTATCGACAATAGCCAAAGTATAGAAAGAACCCAAATTTCCATCAATGGATGAATGGATAAATAAACACACACACACACACAACAGAGTATTACTCAGCAATCAAAAAGAATGCAATCTTGCCATTTGCAACTACATGGATGGAACTGGAGGGTATTATGCTAAGCGAAATTAGTCAGAGGAAGACAAAAATCATATGACTTCACTCATATGAGGACTTTAAGAGACAAAACAGATGAACATAAGGGAAGGGAAACAAAAATAATATAAAAACAGGGAAGGGGACAAAACAGAAGAGGCTCATAAATATGGAGAACAAACTGAGGGTTACGGGAGGGGTTGTGGGAGGGGGGATGGGCTAAATGGGTAAGGGGCACTAAGGAATCTACTCCTGAAATCATTGTTGCGCTATATGATAACTAATTTGGATATAAATTTTAAAAAATAAAAAATAAAAGATATAATGGAATAAAAGACACCATTAAAATAGAAAAAAAATATACTATAGAAATAAATATATTAAGAAACTTATAAAATATACATAAAGAAAAATTTTAAATTTCCTTGAGGGAGGGAGGATGTCTTGAATGGATGTAAAGAAATACTATGTAGGAAAACTCAAGAGTATAAAGGTATTATTTTTCCCTGAGTTAGTGTCTAAAATAATATAATTGAATTTAAAATACCAACATAATTTGGAACTAAACAAGCAGATTCTAAAGACCATATGAAGAAACAAACAAATAATAGCCTGGAAAACTGTGGAAAAGCATATGGTTAGTGCATTAAAATATAAAATAATGGCCGTGTAAATATTAAGAGGTACATGATTATATCAGTGGAACAGGCTGGGAAATCCAGAAATATATTTTTTAAATGAGAAATAAAGAAGTATAATGTATTATAAAGATGGCATTTCGAATTTATGGGGAGGTATGAATTAATCAGTAAATGGTATGGAGCCACCTGAGGGGCCATCTGGAAACCAACTGAGGTTGGATCCCTACCTCACACCTTACACTAAAATAAATGATTGCTGTATTAAGGATTTAAACACAAAAATGAAATCATAAAAGTACTAGAAGATACGATACAAATTAAGTTTATTTACAATTTAGTAATGGGAAAGACTTTCAAACCATGACATAAAACCCAGAAGACTAAAGATATTGATATATTTGACTTTACACACACACAGACACACACACACACACACACACACACACACACACACACACACTTCTGCTTGACATAAAATGATTTTAAAGAAGTAAAAAACAAACATCAAAAAAATCTGTAACTCATATTTCATCTAAAGGGCCAATTTCCTTAATCTATAAAATTTCCAACAAATCACTAAAAAAAATCAATAATCCAAAAGATTTAAAAATACAGTCCACAGAAAAGACAACCCAACTGGTTTTTTAGCATATGAAAAAAATACTCAAACGCATCAATAAAGAAAGTGTCATTTAACCTGCAAGACTCATTTCCTAAATGCTCAGATTGGCAAAGACCAGAGAGGCTAAGCAGATATGGGAAAACAGGCACTTCCATATGTTGTTTATGAGAGTGTAAATAGAGAAGCCTCTTTGGAGAGCAATCTGACAATATCTATCAAGGACTGAGGCATGTACATAATTTCATCTAGAGTTCAAAGACAGGCAAAATTAATCTGTGGGGTCACAAAGAAAGACAGTGAGGGTACCTGGGTGGCTCAGTCAGTTAAGTGACTTCAGCCCAGGTCATGATCTCACAGTGTGTGGGTTTGAGCCCCGCATCCGGCTCTGTGTTGACAGCTCAGAGCCTGGAGTCTCCTTCAGATTCTGTGTCTCCCTCTCTCTCTGCCCCTCCCCTGCTAGCACTCTCTCTCTGTCTCTCACAAATGAATAAAAACGTTAAAAAATTAAAAAAAAAAAAAGGAAAGTGATTATTGCTGAGGGTTACAGAGTAGAAGGGAACTTCAAGGAAGCTTCTGGAATTGAAGAAATGCTGTATTTATTTATTTTTTTTAATGTTTATTTCTTTTGAGAGAGAGAGAGCATATATGTGAGCATGAGTTAGGGAGGCGCAAAGAGAGAGGCAAAGAGAGAATCCCAAGCAGGCTCCACAACGTCAGCGCAGAGCCCAATGGAGGCTCAATCCCACAAACTATGAGATCATGACCTGAGCCAAAATCAACAGATGCTTAACCAACTGAGTCACCCAGGTGCCCCAGAAATGCTGTATTTCTTGATGTGTAGGTTATACCGGTGTGTTCAGTTTATAAAACACACACACACACACACACACACACACACACACACACACACACGAATGTAACTGTACACTTAGGATTTGAACTTTTCTGTGTTTCATGTTGTGTTATACATAGGTGAATAAAACTCCAAAAATTACATACATGCAAAAATAGCCTTTTATCCACTTGTAGGCATTTATATTGTAGATTAATGGTTGTCAATTAGGGGTGATTTTGCCCCCCTGCAAGATATTTGACAATGTGTGAAGACATTTTTTGGTTGTCACAACTAGGGGAGGCCCCTGACTTATAGTGCAAGAGGCTAATGACGTTGCTAAATATCCTATAGTGCATAAGCCCCACTGCAAAGAACAGTCTGGCCCAGATGTCAAGAGTGCTGAGGTCAGGAAACTACAGATAAACTCACTGGTAATGACAAAAAAAAATAAATAAATAAAAAGTAAGTTACAGTGGAGAATCCTCCAAAACACCTTAGCCAGGTGACCAAGGTTAACATCACCAGTATGGCAGTCCCCCTTTATCCATAGGGGATGTGTTCCATGACCCCTAGTGGATGCCTGAAACTATGGAGAATACTAACCCTATGGACCCTTATATATACTGTTATTTCCCGTATGTACATCCCTATGACAAAGCTTAATTTATAAATTAGGCACAGTAAGAGAGAGAGAGAACATTAGCAAAACAGAACAATTATAACAATATACTGTAATAAAAGTTATGTGAATGTAGCCTCTCTCTCTCAAAATATCTTATTGTACTCACCCTTCTTCTTCATGTGATGGATGTGAGATGATAAAATGCCCACGTGATGAGATAAAGGAACATCATCACTTCATGATGTGGGCATTGTGACATAATGAGAGGCTACGGGTGCCCTTCTGACCACGTCAGAAGGGTCATCCGCTTCAGACCGCGGTTGACTGTGGGTAACTGAAACCATGGAAAGCAAAACTGCAGATAAGGGGGCACCACTGCCATAAGATGTATGGTGGGCCCCTTCCCAATAATGCATCGCCTCAATATCATCATGAGGAAACATCAGATAAATCCAAATTGCAAACGTAATTGACTAATACTGTTCAAGTGATGAGGTCATGAGAGACAGAGACCAAGGAACTACCACAGACCGGAGGAGACCAAGAGACAGGACAACTAAATGCAAAACAGGATGCCGGTACAGAAAGAAGGACATTGGTGGGAAAAGCGGTGAAATCTGCATGCACTTTAGTGAATAACATTGTACTGGGATTAACAACCTGGTTTTGATAATGATTCTATGATTCTGTAAGATGCTGACACAGAAGGAAGCTGGGGGAAAGGCATATGCTTTCTGGACTAGTTTTGTAACTCTTCTTAAGTCTAAACCTACCTCCCAACAAAAAGTTAAAAAAATAACACAATCTGTAGTAAAGGGGGGGGGGGGGGAAGGATGAGGCAACTCTATTTACACTGGTACTGAACAACTCTGAACAACTCTAAAGCGTAGTTAAGAGGAAAAAAAGATACGCAACAGTATGGTAGGATGCTAATATTTGTATGAAAAAGGGGAAAGCAAATATGCAAACATACAAATTTTGAATTTCACACCTTGTGCATAGATTTCTTATTCAGAAAACAAATTCATTCCCAAGTCACACTGATAACCAAGCATCTGTGGTAGAGATGGTCTTTGCTATAATTATCTAGTACCCACATGCCTATTTACAAAGCACTGATGAGACAAATTCAAAGATTGGCAATGTGGCTTTTCCAGAGTGAGTTCTTTCTTTTCATCTTCAATTCCACTGCCTCATTCAAGTCCTCGTCCTCTCTCATCTGGACAAATGCAGTCATTTCCTGCAGGTCTTGTGAATGCAGTCTTCCTTGGGCTCAATACGGCTGCAAAATCTTTTTGAAGACACAGATCTCAACTGAACGCATCCCACCACTCCCTTTGGGACTCACTGAAAACCCGTACGACATAGCCCCACTCTTCACTTCGTTTCTGCCCCTCTCCTCTGCCTGCTGCCTCTGCGCACCCCTGCGCTAACTGCACCTGACTACCCACATCCACAGCTCCTCTGTGCCCCTGCCCAGGCTGCTGCTTCTGCTGGGAGAGCCCTCCCAGCCCCTCGTCCAGGCCCACCTCCCTGCAGACTGCACCATGCCACGCTGGAGAAGTGAACAGTAAGCATCACCTGCTGTCTGCCCTCACACAGCTCAGTCCAGGGAAGGAACCAGAAGTGAAGTAAATAAGAGACAGCCATGAAATCATCCTTTGTATTCTTCAAGGCCAAATCCAGGAGCCCCATCTTTGTGAAGTCTTCCCTCCTCTCCTCTATTCCAACCAGCAAGAACCCATCTGGGTTCAATATGCATTCCACACTCAACTGCTGAGTGACCACCCTACGTGTCTCACCTCCCACCCACTTGGTTCCCCTCCATCACGATCTCCCGGGGGGCATCGGCTGTGTTTTAGTGCCTCTTCATTGCATTAGTTGGCACATGTCTGGAAGCACATTGAACATACCCCAAAAAAGCTTTGCTGAATGAGCAAATGAACGCACGAATGAATGAACGAACAAATACATTCACTAGTGAGGCAATGCACAGCTTTGATAGTGTGAGGGAAGAGCTGTCGTATTCTAAGCACTTACGGAGATCAGGCATTAAGCTAAGTACTTCATTACTACTCACACCAACCTTGAGAGACAGAAACTGTCATAAGTCACACTTTGCAGACTGGGACTGCAGAGCTGGGACATCTCCTGGCCCTACAACACATACTCGTTATTCACTGGTTATGATACTGTCTCTTGATGGCTCCCAATTTCCTCTTCTGCTTCCTCCCCCTGCAACCTCGAATCCTCTGCACCAACCAGGCAGGAATGCCCATCATCGTCTCGTATTTGCAGGGGAATGGAATGCTCTGGGCCCTCCGCCCACAATGTTGCATTTGCAAGCATTGCCAGGCAACATAGTCTTGGCTCAAAGGAAACGTACAGCCACTGAAGCCACATCAGGGGCGGGGGCACACAGGTTTTCCCTGCTCCTGCACCCGAAACCAGGACACTCTGCTCAAGACCAACTCCTGGATAAGAGGGATAAGGGAGAATTGTGTTTGTAATACACAGGATTTTATCCTGTCCTGGATTTTAAACTTTTTGGTAAATTGGGAAAGAGTAAAGTTTTATAGGGGGAAAAAAAAGAGGGAAATAAAGTCAGATGGGAAAGCAAAACAGAATGAACAAAAAAACCCTCAAAACCAAACCAAAGCAGATTAAACAGCAGTGGAAAGCCACTGTCCGGGGCAAAGAACAAGGAAAATGAAACAGCTGTCTGGTTCTAGCATCTGTTACCTCCCTGGCTACACTTAAGCATCAACTACATTTTGCAGCAGAATTACTCAAGCGTCTGCAGGACAAACGAGCCAATGCCCAGCTTCCTTCCCCTGGAAGGAAAACACAGGCAAGGTCTGAGTCCCTCGGAAGACAGCACTGCTCCTGCACTCAAGGCTTTGCCATTTTTCTTCAACTGGCGGTGGTCCGTATTAAGTGCTGGGAAGGCTGTTTTGATCCTCTCCCTCCACTGGGCACCCACTGAGTGTTTGGAGAACAGCTCTGTCTCAAAGCAATACTGAAGGCAATGGTTATGTAAAAAGCCTCAGAAATGTGTTGCTGATAACACAAGCCAAAAGGGAGATACAATAAGAGCTGGATGAAAAAAAAGTTACTAAATCCAAATTTTCCACAAGTACTACTGCAGTTTGAAGTCCTCCCCCAGGCTGGCATGCCAGCCCCACTTCTGGAAGGCTCCCTGAGTCCTGAGGTTGGTCACTCCTTCCATGTCCTGTGGGCTGCAGAGATGGTCACCTGGCTGGGGTCACTTTGTGTGTAGGGCGGGTGGGGAGGGGGGACGCTGCCGGGCGAAGGCAGGGTCAGGGCACCCGGTCACGCTCCTGGCAAGGGGTGCAGATGGGGGGGCGGGCAAGAAATGGCAGATAACACTCAACTTGCAAAGTCTGGAGAGCTCTCTGAGGAGGCAGTCTACTGTAAACTTCCAAACACTTCTGGAAAATTGGGGCCATCTGCTGCCAAAGCCCAACAGTTTTGAGAGAGGCTGCAGATGCTGGGCAGTAGGCTGAGACTGAGGCAGGCAGGACAGCTTTCAACCTGGCACCCAACCCAACGTCCTACCGCGCGGCTCTGTCTGTCTGAGAGCAGCAGGGCGAGGCTCTGGTTCCGGCCAGCTGCCCACTCCGGCCAGGTATGCAGCATTAAAGGGGCAGGTTTCATTTAAATCAGCAGTCCCCAAGCCCAGCTGAGTGTGAGATCCACCGGGGAAGTGGTCTTCCAGAGATTCAAAGGCCCAAGATCTGGAGTCGGACGTTACAACTTTTGACATTCTTGGGAGGAGCTTCTAATGACCTGCCAGGATTAGAAGTGACCAACATCAGAGAAAAGAGCACTGTAGTTCCAGATGGAATGTGACACCCTGAGCTTCCTGGACCCCACAGGGGTCTCTAGCCATCAAGATGCCTGTGAGAATCTCTATGGGATCTGGGAAAGTCTGCAAAGAGCTCTTCCGTCCTGGGGCCTGGGGGTGTGCCAAGAGAGAGATACTGATGCTGGAGAGCAATTCCTGGGGCTTCCAGGGTAGCAGGAGGAACGGAAAGGACAACACAAGGAAAGATGCAGAAAAGAAAAGCCGGCCAACAAGACTGCCAGCTACATAATCTGCTCCACTACCACTGGCTCCAGGATGGAAAAAATGGTACTAGCTAACCTTTCCTGAGTGTATACTACGTCCTAAGCACTCTAACTCATTTGTTACTTAGCCCTCGTAATAACCCTATGATGTTTAAGCAGAGCTATTTTCCCCATTTTGCAGACTAGAAAACTGAGGCAGAAGAGACCGTGTAACTTGCTGAAGAGGCAGAGGCTAGACATGACCCTGGGTGCCTGACTTGGGAGGCTCCCTTCTTAACCATTGTGTGTTATGAACAGAACCTCCACCCTGTACTTACAGGCCAAGAGAACTAAATGGGAAGAACGAAGGAGCAAACAATAGGTAGAAAAGAACACATAATACCCTCGAATGTCTATCACCATTCTAGACACTCTCGTCTTCCTGAAACAATTGGCCTATGGCTTCTGTGCTCAATACTTAAAAAAATAGCATGACATGCACATCTTAGGCCAGTGCAAATGCCAAGACATGTAGGCACACCTTTGCTCAAGTCAGTTATAAGGCTGGTGTTCATCATTTCCCAGAACTACCTTCCTTTCCAGGTAGGGCAGTCAGGCATGGGCTTCAGGGCAATGATGGCAGAACGTGCTGCCAAGAAGCTCGTCTGGTAAAGGGATGAGTGGTCATTACACAGCATCTTTCAACTCTGAATCTCCAGGAACTGGGGTGATGAGGGGGCATAGACAAATATCTTTCATGCTGGAAAGAAGTGAGGGCTTTATGAGGCTGTGATCATTGTCGGAACGTTGCCCGAGCTCCCTATTTCTTGCTCTGTCTCCGGGAGCAATGTCATAGTCTTTCTTTCAGTTGGTGATGCCTACGTTTGCCTTTCCTACCCTCTGCCGCACCTTCCAGGATATCTGAGACTCAACAGCTTTAAAGGCTTGTTACATAGTGACTTTGATTTCCAGTGACTTTCCTGACCAAGACAGGAGGAACTTGTAATCATAAAAAAGATGGATTGGGCTAATTGCATAAAGTTCATTTCCCCTTTGTCATAAATATTTACCATCCAATGTTTATAACTTTTGTGTTTGGACTTTCTTGAAATGCTTTATTGAATTAAAAACATCACATTACCATTGGCTAAAAGAGGAGACAGCTATATTTGCCAATAATTACTGCAACAAGTGCCAGCTATTGATGCCAATTTTTTTTTTTTTGGTAGTTCATATTTCCATAGACAGCTTTGAGGCTTACAATACCAGCATTTTGCAGATGTAATGGTGATGGTGTGGGGATCTCCAGGGCCCTAGACATGAAAATGGACTATATTTTAATTTTTTCTTGGTTCTCTGGTATGCAAATATTTAAGAAGGCAAGAAACCTGGTTAATATTTGAAGTGAGGCTGTTCCCAAAGCAATCATTTTTCTGAAGTTATTTACCCTATGCCCTTGAGAGAGGAAATGGCTTTTAAGTTTGACCTTAAAATGGCCATGAATTGTGTTGAAGAACATACACAAAGACCCAGTCAGGAGGTTGTGTATTTGAAATTCCAGCTAAAGAGTAAAATAGCTCAGGGCAAGCTAGCATTTCCTGTTGGGGAGAGACGGGGGCCTGACATGCCTAGTGCTGGGCACCTGGCCTTGTGCTACGAGGCACCTGGGGAGCCTATAAACACCTTTTCAGAACAATATTTGTCAATGCATTATTATAAAATTCACAAGATTGCCAAGGAAACAAATTTAATTATAATTCGAAATACAAGAATAAATACCAGTTCGTAATATTGTAACATGTATGTATTTCTTTGTCAGCACGTTACCTAAGAAGATCTAGCCGTGGGTCTAATAACCACCATAATTTCAAATATTTTTCTTTCTTTTTTTTTCATTTGAGAGGGAGTAGGGAGGGGGAGAGAAAGCACACAAGTGACCAGGGGAGGGGGCAGAAGGAGGGGGAGGGGGAGGGGAAAGGGAGGGAGGGAGGGAGGGAAGGAGGGAGGGAGGGAGGGAGGGAGAGAGAGAGGGAGAGAGAGAGAGAGAGAGAGAGAGAGAATCTTAAACAGGCTCCATGCTCAGCGCATAGCACAACATGGGGCTCTATCTCACGACCCTGGGATCAAGACTTGAGCCAAAATCAAAATCAAGAATTGGACACTCAACTGACTGAGCCACCTAGTGCCCCTGTAATTTTAATTTTTTTAGTATTTATTTTTGAGAGAGAGAGAGAGAGAGAGAGAGAGGACAGAGTGAGTGGGGGAGTGGCAGAGAAAGAGGGAGACACAGAATCCGAAGCAGGCTCCAGGATCTGAGCTGGCAGCACAGAGCCTGACATGGGGCTCGAACCCATGGAACTGCGGATTCATGACCTGAGCTGAAGTTGGATGCTTACCTGAGTGAGCCACCCAGGCGCCCCTGTAATTTTAAAGTAGCGGTGACAAAACCACAACGAGATACCACCTCACACCTGTCAGAATGGCTAACATTGACAACTCAGGAAACAACAGATGTTGGCAAGGATGTGGAGAAAGGGGAACGCTTTTGCACTTCTGGTGGGAACGCAAACTAGTGCAGCCGCTCTGGAAAACAGTATGGAGGTTCCTCAGGAAGTTAAAAATAGAACTACCCTATGACCCAGCAATTGCACTAGTAGGTAAAGGATACAAAAATGCTGATTCAGAGAGGCACATGCACCCCAATGTTTATAGCCGCACAATCAACAATAGCCAAAGTATGGAAAGAGCCCAATGTCCATCGACTAATGAATGGATAAAGAAGATGTGGTGTATATATACAATGGAATATTACTTCCATGGAATGGAATGAAATCTTACCATTTGCAACAACGTGGATGGAACTAGAGGGTATTATGCTAAGCGAATTAAGTCCATCAGAGAAAGACAAATATATGATTTCACTCATATGTAGAATTTAAGAAACAAAACTGATGAACATAGGGGAAGGGAAGCGACGATAAGATAAAAACAGACAGGGAGACAAACCACGAGAGACTCTTAAATAACAGAGAACAAACTGAGGGTTGCTGGTGGGGTGTTTGCGGGGGGGATGGGCTAAACGGCTGACTGGCATTAAGGAGGGCACTTGTTGGGATGAGCACTGGGTGTTATGTGTAACTGATGAATCACTGAATCCTATTCCCGAAATCATTATTACACAGTATGTTAACTCACTTGGATTTAAATTTAAAAAATAAATTAATAAAGGAATAAAAGTATAAATTGGTGTAATAAAAAATAAAGTAGTAGTGAGTGTAAATGATAATTTGAGATAGCAGCTACAACTGTCACACGATATGAAAAGATCTGTGAGTCCTAATCACGAGACAGTCACAGGTACTGCTAACCCTGCTGTGGCTTCCTGCCAACATCCACGGTTGAAGGAAATACAGCCGATCACTGAACAGCACAGGCATAAGGATGCCGATCCCAACACCAACAAAAATCCACATATAGCTTTCGAACTACTAACAGCTTACTGTTGGAGTCCTTACCAACCACACAAATAGTTGATTACCACATATTTTGTATGTTACATGTATTACATACTGTAGTCTTACAGGAAATTTACTGGAAGTAAAAGAACACGTTAAGAAAATCGTAGGAGAAAGTACATTCGTAGTGCTGTACTGGATTTATAAAAAAAAAATCCATACATAAGTGGATTCACAGAGTTCACATCTGTGTTGTTCATGGTTTAACCGTAGTCGTTTCAGTTACAGATTGAAGATAACAAAATATGTAAAGTTTCATGATCCTTGTTCACAAACCCTCTGAAATCTATTCGCAGACCCTGGTTCAGAACCCCTGCTTCCACACGATAATAAAGATGTGTTCATGAGAAACACAGCCCTCTTGGGACGACAGGCCTCTACCTTCTGCCAGGGATAAGCTTTTGTTCCTCATAAAAGGCAGAAGCAAAATGAAAACTCTTCCCACCAGGAGTCATGGGTTAGTATTTTCCTCAAAATATAATCTCTCCAGTTCCTTCTCTTCTTATTTTTATGGGTCCATATTCCAGAAAGCAAAAAAGAAAATGTTCAACTCCTCAGCACTGATGTGTTTCATGGTTTCATTCCCTTGGCAGTTTCCAACCTCTGTTACATTTCATTATTATTTTCTTTTGTGTGATAGGCTTAAAGTTCTAGGAATTTCTAAGATAAAAGATACACATACCCTATTTGTCTCGTTGATGTGTAGGTCCTTTTCCAACCTAACCCCCTACTGCTCTGCACAGGAATGCCAGCCGAGGGGCTTGCCAATGAACTTCTTGCCATCTAAAGTCTTTGAGGGAGCCAGGACCTGAGAACATGGACAATGTTCCCACTGCCATGTATGAATGCAGTTTGTAAAGGGAGAGATTCCTTTAGATTTCTGGAGGGTTTTTTTTTTTTTTGAATGTTTATTTATTTTTGAGAGACAGAGTATGAGCGGGGGAGCAGCAGAGAGGGAGACACAGAATCCGAAGCAGGTTCCAGGCTCTAGCTATCAGCACAGAGCCCGACGTGCGGCTTGTACTCACAAACCGTGAGATCATGACCTGAGCTAAAGTCAGATGCTTAACTGATTGAGCCAGCCAGGCACCCCCAGAGTTCTGGAGTTTTAATGGCTTTATGATATTCATTCTTCTAAACTTCCTGGCTTGGAGTGTTTTTCTTTCTTTTTCATGGTATCTAGTAAGTAGTAATTTTTTTTTTCCTATTAAAGGGGGCCTTATGATACACAGAATTTTGTTGAGAATTGCCTCTGAAATAACCAGAGATACCTTGACGTGTCATGACGTCATGGGTGTGATTATTGTGAAGAAGTCGACAGCTGGAGACATGGGATGAGCACGGGGCTACGAGGAGACCCACATCTAAATAGAACAGGTCATGGGCCCTAATGTCAATTGCAACAGCTTCTTAGCATAATGGAATATAAATGTCTATGGACTTATAATTCACCTTTACATAATCAGTTCTAATATACTTAAGGGGTCACAGGGATAAGTGATATATGCTCACATTTTGTTTTCTTTGTTGGCTTATTAGCTATACTTTTGCTGTGTTATTTATTGGTTGATTTACAGTTGGTATTATATATCTTTAACTTATCACAGTCTGTCTTTATGTGCAATTATTCCACCTCATACATAGCATAAAGACCTTACAACAGTATATGACCATTTGCTCCCATTCTGGTCTTTTGTGTGTATATCACACATTTTACATTTACATATGTTATAAACTCTGCATTACTGTATTGGTTTCCTATGGCAAAGCTATTAGTGTTTCCAACTTCTTCTCTAAAAAACATTGCCATAAACACAGTGGCTTAAAATAACACCAATGTCTCATTGTATGGTTCTGGAGGTTAGAAGTCCAAAATCAGTCTCACTGGGCTTAAGTAAAGGTTTTAACAGGGCTGGTTCCATCTGGAGGCTCCAAGGGGAGAATTTGTTTCTCTGAACTTCCAGCTTCTAGAGGCTTCCTTGCTCTCCTTGGTTTATGGCCTCTCCTTGCATGACCCCCACCTCTCATTTTGGCTATCATGTCTCCTCCTGCCTATTCTGATTCCTGCTTCCCCCTTAGTAAGGACCCTTCTCATTACATCAGGCCACCCAGATAATCCAGGAAATGTCCCCATCTCAAGATCTTTAACCTTTTTGTCATATACGATAAAGCTCACAGGTTCTGGGGATTAGGATGCTGGATATGTACCATGACTATATTCTTATTTTTTTTTTTTTGTAAGACAGTTGTTTAAATGATCAGTGATCCTTTTTAAAGACATTTGAACATATTTAAATATATCATATATCCACCCATACAGTCACTACTTCCAGGGTTCTTCATTCCTTTGTTCTGTCTGAAAGACTTCCTTTATTTTTTTTTTAAATTTCTTTCTTTACATTTATTTTTGAGAGAGACAGACACAGAGCACAAGCAGGGGAGGGGCAGAGAGAGAGGGAGGGAGACACAGAATCTGAAGCAGGCTCCAGGCTCTGAGCTGTCAGCACAGAGCCCAATGCAGGGTTCAAACCCACAAACTGGGAGGTCATGACCTGAGCCAAAGTTGGATGCTTAACTGACTGAGCCACTCAGCTGTCCCTCCTTTAACATTTCTTCTAACATGGGTTGGCCAGCACCATTTCAGCTTTTCCGCTTTTGCATCATAAAAAGACTCCATTTCACCTTAATTTTTGAAAGAGATTTTTGCTGGGTGTAAATTTCTAATGTGACAGGTTTTTCTTTGCCCTCAGTACTTTATTTGTTATTTTATTTTTTAAGTTTATTTATTTTGAGACAGAGAGAGCGTGAGTGGGGGGGCAGAGAGGGAGAGGGAGAGAATCCCAAGCAGTCTCCACACTGCCAGCACAGAGCCCGATATGAGGCTTGAACCCATGAAACAGTGAGATCACGACCTGGGCCAAAACCAAGAGTTGGTTGCTTAACCGACAGAGCCACCAAGGTGTCTCTTCTCTCAGCACTTTAAAGATGCGGCTCCCCGTCTTTTCTGCTTACATTGTTTTGAATGAGAAATACACTATCTTCTTTACCTCTGTTTATGTGTTCATAACGTTTTTTTCCTCTGGCACTTTTAAGACGTTCTCTTTATCATTACTTTTAAGCAGTTGGATTTTGATAAGTGCTGGTCTGGATTTCTTTGTGTTTCTTGTGCTTGGGGTTCACTGAGCTTCTTGGATACGTGGGATTATCATTTTCACCAAGTTTGGAATTTTTTTTAGCCATTGTTTCTTCAAATATTATTTTTGTCCTTGTTCTCTCTCATCTCCTTTTGGGGTGTCAACTGCATATGTATTAGGCCACTTAAAGACCCACAGCTCACTGATGCCATCTTCTTTTTCTTGTCCATAATTTTTTCTCCTTGTGTTTCATTTTGGATAGTTTCAATCACTTTGTCCTCAAGTTCACCAATCATTTCTTCTACAATCTCTCATTTCCCAGCAACCTCATGCAGAATCTCTTTCATCTCCAACAGTGTAGTTTTCATTTCTAGAAGTTTCCTTGGGATCTGTTTTATATCTTCCATATCTCTACTTAATGTGTTAAATCTTTCTGCTACCTTCTTGAGCCTGGGACCTGATGATAATTACTATTTTAATGCCCTGTGGTCTGTTAATGCTATCATCTGTGTCTTTCTTGGTCAGTTCTGACTAATTTTTCTCCTCATTATGGATATATTTTTTTGTTCCTTTGAAGGCCTAGTAATTTTTTATTTGATGCTAGATATTGTGAATTGTATTTTACTGAGTGCTGGATGGTTTTGTATTTCTACAAATATTTTTGAGCTTTGTTCTAGGACTTGGTTAGGTCACCTGGAAACCGTTTAATTTTTTCAGATTTTGCTTATAAACTTACATAGGTGGCACTGATCAGCATTCAGTATAGGGCTAATTTTGCCATGCTACTGATGCAACACCCTTATGCGCATTTAAGTGAGCTCCAGAGGTTGTACCTCTAACATTTTCAGATGGTTCTTTTCCTGGCCTTGGGTAGTTTTCTCACACATACATTGCTGAGTACTAAGCTGAAGATTGATGGAGATCTTGTGCAGATTTCTGAGGTTCTCTTTTTATAAAACTCTCTCTTCTATGGTACTCTGCTCTGTGAACAACTTGTACTCCCAGCTCTGTTTCTTCAACTCAAGAAGACTTGCTTCTTCTCAGTTCTCCCTCCCTGTGTCACAGCCTGGAGACCACCCAGGCAGTAAGCCAGGACAACTAGGGGGCTCACTATGTGCTTCACATCTCTCAAGGATCATAATTCTTCCTTGCTTGATGTGCAATGTCATGAAAAATCACTGTTACATACAGTTCATTGGATTTCTCAGTTGCTTCAGGTGGGAGGGTAAATCTGGTCCCTTTTACTTTGCCTTGGCCAAAGGCAGAAGTCAAGATAAGAAATTTAAAGGCAACATTGCAACCATGATCATTTTATAATGTGAGATCCACTTTAATCCTCAAGGGCATTAAAGAATAATAATGGTTATAAAGACCTGTGTGGCACTGGATTAAAAGACCTTTCTGATTGGTTCTGGATGTCTCTGGCTACCAAAGGAGTACAGGTTTTACATAATGCTTAATTTTCCATGGCCCTCAGAAGTTCAATACAGAGAAATGCTGATCTAAGAGATGTACACAGACAGATTAGTTCTGTGCTCCAACGGATGGGAATCAGTGTTATCCATAAAGGTAATAATAACATACATACCAGCTCAAAACTTTGGGTGCTGGCATTGTGACAGACCCAGTCCTCAGCGCCTTATGTGTATCAATTAACTCACCAGGAGCCTTGGATTTTTACCAATGAGGGCACTAGTACACAAAGAAAGAGACACACAGAGGTGGTCACTAGGAACCAGCCTGTAGTCAGTCACTATCAGATCTGCCATGCTGCTTTGGACAGTTTCTTGCCCTGGGAGGAAGCCACAGGACAGATCTGTATTGACCTCTGCAAGATATTTGACAGAGTCTTACATGTACGCTGGTGAACCAGATGGTGAACTGAGGCTTAGAGAATCGATATATTATAATTATACAGGGAGGTCTCTAACAGTTTTTCCTCAACTCAGCTTGCCCACAGGGTCATCAGTGGTTGGATAAAGTCACATAAGAACTTAAATTTTCTGTTTAGGGTTATGGATGGATCCCAGATCAAAACATAGTTACTGAGCACCTACTATGTGCCAGGCACTGACCAAGGTAGGTGGAAAACACTGGGGAGCAAAAGTAAAATTTCTGCCCTTGAAAGGTTTATAATCCAGAAGAGGGAGATTATCAGTAGTCATGACAAACAAATGAATTATACAGCATATTGAAAATGCTATGTTTACGGGGGTGCCTGGGTGGTTCAGCCAGTTAAGTGTCCGACTTTGGCTCAGGTCATGATCTTGCAGTTGGTGAGTTCAAGCCTCATATGGGACTCTCTGCTGTCAGCACACCTCCCCACCCTGCTCTCTGCATGTCCCCTGATCTCTCTCTCTCTCTCAAAAATAAATAAACCTAAAGAGGGTTAAGTTTATGAATACAGGGCTTTCCCTTAGGGAATCAGGAGTCCTGGGTGCTCTAAGAGTGGATGGGGGAGGGTTACCCAGTTGAAATTTTAAGTAGCAGGTCAGGGCAGGCCTCCTTGAGAAGGTTACCTTGGAAAAAAACAAAATCAAAAAATCAAAAAAAAAAAAAAAAAAGAAAGAAAGAAAAAAGATGAGGGACTTAGTCACGGGGACAAATGGGAGAAGAGTGTCCAGGCAGAGGAAACAGCTGGCATGAAGCAAAGTGGCCTTGCTAGGAGCATGCCTTCCAGGTTCAAGAAAGAGTGGAAAGGCAATTCAACCGGAATGGAGTAGGGGAAGGGGAGTGCAGAAGGAAATGAGGACCAGGAAGAAGAAGGACTCATACCAGCATCAAAGAGTCAGTGTTACACGGGAACAAGAAAGGAATAATACGACGTATATATGCTCTCCTGTTAGACTGAACACCGACTGAAACATGGACCCGTAAAGGTACAACACGAGGAAATTGATGATAAAACAAGCCTTAGAATCCCACAGCAGGGTGCTGCCTTGGTTTGTCTTTGAGTCATATGGTGTGTCCCAGGCCTAGGGCCAGCACTTCCAAAGTTCTTGGTTCCCAGCTGGCCTTCTGTCTCTCTGTTCTCCGACACTGCCTCCTGTGCATTTGTATGACATTTTCTCCCGTGTGAAGTTACCGCCATCTGTGAGATTCACAATGAAGGAAGCACCCTAGCCTCGCAAGCAGGACAATTTCCACCAGCTTCCCCGAGGCTACTGGCCATCTAAGTCAGCCGTGCTAAGAGGTGCTCTTTCATTCCCCTAAGGAATCGCTCCCGCTAGGTACCAGGGGGAGGAAAATGCCCATTTTATATTTTAGTACTGGTGAAACTCTCAGGAAAAGGCAAGGACGAGAACATATTTTGTGGTTCCTGGTGAGGTGTAGGAATAAAATGTTCAGCTTACATATATTACATATATTAACTTATAAATATTAACTTACAAAATAAGAAGATTTCACTTTATGTAATTGTATCTTGAGCTTCTAGGGAGAATAAAAAGTGACACAGCTGAGCTGATCATTACTTGTTGACATTTTCACTGTCTTCTAGCAAAATGATGCTAGCAGAGGAAAATAAAATACCAGGTCACCTTCCTCCCCTTTGGGGTCTGTGTTTGAATGACTATATGTAGCTTTCCTTTTCTCCTTCAGTAATAGACACACCTGGGCTCACTCTGCAGCCCATTCCTTCCTGGCTGGGTGATCTCAGCCCATTGCCTAACCTCTCCTAGCCTCTGTCTTCTCATCTGTTAAATGGGGTTCAAAGCCTCTGCCTCAAGGGTCGCAGCCGGGGTTTCATGTGACAGTGCATGGGAAGCTGACCCTTCCTATTCACTCTCTCCATGTACTCTCTCTGCCTGGGAAATCATGAGCCCCTAGCATAGGCACCTCCCTCCTCCTGTCCCTCCTGGCTCAATTGGTGTGCAATTGGCTCCTAAAAGGCAAACGTGGCTGCAGCTCTCAGGGAGGAGGCAGTCTCTGCCCCACTCTCCGTAACTCCCCATCCATCCTGCCCCTGGTAGGGCCAGTACAGCCTGGCCCGCAACAACCCACCAGCCCTGAGAAGACTCCATGGTGGGCAGAGTGGCTGCTCTGTGTCCCATGACTCAGCTGGGCACTTCCCTCTTCTCCACCCCAGGAGCCCAGGATGTTTCTACTCTTCCTGAATGCTCAGGGTCCTCTCCTGGGGTTTTAATCATATGGATTTCATGCTGTCACCACACCATCCGAGGACCCTTTGAAACCGCCCTTTCTGATGGTTCTGCATCAGCAGGTACTTTAAAGGACTGAAGGCTGGGAAGGGTAAACAGGGTGCCTCCTGGCTGGCATATGGTATGTGAAGGAGAGTCTTAATGGCCAAGGCTGATGGTGAGCATATCAGGCACCAGGGGCAGACAGCCGGGGATGATCGAGTCCTGGGGCCCACTGCATCTCCTCAGAGAGGCGTCCTTCAACCCTGCTGCTGCTGGGCAGAAGATACAAGGCACAGGGGTGTAAAGTGGGACTCAGCTCTCCATTACTCAGCCTGGACGGGACCCTTGCTGGCACCTCCACAGGGCAATGGGGCAGGACAACGCTGGGCACAAATGCCCTTTGGGGAAACAGCTAGCAGGAGGTGCTAGCCTGGTTTGGGGGTTTCTGCACCCCAAACGATGGACTGGGGACTCCACCCTGATTTCCCAGACCAACTCCCACATAGCCAGGAAGCTCTCAAGAGGCCGCCTCCTGCCTCCCGCGGTCCAGGCTGACTCGTTCTGCTGGCTGCGACCCCAGGGTCACGTTCTAGAGGCACAGTCCCTGGTGTGTCCATCTTGGAGATGGTCCTGCCCTGGGCTGGGGTCTCGCTCGGGGAACGTGGCCAGCCCTCCAGCCTCCCTCCCTGGGACCAGATACCATCTTGAGCTCCAGCACTTGGAGAGCCCTCCCTTAGGCCAACTGCCACTGGGTGGCTCCTGAGTCCCACACATCCCCAGCTAGTTCTGCTTCTGTCCTTCTGCTCCAGAATGGCACAGGCTCTGCTCCTCGACCTGAGCCAACTGCCAACGCAGGTTGCTGTGGCCTCCACCTGGTCCACGGCACGGAGACCGTGCTGCCCCAGGTCCTGGCGCCTCTACCCCGGCACCTGCACCCACAAAAGTGGCCAAGCCACGGCCTGCTGTCAACAGCATGGTGGGGAAAGTGTGTGCTCTGGGGGTGAACAGACCCGAGTCAAATCCCTGCTCTACTACCTGCTAACCAAGGCATTTCGAATGACCGCTGAATCTCTGAGGCTTGGTGTTACCATCTGTACACTGGGGACAACAACCCAGGGAACCTGTGGTGACGGCTCATCGGGCTCACACGCGTTTAGAAGCCTTAGGACAGGGGCGCCTGGGTGGCTCCGTCGGTCGAGCTTCCGACTTTGGCTCAGGTCATGATCTCACGGTTTGTGAGTTCGAGCCCTGTGTGAGCTCTGCACTGACAATGCAGAGCCCGCTTGGGATTCTCTCTCTCCCTCTCTCTTTGCCACTCCCCTGCTCGCTCTTTCCCTCTCTCAGAATCAATCAACTTAAAAAAAATTAAAAAAAAAAAAAAAAGCTTCCTGTGTGTGGAAGTGTGTCTATGCACGCATGTAACTGCATGTGTGCATGTGCACACGTGTAGCTCCCTACAGGTACACCTATGCAAATACCCGCAAGGGCGTACGTAAACACGCGTCAGGGTAAGCGAACGGGTGCGTGCATATATGTGTGCACGTGTGTGTGTGGAGTATGGATACCTGTGTCCTCCAACAGAAGCCAGACGCTCCATCCCAAGCCGGTCCTCCCGCGGCTGCTTACCTCCATGTTTCTGCAGAAGGTGGCATTGGTGCCAAACAGGATCTGGCATTGCTCGTTGGCACTGTAGTGCATGCCTGGCAGCTTGTGAGGGAGACGCACCGCATGCTGGCTCCTGGGGTCTGTGACCAGCAAACAGGTGCTGACTTTCGACCTGAAACAGCCAAGGGGCAAGTTGACTTATAAGGCTACTTCCCAGGTTTTTGTTTTGATTTGTCACTCAAGAGAAGGGGAGAAGGACGCATCTCCGAATTACGTATGGGAAGATGACCCAGGCACTGGACTCTTTTTCTACCTGGCCAAATGCAGATCTTTACTAAGAAGACAATGAGGGCTTAGCAACTAGGAAAGGGCCTGGGAATAACACCCCGTGAGGCTAACGTACTTTTCTCAAGTTTAAGCTTTCTTGGGTGAAAATCTATTTCTGAAATCGATTCCCACAGTATTTTCTTAGAATACATCTTTGAGGGGTGCCTGGGTGGCTCAGTTGGTTAAGTATCTGACTCATGGTTTTGGCCTCTTGGTTTTGGCTCAGGTCATGATCTCACAGTTTGTGGGTTTGAGCTCCGCGTACGGCTCTGTGATGACAGCTGTGGTGTCTGCTTGGGATTCTCTCTCTCCCCCTCTCTCTCTACCCCTCTCCTGCTTCCTATCTTTCCCTCAAATAAATAAACATTAAAACAAAAGAATACGTTTTTGAGCAAAATTATCATGAATAAAGAAAAAAATAGAAGCTAGGGTCATTTTTGCTTTATTTTGAATAAAAAACAAAGTGCTTATTTCCAACTCTGCAGACTCTCTTGGAGAGCCTGTGTCAGGCCATGGCAGCTGACTGGTCTAGGTGTCCTACCTGAGCACACATTCTGCCCTCAGTAAAAACTGGCTGGAGGCACGATTTGCAAAGGAGGTCAGGATTTCCACCGCGATGGAAACATTCACAGATGTTGAGAACAACTCTGAAAAACTGAATTGGGGGCTAAGAGCCTGTGGCTCCCTTAGGAGGTTGAATATTTGAATGCTTTTGCTTTTCAATTCCCAAAAGCAAGGCAGATGGTAGTAGAAAGGAAACCCAGCCTCACCCCAAGATTCTTGAAGAAGAGAGTTGCACGCAAGTATACACAGGCCGACGCTGGCCACCTCCCCGGGGCTCAGACACACACAACACTTTAAGAAAGGCAATGGGACCAGCAATGTGTATATAAGCAAATGAAAATATCCTGCCTTGTTTCACTGACCCTTCTGGGGAAAATGAAACAATGTCAAGAGGCTTACAACAACATTTCATGGAGATTCTGTGATAACAAGTACTCAGGAAGAAATAGACGCTATTAAAACTAATGAATCCGTTTTTAAGCCTTGTGTAGCACATAATTTCTCCACCCACAGGAAATATCATGAAAGAAGACCCAGGATAGGGACAGAAGGCAGAGTGATGCCCGGCTTCTGCATCCCGAATTCACGGAGGGTACTTTAATGTGTTACTGAACCGCAAAGCTCCGTACGCAGGTAAGACTCAGTTCCTTCCATCTCCATGTGGTGGACGGACGAATACAACTAAGTACGAAGTGATCGGGGTCTACCCGTCAATCTGTAAGTTTATCCCTGAGGTCTTGACACTAAGGGATCCTTATGGTACCTGAGCAAAGACTTTGTTTGACGAAGGTCTGAAATCAGACGGCCAGCTCTTCTGTAGCAATCTGCAAGTGGAATGATGCAGATATATTCTGGAAAGAAGGTGGCAGCGAGATAAACACAGCCCATCCTTACATGTGAGGGGGGAGGTGAGCAAGCCCTGCTCCCCAGCAAGTGTGCCCCCTATCAAGGGAAGCAGGCTGAGCGTTAAGGAAGTGACTTTTTCTGTAGCACCCAAGGACACTGCTATGGTGGTGTCCACTCAGAGTCAAAGTACTGCAGAGAAACGAAATGGGGTTCTTTTCAAGTCCTGGTCACTGTGCTGATATTCTGTCAATCAATAATGCATTTACGAGTAGCAGCTGGGTGCCCAGCATCCTAGCATATGCACACGTGAGAGGAAGTTTTGGCCAGATATAGGAGACTCTGCGCTGACCACCTCTTTAGGCCAGATCAGAGTTCTAAGCGATTCATTTCTCTTTCCCACACTTGCTAAGACCTCAATTATTATGATGTCTTCTGGAAGCACTTGTTTAGAAACATTTTTTAATATTTTTTATTACTTTTTTTTTTGAGAGTGGGGGCGGAGCCTGATGCGGGGCTCTCAACCATGAGACCATTTTCACAATCGTGAAATCAAGAGTCGGACGCTTAACCGACTGAGCCACCCACACGTCCCAGAAATATTTTCTATTATAGTGCTTGTACGGAATGATTCAAGGACTTACTTGAGGAAGTTTTCCAGGTCATCTCGGCTGCAGGATGACCAAGAGAGGTCACTGGGGTTCCGGCCTTTTACCCACTCTCCTGACATGATGTGGGATCTGCCAGCGCAGGATGAGTGGTCATCATCATGGTTCATTCCCAAGCTGCCCGAGGGAAAGGAAAAGGAGAGAGGGACGCTTATGCTATAGGCTTTCATCTGCAGTTCCAGGTTCCAGCATACCATGCTAACTTAAATCAGGTCTGAAACACAAAGAGTGACACAGGCTGACACCCAGTACACTATTCTCAACAAAGCAGACCAGCAACCATGAGCTTATAGAGACATTGAGCGATGACTTCCTTACTTAATGAACGAAGACAGAGCAGACACAAGGAGCATTTGCTAAGTAAATGAATAAATGAAAAATTACATTAATGCTGTGATATTATCGTTCTTACACTGTAAACTTCTGATGGTTACGCTTATTTGTGACACTATAATAGACCAATGTTAATGATCTAAGTGTATTGCTGTCCTATGGAGAAGTCATTATGGGAAGGTCTAGTGGGAACCACCCATGACTTTGACTTATATAATAATATCATGGGTGTAAACCTTCAAATCAGTGGAAAATGTGGCTTTTCTGTCTTTCACATCATTATACCTGGGTCCACCAACATCATACCTGTGGCCTCCATGCCCAGTTGTACCTAATAGACACCAGGATGCCTGTCTAGATATATGTGGCTGACCGCACACTAGAAGCTGAACAAGGATCTTAGTTTGCTCACATGCTGTCACTGGGGTAACCTGAGGCACAGAACATACAAGATCAGATGGCCCACACTTTGCTGACCTGTGATATCCAGGGCAGAGATTCACTGTGCAGAAGGACGCCCATCCTTTGCCAACAAGCCCAATGGAGAAAACATGTACTTCCTTTCATTCAAAAATATTTACCAGAGGTTTCCCAAGTGCCAGCTAATGGACTACAAAGACACGACAGTGCACAAAATGCCATCCCTGACTCCAGATCACTGCCTGCCTGGGCAAGGAGACAACACAAACAGAGATAATTATAAAAAGAGGTTCTAAAGGCTTCTCTGGAGCCTCATTTTCCAGTTTCCGTCATACATCTCTGACCATCTTCCATCAATGCCCCCTGCTTGCTGCTTAATCCTGGGGTCTGTCGACAGAGGCCTGCCTGTATTCTTACTCTGCACACCCTCCAAGCCACTCCCATACTCTTGCCAATGGAGACACTCCCTTCACCAATACCATGGGGAGCTGGATTAGCCAAAGCTATCCTAGTCCTTGGAAAACACACCACCTGGCACTCGTGCTCCTGAATCCTCAGACTGGCAGGGCAGTCTCTGATCACCCACATATCTGCTCCTGTGAGTTAAGGGAACGCTTATCAAGACTTAACTGCATTTATTCTTAAGCCTATTTATGTCAGTAATACTTGCTATTTCAATTAATACATGAAACATGAGAACAAGAGTAGTTGTTTTCATGAAAACTAACTTAGCTCGCTAAAAATAGCCCACTGCCAAATTGGATGTGGGCAAGACAAGTGTAAGAGATGAGGGGAAAAAATATCATAAAAATCTGGTCCAGACTGCTTCACAAGGATCTTTTGTATTCTACCCAATCTAAAAAAGAAAAAGAAACTGGAATTTGAACTCATTTCATTATAACTCGTGGTTTGTGTGAAGAAGGTGACGTGCGAGGGCAATCAGCAGACACATACCCTCTAAGAAAAAGCGTTCACCGCCACTGCAATATTGGTGAAAAAATTAACATTTTCATGGCTTAAGCTTAAACCAAATGTTTAAGGCACCTAAGTATAATTTCTTTACGTTTCTCCACTTGAACCTTGTTTTTTTGGTGGGGGGGGTGTCAATTGGTCAATTGACCAACTACTACCCTGTCAGAAGAAAGCTTATCTGTGGTGCCATGGACCCATGTGTTGGTGGCCATGTTTTCCCGTGGTCCAGACTGCTCTCCTAGATGTCACCCTGAACAGCACTCTCCCTCTGCATTTCCCAAAAGGTGCTTCCAACTCCCCAGGGCAGTTTTCTATCCCTGGTGGAGTCTCTACCAGTGACTGGCACAGAGTGGGCACTCTGTGAATATTTATTGAATAAACTAGCTATTTAATAATGGAGAAAGCACCACAAAAATCAGAGAATCCATGTCCATTACGAGGGCACTAAGTCTAGCACCATGGCGTCTTGCTCAACAGAATGATGAAAGCCTTCTCTGGCTAGATTCAGTCTTGCCCTCTTGCCAAGAAACCAGGTATCCGTCCAATTCAAGTTAAATGAAGAGCCAAGAAATTGTCAGATAAATCTGACCAATAGGAGTAATTTAGATACGTTTCTATTGGTTACTTCACTGAATAAAATGAGTCCTATTTTTTAGCACCATTGTTCAGCTTTTTAGTTTTTTTCCCTGCTTGTTATCTATCTACGCCAATAGGTATCTACAGCTATCCATCTATCTGCCTATCATCTCTTTGTTTTGTGTTAACTTTTTTTTTTTAACGTTTATTTATTTTTGAGACAGAGAGAGACAGAGCATGAACAGGGGAGGAGCAGAGAGAGAGGGAGACACAGAATCTGAAACAGGCTCCAGGATCTGAGTGGTCAGCACAGAGCCTGACACGGGTCTTGAACTCATGGACTATGAGATCATGACCTGAGCCGAAGTCGGACGCTTAACCGACCATGCCACCCAGGTGTCCCTGTTTTGTGTTAACTTTTGAAGGAAGTGGCTGGTTTTTCAAGTGCCTTTAGCAAAGGATGCTAAAAGGCATCTTAAATTTGTCTTAGGGTTTTATCTGATATCTTTAAATGAAACTAGAGATAGGGTTTTCGAAATAAACAGATCTTCTGAAAATTTTGATGGATTTCGGTGAACTCTGCTAAATGTGTACAGGTTCCAGAAAGAAAATGTCTCAGGAAAACAGTGGCTCCGTTCTATCTTCAATGACAAGGTGTAAGCACGGCGTGCAGACCAGGTGCAACTGGTCTGCTGTCACCCTTGGGGAATATAGTCCTACAGAGAACCAACCTGTGAGTCAGTTTTTCTTCTAGCTTTGCACTTTTATAAGCCGGTTCCCATCATCCTGGGCTGGGATCCCCTGAGTGGCCACCAGATGGGTTTTTTTCAAACAACAAGGATGTTGTTTGGGAAACCACAACGGGAGGAGATCCAAGTCCTGGCAGAATGGCCTCACCACCTATGGAGGAATATTTCATCTGTGACCACTTCTAAGTTTTCTCTCGTGGTCAAGTTGGTCGTAAAATGAAAGAGGTTCCTTTGCTCACACTGCCAGACTCTGCTGGCCAGAGGGCCTGGTCTCTCAGGAGACAAAACTATGTTTAAAACAGTGCTCAGAAAAGCTGACTATGCCGTCGATAACCATATGCCTACACAGTGTGCTATGTTAGTGTTTCACTAAGCCGGCCCCAGAGAAGGACTTCCCCAAGGAATGTTCCAGTCAGCAAGATCAGCCAAGAGTGGGATTCTTGGATTTCTGGAGCCTGTTTCTAACACAGATCATGCTTGATCTAGTTTAAAATGTTCAAATGCTAACTAAGTGCCTCATAAATTTACAGTTTGATGAACTAGCGTTGGGCTGGGAGTCCTGATATTTGAGGTTTACATAAACTACTGTTTAGGCTATTTTTAGATTAAATTCAGGATTACTTGACTGAGAAATGTATGTTGTTTTAGGTTTATGTCCCAGGGCATCTATTACTTCTGGCAACATTATATTTAACAAGAAGGAGTAGCATTAAGCGAACACAGTAATTCTGACTCTAAGTAACAGTGGGGTTAAGGACACGGACATGCCTCATGTCACATGTGACTGAGATTTATCAGACACAATCACAACTTAATGGCCTTGAGTTGATTTTATCTTAAAACAAGTAACACATTGCTTCTGTATTAGCTTTAGGAAATCCAATATGTACCAGGCAGGGAGTTCTAAGAGAATCCCTACAATGTTTCACCCCTCCTAGCTTCACCCCAAATCCTGAAAACCATGGAGACGGCTGTGTATTTTAGGTTTGGTATATCTGCCATCTTGAAAGTGTTGGTTTTACCTGGCTCTGAGTCTGTTTCTCAGAAGCTTTGGGATTTTGACAACAGGTATACAATGAGGTCTCACCTCCCCTCCAAACAGGGAACCTGGGGAAATGGCTCCCGTGACGTAGCCTCCACACTGAAGGGGCTGCTGGCCAACCCAGGCCAACCCTGTTAGCCCTGTGGGCATACTGACAGTCCATTTTCAGTAAGTGCTCACTGAAGCAGCACTCCACTGCAGTAATAGGGATGGCTCATGGCAGTTTCTAGGAGATAGTAGTTAGATTTGTATTAATTCGTATTACTTAACAGTAACAACTAACACATCAGCTTTATACTGGAAGGAAAATTCTCGACTGTCGATACTTCTTTGACAAGAACCACACTGTGCCCTCAATCTTCAGCTACTCAGAAACGTCACTTGCAAGTATTAAAAGTCACTAGGAGTAACAGGTCGCACTCATTTATCCAGCTTAAATTGTCATGATCATCAATAACCCGATTTAGAGGGAACAAAACAAGTAGGCAACAATAACATCAAAATCCTCTCCCCGCCCCGGAGGAGGTTTTGTTTGTTTCTGTTTTTGTCCAAGGAAATGAGCCTATCAGCCTTCAGGGATTCAGTAGCAATGCAACCAGCAGAGCAGATCTGGGGTCTCTACAGACTCAGCTTTGCCTCCTACACACACAGGATTATCACAGTAAGAATGATCCTAAGTCACCATGAAGTTTGGATCACCAGTGGGTAAATAATGATCAGCACAGCGTTGGTGTTAAGTGTGCTTTGCTGTAGTGGATTATATCACAGCAGCTGACAATGGTTAAGACACATGCAGTATACACTGTCTCTCTTCACTCGCCAGAGCACAAAAGTAATGAAAACACTCAAGTTCCTGAATTTATGTATAAGGGATTTTGATGTCAGGTATATGAGTCAGGTCTGTCTCCTCCTTCTGCCTGGGCTTGTGTATTGTGTGTTTATCCGTACAGAAGATTCCCATCAAACGGGCTCTAACTTTTCATTGAACAAAAATGCAATTGACTGTGTTGAGAGAGAGGTCAAGAGAGAAAAAGAAAAGAGAGAAGGCGTGCATAACCTGAGTGATTCTGGCCCTCACTCTGGTCCCTGAGCGTGTACATGTGCGTGTGCAAGAGCGTGCATGTGTGTGTGCGTGTGCAAGACCGTGCATCCCCTAAGACAGTGGGACAGCTCTGTGTATCTGCCCTCCTCTCAGGAGGTCTCCGGGCCGCTCTCTGTGAATGCAGCACGACGCTGAGGGTGATTATGGTGTTTCACAACACACATTTGCATGCAACATGGGCACAAGGTATGAAGTTTAAATTTTATCTGATGCTTGAAGAAATGGCTGCCGGTTCCAACAGGGGCAGGAAGATCAGGTGTGACGGCCTTGGTGTCGGGTGCCTGAGGCGCACCTCCGGAAAGCAATTTTTAAAGGTAATGTTGATAAGTATTTTCACCTTTTATTCCTGTTTAAGAATCCACTCTGTACAAGCAGTTGCAGTATCACTGGGCCATCATTTGGCCTGAGTATCTTCACTTCTATTTCCATTTGTATCTTTATACCCTCCAGATGAAGCAAACACTTCCTTCATTCTTTTTTGTTTTTATTATTTTGTTTTAATGTTTAGTTATTTCTGAGACAGAGAGACAGAGCATGAGTGGGGGAGGGGCAGAGAGAGAAGGGGACACAGAATCTGAAGCAGGCTCCAGGCTCTGAGCTATCAGTACAGAGCCCGATGCGGGGCTCGAACTCACAGACTGCTAGATCATGACCTGAGCCAAAGCCGGACGCTCAACCGACTGAGCCACCCAGGCGCCCCACTTCCTTCATTCTTGATGAGCCCCTTTGGGGCTGTAAAACTAGGGTGACATGCTTCAGGTCACACACCAGGCCAGACTCTTTTTTCTGAGACTATCTTTCCAGGCCAGGTAGACCACAGCAGGCACGGTGGCTCTCGATGATGAGGCTTCTCCCCTTCCGGTACCTTCCCCCATAGACTCCCTTCTGCTTGGACACGTTGCATACAGAGAAGCTGGCTTCCAATTTTCTGATAGTTTAATGAACATATGTAAACAAAGAGATGATTCTAATTCAAAGGGATACATGCACCTCTATGTTCATAGTAGCATTATCGACAATAATCAAATTACGGACGCAGTACGAGTGCCCATCAACAGATGAATGGATAAAGAAGATGTGGTGTATATATATAGAATAGAATATTACTCAGCCATAAAAAGAATGAGAACTTGCCATTTGCGGCAACATGGATGGAGCTAGGGAGTATAATGGTACGTGAAATTAGTCAGAGAAAGACAAATACCATATGATTTCCCTCGTATGTGGAATTTAAGAAAGAAAACAAATGAACAAAGGGAAAGAGAGAGAGAGAGAGAGAGAGAGAGAGAGAGAGAGAGAGAGAGAGAGAAACCAAGAAACAGACTCAACCCTAGAGGACAAACTGTTACTAGAGAGGTGGGGTGGGGGGAAATGTGTGAAACAGGTGAAGGGGATTAAGAGCACATTGATCATGATGAATGCTGAGTAAGGGACAGTATTGCTGAATCACTACATTGTACACCTGAGTCTTACATAACAGTGTATGTTAACTAATTTAAAGTAATTAAACTAATTTAGTTAAAATTTAAAACAATAAAAAAAAAACCTATGTAGAAAAAAATTTTTGTTGCAAGTATATAGTTTATGAGTAGACTTCAATTCAACCCTAGTAGATGATGTAAGTGTAGACACGCCAAAAAACATACACATCCAGTAAAGGGTATCAAGATTTGGATTTCTCTCAAGAACTGTCAAAATGAAAGTCTGATTGTGAGCATGTCTGTTTCAGGATAGTGGTCATCTCGTAATTCCTGTTAAAGGCTTTTGAAATAAAATGAATTCTGAAAGAATCTGCTAACAAGGTGAAGTTTTCAATGATAACATACCTTAAAGAAAAAAGAAAAAGGAAAAAAGAAAGAGATGATATGAAACCCCATTCTCATCATGCAGAAGCAAGTGCTATATTTGAGGGTCCTGGCTTTGGAGTTGTGCAGACTTGGTTGAGGATTCCAGCAACTGTGCACCTCCAATTCCTCATCTACGACTAAACAGGGACAAAATCTTAATGCCACTCATTTATTTGTTCATTCATTCAACAAATATTCATCAGGTATCTTCTACAAATAGAAGTCTGGCAGAGGCTAGACCCCTGCCTTCGTGGAGTCTGTATTCTAAAGGACTGGAAGTGAGGCATACGTGGGAACGAACACACACACACACGCTTGAGGGAAGAAGGCTACAGTCCCCAAACTGCAAACCCGGTGCCCTCAGAGAGCCACAGAGTTAACGAGGGAGGTGGGGAGATGCCACACCAAAGGGAAGGTGGGCTCATGGTGAACGGAAAAGGTGCTACTCTGTCAAATGCCTTTAAATTCCATTTTTTGCTGCGCCTGGGTGGTTCAGTTGGTTGAGCATCTGACTCCTGGTTTCCACTCAGGTCATGATCTCACAGCTTCGTGGGTTCGAGCTCCGCATTGGAATCTGCGCTGGCAGTGTGGAGTCTGCTTGGGATTCTCTCTCTGCCTCCCTCTCTCTCTGCCCCTACCCCACTTGTGCTGTCTCTGTCTCTTTCAAAATAAAATAAATAAACTTAAAAAAAATTCCATTTTTCTTTTGCAGTGAGCTAACTGAATAGAACAGGTCTGTCTTGGCAGATGTGGTGCAGGGACTGGAGTAAGGCCCCTGAAGAGCAGCTTTGTGGGAGCCCCAGAAGCCCAACTGCTCTTGGGAGGCAGTCATCCTGTCCAAGACTGCAGACACCCCCCAGGACACCTGTGAAGGATAATCACTGATGACCACTGGTCTATACCACTCGTTGCCCTTTGTAGGAAGAGCACGAAGATGGGGGTCCATGGCACAGCCTCCCGTTTCTTTACATCTCCCAGCAGCAGATCTAGGTTTGAAAGCACACACCAATCACACTCTTGCTTGTTTCTCTGAGCATCCAGCAGCCTGGGGCTGGTGAAGGCTTGAGGCACACAGGCCTGGAGGGCTGAAGCTATTGCCATCTTAGTGAAAACCATTTCCTGGCTCTGATAACTCCTACTGGCTCTCCAGCCCCCGTGCTTCTGGTCCTTCCCTCACCTCCCCAACCCATGACAAAGATAGTCCTTACACTGTGACATGGGCCACCCTTCCCTGCTCCACCAGGTCTCAGGGCAGGGCTGGGCACATGGCAGGGCTCAATAAATGGCTATAGAACAAAAGCAGCACGTGGACATCTAGGTCCATATGACAGCTCACCAAGCACCCAGAATACAGGCTACCTGTGGTCTCCTTCCTCTGCCTCATAAACACAAGGATGACTCCAGGATGGGATGGTCCCCAACATGAACACATGAACAAATGAGAGGCACCTTCTTGGGACATCCATAGCCTTCTGTGCATAGGGCCCTCACTGCTTAAAGCATTCTGTGAGTGCGTCCAGGGAGAATGCTTCCATACACTTCAATCAAATGATGCTTAAAAATTTTACAAAAAAAAAATCTACAAAGGTATGTTGGGTTTCTGACCTGGGAAGATATTCTATAAAAGGGGAGAAGGGCATTTGAAGTGGATTCCTGGTAGACATTCCAAAGATGCTCCGAAAGGTAGCTACATTGATAGAATAAGGACGTACCCTCCCAAGGTGACTACTTAGAAGTGACAGCATTGATTCGGTTGGAAAGGCTGTAAGTGTTAAGAAAAAATTCCATCTGTGTGGCGCCTGGGTGGCTCGGCCAGTTAAGCCCTGACTCTTGATTTTGGCTCAGGTCATGATCTCGCGGTTGGTGAGATGAAACCCCACATTGGGCTCTGCACTGACAGTGTAGAGCCTGCTCAGGATTCTCTCTCTCCCTCTCTCTCTTTCTGCCCCTACCCTGCTTGAGCTCTCTCTTTCCCAAAATAAATAAATAAATAAACATTTAGAAGAAAACAGAAACTTTACCTATGACAAGGTAAACAGACTAATAGGCCAATTCTCCTTTCCTCTTTGTGTGTGTGTGTGTGTGTGTGTGTGTGTGTGTGTGTGTGTGTGTGTTTCCAGAATTATCTCAGATATTTTAAGAACTTTACTCCCATTATGCATTTGGCTTGTTAAGTTCCCCAAAAGGCCTTTCAGTTTGGGACTGCACTCAATGAACTAATTCATTTGGGGAGAACTAGAATCACTAAAGTTTCGAGTCTTGCCATCCTGGGACACAGGCACCTCTTTATCTTTTCAGGCTTTCTTAAGTGACCTCTGGCAAAGTTTTATTTTGTAAAGAAAGGTATTACATTTCTTATTAGCATCATTCCTGGGTATTCCAGATCTTTGGCAGATGTGTGGAATGAGGTTTGCTTATCATTCTTCTGTAACTGATCTGCCTATGTATAGGAAAGCCATAGATTATTCTATATTGGTCTTGTGATTTGCACCATGATGAACACTTATTGTTTGCAATAGTCTTGTCAGATGATTCTTTTTAAAAAAATTTTTTTTAAATGCTTTTTATTTTTGAGAGAGAGACAGAGACAGAGTGCAAGTGGGGTAGGGACAGAGAGAGAGGGAGACACAGAATCTGAAGCAGGCTCCAGGTTCTGAGCTGTTAGCACAGAGCCTGATGCGGGGCTTGAACCCACACACTGTGAGATCATGACCTGAGCTGAAGTCGAACACTCAACCGACTGAGCCACCCAGGCGCTCCTGTCAGATGAGTCTTTTACAACATGCAGATAACAACCACTCTGACTCTTCCCTTTCAATGCGTATACCTTTCTTGCCTTATGAAATTTGGCAGACTTCCAAAACAATGTAAAATATTGTTAGTTACCACATGGGCACCTTTACACTGGTCCCAAGTCAAATGGAAATGCTATTAATACATGCACACTGAATACACCTGCTCTAGAGGGCTTCTAGGTAAACTGGCTCAACTTAAGGACATTTTCTTCTAAATGATCATTTGAGGACTTCTTCACTGCCATTTCAAAGTAAACACTAAGAGAGTTTAACATGGTGGACAGAGTGATGGTCCAAGGAGAAAGAGGTCATTGCTAGTGTTAAAGATTTGCCCTAATTAGTTTGGGGACCTAAGACAAGGTTCCAGTCATATCAGGACTGTCTTCCCATCTGGGAAGTGAGGGGCTTGAACCAGATGACTATTAAAAGGTTTTCCAGTTCAACTGGAACGTATTATGTATGCCAAGTGAAATAAGTTAGTCAGAGAAGGACAGATATCATATGTTTTCACTCATATGTGGATCTTGAGAATTTTAACAGAAGACCATGGAGGAAGGAATGGGGGAAAAATAGTTACAAACAGAGAGGGAGGGAGGCAAACCATAAGAGACTCTTGAATACAGAGAACAAACTGAGGGTGGATGGGGAGGTGGGGGAGAGGGGAAAGTGGGTGATGGGCATTGAGGAGGGCGCTTGTTGGGATGAGCACTGGGTGTTACATGTAAGCCAATTTGACAATAAATTATATTATAAATAAATAAACATTTAAAATGATAATAATTTAAAAAAAACAAGGTTTTCTAGTTCAAGATGTAATCATTTCATGATTCTTAATCTGTAGAACTGAATGCAATTTAAGGTAGAGTTGCTATTCAGTCTTTTAATAAGAGCTGACTGAACATAATCTTGCACCAGGCATTTTCGGGGCACCAGTTTCACAGCAAGGAGCGGCACACACAGGCCTGCCCGCAGAAATCCCACGGTCTGGCAGGGATCACAGATAAATCAATACGTTCTGACCCATGCTGTCCAGTGAAACTTTCTGTAATGGAGGAAAAATCTCCGTGTGTGCTGTCCAACATGGCCATAGACCACAGGTGGCTACTGAGTGTTTAAAATGTGCTATGTGACCAAAGAATGGAAGTTCTGATGATACGAAATTTTATTTAAGATAAATTTCAAGATCCACCTGTGGCTAAGTGCCACCTCGTTGGACCGTACAGCTGTAGCCAATAATGCCATTGAACTAATTTGAATACCACCATTGTGCTAGGAGCTGTGGATATCATACACTGGTGTAAGAGTATATCCATGTCCACAAATTACTTACAGACTTACAGATTCTGGGAGAAAGAAGACAAGCTGATGACACACCTGGAGAAGAATTAGTGGCCAGGCGTAGCTATCAGGAGCTAAGAGCCATCTTAGAGAAGGGAAACTTCCACACATCGTCTCATAGTGACTTCTTGTACGACCTAACTTACGCCTAGTTTTTCTGCCTGCTGATGGTTATGCTGCTGGTACCACCTGTGAAAAGTCCTCCAAATCCCTGGGCTGGAGGGTGAGGTATTGGAAGAGCCTGGATATCCTCTGAGAGCTTTTCACAGCATCCAAGAAAATGAAAGAACATCAGCCTAAGTCGATTTTGACAAGAAGGTGCCTGGAGAGCAAATAAAATCTCCAACAGAAAGAGGGATGCTTCTTCTGTGCAACTAAACCTGGGACATTCTCAGTATCAAATCCATTTAGTCAAGGAGTGACATAAAAGAGTGTGCCTTTGCTGATTGAAAAAGTGAATGGTAAGATGTTAAGTTCTGTGAGGTTCTCCTTAGCTTTTTTAAAGGAGAACATTTATTGGGAAAAAAAGAAAACATTATTTTCATTTCAAAGGAAGACTACAAAAGCACTGAGCTCTTCCAAAAATAATCACAGACACAATGAATGCCATCCTGGCCTCAGAGCTGTTGTCCCTTCTGTGGCCTGCTCTGGGGCCTACAATGCAGAGATGCTCCCAGCCAAGGGTTGGTGTGACCTGTTGAAGTCCAGAATGCTGTGAAGCCCATGTAGACACCATCAGCTCCAGAGGCCAGCAGCATCAATAAGGCTGACATCCCTGTGATGTGCTCCCCCCACCCTCCCAAATTGCATGATGGTTCACTGGGCCTCCTGTTCTCCATCAAGTCTATGGTGGGTCCTCCTTTGGCTTAGCTGTATTTGATGGAGGCATGCATGGGGCATGGGAATGAGGTAGGGAAACTGAAAGACTCCCTAAAAAATCTGCCTGTTGCCCCTTTTCCTGCTTCTACTCTTGCTAGGACTTGAACCCTCACTCCACTTTACCCATGCCTCATAGTACAAATAGTGTATGTCCTCCTTATAGGGGACAGGGAGTTAATGATTTCTCTAGAACAGGCAACATCTAAGGAGGAACCAGTGAGAATGACCAGACAAAGCCACCATGTGTGTATTCCAGACCACTGGTGCTAAACAGCTGGAGGACACCAAGAGCCCTGGGTCCAAGGAATAACACCTAGACCCTTGTCTTTGTTCTAACTGGTTCCTGGATGCCTGAGGGACTTTATAGCAGACTATCACCCTCAGTAAAAAAAAAAAAAAAAACGCAGGCCCCAAAGAAAAGACTTGTGCTCCGTTCCTTTCTGAGTCTCCCAGATGCTCTGTATCTCCTCTCTCTAAATCTTCAACAAACTCTGTGCTGACTCCTATTTTATTTCCATCCTGCATAAAACCAAGGACCCTCTTGGCTGGTCCTGCGGGATCCCCTCTGCGTCCGAGGACCTGGCCTGCCAGCATCAGGAAGCGTTCTGAGAACCCAGGCTGATGCAGCGTAAGTGGGTCTCAGCTCCACTCACTTTTCCTGGTCTGCCAAAGGTGCATTGCAATGATGGGGGAACCAACCCCAAACTTTCATTCCCGGGTGGATCTACAAGGAGACCACGTGCCCAGCTTGGCGAGCAAGACCATAACAGAGAAGTTGAACAGCACAAAGTGTTTCTCTTTCGATAAACGTGCTCCCAAGGTCCTGCCAAGGAAAGACTGCGCTGTCCCTATCACAGCACTTACTTTGTGAAAGGAAACGGGGAGGTTGGGTGAGAATGACAAACACATGCTTTCTGCTTCTTGGTCTAAAGGGTAATTAGCATAAGGGGGCTGCAGACACCAGACTGGAATAGGGCAGGAAATGGAAGGACAGCTAAAACCTTCCAAAGACGTAAATTCCGGGCTAATCCATCCTACCATCCAGATGTCAAGAAGGAACTTGCAGTTAACAATGGATGGCAACAACTGATGTGCAAATGGAGAGTGCTATCCCAGTTTTAGGGAAATATATGGCCACTTCCAATCCTACAGAGCTGGGCTCTGCACAATGCCACAGAGGCAAGCACTTCAGGGAGCCAAGGTCAAATCTCCTGGTCCTTCTGCAGTGGGTCAAATCTCCACTGCCCAGCTCCACAGTGAGGTAGAGAAGGGAGAAGAATGTGGTTCCTTCTCTTCCCACTTCCAGTATCCAACACCCAGGGTTACCTGTCTGCTCCTGTCCTCCTTGAGTCCCTGATTCAGAGGAACCTTCCCTTTCCCTCCCTGCTCCCCAAAGCAGTTTGCATTTTAACACAGTCAGCCTCAGCACATCCATCCAGAGGAGCAACTGTAATGGCAGGTGTGTTGGGCACTGTGGTAGTGGATGACGCAAAGAGGGTAAAAAATGATGGGATCCAAGGGCAGGCTTTGCTCACCACACTCATCAGAGGTGGAGATTCATACCCTCCTGTGTCAGCTGAAGGCTGCTGTTCACTACGGTCTGAGCCAGGCAAGCCCAGAGGATATGGAGGCCCTAAGTCGACACCCTAATCGTGTGCTCATTCATCTACCAACACCAACTCCATGCCTGTCACATACCAGGCACGGCTCAAAGCACCCATGTGCCCATGGGACACGCATCAAAGGTGCAGACAAAGGTGGCTCTCTCCCTGAACATGGATGCTCAATGGGATGCTAACAGTGGGAACTGGGAAAGGAGATGTGATACAATGGTGGCCTCCTGCCTAAGAAGGAGAGAGCACCCAGAAAAGCAGAGAAACAGTGTTTTCATTGTTCCAGTACCCGTTACATATATTGCCTCACTCACAGGACACCTTACTGTCCCCACTTCACAGAGGAGGGAAATGAGGCCAACGAGAGGGAACTAAGAAGATGAGAAGCTTGCCCAGGGTCAAATAGCTGATAACTGGTCAAGCACAATTTGAGCCTGTGCAGTATATACTCTGAACCTGCATGCATGGCCCAGCCCTTTGAGGATGAAATTTGCCTCCACACCCAAAGGAGAGCAAATGATGGGACCTGCTAACCCATGCAGGAGTGGCTTGTCTTGAAGGTCGAGGGGCTGGCAGGAAGCCCTCAGAATACTATGGACTGGATATGAAAACCCCTTTTAGGATTAGCAGTGGAAAGCCAAGAGGCACTGGAGGGCTCAAGGTCTACTGTCAGGGCAATGCCAGTAAGAAAGTATGGAGCGAGAAGAGGGGCCTACAGAGTGTGGACATGGCCTTGCAGAGAACAGGTGCTGGGCAGCAGCCAAGAGCCTTCCTGGGCCCAGCTTGGAGGAATCACACCTCTGGTTCTCTGGGGACTGAGACACTCAGGAGGGGCTTCAGACTTGGTCTCCTTCTAGACACCTCCTAGTTCTCTTACCTGAAGCATGCATCTGAGACATTGCTAGCACCCACCCTACCCTCCAGCCTTCCCATAAACACCTGAGGCTCAGAGGACATGGGCAGGAGAGGGACACAGACATATCCAGGGTCATGAAAAGCTGGGGGGGGGGCACGTTAAGGTTGGAGAATGACTCAAGGAGCGTGGGATCAGGGTGGGGAACCTTGAAGTTTTTGTGATCTCTACCCATCCTCTCCTTTTTGATATTTGAAAATTTTGCACATTAAAAATATATTACTAGGAGACTGCCACTCAGGATACTGACTCCTTTTCTGGTTGAGACCTAGGCTCTAAAGAGCCACAAGATTTGAGGCATTAAGGCTTCCTGAAGCTCCTCTGTCTGAGCTAGGGTGGAAACCAGAGCCCAAAGAGAGATGCCCACCCAGTACCTTTCTGCCAGCAGCAGCAAACACTTCCAGGAACCAAGGGTTTCCTGCCAGCTGGTCTGAAATCAGATTTCTGGTCTACCTCCCAGGTTCTGCTTTAATCCAACCCAGCCATCTTGTGAACAGCGATGGGAAACAGTGTCTAAAGCTTGAGAGGACATCACATTAGAAATCCTTCAAAGGTCCTCTATGGACTTGAAGATGAAATTTGGTGTGGTGTTGGAAAACCTCATAATCAGGCCTCAAATGACCATCTTTTAGATTTACCTAGAAGAAATGCCGTATGTTCATTGGTTTTGTATTGGCCTCCCCCACCCCCACCAAGGAACAGAAGGACAGTATTTTTCTCCTTTTTAACCACTGGCATCCCTTACCTAAACAAGAGTATTTTCAAGTCCACCTAGACTTAGCAACTTTGATTTGCTTGGAAGCTTGGATTTAATAAGCTTTCCATTCACAAACGGTGGCAACTGCCTGATTTCTCAAGGGAGGGTTTTCCTCAGCCGATAGGAGAAGGCCTGGCTTGGATAAGTGTATGGTAGAAATTGAAAAGAGACAAGGGGGTAGGAGATGAAAACGGAGTCTCCCCCCACCCCACCCCAGTGGCAATCTCAGTCACTAATTCTTCTAGGGGCTGCTGTGTTAATGGGCGCTGGAAACCAGCCCCCAGCACTTCCTAACCCCTTCAAAGGCAGTGCAGAGGAGGGGATTAGCTGACCTGCAGGAGGGACCTGCTGCCCAGAGAAAACCTGCAGCTTCTCCAAGTTCAAAGACCCCTGAGGGACATCAAAGGGCACAGGATGCTCCAGGCAGCTGAAACCCTAAGGATAGGCTGCTTCCTGCTCCTAATGACCATCAACCCCTTCCTTTCCTTAAAAACCACACATCAGGAGGGGCTTTATGGCCTAATTATTTGGACTCTGCCTTTTCCACCTTTCCTGGGGCGGGGGGGGGGGGGCGGTTGGATTGAGAGTGTGGGGGGAGGCATGTGCATCCCCTCCCTTCTTCACAGAACTGTGAAATGTATGCTATGCGTCAGCAGGCCTGAGAGGGGTGCAGCCCCAAACAACTGCAACCCCACAACAAGCACTGTATGACTCCCATAAGACCCCAAGGGCAACTCCCACAAAGACCCCAGGGCCTTTGCTCAAGCCCTTCACCTCTCTGTAGATGCCCCTTCCCACACTTCCTACCAGGTGAAGTCCTCTTCTTTCTGTAAGGCCCAGAGGGCAGATAACGGCCTCTCTGTAGCTGCCCTTGACCCTGCCCAAGGATCCCTCTAGCCTGAACTGCCAAGCACCATGGTCCTTCTCTCAAGACTTCCCTAAAGGCAAAACTTGTCATTCTTCTTTACTCCTCAAAACAGCCCAGAGCCTCCCTACAGTCTGGCCCTGTGCTCACCACACAGAAGGTGCGGATAAGTGTTAGTTAAGTGATAAAATAATAAATAAGTGATAGAATAAATTGAACAAAACCAAGTTGAGTGTATCTAAGAGTTTCCCCTAAAAGCTTTCACCCTCATGGGTCTAGGGTCTCTTTGCTATATTTAGGTGGTAGGGTCAGTCTGAAAACATCACAGAATTCTTGTGGGTCCTTCCTGCTGCAAGTGTAATAAATCAGAAGCAAGCCACCATACCTTCCATCCGCAACAACGGGTTCCCCGTCCTTCTTCTCCAGCTGTAAAGCAGGTTATGTCCCACCTAATGAAATTGAGCACTAGAGACAGAGAATTTCAGAGACCAATTCTACAGTCTTGCGACCAAGAGGGACCTGGCTCAATTTCTGCAGAGCACTGGCTCTCAAACACAGTCACGCAGTGGAATCTCCAGGCGATCCCTAGAAAACACTACCCCACCAGCAGAAGTTCTGATTTCACTGGTATGAGGCATGACCTGAGCATCAGATTTTTAAATGTTCCCCAGTGATGGTCAAGTCCATTAGGACCGCTGCCACAGTGTTGACCAAGTGGCTCTTGATGAAGGAGCATAAGGCAAGCTGACAGGCTGCAACCTGCCCCCCGCCCCCCGCCAGGTGCAATATGTGTGATATTCCTTCTCAGGCACTCCAGGCTGCCCAAGAACAAAGGAAAGGGGGAAAACAAAGGGCTAACTAATAGAGATCATAGTCCTGCAGGACCTATGTCTCCATCACCCCTCCATAGTAATGTGGGAAACAAAGGAGAAGAAAATGGCAGATAGAACTAAACTTCCTTATAACCCACTAACAAATACTTGAGGCTGGCAGAGTAAAACATTTCCCCAGGAACTCCCTCCTGTCTTAATGCTTTGCTAGAGGGAAAAACAACCTTAGGCCTCCAGTATCCTCTGAGTCTTCTTCAGCATATGGAAATCTCACTGGAAACTTCCCCTGGACTTCCCCTAAGAACCCCATAGTATATAACCAGTCTCTCCTCATGTCCCAGGGCAGCTCTTCCTGCCCATGGGTCCTGTCCCCGTGATTCAATAAATCACCTTTCTGCAGCAAAGACGTCTTGAAGAATTCTTTCTTGGTCATCGGCTCCGGACCCCATGAACCCACTATCACCCCAAAAACCTCATCAACTCTCAGACTTCAGTGCACACTAGAATCCCCTATCAGGGCCTGTGAAAACTCAGAGGGCTGGGCCCTACCCCAGAGTTTCTGATTCAATAGGTCTAAGGGGCCTGGGGATGGGGTGACAGGGAGGGGGATAATGATTTGCATTTCTATTAAATTCCCCAGGGATGCACAGCTGAGACCCACTATTGATGGTTTTACCAAGTGTCCCACATTGGCCTTGGGTGACAATCACCTGAGAAACTTTGAACACACCAATACCTGGGGCCCACCTCAGACCAAGTGAATCAGGATTCCTGAGCCTGTGGTCAGCACCTGTATTTTTGAGAGGCTCCCAAGTGAGACTGGTGTACCTCCAGAACTAAGAACGTTGCCTCCAGAAACAGGCTGTCCATTAAGATGGCGGCAGGGGACCACACAACAGCTTCTTCCTATGCTGAGTGGAGATGGGCCTCCACGCAGCTTCCATGCACAGACCCCACGCCTGCCTTCTTAGTGAGCACGGACCGGAACCCTCACTCTTCGTGCTGTGACGGAGTGCAAATATTTGAGATCACACTCTTGCCCTCCTTTGCTCTTCCCTCCTCTTGCCCACACATTCCAGGGAGAAGCCCACATTGGTGACAAAGAGCAGGACTTCTCATCAAGCTTTTGGCCAAGCAACAAAAGGTTTAGGGACAAACCCTTCTTGTTTAGTCAAAGTCAAAATCCTAACTGTACTTTATATCTGCCTGGATTCCCAGATTGGAGGCAAGACCGAGGGAGCGCATTACTGTTGGTAGATTCTGGACACACACACACTACAAGGCCCAAACGTATCATCTGTAAATTCGACCCCGATGGTGAAGATTCTAAGGAAGAGACCAATTTCGGGAATGGGACTCCCCCAATTGCTAAATTATTAAATGCTAGTCTGTGTGACTTTCCGTGAAGTATTCTGGGTCCTGTATATATAGACTCATTGTTTCTCTAACACCAAGGGTTTGTCTGAGAAATTTCAACCCAATTGAGACCTTGGGGGCTTTGTTACTGCCATTTCTTTTTCCTTTTTTTTTTTTTTTTTTTTTTGAGGCTCTTAAGCAATACTTTTTATCTTAAAAGAGAAATCTTCGCTTCTCCTAGTATAAATTATAGCTTCTTACAGTAATCACTACTGCTTAACTGGCATTCAATTTACAGGATAAAAATATATTCTTTTGGCCGCCTTAACGACTGTGTACACAGCTTGTCCTCAAACCCTCTCTGAGTTTTGGCTCAGAGCAGCTATCATGTTAAGAGGATGGAATGCGGTTTCAAGCAATGCCAGGAGTATTGCATAAGCGATAATTGATATTTTTACTAGCGGCAACTTTGTAGTTGATAATGGGTTATTAAAACAGGAAAAGAGGCCCTCCCCACAGAATCCCATCTGAGATGTAAAAGGAAAGGTGTTCCAGACAAAAAGCCCCTAGGTGTCAATAAAGGGTGGTTCTGGCAGGTCCCATATCTTCCAGAATGTGCAGCCCCAGGCAGAAAGCAGAGAAGAGTAACCTCCTTGTTGCAGGGTCTCCACGGCTGAGGCCAGGGCAGAGGCTGCCTGTTCACCCAGCCACACGCGACCCGGCTCTAGCTGGGACTCTGTCACGCTTTTGGAGTGAGGCAGGGACACAGAAAGAGCAAGGGTACCAAGTGTCCTGCCTTCCCTGCTCCTTTTCAAAAAACAATTTTGATACTGGCTTTTATTGAAATGTCTGCTTTCAACCCTTCTGTAAACCTAACAGATCAGCATCAAATCTGGCAACCCTGATGGGGCGGAGGCTGACTGGTCCGAAATAGGAGCTGCCAAGGGCCAGCCATCCATCCTCATCTTTGGCCACTTCCACCGCCCAAGCCGTATCCTCCAGGTAGGATGTCAGGGAGGCTTCACCTACTTGAAGGCATCAGAGGGCTCATCCACTGCAAATACCATAGGTTCCCCTGCCCCGCCCCCTGCATTTTGAGGTTTTCAAGAGAATCCCAATTCTTTAGGCAAAGGAACCAATGCACTGATCCTTCGTGCAGCAAAGGAGGCTGAGGCAGAGCAGCAGCTGATGTGCAGGGGTTGGTGAGGGAAGGTGTGCCAGGGCAGGATGGAAACACCAGACCTTAGGGGTCACCTCTCCTCGCGGGTCACCTTTTGTCACTTCATTCTCACTCTCATGAAGTCACCAGCTCATGCTCAGTCTTCCTCATATCGCGTCAGCACCAAGTCCAGCTGCAGGGGCCACACCGCTGCTGATGTGAGTGGCCCCCCAGGAGTCAATGCGGTGGCCCTGCTTTCTGCTTTGCAAGATTTCGTATGCTTTCTGTCCCTTCACCCTCCAGCTTCAACACAGACTCAGGCTTGTCAGTGTCACAGGCACAGAAATACTTTTTTAAGTTTCTTTATTTATTTTGAGAGAGAGAGAGAGGATGAACATGAGCAGGGGAGGGGCAGAAAGAGGAGAGCGAAGATTTCAAGCAGGCTCTGCACTGACGGTGCAGACATGGGGCTCAAACCTACGAACTGAGAGATTATGACCTAAAAGCTGAAATTGAGAGTCAGATGCTTAACCAACTGAGCCACCCAGGCGCCCCTGCAAATACTTTTTTGTGGCCATGGCTTTTCTTTTTGGGGCACTGGAAGGAAGACAGCTGGAGATGCAGGGCAGAGAGAGAGAGAGAGAGAGAGAGAGAGAGAGAGAGAGAGAGAGAGAGAGAGAGAGAAACAGAGAAAGACAGAGAGTGCCCAAGGTGGTGGAAACAGTGATAGACTGACCTGCTGTTTGTTGTAAGAATTCCCTGGAACAAGGCTGTAATATCCTCCAAAAACAAGGTAAAGGCCCTGTGCCTGGCCATGAGGCCAAAGTCAGAATGACCCACACGGGTATGGATTTCCTCTGCCTCCACATCTTTCTTTCTGAGTCACCCTAAGTGTCCAGAAGAATTGTCTACAAGCTGTATCTGCATCTGGTCAAGTCCTGGGGGCCTAGGGCCTACCTTCTTGCTCCCCACCTTCCCTGCTCCATTATGGTTCCAGAAGGCACCACAACAGCAACACAGATGTGTCTAAACCATAAAGGACCATCTCCGGGTAGAAGGAAGAGATGTGAGAAACCCCAAAGACCATAATGAGTGAAGGCTGTCCAAAGCCAACTCCTCCCGACCTTCTCTGGAAACAGAGAGAGCTCTTCAGAAGCAGGGAACACACTCAGCAACAATGTCCAAGTGCCTTTTCTCTGTCATCACAGGGAAAAGTCAAAGGGCCAGCACCACACCAGAACCCGTGACAGCAGAGGCTCTTTTTCAAAAGCAACGTCACTGTATAAGAATGAGGGAGCTCCACATCTTCTATGCTTCCGGGCTCATGAGACAGTCATCTGGCCACATGGGAAGGCCATAGAATGATGGCAGGGAATGCATGCGGGACCCAAGGTATTTTACAAAAATCCCCTACCCCTGGACAAGCAGAGCAAGACTAGCTCCATTTTGTGCTACACCCACCATCTCACGTATAACCCCCACATGACCTACTTATTGTTTAAGACACTCCCCCACCCTAGTCAAGCTGCTGAGCACACCCTTACTGGAAACCGGCTCATATAGGAATGCAGAACCCCTAACTGCCAAAGAATGTAAACCCCGCCTTTTGCCCGCCAAACTTGAGCGCCAATTCTGACCAGAGTGATAGGCTAGTTCAAACAGTTACTATAGGGTAAGTTGTAATTCAATTGGCCACCTGCGTGTGGACTGACATGAATGTGCAACTTTCTGTGTGTGTTATAATCTCATTGGCCACTGGCCCCCATAAAACTGCTACACCTTTTAACCTAGGGGTTCAAGTCCCTGCTCCGCTGTGTCAGGTATACTTGGGCCCAAGCTCGAGCTTGTAAATAAACCCTCGTGTGTTTGCATCGGTATCAGCTCCTTGGTGGTCTCTCAGATTCGAAATTGGGGGCATTACATGCAGAAGAGTGGTTATTACCGACAGCGAACCGATGTGACCAATGGATGCGGGGAGCTTCGAACAGTGCGCGGTACAGCACAAGTGCTCTATTCCTGCAGCCACCACCATGATGACTGAGAGGAAGAAGACAATAATGGCAAGTGCTCAACATTAATGAGAACAGCCCTCAAACTTGGCTGTTCGTTGGAACCACCTAAGGAAGTTCAGAAAAATCCTCCCTACAGGAATCCTGATTTAATTGGTATGAGGTGTGGCCTGGACACCTGCGTTTTAAAAAGATCTTTAAGACATTCTCTCTTATTCTGAATTTTAAAATTCTGAATTAAAGGTGCACAGACAGCAAAAAGTAAAATATAGGGAGGTTCTGCGCCTCCCACTATGGCAACATCTTGTGTAATAACTGCAGTGCGACGTCAAAACCATGAAGTTGACGTTGGGACAATCCATAGTGCTTCTCCAGATCTCACCAGTTATATACACACTTTCTGTGCATGGGGGTGGTTCTGTGTAATTCTGTCACACAGCTTCCTGTAACTACCGCCTCAACCGAGAAATCAGAGCACTACCACAAGACTAACCTTTTTCGGCCACACTCACCCTTTCCCCCATCCCTTTAAACCCAAACAACCACCAGTCTGTTCCCCATCTCTGTAATTATGTTATTTCACAAATGTTATGTAAATAGGATCATGCGGTATTCATCCCTTCAAGACTGGATTTTCTTTACTCGGTATAATTTCTTAGGTGTTCATCCAAATGGTTGTGTGTATCCATAATCCATTCATTTTTTACTGCCGAGTAGTATTCTGCAACACGGAGGCTCTACCAGTCGTGTCGTCATGCACCCATGGAAAGACATCTGGGTAGTTTCAAATTTGGGGCTACTACGATCTAAAGCTAATATAGACATTCGTGTGTAAGTTTCTAGGTAAAAGTAAGTTTTTTATTTTTATTTATTGCTTTATTTTATTTTAGAAAGAGAGCATGAGCAGGGGAAAGGGGCAGATGGGAAGAGAAGGAGAGAATCTCAAGCAGGCTGCACACTCAGCATGGAGCTTGATGCAGGGGGCTTGATCCCACAACCCTGGGATCATGACGTGACCCAAAATCAAGAGTCAGACCCTCAACCGACTGAACCACACAGGTGCCCCAAAGATAAGTTTTTATTTCTCTAGGATAGATGCCCCAGAGTGCAATCACCGGGTTGTATAGTAAATTTTAGGGTTTTTAATGTTTATTCATCTATTTTTGACAGAGAGAGAGAGAGAGAGAGAGAGAGAGAGAGAGCAAGAGAGAGAGCAAGCAGGGCAGAGGCAAAAAGAGAGGGAGACAGGTAATCCCAAGCAGTCTCCGTGCTGACAGTGCAGAGCCTGATACGGGGCTCAAACCCATGAACCATGAGAACATGATCCAAGGCAAAATCCAGAGTCAGACACTCAACCACCTGAGCCACCCAGGCGCCCCAGTAAATTTTAGTTTTAAAAAGAATTGCCAAACTCTGTTCCAGAGTGGCCCTAGCATTTTACATCCCACCTGGTTTCTCCATCCTGGCCAGTATTTGGTGCTGTTGCCATCTATCTTGGTGATGTTCCATGGGCATCCATGGAAAAGGATGTGTATTTGGCTGTTGTTGGATAGATGTTCTATAAGCATCAGATCCTATTGCTTGACGGTGTGTTCAGTCCTTTTATATTAACTTATAATTAATTGTTGGAACATTTTTATTCTTTAAAATTGTTCTGAGAGGGGCACCTGGGTGGCTCAGTCAGTTAAGCGTCCTACTTCAGCTCAGGTCATGATCTCACAGTTCGTGAGTTTGAGCCCCGCGTCGGGCTCTGTGCTGTTAGTGTGGAGCCTGCTTCAGATCCTGTCTCCCTTTCTCTCTGCCCCTCCCTCTCTCTCTCTCAAAATAAACAAACATTAAACAAAATAAAATTATTGTCAGATAATTCCAACATGTATCACTGGCGTCTGCTGACAGACCTCTCGTTCAAGTTGTGGACTTCCCGGTCCTGGTGGGATGGCTAATTTTCATCAACTGGGTCCTGGATATTTTGGCTCTGATGTTAGGTAAGTCTTATCCTATTTAAGTCTTCTATTTTACCAGGCAGTCACCCTGGCCTCCTTTTGTGAGCTTCGGTTCCAAAGACACTACAGTGTTCAGGACCCTTCTTCTGGTCTGCCCTGATTTCCTGGTGCTGCTGGGGCTGCCGTTCAGTCCCTGGTGGTGATAACCACAGAGGTGGAGGGAACTTGTCAAATGTCACCTGGGGTCACCAGGCACCTTCTGGGGGAGAGGGGTGTGGGAAGGAGGAGCTGCTGGGCCTGGGTCTCCTTATGCCACTGGTGGGGGCGGGGGGCAGGGTGACAAAGGCCTTCGTTGTTGCTGCAGCCGCCAGCAGATCCGGCTGCCCACCCATGTCCTGGGTGGGAGGCAGGAGCAGGGGTAACCTTAGGGGTTGTTGCTGCAGCTGCAAGTAGAGTGGGCACACTGCACTCTGTTTATGGAGCGTGTGTGAGGGCTCCTCATGAGCTCTCTCTTGGGCTTTGCCTTTCCCAGCCCGCTGGCTAGAGAGAGCAGACTGTTCTTGGGTTTTGTGTGGCTCCAGGTGTTCAGTCCAGGGTTTGTGTGTGGGAAGCAAAAAGAAAACCCCAGAACTCACTCTGTGCACGTTCCTCAAGCGCTAAGATTCGGCTTTCATAGCCTTTTAAGTGCTTGTCTATGGACTCATTTCCAAGGTATTTGGTTGTATTTAAAGGACAGGAGTATCGGGGCGCCTGGGTGGCTCAGCTGGTTGAGCATCCAACTTCGGCTCAGGTCATGATCTCACGGTTCTTGAGTTCGGGCCACGCATTGGGCTCTATGCTGACAGCTCAGAGTCTGGAGCCTGCTTCAGATTCTGTCTCCCTCTCTCTGCCCCTCCCTGCTCATGCTCCGTCTCTCTCTCTCAAAAAATAATAAATAAACTTTAAAAAATAATAAATAAAGGACAGGAGTATGGAAAAGTGACTCTGGACCATCTCATTCCAGTATCAGAAGTCCCTACTGTCTCTTTTAATCCTCCTGACCATGCTGTGAGGAAGGAAAAAAAAAATCAGTATGTCCATTATACAGATGGGGAAACTGGGTGGGGAGGGCGCACAAGGAGGTTGGTAACTTGCTTCATGTGGGACAAAGCTGCCTCCAGGATTTACGCCGTGAAAGCCTAAATTAAAGCTGCAGGCTTGGATTGCACATCCGGGCAGAAGCTCTGAGGAGACTTTTATCATCACCTGCTTACCTCTCTGCACTTGATATTTTGCACTTCACAAAAAATTACCTATTACCAACTATCTTACTTCCAAAAGCACCCTAATATTATGACAATGTCCTCATGTGAAATCAGTGCCTGTGATAGTGCTGAGGGTGCGAAGGCCCCATGCCAGAGGCTGGGTATCCAGGGCTAGCAGCGTGGGCTCCAAGTTCTGGCCTCCCTGTTCAAATTTGGATTCCACCACCTAGAAGCTGGACCACAGAGCTGTGGTGAGTTGCTTAACCTCTCTGTGCTTCAGTTTCCTTACGTATAAAATGGGGAGAATGACAGTACTGAACCCATGGGATGATAGGGAGGATCCGACTAATGAATAGATGTAAAAACAATGAAAACAAGCTTGTTTACTAAACCTGTGAGATTTGCTCCTATTTCACAGAGGTGTATATGTGCTATAAGCTTGGCCCTGGGGTCCGTGCACCACCCCGATCCTGGTTCCTTTCGTCTCCTATGCTGTCCGAGGGTCACAGAATCAACCATGACAGAGTCTGATGTGAGATCAGAGATTGGTTCAGCCATCCTCATATTCCAAGAACCGCTCCTTCAACCCTCAGGCTGGGGGGCCAGCTCTGCAAATACCAGCGGGAGGAAACCAGCACTGCCTCACGAGTTTCTAGACAGCTCGAATTTTAAGAACTTTCTTCCTTCCACTGTGCTGAAACTGCTTTCCCTGTGTTTCGAGCACACTGGCTGGGCTCTGCCCCGGGGGCCATGCAGAGCTCTCTTGTGTCCTGGCAGCCTCTCATGTGGCCCCCTCAGTGCTTCTGTCCCTCTGCATACCTCTTGTTCACATACATGCTCCTTTCTTCCAGCTGTTTCCTTCATCATCCCCCTCCCTTGCATATGGGCATGGTCCTGGCTCCTGATGTCCTTCTTAAAACAGATCCCCTAATACTGAATGCAAGTCTCCTACTTAACTTCTGAAGGGCGAGCGGAGTTCCAACTGCCTCCTTCATTCCTGGAGATGAGGTTCATGTTAATATGGTCTAAGAATGCCCTGGTTTTGTAAGCATGTAGCTAACCATGCCCCCTTACATGCGGGAGATCTGTTTCATCTCTTGTGTCAAGCTTAATCTATGGGCAGTGGCTGCCTACAGAATTAGGAAGTATTATGAGCTGGGACTCAGTGGAAAAGGGTCCTGGGATCAATTAGTAATGTCTGTCAGTGGAAGCAAAGACAGACGTGTTTGTTGGCAGTGACTAGAAGCTTTTCAAACATGCTGCCATTAGGCCATGTTTCTACCATCCTGTGCATTATGTCTGGTTCATCTGGGGCTTAAATCAAATTAAATACCATCTGGAAAGCTGTAAGGCATATGGTTAGTGCGCAGACTTGAACACCGACAAAGGGCTTGAAAGCTGGATTCTGCCATTTACCATTGGAAGGTCCCTAGGCCTCATTTTCCTCTCTATAAAATGTAAATAATCACAGTAGTAGAGAAATGGGTGCAAATGAAACGCCATCCTGCATTGCTGCATTGGCCACTTTTCCAAGGTGGTCATGGACTTCGTGTACTCTGAATTTTTACACACTGTTCTCCCTCCCATCTTTGTGCCATCTCAATGACTGATGAGCATGCTATCCCTCTCTGCAAGCAGGTCATGACCGAAATGTTAAATCAGGGAGTGCCACGGCAGAAGGAAGCTTCTCTCCCAGACACACACCTCTCTACCAACCATGCCTTGAGTAAGGCTGTCCGGCAGTTACAAGTTCATTTGTAGGAGTATCCAACCTACAGTTCCCCCTACTTCTCATTTGGAATGTTAAGAGTTTTGCAGAAACCTTGGTGAAATTTACATTCCCTGCCTCTGCAGAATCTGTTTTGGGTGTGGCTGGTTATCCACAGATTCTTGCCTGACTTCTAGGATTGCCTCTTCTAATTCTGAATGCTCACAAATTATGTCTGACGAGCCATTTGGGAATCTTTCCTACAAATTACCTAAGTCTAAAATGTATACCACTTGTCTCATTTCCCTCTTACAAGATGCCATTTGCCTATTTAAGTCTTTGGCACACCTTGCTTCTCCTTCATTGCTTCTGCACAATTATCAAAGTGGGCTGGCACTCTCATCTGCAAACAAGTTCTATCGGTCTGGGCCAAGAGAGCCCAAATCATGTGAAGCAGCTGGTTGATCTCTTATCACCTCCTCCATCATCTGGGTCTTTAGCTCCTCACAGAACAAGGTGTATGTACAATCTCAGGATGTATGAAAACCAGGTAGGAGGCACTAGGCAGTCAGGTCTTGAGTATGTCCAGCAATAGAGGCAATTAAGTCACAAAAGGCAGTATCCTGCAGGGTGTGGCTTTTCAAAACACAAAGTGCCCCTGGTTTTCAAAAGGGGGGGGGGTCTTTATAACCCACTGCAAATTCACCAGTTTGGAATTAGGATTGCTTTTGTGTGTGTTGGGGATATGAGGGGGGGCTCTTTAACTTGCTTTCCACTTGGGTAACCAACCATCATAATGAGCCATCTTTCATGAAGAAGTGAATTTTATGATCACTTTGTAGGAGTTACTGTATGCACAAGGACCAGAGAACAGTAAGTACTGAAGACTGATGCCAGGTGATCTCCAGACTCAAGCCCCAGGGGCAGACCAGCTTCTCATGACTCAACACATGTTGCAGCAAGAAGAGACCTGGGCTTTAGGGCTCACTCTAAACCTTCGGATTGCAGCATTCCACATAGTACTGGTCTTCTAGAGGTCTTCTAGGACTGAGTAGTCAATGGAAAACGTGAAGAGAGACAATGATGCCTTTAATACCTGCCACCTGTGTAATTCCACAAACAGGGCAGCTGGAGGGATGGAGTCTTCACACATGTGTCACTGGTGGCAAGGATGGGAAGAAGCCGTCCTTAGGACAGGCACAGTCACTCAGGCATCTGCTTCTGCCACCAAAACCCAAAGAAAATCTGACTGGGAGGGGGCAAGACAGGAATGCCAGCATTTCCAAGTCTAGGACCCTCTTCTGCCCTTTGAGCATGTCAAAGACCACTCACTGCTCTGGGGCTTTTAGGGATAGTTTGACATTCCTGTTCAGTGTTTCAGTCCTGCCTCTTCCTTCCATCTTCACATGGCACAACCTCCATTTTGTGGGCAGACCAAACTCTGGTTGACCAGCACATTCCCCAAGACGTCTGTCGCTACCCAAGAGTTGGACATTCTGGAGGATAGCCAAAAATGTACCAGATTTTATGATGCACCAAGTTAAATATTTAGACTGGAGTGGGGTCTCTTTCAACAGATAGGATGGGTGGTGGCCATTCCAACCATGTCTTCAAAGTAAACTGGTGTCCAAGCTCCAGAGCAAGTTGAGCGGGAACCTGGAATCTAGCTCTGAACGCCGGCGGGAGAGCCCTCAGCGCCTGCTGGCATGGCACGGGTGTTAAACAAAGCATGGGTGGAAAGGAAGGGTCATAGAAGAAATTCCAAAACCAGGGCAAGAAGGCTATTCGAAAAACTGCCCCATGGGAAAAACTTACAAATGAAACAAACATCCATGTTCCCTTCACGGCCAGCTGGCAGGTACAGCATCCAGCCAGAAGCAGCATCCGCTGAGATGGGGTCGGCAGACAGGGCTACCACTCGGATGTGCTGGAACTGCCCTGCTCAGCTGTCTTGCATCAAGAATACCGGGTGCGCCCGATCCCCACATTTCTAGCCAGCTCCCAGGTGGCGTGATGCTGCTGGTGCTCAGACCACACTCTGAAGAGCAAGGCAGTGGCTAGCTGCAGTTGCACGTGTTTCTCCAGTCCGTTCCTGGTGCACTGCCATCACAGTGGGGCTGCCTCATGCTTCTCTGCCAGATTCTGGACTGGGCATGGGATAGGGGGGTTTTAGGCGACAACTGTCAAGTCAGGAAGGACAATTCGGTTTGGGGTTGGATGGGGGAGGAAAGGAGTGGGGTTTCTGGGAGCTTGCTCTGCTGACAAAACCAAGCTCTGCATGGACCAGACAGCCAACAGTAAGCTGGCCTTTTTTTTCCGTCCTGCTGATGGGGCAGTTCCTGCCTCCCCTTGGCGGTCATAGAACATGTGCAACAAAGATGAATAAGTAGTGCATGTGCTCTCCTCACCGCAGAGCTGCTCACACAGTCAACCGTCGGTTCATTAGGTGTCACTTACCCAACGAGCCCATGTGCTCCTGTCAGGAAGGCTCCTCTAACCAGAAACCACCCTGCACGTGCCTCTCGGAAATGCACAGGGTGCCGGCTGTCTAGTCCTCAGTGTGTTTAAAGCTGCCTCATGGTGGGTGTCCTACTGGACCTGCTACGTCCTCATTGTGGGGACACTGTTAACAAGTTTGACTTGCAAAGGCCATGACTGTTTCTTACCCTCCCTCCTTCTCTTTAACAGTCTACCCAGTTGGAAGCTGGGTGGGAATTGGGGGAGGGGGGAGTCGTGGCCATGGTGCAGGCTTGCCCCCCAAGTGACACATCCCAGGGTCCCAGGGTCCAGCATCTCCCAGTGGCTATGCGCTCACCCCACCCTGCAGCATCAGCAGCTCAGGGGCCCTGCCAGCCCCAAGACTGTTCCTGGTTCGGGTCAAAACTGACCAAGCCGCCTCCTTTCTATTCTCTCTCCAGATGATAATCATAAGTGAGCGTCAGGTAATCACCGGGCTTACTTCACACCTGCCCCCTCTCAACACCACAGAAGTGTGGCTATGATTAACAAGACAATGTCTTTGTAATGCTTCCAGTGACTTGCTAAGAAAATTATAACCACCCTCCTTCTAGATCCATCTATTTATGTTTTTTTTTTTTTTTTCCAAGACAGGCCATTCCCAGATCCTCACATGGGCCCTTGGCAACTTCTGTGCTCTGCTCTGACGTCAGGAACAAGATGTGTGATCTCATGGCTCCCCTTAACCCTTTCTGCTGGTCCTTTCTGACACCACCATCTGGCAAAACCACTACTTCCCCACCCTGTGTGCCTGCAAATGGACAAGAATGAGAAGGGCTCTTTCCTAGAACATGCTGTTGGCAATGCTGGTGGCAAAGTTCCCAAGGTCTTAGCAAATGTGCAGCTGCCCTCAGGTCTTTAGTCTGGAATTTTCCATCAGCAGTGGGCAGTAGATAAACAAGGATTTCAGGCATGAAGCCAAACACCTTGGGAGAATGGAGGGCATCTCTTAGCTAGCTTGGGCTGCTATAACAAAATACCATAAGCTGGGCAGCTTATCAATAATGGATATTTCTCACAGTTGTAGAGGCTGGAAGTCCAAGGGCCCTTTTTTAGGCTGCAAACAGCCATGTTCTCTTTGCATCCTCACATGGCAGAAAAAGAAGTAGCTAGCTCTCGGGTCCTTTCTTATAAGGACACTTATCTCATTTATGGGGGCTCCATCCTCATGACCTAAGCACCTGCTAATACCATCAGAATGGAGGTTAGAGGTCATCCTATGAATTCTGGGGGGTCACAAATAATCAGCCCCTAACAGAAAACTCCACCTGTAGAGAAATTTCCATCATATACCCCTGCCACCTCCCATGGTCCTTACAAAACCCTAGCCATGTGAGCAGAGGGCGTCTTTCCAGGTAAAGGTGGGTAAATCCAGGCACCAGGGGACCCATGTGGGAAGGGCTAGGCCTCAGCACACATTTATTCGCTTGTGCAAAGGGCTTTGCTCGATGTCTCTGGCCACTTAGAGCCATGGGAAGCAAGGTAACTCTCCATTGGTGAAATGAGGCTAAGAGGACTGTGGACGTCCCTTGCTCTGAGAACCGGGAGAAAAGCCACTTTGGTGAAGCTGCCAGAAGCTCTGGCGATCTAACGAGAAAACTGGATCTCATCTAATTCCTGGAATAGTCTGTAACGTAAGGAAGTTCTGAGGGGATTTTGGAATTTGGTTCTTCAGCCAAAGTCAGACTTCCTCCCATTCTCCTCCAACACCATCCCGGACCACAGCCTTTTAGGTAAGGAAATCTACCGACAATTAAATGCAAAGAATTCCTGGGGCAGAGACAGACACTCGCAACAGCTTCTGTAGCCTTCCCTGTTACAGTAATGGTTCTCTGGGGGCAGCAGGCGCCCCACATCCAGCTGGATTTTCCATCAGAGCGATAACGTCCGGCCAATAGCTGCACGGACTGGCTGCTCTGGATGCAGGTGGGACCACATCTGTCTACTTGCAGAAGAGCTTTTAATGCTTTTCCCTTTGTTTGTGTTCCCCTCCCAGGCCTGGCCTGGGCAGATCTGGGAAGGCTGTGGTCAAGGTCCTCTTAAGGACAGCGGCTCGGGGCTCTCCAAGCAACTGGAATAAGTGTTCTGTCCCCACATTCGACTCAGCGTGAAGGGTAAGACTGCAGAGGACATCCTAGTAAGTTCTGTGCAATTCCTGTTAAGACTGTGCAGTGAGAAATCCTAGCTCAGGGCAGAAAAGCCACATAAATACAGCCATCGGTTACAACATGCCTTTGCTGCTCTGGACACTGCACCTCCCATTCAAAATCACACGTCTGGAAGGGGCCAGAAGGAAACTGCTTTTATGAAAGAGATGCTCAGGGCCACGCTGAGTGGGCTCATAGAAGCTGTGCAGGGCACAGGCCTGCCTTGCAAACCCTCCGGCACCGTATCCTCTGAAGTCACAGGTCACTAGCTCAGTGAAGACATGAGGAGGAAGGTAGCTTGTAAATTAACGTCAAAGACCCCACAGCTTCCGGCAGCAAATTTAAGAAATAATGATAAAATGAAAGGCAATGAGGCCTGAACGCTTTGTACAACTCTGGAATTTGGATAAGACTGCCGCGCCCTGTGGATGCTCACACACTGACTTTGATCCAGGGGCCAAATGCCGAGGAAATCATACTCAGGAATCCCTCTAAGCTCCTCTGCGTGAAACCTGAGAGCCCTAAACACTGCTAGCACCACGGATTACCCTTCAGCCTGGAGGGGGAGGCCGCGGGAGACTGTGGGAGCTGAGTGGGAACGGAGGGTAAGACCCAGAGAACCCGGGAGGAACCCTTCTGAAAACCCAGGGTCTGCTCTAGAACCTGTGCCTGCTCTAGAACCAGAACCACCCTGCAGACCTCCTGGGGGCACATACTGCCCCCCCCTTTCTGTTCTGTGAGAAAGACTGATCCTCTATGTGAATACGACAACCCTAACTCTAACTAGAACAAAAGCACACTCCCCCTCCTCCCGGGGTTTCTAAGCAGTTATGACATTTCCAGAAATCCTCTTTCTGCTGTGCCTTCTTTATAAGGCTGGCCCATCTGATGTCTATGCTGCACCTACCAGACTGAGACCCCCAGCAAAGGGTTCGGGCAACAGCAGTGGCTGTCGGTGCGTCTGCGGGCAGGTGACCTGCCTGATCACATCTGGCCTCCATTCACTCTGCGTCTCCCCCACGCTGCGCCGGGCAGCTCATTGCTAATACAGATCACAGACAAACATTCCCCCTCTTCACACATCTGGATAATGGCTTTCCTTACTTCCTGTTCTGGACTCGAGACCACTCTTTTCAGATTGAACTGTGTCGGCTCCAGTTAGAAGAACATTCCTCCCCCAGAACAGCTGTCTCCTCCCCTTTCCCTCTGCTCCCCAGCCCTCCCTGGACACTCACCCACTCTCTGCCCATAAGCCACGATTCTCAGGGATGGGAGTCAGTTGAAATTCTGTGCTGCACACCAGGCGAGCACGTCCCCAGGCATGTGTAAATGAGACATCCTTCCAACATCCACTGCCCTGAGCTCATTTGCACACTGTCACATTCTGGCTGGAAACATCCAGAGTGCCTGGATCTAGCTTTTTAGGGAATGTCTTTATTGGAGGATACCAAGCTTCACATGGGACCTGCCTGGGGCCAAAGATCCCACTTGTTACTTCGGGACATGTAGTGGCATCCCACCTGCCCTGTCCTCATAGGACTGAGCTGGGGAACAAAGTCCCTGCTCTGTTCATGCTTCAATACTCCTTCCAAGTTCTGCCAGTCAGGCCGTGTTTCCAAAACAGGGGATGGGCATGGTTCTAAGGGCCATGGGCATATGAGCAAGTCTGAGAACCCAGCCGTGCCCCACACATTGCTGCAACTGAGCCCATTTATAACTGTTCGCATGCCTACAGGTGCACACATGGCTGCTAGATCACCAAACATCGCTCCTTATCAGGACACTTGTATCTCTACGCCTCAGTCCTGCGTTTCTCTCCATTTCTGAGTACTCATGTACTCAGCACCTCAGTCCTCGATGGGGCACAAGCCTCCTGTGGGCCTCCTTCTACCTCTGCTCCTCCATTTCCAGGCTTCTGCCCATCACATTCACATTTTTCCCATCACTAACTTCTTGACGCTTTGTTCCGGGCCCTCAGTGAAGTCTCCCAGCAGGTGTCGGACGACAGGTAACAGAACTAACCCTGCCTACATACTGCCACTGTCAGGATGGCTGGGCTTTTCTTCACCTGCCTCGCCAACTGTGAGTGCATGTGGTTGGTGTGGTGTTAGCAGCGGAGGGCGTGGGTTTCAGGGTGACAGAAAGGCAAGCCAGGACCAGGACAGCAGGACCATATCTAGCACTATGTGGCTCACCTGAGGGTGGCCCAGAGGGACTAAAGAAAGGGGTTGAGACAGAAGCAAGAAGGTAGAGGAGGCCAAAAAGCAACAATGCAGCCTGAGTACTATTATGAGCCATGAATGTCCCGGGAATCTCCTGGAGGGTCTTCCTGAGCTGCTTCTCCCCCAGAGGGTGTGTTCTAATTGATCTCGGGTGAAACTCAGGCTCCTGCCACTTATAAATGCTTCAGGAGCCCCCCTTGGGCAGCAACGCCCAGCTGTCACCTGTACCAGGGCCCCAAGCTTTCCTGAAGAGAACATTTTGCAGAGGCCACAACCCGAGCCGACCAACCAGAGACGAGATAAATTCCAGAATGGGAAGAGCTGAGAAAGGGCATATGGAAGTCAGAAAAAAATCCCTGGAAGAGCAGGTGGGGAGAGTGCCCACGTGGAGAACAGGCAGCAAGAGCCCAAACATGGGGCGTGGCTTGTGGGTCTGTCAGGAAGGCTTTCTGTAGATGTACTTGGGTTAGAGAGGTCACATAGTTTGACTCAAGGCAGGAACTGATCTGGCTCAGGCTTATCTAACAGAGCCTCCTAAATCCAACAGAAGCTGAGATTTATTTTCTGCAAGAGAAAGCTCTTTGTTTCTACATATAAAGATATGTCCTGTCTTTTTTTTTCCCCTGTGTGTGGGTGGCCAAGTGTGCACTATGTGGTTCCCCTTCCCCCTCTCAACCCCCCACCCAGAAGGGCCTGTGTTTAGACATTTCCCGAGAGCTCTCAGTCTTACCTGATTGAGAAGCTGCGTGCATGGTGTTCTGGGTCTCCCCAGGCCCCAAATGTTCAGTTGAGACTCAGCTCTGTGCCCTCTTGCCCTCCAACAGTGCTAGGGAGGGCTCTTGCCGTCAAGTACCTCCCCTGGCCCTAATCATGCCATTTTCCCCCAAACAAAAGGCATTCTAACCAGCTGTCCTAGAACCACTTACTTTCTCCCTTCTACACTAAAACTTCCAAATCACAACAAACAATATATTCTAAAATTCTGGTAGATATATTATATGTTATATATTATATATTATATATTATGTATGATGTATTATATGTTATACATTATACGTCATATGTTATATATTATATATACTATACCCAGGTGTTTACCACCCTGAGTGTGCCCAATATCATCTGATGTATTATACCCAATTATCTTAATATTATACTAAAGCCACTAGCAACTTCCTCCTTGATCTGTGAGGGTGTCCCTTGATTTTGTTTTTGCTTTTCTCATGGGCCATCAGCATGGACCTGAGCTTCTAATCCTCGGCAGGGGAGAGTCCTTCCCATGGCCGATCAGGGTTGAGCCGCAAAAGCATGAGCTTGCCCAAGAGAAACAAATGCTTGCTTCTAGCTGTCCTTCTTTAACTTGAAAGCCAAATACTGATAAACATCTTGGACACTGAGGTCTACCATAACGTACCCTGTTCTGGTTTCTCATGGGAAAACACCTGGGCAGTGCTGGCCCAGCTGGGTTGTGTCTCTAAAGGCACACCATGGCCCCCACTTCATCAATTTCAGTTGTAACCAATACCAGGTGTCAGCTATAGCTCTCTGGAGTAAGAGAGGTCCATCATGGCCATCTTCTAGCATTCAGGAGCTACTCCCCTCTCCTGGCCACTGCAGGATGAAGTAGTCCCTCATTTTCAGCTGGGTTCTCAAGCAATCATGGCAAGACAGAGAGACAGATGCCTTCCCAAATGCATGCTACCACATTTCTGTTCACTAGGTAAACATACAGCTGCCTACCAGGCAGTCTTTCATGAGCAAGAAGGCAACTAAGGTCATGAAGGCTAGAAAACCTCAAAGTCAAAGTCACGGTCCATCACGGCTTCTGTGTGGCACCAACTCATCCTCCTAGCGGAAGTGCAGAACAGCCCCTCCCAGGTTCTCATCCTCCAACCCCCACCAGAAATTGCAAATCCTTCAGTCCTCATCTAAACCCAGGCCTGGAGTCTTTCCACCCCACTTCTTTACCAGGTAATCACCAGAAAGCTGTCGATTGCAGCTACAGTACTTGAGTTTCGTAAGGAAGCCCCTCTTGCTGACACATTGGCTTTCTTCTGCCACTGACTGTCCCTTCTGCCTTGGTTGGTAGCAATCTGAAGGTGCCTTGGTTTTGTGGAGATGTAAAAGTTGTCTCCTTATTACCCTTCTCTTAGAACGTGGATCCTTACTTTAATAGCCCTAACATATGGGTATATTATCATAAAGGGGATCCCAAATCATATCAAGTAGAGACTAGAAATTTTTAAAAAGTAATACTAGTTCCCTAATCTATAAAAGTTAAATAATACCTACCCCACAGAACTGATCAATAGCATAATGAATGCACAGTATCTAACACAGTAGATGTTCAATAAATGAGATTGGATTTGACATAACCATCACTAGTACATTATTAATTCCTGTCCTAAGCAGAATTATTGATATCATGGTAAGAATTTTTCATTTAATTCATAATTTAGAACCTATCTGATTGCAGATTGGATCGGAGCCAGTTTATAGTACCAAAAAATTATTTTTGAACTGTAATATGTAAAATACAACCATTCGTACAAAGAGACCCAGAAAAGGGGAGAAAACCACAATTTTGGGACTTACGAAAATGAGTCTGAAAACGAGCCTGACATTTGCTTTGCGTTTTCTGACAGCCAAAGCAGAAAGAAAATCAGGTTCACTTATGCGACCCTCATTGTCTGATAAATGCAATGAGTAGCTCATGTGGAAAGTACACTTTTCTCCTAACATTCAGAGCTGGGGTAACTGCTCTCACAGATCCTCATATGAGGTATTTGGGGTAAACAACAGAAGGGCCATGCTTACGTGTGCCCACGTGCAAGGGCACACACCCCTCCTTCAGAAGACAAGTTTCACTTTATCAGTATTAAAAGGTTAGGGACACCAGTTGGTGAGTCCCCTGGGGACTTTCTAGGGGTATGCAGAAGAGTACTCTCATTTTCTAAAGCTTTCACTGAGAAATCTTCCTGAAGAACATGGACCAGTTGGCTTAGGTCCACTGAGAATACCATCCTATCCTTAGTTCACCTGTACTTAAGGAACACGGAGTTAAATTACTCGGAAAACACGGAAATTTAAGTTACTATATTTCAAAATATACAACAGCTTCCAGGTTTCATATCTGTGAAGCAGCCTGGCCAGTGGCTTCACGGAGAGTGCAGGCTGAGCCTTCTTGTTAGGCCTCCACACAGTCTGCTCTGCAGCTCGGAGCCCAGCTGACCAGAAGGGTCTGCAGATGGAGAGAATGTGGCTTCATTCCCAGGGGGACCCGCTTCCCAGTGCTCATGAATAATCAGAGACAACAGACTTTCTCTGAGAAAACCATAATCACCAGAGTAGGGGCAGGGCCAAATGCTAACAGAATTTATTGGCTTTGATTAACAATAAGGTGTTTGTTTTTGTAGGTAATTAGAGTTCAATAGCAAGCTATAAAGAGCCCTCCAAGAAATTTAAGCAGACTGTACCTAAAGGCTACTGGAATATGACTAAATCTAACCATTCATTTCTGCAGACCTGCGCTGAGGTGCCAGTGACCCAGCATGATCGCACAGGTCATCAGGGAGAAAATGGCCCTCTGTGTTCTTACTGTCCAAGGAGAAAGGCCTCTGTGCAGGACGTGCGTGTTCACATGTGGGTGCAAAAAGCACTCTGGCATGTGCCCTGGCTCCAAATGCTGCAAGGAATATTGCAGTTCATAGAAATCTATTCAAAAGTCCACGACAACCCACATGCTGGGAAACGTTTTGACAACTGCATTCTCAAAACCATTAGGTAGTTGGTTCTGAGGAACTGGGACAGGCTGGGTGGGTCACTGAATAGCGGGAAGGTGTTTGCCAAAGTCGTACTGATTTACACTTTTCTCTCAGCAAACACTCTTGTTTTTTTTTCCATAAACCAGAAATATGAAAATATATTTGATTACCATTAGTTTTAAAAATTATTTCCCGGTAGGTAAAAAGGTATAGGCAATGTGCTGTCACCAGTGTTTTATCACTCATTGTACTCACATCATGATACTCAATAGATATAGAAAAGTCAACTACCAAACCCATCTACAGGAGTGAAAAACAGGAGAATGGGGCCAGATAAACAAAACGAAGGAGGAGGAGGAGAAGGAGGAGAAGGAGGAGAAGGAGGAGAAGGAGGAGGAGGAGAAGGAGGAGGAGGAGGAGGAGGAGGAGGAGGAGGAGGAGGAGGAGGAGACGACGACGACGACGACGACGACGACGAAGACGAAGAAGAAGAAGAAGAAATATACATCTATATCTAGCCATAGATAGGGCTAATCCTAGAGGAAATTGCTTTTGTCCTCCTCCTTATAGATGGGCTTTACTCAAGAAGCAGCTTGAGTTCACATTTAGGGTCCCAGGCATCTAGTAGTCCATAGATCACTAGGAAACATTTACAGTACATTTATCCCCTCAAGAACTAGATTTCCATTTAACTTTGTTCGAGTCAACCCAATATAAATGTTCCTATTGTTCTTCATGCCCTGACCTCCTCAATTTGCTTATTTATTTTTGAAGTTCTCATGCAGTCATACCACAATTTTTCCTTCAGAGAAAAACAAAACAGACACCTATTGCAGGAGAAACAGTCAACACTCAGGCCACAGTTTTAGAGTCGGCTGGCTGGCTGCCACCTGAGACTTCCTGCAGGTGATCTTACTCATAGGCCAGCCACTCAACCCCTCTGACCTTCTGTTTCCTCCTCTGAAAAGACCCTTTCTAGAACATCTTTGGGCTCTGGGGTCCAATGGCTATCCCATCCTCAAGGGAAGAATTTCCATGTACAAAGGCAGTAGCTGATAATTCTTTAAACCTAAGACACTGACATTCTACCTTCAGACAGCTGGACTTTATCTATGAAGACAAATCCCATTATTTGAACGATATACTTAGAGTGAATCAAAGATCGTGCTGGTCCAGGAAAGGAAATGCAACCAAAGAGGACACTCTGGGAAAAACTTCTCCCCTCTACAAAATAGACATGAACACGGAATTAACATTTCAACTCTCAGAGACCATCTGTTCAGTAATCTCTGGGGCTCCCTGAAGGGCTGGGACCCAGGCTTGCTGACCTAGGTCTGTGTTACGAAAGAAGCAAAGGCTTAGAGCAGAACTGTTTTAGAACTTACAGAATTCAAGTGAAAAAAAATATATATTCAGAAAGGAATTGGAAGAGGCAGAACAACACAGAGTCTGATACTTACTTGTGGCCCAGCTCATGAGCGATGGTAAAGGCCAAATTGAGACCATTGTCTTCGGCAAGGACACATTTCCTCTTAGCACTGCACACACCTCCTAAGTAAGCAATTCCTGCAGCAGAGACACAAAACACATCCTCTTCAGAACGTGGGAGGCCCTGACCTTGCGGGGCAAGTCCATACGGTCAACATCACACATGATTGAGAGAAGAGGGGCAAACTGGGAGGATGATGTGGCCACGGGGCTAGAGCTGTCATTCCAGAGCTCACGTGGGGGATGGGCTTGAGTATACCGCTTTTGGATTCACAATAATAAGCCACCATGCAGCTCTCCTAAGCATCTAAGTGGTGTCAGGCAATGTGCTGAGTGCATACACATTATCTAATTTAATCCTAATTACCCACGATGGCAGTAACAGAAGGAAACCAAGCCTCAGAGGTGAAAGGTAAGGTGGATTGGCCCAGAGAGGGAGGGAGGGAGCATCTCCCTAAGTCCTGCACTCTGGGCACCTTCTTCCCCTCATCCCAGCCCTAGCCCTTTGAGGGCCAATGCTCTCAGGTGTGAGCAGGAAGCAGAGGAGCAGCGGGGCTCCCAGAAAGCAGGCCAGGGAGAGCTGGGCAGAATATTCAGAAAGATGTTTCAGGAATCCTTGGGAGAAAATGAAACAGGGAGCACAAGGGAGGGAGAGGACCATTGAAGAGTGAGGGCCTGGAAATCATCACTGAGGATGTGCCCTGTGGACCAACTCCTCTGCACACACACCTGACTGGGGTCCTTAGGCCCCTCTCTGAGACAAGAACCCAACCCAGCCAACTGGGAGCAAGACAGATGTGGGGGACTGGGGTGAGTGAGGGACAGGAGGCTGCCACAGCCTCTGGTGGGCAGATGGGAGTCTTCTAGGGAAGAAAGGTTATTCTGGCAGAAAGGTGTGTATAAAACAGGAGGGCCTTGGCCAGGCTGGGCACATCTGAGGCATGTACTGGCCACCTGTCTGCAAGCTGCCCCTGCCCCACGGCAGCTCTCTGCACTTCCTGTTCGCTTCTGCTATCTCTGCGCCCAGGACAGGCATCTCTTACAGATCCAGGTGGCCCTAGGGCTTATCTCAACAAAAGAGTCCGTGGACCCCACCCCCTCCCAGGGCTTGGGACAGAACTCGAGTGAGGGCTGGAAGCACTGTGGCACCTGCCTCCTCCATACACCGTGAAATGGATGAGTGGGTGGTGGCACAGAGTGGCTGGCCGGTCACACGCCTGAGAAGATTCAGTGTTGCTCCTGCTGTGAGTTCACAAAGGATGTGGGGGGCGGGGGGCAGGCATGTGCCGCTTAGTGGTGCCTGTTGACTGGCTGGCTAGAGGCTCTCCCAGCCCGACTCTGCCCAACAGCCCTGTGCCCTGGGAGGGACTGCGGCCACCAGAGCAAGAGGCGCCTCTTTTCCACCCACAACACCATCAACCGCCAAGCTACATGCTGCTCCATTCAGAGGGCCCCTTTCACAACGTGCACAGGGTATCTCTGGAGCTGACACCTGCCTTGCGGGCACAAGAGTTGGGGAGGGAACGAGTTGGCAGAAGGTTGAAGAGAATGGATGGGGCGGTTGGGGGCGGGGGGGAATTAATTAAAAATGAGCCTCTTTCTCTGCTCCCCCAAAGCTAATCCAATCCTCTTTGTTGACATCAAGTTCTAACTGAGGTAGACCTCAGCCACACACCGGGCACCCCCTCCTTCCTCCTGACTGTCCCCCATGAACCCCTTAGAAGTATGGCGCCCACATCCCTGCTCTGCAGGGAGATGCTTCTCCCAGACTCCACTCACATTCGGCACACCAAGCCGGCACCACGGGGTATGTCTATTTTTATTTGGAAACATGCAATGTGCTTGGCCAAGTTTGCAGAATTAAAAAAAAAAAAAAAAAAAAAAGAAATGTTATTTGGCCTCAAGATGCTTTTTTTGCACGTGGACATCATAATCCGGCAATGCAGACTATTGGAAGGAGAAAAATGACAAGCAGAGAAAGGACATGCTCTGGCTTCTCGGTGCCTTCAAGGTCATTATTCTGGTTTTGTTTAAAAATGCTTTGTGGGTTGCTACATCAAGTCCAGCAGTGAGTAGGTGGAACACTTCTACATAGTGCTGATGGTATGTGCGTGCAACAACACACGCACACACTCCGATGCACACCCAGAAGTGCTCTCCCAGCCCGGACTGTGGCCTCCTGGGTCAATGAATCAATTGGAACAATCAGATGTGGTCGCCCCCGGGAGAAGTCATCTGGTGAATGGGGGAAGGAGGCATCTAAAGCCAGCTGTGCTGAGCTTGCTGTCCCACGAGCGTGTGCTGAACCAGCAGCTTCAATGCCACACAAACACGTCCCCTGGCCTCTGCCGCGCTCAGCACCCAGAGCTGGCAGTTCTGAGTTTCCACTGGGATTAGGTAACACGCGACATGAGGGAAACGGCTAAGCAAGGAGCCTTCCAATAATTGCATTTTAATTTTTCCAAGGCCCAGATGATTTTTTTTAAACTAGAAAACAAAGGGTCAGTTTATTTACAAGAAATGTTCTCACACAAAGGTGGATTAAGGTCTAGTGCTTTCAGTGACGTAGTCCAATCGTGAACAGCCTGGTCATAAGAGCGAGCAAGGCAAAGCGTGTAAAAGAGGACGGCTCCTGATCTGGAGTGCAGGGGACTTGAGCATTTATGTGCCATAGTGTGGAAATGCGTAGAAGTCACAAAGCAAATCTGGAGAAAATCCCAGGTCGTTGTCAAAGTAAGAGCTTCGGGGAATAAATGGTCATTAAGCCATGAGCTCCCACGGGAAACAAAGCCACTGCTATTCCATGCTCCCTGGGAAGAACAGCAGTGTGGGGCGGAGAGTGTGCAGAAGCCCTGGAGAGAGACCTGTCACCTCAGGACGCAAAGGCACCAACCTGGAAAACCTGCCCCAGCCCCACACTGGCACTTGTCAAGAAATGAGGAAATACCACTTTTCTCTACGTTGATTTCCTGTTAAAAAAATGAGGTCTGTAAGCCCAAGTTCTGGTAACATCGATGCTGAAGGTGTGGGACCAGAGGGGCCTTCCCCGGTCACTGGAATTCCCTACGCAGACAGCAAGACCCTAGAGTGGTGCTTTTCCATGACTTAAAATTCTCCACACACATAAAAAAATCACAGAACTTACTTTTGAAATTTTAAAAACATCAAACAACACATGTTTACAGAGCTCCCTGGAATAAAAGGGAAACAGACAACGGGGTCTTAGGGTCCTCTCTGCGGACAAGCACTGCTCTGCACGCGGGACCCTCCCTTATTTGGCGGGTATGGTTACTGGCCCAATTTACAGACAGGGAAATGGAGGCCCAGTCACCGGTTATAGGGCTGACCAAGCCCAGGCCCGGATCCAAGGGCAGGACTCTCTTTTCTCCAACACCAGGGCTTCTCCAGGCAAACCCTGGGCCTCCCTCACCATAGCTTTGGTGACCAACAACAATGAATAATCTTTGGGGGTTTTGACAATTTTCATAAATCTTAATGTGTGTTTCTGCAGAGATGGGGGCATAAAATAAAGGTTTCAGGTGTTCAAGTCCAAACGGTTTTAAAACGAAAGATAAAGACTCACTGGATATATGCAACAATAATAACAGTTACCTCTAGGACATGGTGAAGTCATTATAAATCTTAAATTTTCTTCCTTTTTCTCGTTTTTTTAAATTTTTTTTAGCGTTTATTCATTTTTGAGAGAGAGAGACAGAGCATGAGTGGGGAAGAGGCAGAGGGAGGGAGACACAGAATCTGAAGCAGGCTCCAGGCTCTCAGCTGTCAGCACAGAGCCCGATGCGAGGCTCAAACTCACGAACTGTGAGATCATGACCCGAGCTGGAGTCTGACGCTCAACCTACCGAGCCACCCAGGTGCCCCTCTTTTTCTCTTGGTTTAAACCTAATATAATGAGTATGTGCTTGCCATGAAAATCAAAGTTCTTGCTTATATTCCATTTATCCAAGGTGACTTATAGCAGAGGCAGAGGTGGGAGCGACCTCCCTGACCACTCCCTGCCTCAAAAAAATACCCTCCAAATTTTGATCCTGACTATGTGGCCCTTCAGACAGCAGAGATGAAGGGAGGTCACAGTCAAGGCATCACTGAGTGTATGATTGTTTCCAAATAGCGGCTCACTCCATCTTTGCTACACTTCTGGCAGATTAGGGAAGCAAAACACGCTTTTAAAAATCTGAAATGCTGGGGCCCCTGGGTGGCTCAGTCAGTTAAGCATCTGACTCTTGATCTCAGTTCAGGTCATGATCTCACAGTTCATGGGATCAAGCCCCACATCGGGCTCTGTGCTGACAGCACAGAGCCTGCTTGGGATTCTCTCCCTCTCTGCCACTCTCCTGCTCATGCTCTCTCTCTCAAAATAAACAAATAAACTTAAAAAAAATAAAATAAAAATCTGAAATGTTGATGGGCTGTAAAGAGTTTTTCTGATGCCTGGAGAAGTCTACCTGACTCATTCAGAAAAGCCTGTCTCCTAACCTACCCTCCCAGCCATGCCAACACATTGTGGACATTCTCCCTTCTCCTCCTTTCCTTGATAGGATTGCAATTTTGGAGAGGAAATTGGCTGAGGAGATTTAATTATTTTCTTTCTCAGTAGAAAACTGCACGGTGTAAGCACAGAATTCTTAAACTCTGGGTTGACCATATTCTTTCTAGGTTTAAGAAGTAAACAACACATAGCTGTATAAACTCTGATTTATCCAGCAAATTGTCACGTGTAAACAGTTTACAGCTGTTGGCCTTGTTGCCCATTACTCAGACCTTCTTGGACTCTGCCTCTGAAAGAAACGGTCGAATTTCTTCTACCAACTGCTCAAAGTACGAACACCACTATGGTTATCACTGGGACGCAATGCTGCCAATTGCGAGAAAGCAACTTATATCTACTCACTTGGCAATCACAGTGGTTGGGACAGAGTTGCACATTCAGGCTCGTGGACATGTCCTCGTGCTCTTGCAAATATTGCTAAGCGGTTGGAAGTATGAGCTGAATGTGTAAACAGCATTTAAGAGCAAAGTCTTGGGGCACCGGTTAAGCATTCGACTCTTGGGGTTTCAGCACAGGTCATGAACTCACGGTTTGTGAGTTCAAGCTCCGTGTCGGGCTCCATGCTGACAGTGCAGGGCCTGCTTGGGATTCTCTCTCTCCCTCTCTCCCGTTCCTTCCCCACTCACTCAGTCTCTCTCAAAATAAATAAACTTAAAAAAATTTTAAAAGAGCTAAAGTCTTACAGTCTAGTATGTGACAAAAGAAAAGGAATTACAGTTGATTCTTATTATCAGTGGTAGGTAGATTCTAAAAAGTCAGTGTAAACACCGGATTCTCAAATACATAGTCATTGCTCCCAGAGGACATTATAGGGTTAGGCTCCTATGAGCTTCTAGTCACAACATCTTTGTCAACTGATTAATACATAACCTTGTGTTATGTGTTTGTGTTCAAAGACACCTCATTTAATATATGGTTGATTCCTTCACATTGAATTCATGGCCAACAGTCCTATAACTCCTGCCCGAATGAAGCTTATGTATTTTCTCTGTTAGGCACATGACAGCCTTTCTCTGCTTTAGACCACTAGACAGCACTTAAGCACTATTCTTGGAAGCCATTGTAAACAGCAAAATCACCACCAAAAAAAAAAAAAAAAAAAGTGGCACCAGACAGGCCACGAGAAAGGCATTTGTGTACAGTATGACAGCTGGAACGAGAAGGCAAAAGGTCACTCTGTTCATCTGGGAACGTGCCTCTTTGGTGTCTCAAATTTTTGCTTCTCTGCACACGTCTGCAAAATGACCACATAAGCATTACAAAGACTGATTTTGGAGTCACAAATAAATTTTAGCAAGTAGGCAATTCACCAATGCAGAATCCTCGAGTGATGACAATGAACTGTATTCTAAAAAATCATGTCCTATTATCAGACACAGTGGAGTCCTCATCAGTTGCAATCAGGAAATTCAGCCTACATTTAACTGTCACGTTCATTTCTGAACTCTGCACTATCCAAATCGTTTGGTTAACTCAGGTCTGTCCTCCTCCGCACTTTTGCTTCTGCTTCCTCTCCAAGGTGAGTGGCCCATAGGGCCATTGCCTCCACTGTAAGTCACTGACCTCCTAAATGGTTCTGCACAGGGTGGACAAAGCCTCAGATGTGCTGAAAGACAGGCACAGCTTCAAAAAATTGGGACAGAACATTAACGGGAAGGCTCTGGAGGGCTGGTAGAAGTGGCCTGAGCAGCACAGCCCCGCTTCTTGGGACTGAGGAGCACCGCCTTCCAGAGCTGGCCCGGTCGATGCCTCTCTGCCCCAGCTCAGTGCCCCTATCTCCCAGGAGCACAGCTGGATAAGCCTTCCCAGACCTAGCCTTGTCTTAGCAATTCCACTACCAGTATGTATACCAGTTTCCCTGTTTCTTGTTTTCTGGATCCCTTGGGGTCAGCTACTGTGGAAGGAAGATGAGTTAGCCAAGGTCTTTATTCCTACACCATGAACAGAGGGTGAGGGCCATGGCTCACAGAGGGGCATTAGTTCCTTCCTTAAACGTGAGCATTGCAGAGGCTGCCACTGTAATTCAAAAGTGCCGATACCTACACAGCTATTTACCGAGCAGGATGTCAATAAGCAGAAAAATTCAGCAACTTACTCAAGGCTAAAGGAAGCAGTAAATGCACAAAGTAAAGGGAATAGCTTGCGAGCCTGATCACTGAAGGGTTCAACATTCCCAATTTTGAAACTAATACAAAATTAGAGTAACCAAAACAATGTAGTAGTTGAATAAACAGACATTTAGGTCAATGGACCATAACTGGGAGTCCAGAATTAAACGTTCACATTTCTAGTCAATCGGTTTTCAACAAGGGTGCCAAGACCATCCAGCGCAGAGAAAAAAGAGCCTTTTCAACAAATTGTGCTGGGACACCTGGACAGCTGCATGCCAAAGATTGACATCACATCTCCTTCTTTATGTGGTACACAGAAACTAACTCCAAGTGGATCGCAGAGCTAGATGTAAGATCTGAAACTATAAAACTCTTAGAAGAAAACATAGAAGTTAAGTCTTTCTGACCTTGGGGTAGGCAAATCCTTCTTAAGTAGAACATTAAAGGTGCAATGGAGGAAAAGAAAAACTCATGCCAGAGTGTTCATCGAGTCAGACACCTTCCCTGGAACAAGAGAATAGCTGTGTGGGGCTGGGAGTGAGGTGGGGAGAAGAGTCACCAAGACAGGCAATGGACATACAGACGCATCCCAAGGACGCTTCCCAGCCTTCCCCATGCAATACGGCCTTCTGCTAATTGGGAGCCACGGCCCAGCAGCCTTTGGGTCACAGGCTAACTTGCTTAGCCAGTCCAAATGTCACACGAACTGCAGTTTTGAGAAAGGGGGGTTCTTGATGATGGTCAGAGTCAAGGAGAACTACACACTCTTACTCCAGGTTTCTCAAGTGTCTCCAGGATCCAGGACTTTGGGAAAAGATGCCACCCCGGTGAGGCAATCACAGAGCCAAGTCCCCAGAGTGGACTGGAGGGTCCCAGGGCTGGAGCCATGGCTCCAACAACATTTTGATGAGTTAAGTGAGTAAGTGTAGGGGTCAACTCTCCCTGGGGATTTACAAGTTCGAAGCAAAAAAGTTTATCCTAACACTTTACTGCTTTCTTAGAAAACCCAAACGTGCTGGGACAGGGGAGGGAAGAGAAGTAACTGTTGATATTCAACAGACCATGACCAACATGAGCCAAGTGCACAGAGACATCCTGCAGATTTCTCACCCTTCAGGGAAGATGGCACTTGTAACCTGGGGGGGGGGGGGGGGGTGTGGCATCACGTGGGAGGGGATCTCTAGAGTGTAGACTTAACATTCCTCAAATAAGCAAGGTGCCTCTCCTCGGAGGACTCCACAGAGGCTCAGGGGCTTCTGGAAGAGGCCTGGACACCCACTAGAAAGGGCCCCCAGCAGGCCCACCTCAGGACATTGGAGGTGGGGGGTCTGTCCAGACATCCCTGAAGATCTCTTATTTTAACAAATACTTCATCAAGTGTTTCCTGGGCTACCTATACATGACAGTATCATGCCAGGTGTCATGCACGCTTGCATGTACTCCCTGAGCACGACAGGGACGCCGACCCATCTTCTAGCATTTGCCATTCCGGAAGCACGACCACCTAATACTGAGCCTGCTCAAGGTCTGCACCTCTGTAGCACAGCAACCGTGCCTGTGTGTGTGCGTGCACGTGTGTGGGTTTGTGTGTGTGCACACGTGAGTGTGCATGTGTGGACATGGTCCCAGGCAGATGACACAGAGCACTCTTTCTGTAAGCTGATACCACGAGGTTGATGCCTACACTCCCATAGCAACAGATGCAAACGAATTTTGGATGCTTTCATGCGTTGTTATCAACTGGATTGCTTGGCATTTATTTTTGCCAATAATGTAAGAAGGAACTTTGACGGTCCTGCTTCAACAGCTTTAAGACTCCTCTGTCTTCTTCTCTTCCCATTAATGTTTTCCCTTTACCGGTAGGTTAAAATGCTCTCCCTCTCCCTCTGGAAAGGTGGGGTTTAGGTGCGGATGAGGCTGAAGGGACATGTGAGGGGTTTTGTCTAAAAATATCTCCTCCATGAGGGGAAAGAGACAGCTAAGGCTTCCACAGGGCCAGATGTCTCCAAAGGAGGGTCTGTGAGTAAATTGAAGTGCTCCCTGTGGGAACCGAGTGCTCCCTGGAAAGAGAACATATTCCCGACTCAGCCTTCTCATGGCCAAAGGATGTGCCCTGAGTCATAGTCCCTTCTCCACCATTCTGTTTGAGCTTGTTAGAGGGCCCAAAGACAGTGCCACATGGGAAGACGGCTAAATCGTGGTGGCAGCCAGAGCCACGAAGAAGGCAAAATGACTGGTGGCTGATAAGAGGGATCTCATGTACGTTCATCATGCCCAGCGTGGAGAACTGCACTGTGTCCCCCCAAATTCACATGCTGAAGCCCTAACCCCCAGTGTGACTGTACCCAGAGATAGGCCCCTTAAAGATGTAATTAAGTTTGGGTCGCCTGGGTGGCTCAGTGGATTGGGCACCCAACACTTGATTTCGGCTCAGGTCATGATCCCAGGGTTGTGAGATAAAGCCTGCTCTCTTTCTCTCCCTCTGCCACTCTCTCGCACTCACAGGCTCTTTCTCTCTGTGTGTGTCTCTAAAATTGAAAAAAAAAAAAAAGATGTAATTTAGTTTAAGTGATGTCATAAGGATGGGATGGAATCCAATATGACTGGTGTCTTCATATGAAGAGGAAGAGACACCAGAGACCTCTCTCCCCATGCACGCACAGAGAGCACATGTAAGGACACAGTGAGAAGATGGCCATGTACAAGTCAGGAAGAGTGGCTTCACCAGAAATCGACCCTGATAGCACCTGGATCTTGGATTTCCAGCCTGAAAACCTGAGAAAATAAATCTGCTATTTAAGCTACCCAGGATGGGATATTTCGTTACGGCAGCCTGAGCAGACGAATACACCCAGCATGTGACCTGGGTACAGATGCAAGTGCCCCGTGTCTCCCTTATTCACGTGAGTAACTGACACAGGAACTCGCCATCCTCATGTGCCAGATGACACCAGAGCCACCCAACATGCTGGGGGACCGGGCTCCCTGTTTAGGACACAGTTTGGTAATAGGAAACCGATCTGGAATGTTGTACGGGCCATCAGTCAAAACAGCAAAAACGCGTGGTAGTCCCAGAGTGGCATTCTGGGAGTCAAGGATGTATCTATGGCTCTCTGTGTTTAAGGTCACAAAACCCCTCAACCAGTGGCACTTGGAGGCACAGAGCTGAAATCTCAGTCATGTGGCAGTGGGGTTGGGGCTGGGGTCCCCCTGCCTGGGGAGAAGGGAGAAGACGAGGTTTTGCCAAAGGCACACCCCCGCCATCCACAGCATCGGCATCTTGAGATTGCCCGTCCCTCTGAAATGCTCTCAAAAAGTTCACCAGCACAGCCTCTGAGGGAAGAGCCAGTTTCCAATGATGCTTGTAAAAGTGACACGGTGTGCCAGGTCTGAAGGGCAGGAGGCTCAAAGCTTCTCTCAAATCCCCAGGGAACTGCAAAGAACGCCAGGGAGAGGGGACAGGGAGAGGACTCAGGGGGCAGGGAGCTAGGGAACCGACCTTCTGGGTCTGCGTGGGAACCTGGGAGCCGCACCAGGCACACAGCAGGCCCCCAAATTTCTGCCAAGCAAGGGAAAGGGAGCCTTGCTGCTGTTTTTGCTCAGTGACTCTCAATGAAAGCGGAACCGGCAGCAGCGGGGGCACTCCATGTGCACAGGGCCAAGCTCAGCAAGCCGGGAAACACAAACGCAGTTGTTCTTTTCACCTTGACTCATTCAAAAACGACGAGCGCACGAGCCAGGAGACACACGGGAGCTTTCGGTGCAGACGGCCAGACAGTGGTTACGTGTGGGAGGAGAGGAGCCATGACTGAGATGGGGCCCGGGGAGGGGCGTCTGCCTGGCGGACGAACTCCAGTGGCTGACCAGGCGGGGGTGGGGGGGGGGGAAATGTCACACAGACGCTCCCATTATCATAATTCACCGAAGCAATTTAAAAAGTCAGGTCTGGTTACCCCGGAGGGAACAGACACGGAAGGGGCCTGAGCGAGTCTTCCCATGGCCTGGTAGTGTCAGGTTTCCTAGTCTGTGGTCTGGTGATACAGGGTGCTCAGTTTGCAAATATTTGCTGAGCAGTACACTTAGATGGACCTGTCTCTATGTAAATTAGACTCCAACTGAATTTTTAAAACTATAAAGAGGGGCTCCTGGGTGGCTCAGTCGGTTAAGTGTCCGACTTCGGCTCAGGTCATGATCTCACGGTTCGTGAGTTGAAGCCCCGCGTCAGGCTCTGTGCTGATGGCTCAGAGCCTGGAGCCTGTTTCAGATTCTGTGTCTCCCTCTCTCTCTGACCCTCCTCCATTCATGCTCTGTCTCTCTCTGTCTCAAAAATAAATAAACGTTAAAAAAATTAAAAAAAAAATAAAAACTATAAAGAGATGCACGTACAAGTGAAATAGGAAAGTACGGACCTGATTTAACAGTGTGGGAATGACCACGATTATTGGCCAATTTAGATGATGGAAATTGGTCTTCTCTCAGGAGCTAATGTATGACATGGCAACTACCATTGATGCTACTGTATTGTTTAATTGAAATTTGCTAATGAGAGTGGCACTTAAGTGTTCTCACTACGCCCCCCCCCAAAAAAAGAAAGTAAATATGTGAGGTGATGGATATGTTAATTAACTTGAGGGGAATTCCTTTACAATGTATACATATATCAAACATCACATGGTACACTTTAAAAAGCGTATCTTACAATTTTGTTTGTCAATGATACCTTAATAAAGCTGGGTGGGGGTGGGAAACAGAGTTTGTATTGGGAGCATTCAAGGGTCATAGGTTGATAAAGTCACAGTGCTAATAATTAGTTAATTAATTAATCACAGAGGTATTAACTAGTCAAGGTCAGGTTTATCAGTATCACCAGACCTCACCTGTATTACCTGTATTTCTCAGACCATATGTGCTGCTTCTAGAATTTACCTTTATCGTCTTGCAAGGACTCTCGCAACGGTATGTTCTCGAAACTTGCCTGAGACAGCCCTGATAAACAGCTTCACTCCCTCTCATGCTAATAGCTGTATTTCCACAGTCAGAATAAAATACGAGGTCACGCATAGAAATATTTGCCAAGTTAGCAAAAAAAAAAAAAAAAAAAAAAAACCACAAGAAAAAAAGAAAAGCTTTCTCAGAATAATTAAGAAACCACATTTCCTGCTAAATGCTTAGCCCAGCAAAGTCACCCTCTTGGGGATACACTGTGAAATCTAAGTGAGACCCCAGGACAAGGGTCAACAGCAGCACCAAAGGCACTTCCATACTGTGTTTTGTTCTACGCCCCTGTAGGGTGGGCCTGGCTCACTGGCTGTGCATGGGGCTGGGTGGGGGGGGGGTAGGGGGAGACAGGGAAAGGTCAGGCCAAGCCCCAGGGCATCTCTGTGCACCAGCTCCTGAGCCCAAATCCGTAAATCCCCCACTGGCAGGACACTACAGCCCCCTCAACTGAGAAAGTAACCCAAAGTGGAAGTTGGCTGTCATTTTTGACTCAACATTCATGAGCTAGTCCACCGACCATGACAAGCCCTCCCTTCTGATGGCCTAGGGAGGCTTGGGTGGGGCTCTGCGTCCACCCAAAAGATGAAGAACACTTACTTTTAATATGTGGAAATTCCACATATTTCCATCTCATTTTTGTGCTGACGGTCCCTACGCTCTATCTCCAGGACGAGACTTGGGGATTTAAGCCTTGCTGTGGCATTCTACCGAGCCTGGCCAGCCTGGCCATCCCACACTTTACCCCAGATGCAGCCCATACCAAACAGGATTTGCTACTCCAAACTAAGCATTCTCGAGCTCCCCCGTCCCCCACTTCCAAGTTCAAAAGCTCACAGACCCAGGGAACCTCTCTTTCTCTCCTCCCCCCACCCCATCTCAGAAATCATCAAGTGCTGTCATTTCCTGCTGCTCACAGACTTGGAGACTTACTCCTTTATCTCTGGGTCCAAGCCCAGACCTTTGCCATCACTTTAAGCGTGGACTTAAGTCATATCTCCTCAGGGGTCACCTCCCTGTGTCTCCCCACTCTAGTCCTTAAAACACCAGACTGGAGTGTGCCCTCCTCCATTGATTCTTCTCCAATCCTGCCAGGGCATGCTTCTCTCCTCCTCTAGATGCCCAGAGCCCATCATGGTACCTTTACTGCAGCAGAAGCCCTGTGTTCACGGTAGCCCAGGCATCTGAACAAACCTTACGTCTGTAAAGACACTAAGCAGCCTCTCTGGTCAATACGACCTGCATGCCACAGTGTAGGTTAACACATCCTCCAAAAGTTCACAAGTGGGGGAGCCTGGGTGGCTTGGTCAGCTAAGCATCTGACTCTTGGTTTTAGCTCAGATCATGATCTCACAATTTTGAGGGTTCGAGCCCCACATCAGGCTCTGTGCTGATGGTGCAGAGCCTTCTTGGAATTCTCTCCCTCCCCACCTCTCTGCCCCTCCCCTGCTCACGCTGTTTCTGTCTCTCCCAAAATAAATAAATAAACTTAAAAAAAATTTTTTTAAAGTTCACAAAGGAACGAACACATGCCAGCCCTGCCAGCTTACTCTTCATATAACACCAGCCTCTGCTGCTTCAGAGAGGTCAACTGGAACAGGGAGGAATAAATAAGAAGGAGGAAGATGTTGATGAATGCTAACATTTCTTAAACACTTACCATGTGCACACCAGGCCCTGTGCTGATGATTTCCATACATTATCTCACTGTATACTTATAATCACCTGATGAGCTACATACTATTATTATCCCCATGGTACTGATGAAGAAACCAAGACCCTAAGAAGTCGATAGTTTGCCCAAGTTCAAGCATCGAGTAAAGGTGCTGAGATTCAATCTCAGGGCTTTTGTACCACAGGCCTTGTCTGAAACTTGCACCAGAGGCTGGCAAACGGTGCCCACAAGCAGGATCTGGACCACAGAGATGATGGACCATTTAATAAACTGCTATGGCAACAGGTGGTCTGCAGGGCAACAAATGAATTAAGTTCTCCGCCTTGCCATACCATACACAAAAACCAACTCTAAACAGATTAAATACACAAATGTGAAAACCAAACTTGTGCATTCTATCAGAAGGAAATGCAGGGCAATGCCATTATGATCTTAGATAGTAAAAAAAAAAAATAAAAATTAAATTAAAGCAATACCTAAAGAGCAGCAATCATAAGGGAAAAGACTGAGAAACCTAGCTAAATCCACACTGGACATGTCTATGTGACAAAAGGCATCACAAAGTTCAAGACAGAGGGCAGCCAGGATGAAGTGACTTGCGGCTTGCATGGCCAAGCAAAAACGTAAAAGATGTTCCTTCCACCTCACTAGCAGTCGGAAGTGCGAAATAGCCACTCGCACCCAGCATGTTGATAAAACCTAGCAAGGTCGTCAGGATTAAAGACTCTCGGGTGCTGGGGGTGCCTGGGTGGCTCAGTTTGTTAAAAGCCTGACTCTTGATTTTGTCTGAGGTCATGATCTCATGGTCTGTGAGATTGAGCCCGTGTGTCTGTCATCAAGGAGCCTGCTTGGGATTCTCTCTCTCCTCTCTCTCTCTCTGCCCCTCTCCCTGCTTGTTCATTCTCTCTCTCTCTCTATCTCAAAATAAATCAATAAAAATTTTTAAAAAGACTCTTGGATGCTGTTAATGAGAGTAAAAACTGGTAGAAAGGCCATTTCCAAGAGCGATCTGGCCCATCCAGAAAAGCTGAAAGATGTGCAGGCATTGAAAAGTGGCTATACCCCAGGAAGCACCAGGCTGCATTTCTGCACTGGCATGCCCTACCCACTGGCCCTGGTGACAGCAATCTCTGCAATCCTCCCCCCTCCGAACACCTGGGCACGTCCACACATGTCCACATGCATGCACACATATGCACACATGCACGTGTGCACACATACAACCACAACTTACAAAAAGATGCTATTACCATCCTCACTGGCCCGTGAGAAAACTAAGGCACCCACAGGATGAGCCACTGTCCCAGGCTCATGCTACAAGAAGAAGAACCCACTGAACCAGGTAGGCTGGCTGTAGGTCCCCCTGTCAGTCCCCAGAGGACACCTCTGCTTCAGGGAGCTGGAGGCAGGCAGGGGAGACAGACACACAGCCAGGTCTGTGCAGAACGCATTCCAGGGGCTAAAGGAGAAGCCTGCCAACTACTGTTCAAAGCCCATGGAGTTTTCTATTAAAACATAAACTCAAAAGACTCTAATACAGATGTCTTTAACCCTTAAAACTGTGCAAAATTTGGTACATGTGTGTATTTCTTGCAGGCGGGTTTATAGCGTTCCTCAAATTTCCAAAGGGGTCCATAACCTCAAAAAAGTTAAAAACACTAAACACAGGAATCCCAGAATATAATCAAGGACATTCCCTAGGAAAAAATCCTCTCTGGACAGCCAAGTCAGACCAAAAGATCCTGAGAAAATTACCCTTCAGCCCTCAGGGACTACCCAAGCATTCCTCAGAAGGTGATAACCACCAACGTTTTGCAGAATGTGCTTTTCTTTGCCAGATCTTAACTGACTGACTCATGGAGTAGACGAGTAAGGGTCAAACTCCCATTATTCACCAACAATGTTACTTTTAAAAGAGCAGCCAAAGCAGTACAAACATTGGAAGGTGGATTTTGTCAATTAGGTGCATGCCCTTTATTGACAAAACACTTTAAATTAAGTATTCAAGTTATAACGGACACTGTAGTTGTAAAGAATTTAACAATGAAAGAAAAAAAACAGCTGGGGGATATGCATGCACATGTGTATGATTTACAAATACATAACCCAGAGTGTTGAAATATATATATGAACTTTTCAAAGAAACCACTGTTCTGTTTTGACAAGGCCCCTATCTGTTCCCTCGGGCTGCATTTAACTATAGGACTTTTACTGTATCTTAGAGTGTTTTATTGGATCAGGGAATTGCACGTATGTGGAAGTGGACCTCATACAACAGAGTACAAGTGACATTTGTTACAAATTGTCTTTGTTTTCTGCAAATGACTATTTCTTAAAAATGAATTTGTTTTGAGTTAATAAGAGTAGAAACACAACATAAAAGCCATTTGTTGATTTCGCTCTCCACTTGAAGGATACTGACAAATTAGCATTCTCATTCATAAAACTTATGTCAGCATCTGCTGTATCAGCTTCAAGGTTAAGGTCAAAGGAGCATTTATCCTGCTTCATCCTGTCCACAGCACACCTGACATCCTGACAACACCAGCACATGAATAGAATAGAGCTTTGGTTTTCTTTAAGTCCTCCTCAAAATTGGTCTAACATAAACAACCAACCAATACTTGGAGACAAGGCAGGGAGAATCCCTCTTATAAAAGGATAAGTCCTTCAAGACCATCTTCTGAGAAAGTATGAAATTGCATACAAATTTTTAAGGCATTTCTTAACCACACTGCTGGCCTGGCCACCATCCACTCTTCCTGGTACTGGAAACCACAGAATGTTCTGGGTTCATCTGCCCTGCCTGCCACCCACATAGGATGCTGAAACCATTTCTTAATGCCTCTTGTATTACCTCCCTTAACTGGTCACTCCAATTCCAAATATGCTACAGACTTCTTCTGAGATGGGCTTAGGTTATCACTATGGGAACAACGACACCATGGAGACGTGGAGGTTTGCTGTGAAACTGTCCCATCAACAATTTATCCCACTCCTGTGTCTTAGTAGGATAGAACTGCCCCCATTCCATTCTATTGTCCCACTGATCTTTTGAACCTCAGTCTGGTATCATGAAATAAATATTAATCCCAACCCTCTCGGTTTAGAAGATCTTCCATTCAAAAACATAAGAACCCAAGAATGCAAACTGAAAATTCTTGACGCTGTACCATGCAGGGCAGGCTCTGGCTATAGCCAAAGCCAGCCCCGATGACTGGTTTGAAATGCAGAGGCAATAATAAATCAGATGGACTGTTGAACGCAGGAATCAAACCAGAATGTGGCAGAGCAAATTTCCCAAAACAAAGCAAGAGGTTGACGGAGGATCAGCTGTTCATGAGATTAAGTGACAGTCTTCCTGAACTCCTTTTTAGAGTTCGTGTCTGGATTTTGTCTGGAACATCTACCAAACTGATCGAGACCCCAAATATCTGGCATTCCTTTTATAACTCCAGCCCTGTGACTGTCCCTTGGCCATGGTAGTGGGACATTTCTAGCCGTGATTTCAGGTTATGATGGACTCTCCTCTTTTATCACCTGAGCTTTTCTAGCACAGATAATGCCACTTGGAGTCTTTATACAACCATCAGAGACTTGGAAGACCTCTGGGACACCCACACTGGTCATCACTGCCCTTGGTGGGCCATTTGTCCCTCCAGCTGATAGTCAGCAAAGTCTCTGACTGTCCTGGTGTGAGTGACCAAGGCAGCAGAGGTCCCTTTCTGGGCATAAGGGATGGTCCACAAGGCCCCTGGGCTTCTCTCTAGGTAAGGGCAAATGGACCTCCCTGAAAAAAGCTTCTAGTGCATTTCCATTCTCCTGCTCAAAGACATGGCAGAATGGCCAATGAACCCCACAAGAGACCCAATTCTTCCGAAGATGGTTCTCAAACTCAGAGTTATCAATTTATGATTAAGGATACTGTCTGACTCTCCATAAGAGAATTGGGATTGTGCTTATTCAAGCAGGGCTGACTTGGAAGCCACTGTATCCAACATACCCTTGGCCATTCTTGGGGATATAAACCATGGGTAGACTTCTCTCTGGGCCAGCTGACTCTGAGGGGCTGGGGAAGACAGTTCTGGACTCAGGTCTGTGTCTGAATCCCACTCTGCCATTTACCACCTGGGTGATTATGGCAATTACTTAATCTCTCCAAGCATATTTCCCCATTCGTAAGATGAGTCTAATACCTAACTAATGGTTTGAGGATTAAACGAATAATGCAAGTAAAGCATTTTTCACATAGTAAACACAGAACAAGTATTATCTATTACTGCAATTATTTTTTACCAAATCCAAATTTAAAAAAAGAAGTTTTAACAAAAAGTATTTATCAAGCTAAAATTCTGTGCCAAATAGCATACAACAATTTCTCAATTATAAGCTTTAGTTGCCAGTGTAAAGATGTGCTAAGCCTCTAAATGCTTTTATCAACATGACAGGGGGTTTGGAAAGCACCATCCTCAGTGGTCTTCGGGGCCACTCCTCTACATGCTCTGGGGGCAAGGATGCAGCCTGGTAGCAAGAGCTATCAACGTGCCCTTCCATTGTTTGGAACCATGCTGTATTTCCTCACTCTTGATCTGGGCTTCCTCGGCTGACCCAATTTCAACTTGGATTTTGTACTGATTCCTTCCGTTTTTGTTTTTCTTTTTTTTAAGTTTATTTCTGAGAGAGAGGGTGAGAGAGAGAGAGCACAAGTGAGGTGTCATAGACTCTGGGTCTGATGTTCTCTCTTGTCCAGCAAGACAGCAGGAAGCAGTATTGAAAATGCGAGAGAGGCTAATGTCTGGGAGGAGACAAGAGCCCCGAATAAGGGTCCTTGCTCCATTTTTATTAAGACCAGAAGACTTACAAGTGTGATGGATGTGATGGACATGTACAAAGAGACAAGGGAATTATGAACATTAACTCATGGGTGTGGGAGAAAGGGGGTTTTAAAGATATGCGGTGTTAGGGGTTTGGGTCAATACAAAACAAGATTCTGGTGCTGGGTGGAAGGTTGCTTACAGCAAACATGAGGCACCACCTCTGTTTACTTGAACTGATCTAGGGGACAAGAAAGACAGAGCATGCTACCTCAGGGTCAAAAAGGCACCTTTCTTTTGCTAATTATCTCTGCTCTGGGCAACTTTGCCTGCGGTCTAAAGTCCTGTCTACCTGTTTACCTATTTTGGTCCTTCCTTCCAGTGAAAGCAGCTTTCTGCTATTGTACTAAGTTGGGGGGCATTTCCACCCTGAATGCCTAATCTTGTTTACCTCATCTTGGATGTTTTCATCCTGAGATTTCCCATTCCTATACCTTTGTCCTATACTGTGGGCCTTTGCTCCATTTACCTAAGTTTATTTACCTAATCTTGTTTACCCAAACTTGGGTGTATACATCCTATGGCTTTCTAATTCTTTATGCCTTGTTAACAAGCTCAGGGAATTCCTAAGCCTATTCCCTGCAGTGGGGGAGAAGCAGAGAGGGAGGAGACAGAAAATCCCAAGCAAGCTCCATGCTGCCAGTGCAGAGTCCAATGTGGGGCTTGAACTCACGAACCATGAGATCATGACCTGAGCCAAAGTCAAGAGTAGGATGCTTAACCAACTGAGCCACCCAAGCACCCCTGGGTTGAGTCCTTTCAAGCACAGGGCTCAAAGAACTCCTTTTGGGGATACTTCTACCTGCCCGGACCCTGCCTGTGTCCACTAAGCTACCAGGATGCTTAATCCAGATGTTTCTACAAGCCAGTTATCTAAGTCCTGGTGCACCAGGCATGCCTGATAACTTCCCTGGGCTCCAAAGGGAAAGAGAACCCTTTAAAAACCTTCTCAGGTTTGGAAATAGAATTTCTAAAACTTGAATAAAGATCTTTACTAAGATTAAATCTACAATGCATACTGAATGCACTCCTTGCAAACATCATGTTCTGTTGTCTCCCTGAAGTCACCTTACCTCCTTGCTATAAGCCTCCTATGTATCTGATCAAACACAATTCTAAAAATTGATAAAATTAGTTTTCTGAGTCAGAAAATGCTACTTTCAAGAGGAAGAGTTGACATTAAACTTATAACTAGACAATAGTGACTTATCCTGGGAGTATGTATTATAGCTCAGAAGTATGTTTCTGAAAGGAAAAAAGAAGTAGGATATCTCGTATTCCACTGGAGAAAATATCTGTCTGGGTTTCCCCACCAACTTATCATCCAGGCCAAGACAATTCAGTGGAGGAAAGAATAATCTTTTCAATAAATGGTCGTGTGCCAACTGGAGATGCAAGAAAATGGATGTAGACCTGCTCCTTGTATCACATACAAATATTAACTCCAAATGGATTGTAGACCTAAACATAAGAGATAAAATGATAAAACTCTCAGAAGAAAACTTAGAAGTAAATCGGGTGACATGTGATTAGGCAATGACTTCTTAAGTTTGACACCAGAAAGTACAAGTGTTAAGAGAAGACTCAAGCTGACTTTCATCTAAGTTGAAAAGCTTCCATGTAATACTCTTACTAAGTGAAAAGGGCAGTGCCTGCCTTGGGAGAAAATATTTGCAAATTACCCACCTGATAAGGGAGCTGTACCTAGAATATATAAAGAGTTCTTACAACTCAATAATGGAGAAGAAAAAACAATTTAAAAATGGCAAAGATGCTGAACAGACACTTTTCTCAAAGAAGATCTGCAAATGGACAATGAGCATGTGAAGCGTTGCTCATCATTAGCTGTCAGGGAATTGCAACTGAAAACCACAAGGAGATGCTACCTCACCTCCACCGGAATGACGGTAATTCAAAAGACAGGTGTTGGCAAGGAGGCAGAGATTAGAACCTTCACACATTGCTGGTAGGAATGTAAAATGGGCAGACACCTGGGAAAACAGTTTGACATAGAGTTAGCTCACCACTTAGCAATGCTGCTTCTAATTATATGCCCAGGAGACCTAAAAAGCCATCTGCATAAAAACTCTTACATAAATGTTCACAGAAGTATTATTCATAACAGCCAAAAAGGAGAAATAACCCAAATACCCATCTCCTGAGGGTGGATAAGCAAAATGTAGTATAGCCAAGCAATGGAATATTATTTGGCAATAAAAAGAATGAAGAAGTGATACATGCTAAAACATGAATAGATCCTGAAAACATTATGCTATGTGAAAGAAGCCAGAAACAAAAGGCCACAAAGTGTATGATTCCATTTAGATGAAACGTCCAGAATAGGTAAATCCATAGAGACAGAAGGTAAATTCGTGGTTGGCTAGGGCTTGGTGGGGGTGGGGGGTAAGGAGGGAGTATGGCCTTCGTCCAATGGGTCCAGAGTTTTTGTCTAGGGTGATGGAAACATTCTAAAATTAAGTTATGGTCATGGTTGCACAATGCTATAAATACACTAAGAAACACTGAAGTTTAAACATTGTAAACAGGTGAACTTTATAGTATGCAAATCATATTTTAATGAATAAAAATAATTTACTCTATTAATAATAAAATAAAATCATATTTTAATAAAGCTGTTTCTAAAATGTTATCCTGCAAAGGTTTTTTGCCCTTTTTCCTAATTAAAAAAAGTTTATCAGAGCAGACATTCTCGAAAACACTGAAGAACTTGGAACAGGAAAATCAAAACCACTCACAACCTTGCCCCTACATAAGGAGGTAATGTTACTCTCCTTAGGGCTTTTCTCATTTCAAACCCAGGATCGTGATGGCAGACAGAAGTAAACTGGCACCCAGCATCCCCAGAAGTCCTGCGACTATGTCTTTTAGGTGGTCTCAGTCATCGTCCTAATGTGGGTTGGGGGAGGCAGGTAAGGAGAGAAGCCAGGGAGAAGTCAAGGTAGCTTTATGCTCAGGAGATGGCCAAGGGAAGAATAATTCTGACTTCCCTTGGAAGTCACCCTTCCAGGTGGAACTGAATCCATCACCTGATCTTGGGGTGCTAGAGATCCAGAAGTATTCTGAAGCAAGATGGAAATCATTCAGCTAATTCCCCTAGCTCTCCATCTCCCTCCAACTCTTTTTACCTTCCACTGAACTCGGTACATAACAACTTCTTAAATAATGTGTGCCAGGAATTGTGATAAGCACTTTCTACATGCTGCCTCACAATTTTATGTAGCAGGTGCAATTATTATTTCCATTTTGCAGAGGAGGAAACCGAGACATACACGCATGTCCTTATGTCCTAGGTGCATAACCTATTCCTGACGCACTTGGCATGATCATTTCTGATGTGTACAGTTTTACCACCAATACACTCATTCATGTATTTAACCAGGAGTGCTAACCCGATGAAGTGAAAGTATGGCCTTGAACACTCTTCAAGTGTTCATAAATTGAACACTTTTGCTCAATTTGGCTGGACAACAGACGTGTGTCAAGTCAGGCCTCTCTACCAGGAGACTCCTCAACCAGGGTCAGACTAACCCCAAAATAGCATTCAGTAGCTTGAGGGTCAAATAGTTTCTTCTCTGTCTTTTTTTTTTTTTTCAATTCAAATCCATCTCAAATGTGGGTGCCTCAGTAGCCTAGAGCAGAAACATATAGTTTTCTTGTCTTTGCTTCCCCCACCCCCACCCATGAACCGTTCATTGTGAAAATCTTCACACCGAAAAGTTGAAAGAAAAGTAATATGATCAGCCTTGTTCCTTCCACTAGAATCAATAACGGATGACATTTTCTTCTATTTGCTTTATCTACCATTTTGAGATACAATTCACATACCATAAAATTCGACTTTTAAAATGTGTAATTCTGTGGGTGTTGGTATATTCAGAAAGTTGTACAACCATCGCCAGGATCTAATTTTAGAATATTTTCATCACCCCAAAAAGAAACTGTACTCATTAGAAGTCACTCCCCTCTCCCCGTTCCCCCAGTCTGAGGAAACCACTAATCCACTTATGGTCTCTGATTTCCCTATTCTAGACATTTCCTCTAAATGGAATCATACAGCATGTGACCTTTTATGCCCGGCTTCTTTCACTCTGCTTGACATTTTCAAGATTCATCTCTGCTGTGGCCTGAATTCATACTCCTTCTAGCTGAATAATATGATCCATTGTGTGGGTATACCTCAACTCATGTAATATTTGGGTAGTGTCCACTCTTGGGAATTTATGAATTTATGAATTCATGCAGTACTTCCATATTTAATTCTTTGAAGAATGGAGGATATGATTTTTTAAAAAAAATTATTTAATGTTCATTCAGTTTTGAGAGACAGAGAGCAAGCAGGGGTGGGGCAGAGAGAGGGAGACACAGAATCCGAAGCAGGCTCCAGGCTCCGAGCTGTCAGCACAGAGCCCAACGCGGGGCTCAAATTCATGAGCTGTGGGATCATGACCTGAACCGAAGTCGGACGCCCAACCAACTGAGCCACCAGGCGCCCCAGGATATGCTTCTTGATTTCCAATTTAATACTGCCAAGTGAATGGGCAAATGCTTGTGCTGTTCTTCAAACAGTAGCCTACGAGACGTATACAAATCTTCTCAATTAAAATAATACGAATAACACACGTAAAAATTTTATTCTGCTTTTGTTGTCCTTTTGAGGAAACAGAAGCATTTCCCTGGGGTAACAGATATCCCAAGGTATCCTTATAGGTTCCCCTTTAAATATATTCTCGCTTGTTCTAAAACCTGTCAGGTACTGGGTCAATCATGACTATTTGCCGAAGACCCCGTATATGTTCCAACTTCCACATCGTTCTCAGGAGATCACAAATCTTTCCAGAATGTTGTTTCTCAAAGAGGTAGGGAAAGGGTGTCATGGTACAGGGGTTTGTGGGCGGTCTGAGGGCTGGTGTACAATGGTCCGGAATCGTATCTACTTCTAAGGACTCTAGGTTCTATTAGCAGGGCCTGAAATAAGGCCCCACTATTTGTGCTCAGGGCAGGCAGGACCTAGAGACTTCTTCCGCCTCTGCCGACAGTGGCTTGGGGTCTCCAAGAGGCACCATGCAGGCATCATCTGAGGGCCTTGGAAATGCTCTCAGCTCCACCACACGGGGCCCAGATGACACCCATATAGTCTGGGACCTGGTCAGCCATGTGGGCTAGCACATGCCCCAAACTGTCTAATAAACCAAACAGCGCCTTAGCCTTAAGACTGCTTTGGTGGTAGTCTGACCTACCACTGCAATCAACCCACCAACTTCCACCGAGACCATTTCCTTATAGCCCCTAGAGACGAATCCACACAGAACAACGTACTGTGGCCGGGGTGTACACACTAACATAGATCCCGGGAAGAAGCAAAGAGTCAGGTAACCACGGAGGAGGTGCTATTTTGTGCAGACGTTTCTCTGCCTTAAGTCTGGGCATCCGTCCGGCTTTGGATCGCTCTTAATACCACACTGGCAGACAAGCCGGACGCTCCTGCCAGCGCACTTGGATCAAAGGGATCATGGCACGATTGAACAGAAAGGTGTGATAAGAACAACGTGGCTTTGTTCTGCTGGATGGCCCTGCTGCAGGAGGAGGCAGCTCAGACGGGCCTCGGCACTGAGCCGGGGGAGCATGGCGCTCGGGTGACTCATGCACCTGTGCCGCCTGCGAGCACTCCCCACACCAGACTCATGGGCTTGGGTCCCTCCACTCTTGTCGACAGCTATCCCAGGGCACAACCTGCCGTGTTTGGTCCCTTCCAGGGGGCAAGCCCTGGAGGTCAGTGCTCCTCCACCTGGGGAATATTTGGAAATACTGCGTTATGATGACTGTGGGGTCACTTGTGGGCAGAGGCCAGGGATGCCAAATGCTCATGAGCAAACCAGACAGACCTGCACACTGAGCATACTACTCCACCCATGATGTCAATGTGGCTGCAGTTGAGAGGTGACCCTTTTAGGGCAAGAGTCCTAAACCCAGGGGGCACCTGGGTGGCTTAGTCAGGGAAGCGTCCAACTCTTGATTTTGGCTCAGGTCATGATCTGGTCGTTCAGGGGACTGAGCCCTGCATCGGGCTCTGTGATGACAGTGCAGAGCCTCCTTGGGATTCTCCCTCTCTCCCTCTCACGCACATGTGTGTACTCTCTCTCTCTCTCTCTCGCTCGCTCTCAAAATAAATAAATAAACTTTAAAAAACAGTCACAACTCAAATGCCAGTGAAGACCAGCTGAGTATCCCATGGGTGACACAGGTTCCCTTATAATGGTCTTGTAAATTGTGTTCTTTTGACACAAACACACTGTGCTGGCCTTTTCACTACAAATGGGTATTTTCTGTGATTTAACTCTACCAAAAAATACAATCTTTCACATTTTTTTCCTTGAAACGCTCAGCCTTACTGACCCTTCTCTTCATTTTCCCACCTTTTATAAACATGTAGGTAAAGCAACATTTTAGTTTCCTCTTAACCGTACCACAAGGAAAGCAACTGCACAAATTTGCAAATGAATGGCATTTGCCCTTCACCAATTAGCGCCAGAGAGACAAGAGGTCAAGGCAGACGCTGTGGCAAACTGGAAACTGTCTAAAGAGGCAGCCAGTGCTCAGCTCGAACAGATTGCTGTCATCCAGGATGTGGGCCAGGAGTTGCCAAACCTATCCAGGAAAGCCGGAGAGTCAGGGATGAGAAAAGCACGGTGTGGTTTTCTTTTTTGGTAAATACTGGAAAACTAATAAGAAAAGCTAAACGAAAGAAAGAAAAGAAAGAAAAGAAAGAAAAGAAAGAAAAGAAAGAAAGAAAGAAAGAAAGAAAGAAAGAAAGAAAGAAAGAAAGAAAGAGAGAAAGAGAGAAAGAGAAAAGGTAAACAAAACACGTTTGAGGCCAGAGGCAGCCTCTCGGTACCTAGTTTGCGATTTCTGCAGGGGGTGTGAAAGCATTTCACATGCTATCCACCTGCGCTGGTCCCGAGCTGCTCTCACGAGGCCAACAGCTGGACCCTGCCTTCCTGGGACGTTAGGAGCAGGGCAGAGCACCCAGCTCCCAAACAAGGAGACTCACAAGAATCACAATGACTTCTGTTCCAGGGACCTACATGTGCAAGGGTGTCTACACTGGCTGCAGCCCTCTGGTCTTGCTCAGCAATTTCACAGCAGAGACACGTCCAGTGCAAGTGTCCAAGTGTGGGGAGTGCAGTGGGGGGGGAAGCATATGCACCTGAGGGGGGGTGCCACGGACGAAGAAGTTTTCATGAGTAGCGATTTCTTCCTCTGCAGCCAGATGTCGACACCCCAGGGTGGAAGAACTGGCTGAGATTCAGACACGGTTACGCTGTCGTAACGTTACTCAGTCCCCACAAATTCCAAGGAGGGAACTCAAAAGGATTTGACTGGAGACAGAAAAATGCTTGTGATTGTAAAGAGGCAAAAAGTTATCCTTTCTTAGATGTCCCAGTTCTTTACCCCAAGTGCAAAGGTCAGGAAAGGCCATTGTTTTCCCAGCATCCCCTCCGATCTGCCTTGACGTTCCCCAAGGCTTACGTTTCGGAAGCAGCCACAGAGGGACACAGAAAGCTCTTTGTCCCGCACTGGCTGCCTCAGGCACTGACATTCCAGGGAGGGGACCTCCCTTCAGTTCCAGAGAGAGCCCCACGGGCATAACCCCAGGCTCTGGATAGTTCTACTCTTTGTCCCTTATGGGGCCACCCACAGGTTTGGGGGGGAAGGAACAGCAAAGGAAGCTACAGAATTGGGCAGGCAACTCAAGAATCCCACAGATGTCACCACCAAAGTTCTGCTTGGACCCAGGAGCACCCAGAATTACCCGGTCCCCAGGTGCAGTGCAGGTCTAAGCGGTGGCCTTGCTGGAACCCTGTCATCCCTCTTATGTCCCTGCAGGGAAAATCCACCACCAACTTCACAGCCTTGGGGAACGCGTCCTTTGCGGCCTGAGTTCCACAAGCAACCAATTTTCTTCCATTTGCAGCAAAGCACACAGCCACTAATTGCTCCATTGTTGAAAAGTGTCCAACCATCTTGGCAAAAGCCTTCAAGGGACAAAAATTTCACACAGGGATCTAAAAAAAAATCTTTTGTTTTTTTAAGGTTGGGGAGGCATATAAAGAATTATTTCTCTCTTGTGGCAGAAAGTGCATGTGGTTTCCTTAAAACAATCAAGTGCCAGGGCACGGACCAAACTAGGACCTAAGAGGGTACAAAGGGGACCCAGAAGAGTTCCCCCAACCTGATGGCTGCTGCACCTGAGGGGCCGAGAGTGGAGCTGTGTCAGCCCGTGGGGGATGATCAAAGACAGAGGAAGACGGGTGTCCTATGTCTCCAAAGACAAGCAGGGAATCAGCCAAGGTGGAAGGGTGCAGGGCCTTTCTGGCCTGAACCCCAGAATCATGAAACATGGAAACAGGTAGAGTCTGAGGGACCATGTCACCACCGGAAGCAAAAACTGGTATCGTCCACAGCTAGACCGTCAAGTGAAGAGAAGACTTCTGGTGCAGCTGAATCTGCAGTATGAAGAAATGCACAAGAAAGACAAGATACTCAAAGGAAATATGACCCTGAAGAAATCCTATAATCCCATCACCACGTTTGAAAATCTGGGGCATGATCTGGAGAGTGAAGTGCAGGGGGTTTCTATCAAAAGAGGAGTCTCTGGAGAGGCAGGTGAGGGGTGAACAATAAAAGGCCTTGGAAGATTCATCTCAGTTGGGATTTCACCCTGTGGGCGTGGAGGAAACCAGGGGCTAGTTTTATGTAGGAGAACGACAGGAATACATTTAAATAGAAAGTAAGCCATGGTAAACTGGTTGGTTTGACCTAGAAGACAGTATCTGGTACAGACTTGGTACTAAGAACTATTAGGCTGAACCATCTGAAATTGCGGATAGTCAATGGCGTCGACATATAAAAATGACAGTGTCACTTGATTCAACCTAATATATGTGATTTGATGCAATTAAGTGACAGGCAACATTTATCATTTAATGACTAAAGATATAGGGAGGGCTGATCAGCACTATCAACAATAGCCAAATTATGGAAAGGGGCCAAATGTCCATCAACTGGTGAACAAAGAGGATGTTGTATATATATACAATTGAATACTACTCGGTGATGAAAAAGAATGAAATCTTGGCATTTGCAACAACATAGATGGAACTAGAGGGTATTCACTTAGGTGAAATAAATCAGAGAAAGATATCACATGATTTTACGCATATGTGGAATATGAGAAACACAACAGATGAACACAGGGGAAGGGAAGGAAAAATAAGAAAAACTAAGAGGGAAACAAACCATAAATAAGAGACTCTTAAATACAGAGAACAAACTGAAGGTTGCTGGAGGGGAGGTTAAATGGGTGATGGGCATTAAGGAGGGTACTTTTTGAGATAAGCACTGGGTGTCATAAGTAAGAGATGAATCACTGGGTTCTACTCCTGAAATCAAGACTACACTACATGTTAACCAACTTGAATTTAAATTAAAAAAAAAAAATGGAGGGCTGATAAGAAGAAGGGGAGAGATGTCTGCATCTGGCCATCTCCTTACTCCCCCGCCCCCCTCCCCCGGCTCCTCCAGGTGACCTCACCCCTTTCCATGGCTCCAGTCCTGTCTGAGTGCTAATAAGCCCCAACTGCCATCTCAGGCAGGTCCATGTAGCATGCCTCTTGGACACTTCCACCTGGATTTCTCCTGGTCTAAAGCCAAACCCCAGCCTCAGGTCCAGCTCCAAATCAAAAGTGTTTCAACTTGACCCAAGTAACAACTGTCTACCATACTGGATGCTGAGCCAGGTGCTGGTTGGTGAACAAGACTGACATCCTTCATCCTTTATCTCCCACCTGCCATCTACCTTCTGTCATGCCAGAAATCCTCACTAGCCCCTCTCCATCCCTCCCCATTCACCTCCAATTCGTTATGAAATCATTTCTATTTGGCTACCTCGGATACCCCCTTTCCTTCGTCTCCTCTGACATATAAGTTAGGGTGCATTTGGCTGTGAGTTACAAACAAGCTAGCTGACTGTCTCGTTCATAGAGACAACATCGCTGCACAAAACAGGGGTCTGGAGGTGGGTAGTTCCGGGTTGATTAGATAGTGGGTGTGGCATAGCTCTGGGTGGGCAAGTCTGTGACTTCTGGCCTTTCCCTCATGGCCCCAAGATGGCTGCTGTAGTTCCAGGCACGATCCCTGCACAGCAGCTTCCCAGGGAAGAAAATCTTCCTCTAAAGCTCCCAGCAGGCTCTCCTGTAGGTTTCCCTAAATGTGGTCACAGGACCACTGCTGCAAGGGAGGCTGTACAAGGGATTATCTGGCCAAAGCAAATCACCTGCGATGACTGGATCAGCCCCTGAGGGTGGGCACTCTGGCAGGTGAGGTATGAGGGAATGGCTGTTAGGCATGGAGCTAGCAGCTAGCGGTGTCTTCACACGGCCATCGTCTTACAATAACTGCTTCCTCCTGATCACCACTCCACCTCCAACCCCTTAAAAGTAAATCAGGTCACAGCATTCTGCCTGAGGCTATTTAACAATAAATCACTGCAGGAGATACAATCGATAGCCTCCAACAGCACCTACAAGGCCTCATTTGGTATGGCCTCTCACCTCCCTCCTGGCTTATCTGTCACCATTTGGCTCCTTTTTGTCCCTCGAATGCAACAAGCATTTTCTTGCCTCAGAGCCTTCAGAAGGGGCTGTCTCCATATCTAGAACATTCTTTCCCCAACCCTTTACATGATGGACTCCTCACATTTCAGGTCTCGACCCTCATGCAACTCTCTCAGACAGTTTCTGTAAGTACACTCTCTTAACACCATGAACTTTGCCTGCATAAACCCTAGCACGGTTTATAGTGTATACCTACCTGTATGACCATTTCTTTTATGTTGGCCTCCTCAACTAGAATGTAAATGTTCTGACATCAGGAATTTTCTCTGGTCTACACACCACCGTAACCACGGGAGGGCACTCAGTGCCTGACAGGTAGCACATGCAAATAAACACTATCGAATTCACAGTTGGTTAATTAGAGAATGAACAAAACAGCCCTTGAAAGTCAGACTGGCCCAAGGGGAAGAGGAAGGCTCAAGGGTGATGGTGCATAGGATACTTTGTGCAGGAAGGCAAGGTCCAGGACCCTGGGTCGGCCGAAGCGGAGGTCTTGGTGTGAGATACAAAAAAACCACTGAACACATAAGGTGGGCAGAGGCTTGGACCTTTGACTGTCATGCTCAGTGTGTTCTTTTAGGGCTCCATCTTTTAGGGTTCTTTTAGGATGCTCCATCCGCCATGTTTCCATGTGGATAGACCTCAGCTGCGGTAAGGTTCTACCCAGTAAAAGTGGGTGGCTTGCCTGCCTGAGGGTCTGGGGGAAGGAGTTCACATGCTCACTAGCCTTGCTGGCTCACCTTTCTACCTAAGGAAAATGAGGCCCTGGGGTGGGCTCATCATTTACAGCATGGCCTCTCCTCTGCCACAATGGCTGTAGGGGATGAAGCTTGGCCATTCTTGGGTGAAACACTCAGTGACATTCAGGGCTTTTTCCTCAGTCACCTTCTTCAGTAAGAGCTGTGGCTGCCACTGGCTCCAAACTTGGGAGGGGAAGATGGCTACTGCATGTTAGCCCTAAAGACCCCAACTCAGCAGTTCACCATTTTTTTTTTAATTTTTTGAGAGAATGAGGGAACGTGAGTGTGCATGCATGAAGGAGGGGCAGAGGGAGAGAGAGAATCCCAAGCAAGGTCCACGCCCAGCACAGAGCTCGACATGGGGCTCAAGCTCACAACCGTGAGATCATGACCTGAGCCGAAATCCAGAGCTGGACACTTAAGTGACTGAGCCACCCAGGCGGCCCAGCAGTTCACCATTCATTCCACAGACAATGGCTATCAAAACACCTTCCTTCCTCCTAAGTGCCTCTCCCCATCCATTCCCAGGGCTGAGTGACCTGGTGAGTGTGGCCCAGCTTCCCAGTCCCATGGTCTCATATTCTGCCCTACTCCTCTGACCTGGACTGTGAGTCCTGACTAATCTTTGCTCATGTCCTGGTCTGTAGCACAGTTCACTCTCAGCTTGGTGGCTTCTGCTCTCTGCAGCACACAGTCCCACCTGTTCGCCAGGGCACTGACTTCACGTGTGCAAGGACACTCCATGGACTGAGAGCCACAACAAGGCTGGCCCCACTAAATTGAAGAGGCCCCACTGTCCCGGACTACAGTCCAGAGTCCACTCCATGCTGACTGCACAGAACCACACGATGTCCCAGAAGCAGCCACTCAAAGGCCACGCATGCCGTTGAAGCTGCTAACCCCCAACCACGCCCACAGAGTCTGGAGAACTCAGCACAAAGCTCCGGCCACCTGAGCAAAAGCAAAGGCTTTCTGCTGAATGTGAGGAAAATTGTCCCAAGGTGGTGGTGTGCTGAGATGCAGAGGGCAGGTGCACACAGAGCGAAGACAGAAGGCTCACACGGGCTGCCCAGCCAGCACGACACTGCTGCACAGAGTCATGGAAAGCAACCGACACAAGGAAACTATGACTGCATCAGCCTCCCTCACTGAAGGAAGGCAGACAGGCTGGCAGACCATCAGCCGACTTCAAGGGTTTCAAATCACTCTGCTCTGACCTCTAACCACCAGCCCATAGTGAAGTTTTAGAAGCTTCCTGGTCAAGCCTGCACAGGCATAACGAAAATGAGGCATGTAAGGAGAACCATCGAATTTTTGCAGCAAAACCCCTCAGAAACATTAGCAAGGACACTCATGATGCAGCAACATTAGCAAGGACACTCATGGCGGGCCGAGGCTGCCTGGCCTTGCTGGCCACTGCCTTCTGACATTCTCAGAGTGACTGCCACATTCTACAGAGCCCGTCGAATGAGTAAGTACCCGGGGCTAATGGTAGACTAAATGGTAGCAGATCCTGGTGTGTAAGATAACCCTTTCCAGATATGGACAGAGTTGGAGGAGAAGCAGTCTATGCCAGGGATGCATGTGAGTGATTCCCAAACCCATGGGTGGTTGGGTGTGAGGTGCAGGGGAGGGGTGCTTATTCCTGAGGCCAGCACTGGCTCAAGAGCAGACAGAGGTGTAGAAGAAACTGGTTTGGATTAGAATGGTCTGAAGATAGTGACAGTATGCTCAATAAAAAGCTCCTGAAAGACACAGGGTCTGAGGGTCCAGAGTCATCTTCATAACGTCCATCTCAGTCCTGGCCACAGGTTAGCCCAGGAGAGACTGATACTGAACACTTCCACCAGATGTAGCAATCCAACAAAAGGTTAGGAAATACTGGCTTTACTGTTTAAATGAAAAGTACCTTGGGGGGCGCCTGGGTGGCTCAGTCAGTTGAGCCTCTGACTTCGCCTCAGGTCATGATCTCACAGCTCGTGAGTTCGAGCCCCACGTCGGGGTCTGTGCTTCTGCTTCTGTGTCTCCCTCTCTCTCTGCCCCTAACCCACTCGCATTCTGTCTCTGTCTCTCTCAAAAATAAACATTAAAAAATTTTTTTGAAAAGTACCTTGTGGATAACAGTTACACTAGGAAAAAGGTAATTAGAAGAGTAGATTTAAAAATATACACACACACGGAAACATATTTTAGCGGGAGAATCGAAGCCCATTGTTTACACTGAACACCACTGCACAGGTGTTTTGACTCTGTCTGGTGACCCAATTAGGAGGCCATCACTCTGTCTCCCAGCAGCTAGGGGACAAGAACCATCTGCAGGGAGGAGGAAGGAGTTGGGATGGGGGACGGGGAATTATCTCAGCAAGGTAAGTCCTGGAAGGCAGCCACTCTTCCCCCCACTCCCAGCACCGGGAACTCTGTTGGCACCACAAGGAATTTTGAAGTTGTAAACCCTTCCCCATCAGAGTGCAGATGGAGAGCCCGCACATCCTAGTGGGGGAAATAATCCAAAGCAGTCTTTAAGATAAATACTTCCATCAGGGTAATTTAAGTGCTTCGTATCTAGCGATGGCGTGCCTCATTATTTCCAGCGCTGTGTTATGTTATGGCTCGTGTCGCGTTCAATTCTGAACTCATGCCATTTATCAAAGACAAGAAAATCCCAAAGGCACAACTACTTATCATCAGATAATCCAATGGAAAGTTTAATTGAGGCTTCAGTGCAATGCCTCTTGGCCATGACCCCTACACATCTAACTCTCCAGCTAATTCTCATTTCATTAAAGTACATTTCCCAGTGTGCCAAAGCTTCTTACTTCCTAAACTGGCCACTGGAACTGCACAGATGATGATCGCCTTCTTAGAGGAATGAGTGGCACCTCTCCACTGCTGGCCTGGCCGGGATGGGAGGCGATCAGATCAGGGGTCCAGTTACTGACAGGAGACCTTGCTCCCTTCTCGAAGGACTACGTGTGATCAAACCATATTTTTCTAAGTATTTCACCACCTGGTCTCTTAGTTGGGATTAGAAGGCCTTCTCCAGAGCTGACGTCACAGGATGAGTAATTTCCCGGCATGCCCTGAGGCTTTCTCAGGGCAGGAGGTATTTGGAATCACTTGCTTGGCTGGTCAGGTGCAGGCTTCCCCTGAACTCACTAAATCTTGTCCAAAAGGGTTGACTGTCTGCTGCTTTCTTGTGAGCTTTGAGTATACATTTTTTGGCCTTTGATTCAGCTAACGATTATATTATGTAATCTTGTGGTAATCCCCCAGAGACTTCAATGATGTATAGGAATTCCTTGTCAGTTTTCTTCTTTTGAGCCCAAATTTGGACTGAGCACAGAGACAAAATCCTTGGCACCAATCTTCTTCATTAGTCTCCACGTCTAATTCCTGAACCTTCATTCTACTTATAAATTACAGTTACTCTAGAACTCAGCAAGTCAGCAAAAATGAATCAAGGAGACCTTAGCCTCACTTGAATTGCTTTCAGGGTCAAGACTTGTTTTCCCTCTGCTGAAGTAATGAAGGGATTTATGCTCAGAATAAAATAAGCAGAAAAGCTGGGTTGGGCTGGGGATACCTGGCCAGAAGGCAGTTCCAGATTTCACTGCAAATTTCAGAAGGCAAAGCATTCTCCAATAGGGCCAAAATAGCCCCAAAGTAGCACAGAAAGCCAATCCCTCCAGGTGGGACCCCTCCTGCCTGTGGTGTGGAGTCAGCATGGGGGGGCCTCAGCTTCTCCCCTACAGCCACCTCCCCCACCCCAATCTGCATCATCTCCCCAAAGGCAGAGGTGACATTCAAGTCCTGGGTGTGGATGCATCCCTGGGCTTTGGAAGCCTGAGGGAGAGGAAAACAGTGCCAGATACAGAATGAACTCTCTGGTATTCCTAGACTAATTTCAAGTCACACGGAGAGGTTATATGCGCTCCCGGTAAGCCTATTCTCTTCTTGATCAAAAACATGCTGGTGGGACATAGATGCTACTTTGGCTGTGCCCCTCCCTGCTTGTGCTGGGAAAGCTTGTCTGGCCATGGAAGGCTATGTGGGCAAGTGTCAGGCCCAGAGTTACCAGAACTGCATCCTTCCTCTTGCCGCATGCTCTCCCAGCCCACTTCCTGACCACCTGCTGCCATGGAGCAGTAAGGGTGATGTGGGCTACCGCGGATTGAGTGGGCCTTACCCGCAGACCACACAGCCCAGCTTCATCTCATTTCATACTCACAACACGTCTGTGCACAGACACCATTTCCCTTGCACTTAAGATCTGAGGCAGCACGTGTTCAGTCAACTGCCCACAGTTTCACAGGTAGAAGGGCCACCTCAGGTACACCCCACTGGAGGTACACCCTGCTTAACCTCCAAGGCCCACTGCATGGTTTTAGTCCTCAAACGTGGAAGCTACCTAGATATTTAACAAATAGCAGTTGCATCTGAAGCTCCTTTATGGAAGATTAACGCACTGGAAGGTTGCATTGGGTATCCTTTTTTAAGATGGTAAGTTGGAGTCATAAATGGGGCTGAAAACTCCCTCGTGGTGGGTCATGAACCTCTAATCTCTCTGAACACCACTACCAATTTATCTGGTCAACAAATTCACTTTAATTCATCTATTTGGTTATGCAATACACATTCATGGGGCCATCACAAGCTGGGGCTGGGAATACAATGGGGACACGAAGACAAAGAAGGGTCTTCTTGGGGTTTGCGCTCCTGCTGCAGAGGCTGACAGCACACAGATACCCATGCAACCTGGGGTACTGATTAAGCAGGAAATGGAGAGGCTGTTTCTGCTTCTCTTAGATGCTATTTGAACAGGGATCTGAAGGAAGGGACAGAGTGAACAATCAAGACGTAAGGGGGAGAGAATGTGGGGCCCAGTGACACAAGCAAGAAGCTCTGAGACAGTGGAAAGCTTAGCAAGGGAGGAATGAATAGAAGGCACAGGTGAGCAAGGCCATGAGCACTGGGAGGTGAGGTCAGTAAGGGAGCCAAGGGCTACCAAGGGTGTTCTGGGGCCTTTGGATTTTATCCAAAGCCATTGGAGGAGTTTAAGCAAGGAATGCCCATGATCTATGTTTTAAAAGGAACCCTCTGGTTACCCCAGAAGAATGAGCTGTCCAGGAGGTCACCACAGAGGCCTGGAGACCCGGCAGGTGGGGGTAAGAAGCCTGGACCACAAGGAGGAACAGCAGATATGGTTAAAGGAGGTCTGATTCAGAATGTATTTTGAAGGCACAGCAGGTGGGAATTGCTGGTGGTTTAGAAGTATCAGGCACCTCCTGAAACAGACCATCGACGGCCAGCTGATTTCCAGAAAAGGCTAAGAAAGGTCACAGCCACCATTTTCCACGAGGCAGGCAGGCCTAACGCCAAATGCTTCACATTTGTTCGCATCCTCCGCCCTGACAACACCGCCAGGCCGGCAGGCACCCCGCCACGATTCCACTGCTGCAGAGGGTGAAGGGAATAGCCCAAGGTCACATTGGTGAGGAGCTAAGCCGGCGGGCCGCACTAGAGCCCCTTCTTCTTCTGCTCTGCAACCTGCCTCCTTGGCCTTACACATAATCCCAAATTCACAGCTCTCTCTTTTACATGCAGGCTGTGCAAATCTGGGCGTGGAGGGAAAAGGCTGCTTGGCTCCACACCGAGACTGTCTTATTGATTTCCTTTTCCAAGATAAAAACCTCTTGGGGTTTCCACTTTATCTCAAAACTTATGTTTACCTTGGCAACCGGAGCTCTGTGGCAAAGGAAATGCTGTAAGCAGCCGGTAGAGGCCGGCCCCTGGGGCTCCCGCTGCTCCCCTTGCCCTGCCTCTCTGGGAACCCCTCCATTTAATCAGCAGCCCGGCCAAGGTGGAGAGCAGCGGGCTCCTGAGGCAGCCCCTCCACGACCAGGCACAGCTATTTGGTCCTGTTTGATTCTGTAACCATGGGGTACAGGGGACAGTAAGAAATATCTGGAATAATAGGAGACCAACCAAGAGGAAAGCAGTGAGAACCCAACAGAGGAAGCATGAAGTTGAATTGGCTTTTCCAAAAAAACAAAAGCAAAAACCACTAATCATTTTCATAGAATTGAAGAAGAAAAAAAAAAAAAAAAAACAACGACCCTGGAATGCCGTGGGAAAACGAAACAAGGAGCTGCATGCTATATAAGCAGCACCTTTTGGCAATTTGAGAAGCAGGCCCAAATGGCTCCACAGTGAGGCAGGGAGCCAGAAGATTCTCAGTGGGGGGCAGGGGGAAGGGGGGGGTGGAGAAGGAAAAATGGTATAATCGTGTTTAGGGAAAGTGTCTTCTTCAGCAGTGGTAGGAAGAGAATTCTATTTGCCAGAATACTCAGAGCATGCTCTGGGAAGGAAGCCAGCGGTGCTGACGTTGGGGAGGGGGTCCACAGTGCTGCTTCCCTGGTAACTTAATGCAGCTGCATTAAGGGTATCTATCTAGCTTCCCTGAGCTCAGATCTCCTTGTTCCTTCCATCCAACACACACACACACACACACACACACACACACACACACACACAGCCAACAGAATTAAGTCCTCCTGTTTCTCTAGTACTGCCAAGGCTTAATCAGTGGTTCTCAAACTTGAGTGCACATCAGAATCCCCTGAGAGCTGGTGAAAACACAGACTGCATAGAAATTCTAATGCAGGAGAGCTTGGATGGGGCCAAGACTGTATTTCTACCACCTTCCTGTTTCCCAGGTGCTCCGAATGCTGGGATCACCCTTTAAGAAACATTAACTTTGAGCATCTCTTTTCCTGAACGGCAGCACCAAGGACTTCCAGTTCCTCTTTTGACACTTGTTGGGCAGGGGGCACTGAAACAAGACCCACAGAGTTAGCGCAGACGGCACATTTATTATGAGTGCTGGGCCTCTATCTACACTGACTCATCCACGATCACCACATGAGGAGGAATTACGATTATGCCCATTTTACTAGGCATAGTGAAATAGGCATAGGCCCACTTTACTAGGAAAGTGAAACGTGAGGACAAGAGACATGCCCAGGTCTCTACTGTTAGCAGAGTTGGTATTTGAAATAGGTATGGGGAAACCAGAGGCTGTTCTGGAAACTTCCACTCCCTCCTGCCCTGGACTCAAATCCAAACTTGCACGTCGGGCTCCCTGGGTCCCCGAGGCCCTGCCCCGGAGTCAGCTACCCACTTTGGCAGAAGCACAAGTTGGGTGTCAGGCTGGCCTACATTCTCCCGCTGTGCAACTTAGAGTAACTCAGCCTTGGTTTCTCCATCTGTCTGTTGGAACCTTAGCTTGGACACAAGCACCTGGCAGGTGGGAGAACCTCAATAAACATCAGCCCTTGCTCCCCTCTGTCTCCACTGTCCTTGCTCACACAGTGACTCGTGCCTGAGGAGCTGTCACCCTGACCTGCTCTGAAACCCTGCCCCAGGACCCTTCCCGGAAGACCCACACAGCGGGAAGAGGAAGGCCTATAGCCAATGGCAGGGAAGCAGGCATTCAGAGCAGCACCATTATTAGGGTCCCCCGCAGGCACTTTCTCATGTGATGCTTAGAGCAGGCCTGAAGGAGGATGTTGAGGTCTCCTACAAACAGGGAAACTGAGGAATCCTGACTTTATTAAGTGACATGCCCAATGTCAAGTAAACACCAGCATGAGGATCCACACTCAGGTCTGATTGTGGCCAAGAAGCAGAGCCAGGAGTCCTACATAAGGAAAGCAAAGGTGGAATGGGCCAGGGGACACCCTGCTTGTCCTCACTGGGGGATGGCTGGTCACCCTGGGGACCCTTCCTTTGCTCTTAGGGATTAATACTGGTGGCATAATTAACATCAACACCTCTAGAAGCCCTGGCCTGCAAAACAGATTTCAGGTGATGAGTCTGATTTCTGAATGTCACCCTCTCTCCAAAGTCTTCATCCACTCACTCCTGCTGAAATCTGAAGGCCCTCTTCCTCAAAGCTCCATTTCCCTTCTCTATTTTTCCTCTTTGTTGATTACCTCTACTCCTGCTAAGATGACTTCTAGATCACACATATCCATCTCCTCTACTAAAATGTTCATGCCACAAAGACAGGGACCTTTGTTTTGCACATCCAGGATCCCCAGAGCTGGAGCAGAGCCAGGCACACAACAGGTACTCAATGAATATATACAAATGCAAAGCCCGCAGAAGCCAAGTGTCTGCGAGGGCACAGGTCTATTCCGAAAACAGTGCATGATAAAGACAGGGGGCAAAAAGGCCATACTGGGTAAAAATAATGATGGACAATCGATAATTGCAGAAAAAGAAAGCCAAATGGGCACAGATCTGGCAAGAGAGATAGGAGTTAAACCCTCAGGGTTTCCAGTGCCTGGTTTCAATGCCAGCTGTCACTCATTAATGGTATAATTTCAGACAAGAAATGTATCCTTTTGGGGGCTCAGTGTCCCCATCTGTTCACAGGAATAATGATACTTCACTTCAAAGGTTACTGAAAGGCAAAATATAGTTAAAAGACTGGAGCTGAACTGTCTGGGGTCAAGGGTTGGCTCCACCCCTTACACGCAGTATGTGGCTCTGGGCAAGTTAGTTACCTTCTTATACCTCAGTTTCCCCATATGTAAATTTAGCAGCACTTCCTCAGAGAATCAGGAGGACTAAATGAATTAAAAGCATGAAGGATCTGGGAGCTCCTGGGTGGCTCAGTTGGTTAAACATCTGACTTCGGCTCAGGTCATGATCTCAGTTTGTGGGTTCGAGCCCCATGTCAGGCTCTGAGCTGATAGCCCAAAGCCTGGAGACTGCTTCCGATTCTGTGTCTCCCTCTCTCTCTCTCTGCCTCTCCCCTGCTTGTGTACATGCTCTTTCTCTGTCAAAAGTAAATAAATAAACATCTTAAGTAAATAAAAAATAAAAGCATGAAGTCTCTGATATCCAAGTTCCCAACAAACGGTAGCTGCTCCTAGTTGCAGCTCTGTCACCACCAGACGACAGGATGAGCAGCAGCATGGACGCCATCTGGCCACGAGGGTCCGGTGTGAGGATACAGCAGAAGGCTCTGTTGAAAGCAAAGCTCCTCCACATTCCAAGGGGAAGTTCAAAGAAGGCCTGGATCTTGGCACCACTCCCAGGCTCGTGAGGTGCTAAACTGTTGCCTGCTGCTGCCTGCTATGCACTGCATGCTTGAAGCACCCCTCTTCCCATTTACTGAAGCCCTAACTCCCAGTGGGATGGCTTTAGGAGGTGGGGGCCTTTGGGAGGTGATCAGATTTAGATGAGTCATGGGGGTGGAGCCCGCATGAGGGGATGAGTGTCTTTGTAAGAAGAGGAAGAGAGACCAGGCTCACTGGCTCACTCTCCACTAGTGAGGACACAGAGGTCATCTGCAAGCTGGGAAGCTGGACCTCATCAGACACAGAATTGGCCAACACCTTGATCTGGGACTTTCCAGCCTCCAGAACTGTGAAAAACAAAGGTCTGTATTTAAGCCTCCCAGTCTATGGTATTTTGCTACAGCAGCCCAAGCTGGTGAAGACAATGCCCTTGACCAACAAGAGATGGAAGAGGGCATAAAGAGCTAGAAGAGGCTACCATTTGTGGACATGAGCAAAGAAGAGGGACCCTCTCCAGCCCTGGAGAAGGGAGCCCCAAAGAAGTGCTCTAGGACCACAGAGGCTGCCATCTTGTCCACATGTGGATGTCTACTGAGATGCTAGGTTCCTTGACCTTCCTGGTGCTACTGGACTGAGGACCAGGACACTGCAGAGAGAACACCAATGTGGCCAGGAAGAGGATGGACAAGGACACAACATCACTATTTACTCAACTTGACAAAGAAATCTAATGTGAATCTCATCCATCAGGGCCTTACTACCCTCAGGGCAGGAGACTGTAAACCCTCTGGGGAAATATGCCCTATCCTCAGGATTGGCTCCCAGGCCCCTGGCTAGTGAAGGAGGAGGTGGTCTCCAGGTTAAAACCATCACTGGACATCTCTCTTCACCCTCAGTCACAGCATGCCCTAACCCTAAAGCCCTAGGTCATGCTGGTTCATCAGTGAATCTGCTCCCCTCACACGGGGTGGTCCAGTTGTTACAGGACTCCTCTCAATGCCCACCTGCTGCCTTCCAGACACGTGAGGGGCTCTGGGCTCCACTTCCAGCCCAAGACTGGTTCCGGACTCTTGATCAAAGCTGGGAAACTGCTGATCCACACTTAGACCACCTCAAGAGATAGGAGTTGTTCAGCACCGATGGGCTCCCTGGCCCTCAGTACTGATCTCAAGGAACAGCAATCTTTGTACTTCTCTTCCCTTCTCTGCCCTCAATACCTTCTACAAGGGAAGGAATTTCCCCAAAGATCATGGTGAAGTCTGAGGGGTCGTAGAATACACCACCCCAAAATGTGCCATTTGGGCATAAGGATTATTTTGAATGAAGGCAATTATGAAGCAGTTACAAGAAAATCTCTGTCCTTCCCCCATTTGCCTAAAAGCAGAACATGCATTTGTAAAGGTGCCTCCTTCTCCTTTCCATAGAAGTTAATCACCAGAGATAACCCTAGATCCTTATCAGCCCAGAGATGGCACCAGAGGAATCTGTATATCAATACAGGCTTAAACCAGCCCTTATCAACCATAGGTCTTCCTAAGACTTGTCACTACAGAAACCCAAAGTCCTTTGCCTCTGTCTGGTCACTTCTCTGAAACTGTATTTGGTTTTATTTATTTATTTTTTTTTTAAAGATGCTAGATAAGCCTGAGTTCTAACTACCCTTGGAGTTACCCATTACTGCACAATGCTCCCATGTGCATTGCATGTGTTAATAAACTTGTCTGCTTTTCTCTTATTAGTTTATCCTCTGTCAGTCAAATTGACAGGCACCCAGCCAAGACACCTAAGACTGGTAGAAGAAAAATAGGTTTTCCTCCCCTCCAACTCCAAGACTGCTTTTTAATTCTTCATGGGAAGAATGCTCAAGGTTCTGGGCTCTGTCTCTTGTCCTCCCCACACCCCATGGGACACCTGCCAGATTTGTTCCTTCCAGCCTGAACGTGGAGACGGTGCCGCTGTCCTGTCAGTGCCCCAGAGCAGAAGTCCTCACTGTATCGGGACTGCCAAGTACCTCAAGGACAGAGTCTTATATGTACTCAGACTCTGACATTTTTGGTCATTAGAAGTAAGCACAGTAGCAGACAAGATGTCAAATTTCAGAGTCTACACACGTTTTACTTCTCACTCACATAGCATCCAATGTGTTAGGGTCCATGGCTGCAGCTCCCTGGGGAACCTTTGCCAGTCATCCAATGGAGAAAGAACCTCCAGTACTATTCAGAAAGATTTGTAAGGGCCATGCCTAGAAATCATTTCTACTTTCCTTCCCACTGGACAAGGCAGTCATTTAGCCACACCTATTGTTAGGAAGGCAGGGAAATTTAATCACTCAGAGAGAAAAAATATGTGTGGATATCAGCTAACAGTCTTTCCATAACACCCTGGACCGTGTCAGCAACATGTCTTAACCAAAATTCAGCGGCTTCCTAACCAAGACTTAGCTCTCCCTAACCATGATTCAGCTCTTCCTAACCAGGGCTCAAGTCCCCTCCTAACCAGGATTCAGTCTCTCCTAACCAGGACTCAGTCCCTTCCTAACCAGGACTCAGTCCCTTCCTAACCATGATTCAGTCCCTCCTAACTAGGACTCAGCCCCTTCCCAACCAGGACTCAGCTCCTTCCTAACCATGACTCAGCCCTTCCTAATAAGGACTCAGTCCCTTCCCAACCAGGACTCAGCCCCTTCCTAACCATGACTCAGTCCCTCCTGACTGGGACTCAGCCCTTCCTAATAAGGACTCAGCCCTCCCTAACCATGGCTCAGCCCCTTCCCAACCATGGCTCAGTCCCTTCCTAATCAAGACTTAGCCCCTTCCTAGCTAGGACCTAGCCTTTCCAATGTATCAGTGGAACCCCCCTTCCCCCACACAACAGCGCTCATCAGGAATTTCTGATTCAAGTTGTCCATGCCAGTAATTACAAAGGTTGTTTGAATCCAAACCCTAGATAACATCCAGGCCCATATCTGGTATCTGTGCAACAGAACAGACCAACAGGCTGGCCTGACATAATCTCTTCTTCCTGTTCTGAAGCACTCCTAAGTGTTAAGCTTCATATTTATAGAAAGTGAGCTAGAAACCTCAGAGCCAACTTTCAACTTCATACAGGAGAATTGGGGGTCCTTCCATTTAAGAGCCCACAAAGGCCACAGGATTCTGGTAAACTACCTGAAATATACAAGCAACACACAAACATTCTTCCCTAAATTGTAGTTCTGCCTCTGGAAGGTCACACACATCCTACCCTGTGGTTAATTCTGAGCACTGACCACATGGCTTGAGTGTGACCAACCCCAGCTCTGTATACCATGAGTCCAACAGTTGAGCAGTCACTGAAAAGTGAATTCTTGACTCAACTATAAAGTGAGGACTTTAATGCCAGATACAGACAACGATGGCCCCATGGGCCAAAAATATCAGCAGTAACTTCATTAAGTCTCAGAGCCTGCATGGTCCAATCTGACCCTAGAATCTAAGCCAAAGAAGCATACCTAGCAACCAAGAAACTTGCAAAAGGCCTCCTAACCCCTACTTGCATCTCTCTAAGAATATTAATGAAGGCACTACAATTCAATCCCTAGCAATGCTGCTCAGAATTCTCTCTCGTCTCTTCACTCTTCCCCCCACCTAGAGTCTCATCCTCTTCTATCTCATCACCTCCCACTCGGCCTCCCAGGGAGGAAAGCACAAGAACCTCCTTCTGTGGGAATTGTACTTCTCCCATCCTGATTAATTTTTCTCAGAAGAAATCTTTGAGAAGAAGGGGGAGTGAATAAAATTCATAACTTAGCTCTTTTGGCCATCTCACTTAAAAAAATTGTGATGAAGTATATATAACACAAAATTTACCATTTTAACCATTTTTAAGTGTACAGTTCAATAGCTTTAAAGACACTCACATTGCTGTGTAACAAACGCTGTCTTGCAACTGTCACTACCATCCATCTTCAGAGCTTTTCCATCTTCCCAAACTGAAACTCTACACTCATCAAACACTAACTCTTCACCCTTCCTCCTCTTGAATGCCTGGCAATTACCATCCTACATGGTCTCTGGAATTTTGATGACTCTAGGAACCTCACATAAGTGGAACATACATTATTTGTCTTTTTGTGACAGGCTTATTTCATTTAGCCTAATGTCTTCAAGTTTTATCCACATTATAGCATATTTCAGAAAACCCTTTGCTTTTAAGGCTGAGTAATTCCCATGTGTGTGTGTGTGTGTGTGTGTGTGTGTGTGTGTGTGTGTATGTGTATCTGTTCATTATTTATCTGATTATCTGTTCATTGTTCAAAGGATACCCTGAATTGCTTCTTTGTGAATAATGCTGCTATGAATGTGGACATACAAATAACTATTCAAGTCCCATTTCTTTTGGGTATATACCTAGAAAAGGAATTCCTAGATGATAGTTTTATTTTTTGAGGAACTGCCATACTGTTTTCCATAGCAGATAAACCATACGTTCCCTCTAGCACTATACAAGGGCTCCTGTTCCTCCACATCTTCACCATAACTTGCTATTTTCTGGGGTTCTTTTGGGCAACAGCCATCCTAATGAGTGGGATCAATCATCTTGTTTAACCTTGAGAATAACCCTGGGCATTATTATTCCCATTTTACAGATGAGAAAACAGAGCTGGAGATTTTAGATGACTCATACAAGGACACTGGTGGAGGCAGGACTCGAACCCAGGTCTAGCTACAGGGCCAATGCTTAGACCACCACACTAAGCCAACCATGGTCCCTGAGGATGGTTCAGTGTTCACTGGGAAGATGGTGGGACTTTTTGGGTGATATAAGAGACCACCACAAGGGTCACACTGTAAAGAAAGCAGCAGTGGGAGCACTTCTCCCATTCTTTGTTCTCACTGGACCTACTGCAGACGTAAAGCTGATCTCCTCACCTCCTGCTCACTCCTGAGGCTTTCAACGAGCAGGAGGCATGCAGGCTCCAAGAATGTTCAAGGATTCACAATCACACAAAAGGCATCTCACAAAGACCTCGTTTCCTGTTTATGATTCTACTCCCTGTCCTTCTTCCCTGCCCCGGGCCCCATTCAGAGAGGGTTTTTGTTGTTATTGTTTCTCACAAAGTTAATAAAGGGTTGGGACTGAGAATTGCATGACTGGAGGAAGAGCAGTACCATAATAAGATGAAGCATCCCCCTTCATGCCAAGCTAATCATAAAGCACTCCTCTGGCCATGAGAAATGGAGACATAGAGGGAGCAATGGAGACAGCCAGCCTCTGCCTATATCATGCCAAGGCCCGTGATAAATAGGGTGGCAGACTGTGGCCTGACACCAATGTTACCGACATTATGTGCAGGTGAAAGGCCACTGGAAGGGCATCTGTTTCAGAATCCCCTTCAAGCCACCTGAGCACAGAACCTGGGAAGGGGCTAATCAGCAGTCTTGGGGAAGGACACAAGGTACACACTTTCTGAGCTGAACATAGAAGAGGATTCCAAAGCCTACATTTGAAGGGCCACAGCTGGAAACCCTACAGGGGCCAGGTTTTTTTTCCTGTTCAGCCCTGTTGATTTCCAGCCCCAAAGGCAATCAACCATGGCTACGTGTTTTGTTGGTCTCTGTGTAGTTCCAAAATAAATAGAGTTGCGATCTCCAAAGGGCTGGCAGAAGCTTACCCCATGCAAAACAGACCCATGTATTTTCACCATTTTAAAATTTCAGCCATTATGTAACCTTGAACATGACCCTGGCACAAGGAAGAAGAAAAGTTGAATTCGGTCCCCTGGGGCAACTGGTTTCCGTGTGGACATCCCGCCAAGTCCCAAACAGAAAGCTCCCGCCCTGGGTTCTTGTGTTATCGCCAGGGCAGGCAGGCCTTCTTGGGGCGACTCCCTTCTAGGGAACTCACAGAATTTTGTGGGCACAAAGGAAGCCCCTCCAGACTTCAATATACAGGAAGTATGCACACACACTATGCACTTCTGCCATACATGTGTGTAGTTAGGCATGTGTTTCAAGGCATGTATGTGCGCATGCGCGCGCGCGCGCGCGCGCACACACACACACACACACACACACACACACACACACACATTCATTCACCTTTTTATTCTCCCAGATACTATTTTCAAGTCACACCACAGGATAGCTGTGCAGAGGTAAACAGGCAGGAAACTCCCCAGGGCCACCCCGTTCTTGTCCGCTTCTGTTCTCTTTAGGCATGGTGGCTCTTAGGAAAGCCTTTTAGAAGACCCTCTCCAACATCCAGACACAACTTAGTTGTCATTTTTGAGAAAACAATCTATGCCTACATTTAAAGCTGAATGAGTGAGAGAAGAAGCCAGCTTACTGAAGTATATACTATTTAGCTTTCCCAGAAACTCTATTAGCTGAGAAATCTAAGCTGAATTTGTGGGGAGCAAAGCTCTAACATTAACAAAATGCAACTTTCCTAACCCTCTTATGGGGATGGACTATTTTTTTTTTTTTTATTGTATGATGAGGGAGGCAGCACTTGTCCAAACAGTCTGAATCCCTGATTGCTAGATGCATGCATATTTGATTTCCAAAATTGAAACCTTTCATAAAACCTCTAAAAAAATCACATATCATGGTCAAGAGCCTAACTATAAATACCAATATAACTTCTAAAAAACAGATGAATTTGCCGAAGACCTAAGGTCATCTGATTTGGGACAACTAACATGTCATTGAATGGTATGCCTTCTCCTCTGTAAGCTTCTCAGAGTAGACACAAAGGACACAGTGTGGGTAAGCCTGACACCGAAGCAACATGTGCCCAGCATGGGGTGAGGTTATAAGGAAAACACATAAGAACTTATTCATGCAATGGGGTAGTCAGAGGCAATCATCTGAGACTACTTCTGACAAACAATTTTGTGGCAAAATCGAACCCTAACTTCTGTAAGGTCATAAGGAATAACAAAATAAAGCAAACAAACCCATAGGAAAGCTCTCAGAAACAAAGAAACCCTAAGCTCAAGTCTAATGAGTAAAACTTTTGTATTTTTATCCCAAACAAATTTTCCAGCCTCATTCAGCAAACAGAACCTTGACATCTCTACAATTCAAACACACCCTCACAGAATGAAGACTTAACACTACCATGAAAACACATAAAAATGAATGTGCACTCTGAAGGAAATTCCACAAAAGAGGGCAGGGGGAATCTACACACTTTTTTCAGCCACAGCACCAGTTGCCTAGCCCTACTTAGACATGACATAGTTCAGAGCTTGATGAACTCCTTGATGCACTTAATAAAAACCCAACAGGTGCAGTGTTAGGACACTAGCCCCACCCTCCCTCGTCTCTCACTGGTTCCCCAGCACATCTTCCTTCCGTGACTCTGTGTAGGTTGGACTGAAACAGACTTCCAAAGCAGAAATATCATTCCCCCAAACCTTCATTCTGGTGTGTGATGCTCCTTTCTGCCTTTCCTCCCTCATTGACAGACCTGTTATGTGGAGGTCAGTGGCCATATCCATGAAGTCCCCACTGGGCTGCCCACACCTATTAGGGAGTTCAGCACCAGTGCTGTGGGCCACATAGGGAAGGGCTCCTTCCTCCCAAGTTCAGGGACAGCCATGGGACCCTCAGTGCAGAGCAGCAGGGCCCCAGAGCATGGACCCATCTTGGAGCCCCTCAGCAGCATCTCCCTGGCCTTGTGTGTGAAACACTTCATGAGGCCACCGAACATTTATTTCCATTGTCCTTTGTGCAGGATTATCACATCCCTTGACTTGGCAGTGGCACGGGTAAAGGAGGCTTTTCCATTAATTAAAAAAATGAAGGCAAACAAGGAAAAATATAAATCCCAGTAATTAAATTAGTGAAGCTTGAATAAGGTGGCTATCAAAAAAAAAAAAAATTCACCACAGCTCAGTTTACAGCTAAATGTGGGAGCGGGACAAATGCCACGGAACCGAAATCTGTCTGGTCATCCAGGCTGCAGAGATGTGTGTTGGGAAGAGGAATGTGGGAATGTGAACGGCCAACAAAGGCTTCCAGAGGTCTTGCCTTTTCACACTCCTGAGCACTCCTCACCCCTTCTCATCTAGGGCAGCATTTTCCTCAGGATGCTGGCAGCAAAGCCAATGGCTCAGGGTGAACCAACTCAACAAAGGAAAAGCCCATCCCCAACCCCCACAAAGGCAAGGCTTGTAATGTGCAAAGTAAGCCTCCCCCCCCCCCCCCCAGTGAGGGGGACAGTTACTTCTCTTAGGGATGAAGCTGTTTTTCCAGATCCTCCTGCCTTGAGTTGTCTCTTCTTGTGTGTGTCCTCCTCCAAGGTAGAGATCAGCAGAACCTCTATGGTGCCATCCCTTTTCCTTCCAGAGCTGGGAGGGAGGGTCCATAAGGTATGATGGTTTTAAAATCATGTTCACTCAGTCTGTGTAGGCAAATCCCTATCCAGTGTGGTAGATCTTGGCGAGCCCCCTCAGGGGTCGGGACCACCTTGGTTAGGGCCAGGGAAGCTCCCCTTGCCTCTGTTAGTAGGACCCTTGTGATGTGCACAGACAGTAAGCTGCAGATATGCTGGTCTCTCATATTTCAATCTTTCCTGAAAGGATGTAGTGAACATTGGTGGTTCTGGAATGTCCAGCATCCGTCCCTCCTCCTGGCTAAAGCACGCGGACCACCTCCCCCCACCCCATGGAGAACTCCATCCCATGCATTGTTGTGGGAAGGAGTATAGCCCCCCCTGCGCAAGCCCAAAGAGCCAGAGCCCCCCTCATATCCTGCGCAGGTGACCTAGGGCAGGCCTGGGAGCTGGTGAAAAACAGCTGGCTGTGCGTATAGATGGAGGCCATTCCCTGCAGGCCCCAACACTGACCTCTGCATGGTGTCTATGGCCTCACCTGCCAGGGCTGCCTAGGGTGCTGTGTTCCCACCAGATCTGCCACCGTCATGGCAGCCCCTTTCTGATAAACGCCCTTTTTGCTTGCTCCTTGCAATCAGGGTCCTGGTCTGCTGAAATGGGCTAATGCAGATGGAACAATGTAGAGGGGAAGTATTTTTAAATTTTCTTTTTATGTTTATTTTTGAAGAGAGAGAGAGAGTGTGAGCAGGGGAGGGGCAAAGAGAGGGGGAAACAGAATCTGAAGCAGGCTCCAGGCTCTGAGCTGTCAGCACAGAGCCTGACACGGGGCTCGAACCCATGAGCTGTGAGATCATGACCTGAGCTGAAGTCAGATGCTTAACCAATTGAGCCACCCAGGCGCCCCCACCTTTTTTTTTTGAGGGGAAGTATTTTTAACAGAACCCCAAATTCTACTAACTACCTCAGAGATTCTCCAAATGGATCGTTCAAATTTAACTTTTAAATCTATTTTAAGCTACTTTACAGGACAGTAATAAAACATTTACAATGGTAAGTTGCTTTTGGAGGGATAGTGGCTGGGAGGGGATAGGAGGGAACCTTTGAAGGGGTCAGATGACATTCCATACCTTAATCTGAGTAGTGGTTTTGAGACTACATACATATGATCGCACAACAGTGTGGACGTACTTAATGTCACTGAAACACACACTTAAAAATGGTTAAGATTTTATGTATAAGTTTTATGTTATATACATTTTACCACCATTTAAAAATAGATTAAAACAGAATTCAAAATGCAGCTTTAAAACTATTTCAATAAATACCAAAAAAGCGCATAGGCATAACTTAAAATTTCACCAAGATTTGCACCCTTTCCCATATGTAAGTTATACCCTAATCAAAACAAGAAAGCACACACACAAAAAAACACTGTAATATGCCAAGTTATAAAACACTGGTGATTCCCAAGCTTTCCTAAGTTTCTCAAGGTACCACATTATCTCATTTTCTGCAGAACCCAGGGCACAGCCCTCCTGGTAGAGCTGGATCCTGAGATTTGAAGGCAGCTGTTCAAAATCTCTTAGCACTGGCAACCACATATCTATGTGATTCAGATTATTTTTTCCATTCCGTGGAATCAAAACAAAATACAAAAATAAATTGGATGCTGGAATGACAAAACTACAGAGATGGAATACAGATACATGGTAGCCAGGGGTTAGAGAAAGGGAGGGAGGCAGGGAGGGAGGAAGGGAGATTCTACAGGAGCAGCCCAAGGGAGTTACTTGGAGGTGATGGACTGGTTCTGCTCCTGACTCTCCTGGGGGTTGGATGAATATCTACATATGGGATAAAATGTCACAGAACCATATGTAAAAACATACCCCAAAATGGGTTCATGCAAAAACCCTGTGAAATCTGAGTAGAATTTGTAGTCTAGCTCATTGCATTGTGCCAATCAATTTCCTGGTTTTGGAAATAACACTACGGTTACATAAGATGTAACCATGGGAGGAAGTGGGGTGATAGGTACAAGAGACTTCTCTGAATTACTCTGGCAACCTTCAGCTATTCTATAATTATTTCAAAATAAAAAGTTAAAAAAGCACAGAAACAGATCAAATGAGACTGCTAGAAGCCTGTCATAACCCCAGCTTTCAAATTTTTCTCTTCCTGGACTCACCATTGTCCTTACGAACTGACTTAATAGTACAAATAAATTATGACACATTAAAACAAAAGCACCATGTAACTATTTTTTGTTTTCAAGGAAGGGATTCATTTCCTTTGTAAAAGCTGAAAATCACTGAGGTATTGGAAAGAGCATGCAATAAGGAAGTAAGAGACGGGGCTAGTTCAGCCCTGAGCTAACCGGCTGTCACATAAAGAATTATTACAGCTGGTCCATGCAATTAAAAGACTTTGTGGAGGAAATGAGACACACACATCTGGGAGGTCACATAAGGACGTAAGATTTCCCCAGCAGTATGCAAAGTGTCAAACGAATAGTGCTATGGATTGTATTGTGCCCCCCTCCCCCAAATTCCTATGTTGGAGTGCTAACTCCCAATGTAAATGTATTGGGAGACAGGGCTTTTAAAAGGTAACAAAGGTTAAATGAGGTCATGAGAGTGGGGCACTAATGGAATATGACTGGTATCCATGAAAGAAGAGGTGATCAGGGGACGCCTGGGTGGCTCAGTTGGTTAAGTGTCCAACTCTTGGTTTCGGCTCAGGTCATGGTCTCATGGTTCATGAGTTAGAGCCCCATACTGGGCTCTATGTTAACAGGGCGGAGCCTGCTTGAGATTCTCTCTCTCTTTCTCTCTCTCAAAATAAATAATTAAGTTAAAAAAAAAAAAAAAAAAAAAAAGAGGCAGTCGGGACACAGACACACACAAGAAAGACCAGCTAAGGACATGGGGGAGAAGGCAGCCATCTGCACACCAAGGGGAGAGGCTTCAAGGAGAAACCACCAGGGCCGACATGTTGATTTTGGACTTCCAGCCTCTAAAAGCATGAGACAACAAATTTCCGTTGTTTAAGCAGCTCAATCTATGGTACTTCAATAGAATAGCCTTAGCAGATGGACTTAAGTAGCAAGGTGAACTAGTTCAGAAGAAAGAAGAAAGACAGAACTAGCTGTTTGCTCTTTAACAGGGGGTCTGAAATAGAGTACATAATCACAATTGATGGTTGATGTGAAAATTATATACTCTAAAGAAAGCCAGCTATAAATCATATGAAAGAAAACCTGCAATTCCTTCATCTGCGTTTATGCATGCATTCAATCAATCAATCAATCAATCAATCAATCAATCAATCAACAGTGGTGACCAAGACTTGAAAGCCCTGTACCAGGTCACACAGGTGAAGGGCAGAGCTTGGCTCTGCCTGGTACAGAGTCTTCTGGGAAAGACATTCAGGCAAGGGCAATGCAACGGGTATCTCCTCAGAGGCTAGCACAGGGAGTGGGAGGGGTCTGGAGCAGCCTCAACCCCCACCGCACCCCACCCCCTGCTGGGCAGAAGTGAAGAAGCTGATTTGTGAACAAATGCTGGGAAGGAACAGCCACTCCTTGAGATAGTACATGCTTTTTTGGCTCTGCCAAGGGATACTGGTCTTCCTCAAGCCCCAACTGGACTGCGACGGGTGTCAGCTATCCCTCTGTTGGAGCCGATTTTATGATGCATTTGCATAGCGATTCCTTTATGGAGACAGCCCTTGACAATGAAGCATGGATTGGTGGGGCAGTTTTTGACACTTGTCTCCCAGATTTGTTTAGGGGACTGGTGGAATATAAGATAAAAAAAATCATCTCGAAAACTCTAAAATGTGACATGAATGCTAGCTATCATCATACTAGGTTTTTTTGTAACGTTTATTTATTTATTTTTGAGTGATAGAGAAATAGTACGTGCACACAAGTGGGGGAGGGGCAGAGAGTGAAGGAGACCCAGAATCTGAAGCAGGCTCCAGGTTCTGAGCTGTCAGGGAGAGCCTGACGAGGGGCCTGAACTCACAAACCGTGAGATCATGACCTGAGCTGAAGTCAGACACTTAACAGACTGAACCACCCAGGCACCCCCCATCATACTAGATTTTGTAGGGCCTTTTAAGCCACCTAGTTTAAAATGATCAAGGTCACCCAGCTCATATGTGGCCGAGCCAGAGCAAAGGCTCAGGATTACCCACTGCCAGGACTCCCTAGGAAACACAGGTTTTTAAACATTTGAATTCCACAATATTTATTTGTCAGTCCCATACTGTTTTACTACAATTCAAAGCACATCACGTTCAGAATCTTGCTCTTGGCAGTACAATATTTCAACCTCCTGGTGGATAAAGGTTAGTGCTATAGCAGTCAAAATTGGAAACCATCTTGGGGTTTCCTCTGTTAACCAAGGGCCCTATTCCTATGCTCAAAGACTGGTTCCAGTTTGAAACCTACAACATGTCAACAACAAGCCAGATACAACTGAGGATAGAAGAGAAAAAAAAAATGGCAAATGAAGAAAAAGCTGAGGGAGGAAGCAAAAGTAGAAGGAGGGAGGAAGGGAGGGAAGGGGAAGAAGAAAAATGTGCCTTGTCAGCGCCACGTGTTGGTCTCAGTACCATTTGACCAGAAGGAAACGAGCCTGGTGCCCAGACTGGCAGAGGAGACCTGTCTCACCCCCATACAGTCACCTGTTAGGACACTTGGCAAAGATCACCCACATACATGAGAGTAAACGGTAAGCTTTTGTCTCATGACAACTGTGTTAACTTGGTGGGGGGGGGGTTCCCCTCCTGCATGAGTGACCAAGAGGCTCAGTGCCAACTGTGTCCCCTACCACAGTCATCTTTAGGCAGCCCCTGGAGACACCTTCTATGGTTTAACTTTTCATACCTTCCTTATTAAGCATCTGTTTGGACATCTTCTGCCATGAGCAACCTCAACATTTATCAGGGGAAAAAAAATGAAGTAAAATAAAGTCAAAGAACTAATTTATAAGAAAAGAGGCAACAGAAAAGGCAGAGTGTGTCTGAGGACAGTCCCTCCAGACTAGAAGTCTTACCAAGTCTCCAGATTATCACAGGGGGGCGGCAGCCCCTTAAATTATTATTATTCTGCCTCTAGACTTACCAACGGTGTCACACGGTTCATCTTTGTGTACGCAGAAATCTGTCCTGAAAAAAAACAAAGACAGACCTGGTCAGGTGTATGCAGTGGCCCCCAAGAATGGGAGAAGAAAACACTGTCAATGAAGCCCGATTGGTTATCCTGCTCTGTTACTGGTTCGGGTGGCCCAGCTTATAGTGAAGAACACCAATTAGCCACTTGTCAAGAGTAACCCATCCACAGTTCCCACCTCGTAGGCCCAGTTACCCCACATAAAGCCCCCTTTTATAGCTTAACGACTCCACCTAACACTCAGTTGCTGGGAGGACTCCCTCCCAACAGCTGAGAAAGTTCTTGAAGCAGACATTTGCAAATCATGCATCAGAGACGATTAATATTCACTATCGTCAAACTATAGTGACCTCCACAAGCTCCTCGACATGGGCAGCAACTGGCCTTAGATGCTGAAGTGACCAAATGGCACTTACAGGAGAAGACAACAAAAGTAATGTCTGAAAGTTATGCCCTTTAAAGCTTCCCAGGATCCCCCGGGTGTGTGGCTGTGTGAGAAGAGCACTGGTCCAGCCCCAGTTCCACAGGTACAAGGGGTTCGCTGTGGCCTCTAGCCACTCATGTGTGAAACAACAGGTCTGGGCCCTTCTTTTCCCAAACCAGAGCGTTCCCATGATACTTTCCCAAAGTTCCCACAGTTAGGGGCTGACCAAACCAGCGGTTGGGGCAGTGCCCTGCCTGGGACCGGCCATGAAGAGCAGTGGCCTGGTCCTCCAGGGCCCCGTGCTCATCTTCTCATGGAGGCCCATGGAGGGCTGAGAGAAAGCACCCACTCCCTTAAATTCCTTCAGGTTTACAAGGTGTGTTCTGAAGCCACGTCTCATTTCACTTTCTAAGTTCTTCCGGACAAGCCAGCCGGATAAGGTTGACACTAAACCAAGTTACGGAAGAACATGGCAGGTCTGGGTTGGGCCATCTTTCCCCTTTCTGACACTCTGTCCCCTGGCATCAGTGTCCTCAATTCTTCTCCTACCCTCTGTCACAACCTATTCTCAGGGAAGGATCTGACCCATTTGTTCACAGAGGGCACAATGACAGAGAAGCCCATGAGGTACTCTCCTAACCTAACTTTGTATGGTCATCTCTCCTTCTCCCTCCATGTCAATCCCAATCCAATGTGCAGTGTGTCCTGTTGCATCTGTCTCCAAAGTGTAACCCGCGCCTGATGCCTCTCAGCGCTGTGTGGGATCCCCTGGAAACAGATAAAAGTCTGTGCGTTCCTGACTCTGGCTTTGCTTCAGGCTCACCTGAAGCTTGTCAAAGACTCCACTTGCCTACTTAGACCCACAGATTCCACTTGGAGTCCTGATGTACAAAACCAGATGTGCCAGACAGCCGGCAAGCCTGGGGGAGAGGCTGGGGCAGCTCGGAAGGTGTGGCCCGTAGAACTGGCCAGGGAGACATCGAGGAGGAGCGGGGACCAATCCTGTCAGCAGCGCCCGTGGGTTCTGCTTACTACAAGTTTCTAATTTTTTCCTAGCAAGCCCTTCTATTTTTATCATCAATTGTAAAACAATCTTAATAAAGGGAAAAAGGAAGTTTTCACAAACCCCACATTTTTCATAACCTTATCCCAAAACCAAGGGAACTTTCATGGAAATGGAGAGAGGATAACCACAAGAGCCATAAAAGGAAGCCTTGAGGTTTCTTGTTTGTCTGTTTTTGTTTGTTTTTGTCAAAGATGACCTTTGAGTGTTTTTGTATTCTTTGGGTAAATGCCCAGTAGTGAGAATACAAAAACACTAATTCAAAGAGATACACGCACCCCTATGTTTACAGCAGCATTATGTACAATAACCAAGCTATGGAAGCAGCCCAAGTGTCCATCGGTTGATGAATAGATACAGAAGATGTGGTATATACATAAAATGGATTATTTGGCCACAAAAAGAATGAAATCTTGCCATTTGCAACGACATGGATGGAGCTAGAGAGTATAATGCTAAGTGAAATAAGCCAGTCAGAGAAAGATACATTCCATATGATTTCACTCACATGTGGATTTTAAGAAACAAAACAAACAAGCATAGGAAAAAAGAGAGACAAACCAAGAAACAGACTCTCAGGTAGAGAACAAACTGATGGTTACCAGAGTTGGGGGGTCGGGGGTGGGGGGGGGGGAATAGGTGATGGGGATTAAAGAGTACACTTGTTGTGATGAGCACAGGGTGATGTATGGAAGTGTTGAATCATTATACTGTGCATCTAAAACTAATATAACAATGCATGTTAACTAACTGGAATTAAAATAAAAACTTAAAAAAAAAGATGACCTTTTAAAAGACTAAGTAATAGGCAGTAGAAGGTGCACGAAGTAGCAGCAGAGAGAAAAACAAACAAGTAAAATTAGGGACATATATATGCTCGCTGCTCTGGTATGGATCTGACCCCAACTCAACATTCTTGATCTGACACCCCTTCCATTTAAATAACCAAGCTGGCCCAATGCCTTGTTCCAGGGTTTCCCAGCATGAGCAACTGAAGCCTGGGCAAAAGGAGAAATCACACATGACCACAAGTCTCACAGTCAAGAACTAAACAGAACCGAGAAGATGGTGCCCACTTCACGGGCGCCATCTTGGGGATAGCCAGCGCTGTTGGCTGACAGGAGCATTGTGTATTCTCTCATCCCATGACTTCCCTGAAGGGAAACAGGTGATCTCAAATGATGGACCCTGCAACATCATCCATTGCGTCACCTGAGGAAGTGGGAGGAAATGCAGTTGCTCACAGAGGACAGAGGCAAGCTCAATTAGAACGCTGGCTTAAGAGGGGCACGGGGGTGGCTCAGTCGGTTAAGTGTCCGACTTCGGCTTGGCTCAGGTCATGATCTCGCAGTGTGTGAGTTTGAGCCCCATGTCAGGCCCTGTGCTGACAGCTCGGAGCCTGGAGCCTGCTTCCAATTCTCTGTCTCCCTCTCTCTCTGCCCCTCCCCTGCTCACACACTCTCTCTCTCTCTCATCCTCAAAGTAATAAACATTAAAAAAAAAAAAAAGAATTCTGGCTTAAAAGAGTCAGCCAAAATTTGACTCTTCTTTCTTCTTCCTGCCAAGGTTGTTTCCCAGAAGAGAAAACACAAGCCATGTTGCCGCAGGGGCAGCTTCATCTTCAGGTGCTCCCACCGCAAATTCATGCCAAACCCACTTTCAGGGGCTGTAGGATTCAAGTGAGGTCCCAACGCAACTCTACAGTCTCTAGTCCATTCCCTTTCCGCCGCTTGTTCCTCAAGAGAAGGAAGGCTGTGTGGACCTCTGTGACCCGGTGTGCTTTGTGCCTGTGTGCTCACAAGCTTCCCGTCCTGCAACATGGTTTTTTCTGTTCTGCTATCACCATCTTGAAAGTCTTTGTCATGTGGGGTCCCGCATTTTCCTTCTGCACTGGGCCCCACAATTTATGTAGCTAATCCTGTGCATAACCGATTGCCTTGGCATACAGTTGGGGCTTAATAAATAGTGGCTCCTTTATTATTGGCAGACATACATTTCCAGACCACTTTCAATGTGCCCAGCAAGCTTCCCGGTGGCCTGGTCTCCCCAGTATTTGGAAACCCCGGGAAAATGTAACGTGATGCTCCACAGATACTCACTGAGCCCTCACCGTGAGCAAAGCCGGCAAGAGACCCTCTTGGTCAAAGTCTGAAGAGAAGACGATTCCCGGGGAGTGTGATGGAGTTACGTGGAGGGGAAGGTTCAGGGATGGCAGGAGGTGTGCCTGTGGTTGAGCTCCAAGCTGGCCCTGCATGTTTGCTCCAGGTGCTTCCCAGGAGCACAGAGCTGGGTTTGGGGGGAAATCCTATTTTCATGGCTTCCTGAGGGAGATGCACGGCCAAAGGTAAAGCTGTGCCAGGTGCTGAAGCCTCCTGGACCCCAGTCCTCTGTGTGGGTCCCACATGGTCCCAGACTCAGTTCACTCAGAGGTGTTTTCTAGCCCCAGACATGACCGCAGCTGCCAGAAAGCCAGCTTCTGTGGCTTCTGGCTCAGCAGCTTTTGCTGGACATGATGTCATGCTCACATCTCTGCGGCTGGCCATCTGTAGGGCTGGTGGATGTCCAGGAGAATGCACTCTCGGGCTCAGCCACAGCACATAAGGGGGGGGGGGGGCAGAGAAGAAACCCTTGCATAAGCCAGTCTCAGTCCCAGGACTGGGGGACACTGGCCCCCAAACACCGCCTGGCCTGTGCAAGCTGTGATTAGACCCTCAGCTCAGATTACTCCGGGAGGAAGGGGCTGTTTCTCAAGAGCAGCTGCTGCCTTGCACCCAATTTCCACGTGAAAACATCAGCCCGTTATTATCCCAACCTAGGAACTGCAGCTCTCGGCCTCTAATTATTAAACAATGCCTCGCAGCCAACTCGGCTCCCAGCCCCGACTCTGGCACTGCCTCCCCTGTCCTTCTGGGAGGCCTTGCATTTAACAGCTGCGAGGACCCAGAGAGCGGGTTGGGCACTGGCCGATTTGGTCCGGCAGCTCCACAGAAGCAGGTGAGAGGAAGCACCTCGACTGCTCAGGTAGTTCATCAGATGTCAGCATGAAACCGGGAAAGAGAATCCCAGCCCCAAGCTGGCCTCAGGGAACCGAGACGTAGGATGCCTTTTCATTGATGCTGCCTGCAGCAGAAGGAACCTTGCTTTTCGGGGCCACCAGACATCCCCCCCTCCCCAGCACCCATACTCAGAACCACCCCATGCATTCAGGACCACCACCCCCGGCCCCTCCCCAGGTGCTTAACCAGAAAAAAAATTGTAAACTGTTTTATTGTGATTACACAGAACATAAAATTTACTCTCTTAAAACGTTTTTCAAGTGTACAGTTCAGTGATGTTGAATGCATTTATAATGCTGTGCAACTAATCTCCAGAACTCTTTTCGTCTTGCAAAACTGAAACTATATCCATTAAACACTAGCTTCCTATTCCTTCTTCTCTCCAGCTCTACACTCTGTGTCTAGGAATTTAACTGTTCTAGGTGTCTCATGTAAATAGAATCATACAACATTGGTCTTTTTATGACTGGTGTATTTCACTTAGCGTAATGTCCTCCAGGTTCATCCATGCTGTCGCATGTGACAAGACATAACTTCCTTCATAAGGCTGAACAATGTTCCGTTGCATGGATGGACCACATTTTGTTTATCTACTCATCCATCGAAGGAAACCTGGGCAGCTTCCACTTTTTAGCTATTATGAGTCATGCTGCTAGGAACATAGGTACACAAATAGCTCTTTGAAACCCTCCTTTCAATGCTTTTGGGTATATACTCAGAAGCAGGATTGCTGGATCATACGGTAATTCTGTATTTAGTATTTTGAGGAGCCTCCATACTGTTTTCCACAGCACCCACACCATTTTACAGCCCCACCAGGAGTGCTCAAGGAAGGGTTCCCATGTCTCCGCATCCTTGCCAACACTTGTTATTGTGTTTGTTTTTGGTAGCAGCCATCCTGATGGGTGTGAGATGTAGAAAACCAACATGTTTATACCAAATATTTCCAATACAGTAAATAGGCTTGTTGGAAGCAGGAAAAAGAAAAGAAAGCCAGAAATCCTAACTGGCAGCCTTCTCAGGCTGAGGGTGCATTCACGTCTGCAGATGGCATTTTGTGCAAGAGCTCATCCAGAAGCTTTGTCAACACCGATTTCAGTGACATTTATTATTGCCTCTAGACAAAAAAGGGGAGGGGAGCAGTGGCTACTCTTCCCAAACCAAGACCACTTGCCTGTGCTTTCTTGACCCAGCCAAGCAATGAAACTTCAGGGAAGAAACTACATGGGGAAAGTTCTCACGAACATCAGAACCTGTACATTTTATATAGTTTTGATACAAACCACTTTCAAAGTAGTGACCTTGGAAGTTTAGCATTCCAAGGGTGAGGTTTGGAATGATGCATCTACAAGGCAAAAATGCCAGACTGCAGGCAACCACTGGAAGTTAGGAAGAAGGAAAGATCCTTGCCTAGAGCTTCCGAGAGAGCACAGCCCTGCCCACGCCTTGATCTTGGACTTCTGGCCCCCAAAACGGTGAAAGACTAAATTTCTGTTGTTTTGACACACCCAGTTGGTGGTAATTTGTTACTGCAGCCCTGGCAGACTAAGATAACGTTGCTGCCGCCTATGTGGAAACAAGGCTGTCCCTGGTTTCTGTTGTCCACTGCTGGCCCCTGGTTTCCCTCTCAGTCTGGAAAAGTCCACCTCTGTAGTCTAGAAAGAAGCTCAGCTCCCTACTTCAAGTAGAACCGCCATGTGAATTCCCCAGGCATCTCTGCCCACTGCTGTTGTCCTGAGAGGGTCCCGTGGATGGGGTTGCACACAGCACACGTGTGCCGACGTGGACCTCCTCCTACAGGAACTCGGGGTATCCACGGCCCCCATAATAGTGTGTTTAAGCCAGTTTGGAGGCAGCCTCAAACACAAGTTAACTCTTTCCCAGTGAACATTATATTTGGTGCAGGGGAGAGGTAGTAGATGAATTGCTTGGGACTCCTGGATAACCAGGATTTCAGTACTTTTATACTAATAATAGCAATAGCAGAAATTATGGCTAACATTTATCATACCCTTACTCTGGGCCAGGCACTGTGAAAAACCCTTTCCAGGGATGCCTGGGTGGCTCAGTTGGTTCAGTGTCCAACTTCAGCTGAGGTCATGATCTTGTGGTTCATGAATTCAAGCCCCACATCAGGCTTTGCACTGATATTACAGAGCCTGCTTTGAATTTTCTGTCTCCCTCTCTCTCTCTCTCTCTGCTCTCCCCCACTAGCGTTTTCTCTCTTTCTCTTTCTCTCTCAATTAAATAAACATTAAAAAAAAAGAAAAGAAAAGCATTTTCCCACGTTCACTAAATCCTCATAACTCAGAGGTAGGTACTATCATTCATCCCCATTTTACTGATGAGGAAACTGAGGCTCAGAGAGGCGGCCCCAGGTCTGATTTCCAAGCCTGAATTCCTAGCAAATAGCCCTCTATTCCCCTCCAAAGAGGGAAATGTCTTTTTCCCATCACATTTCCAGCTACAGACCAAATCCAGTTGTACCTGGTCACAAACACAGCAGCATCCACAGGGGGCGTATCGTCCTTCCCTCCTGGAACCTGATTGTTGCCGAGGTATCTGGCTCCTCCATATTCCTCATTCTGCCAGTGACAGAAGCTCTCCAGGGACCGCTCACCATGGTGCCCGATGGACAATTTGGCCTAAAGTAAATCAGGGGTGGGGGAGGGCAGTTAAAGAAGCAAACACCCAGGGAAGCCTGAGTTTATGTTCAGAATATAGTGTGGAGACAGCTGCTTGTTGGGATGTCATTCGATGATGTGCTTCCCCCAGATACAAACCTAATGCTGGTAGGAAGATGGAAGATGCAGAGACCCAGAGAGAGGCCACCAGGGCCTTATTTGTAAGTTCAAATGAAGACCATGTTATTATTCTCTTTTTTTTTTTTTTTTTGGCAAACTGAACAGTGTACCCAACCAAGCATTAGTCTCCCATTATCAAATTCATTGCCTGCCTCTGCAAGGCGACGTTATCACGTGGGAATGCACTCAACTGAAAGACCAGAAAACAACTCTACAGTGAATCCAAATTTGGAAGTTCCAGAGGGCTTCCAAAGACCTCCCCATCCAGATTGCACACGTGAGATGTGCTAGGGGTAGAGGGAGGATGTGCACAGGTCCACTGCTTAGGGCTCCCTCGAGATTCCAAGCAGATTATATGCACACCAAGCTTCGAGTCATAGTGCCTGCCCTCCCTGCTCTGGACATCCCCAGGCCCTGGCCCAGGGCATGCTGTTGCCATCTGCAAAGCCAGGGACCACAGAGGAGACTGACAACCTCCTGAGCTCTCAACAGCAAGCAGGAAACTTCAAGACCGGTTGCACCATCTGCACACTCTAAAGGGCACCCCTGGGGACTTACAGGCCGTTGTCGTAGCAGGACAAGCTTGGTAACTTGGATGTTCACTTTACTTCCAAGGCTCTGGTGCTGAAACATATTGTACACCTGTCAAGAGAGAAAAAAGAAATGTGGTGTAAATATAAAAATTAACAAAAATACAGCAGTATCCTGGATGGGATCCTGGGACAGAGAAAAGATGTTAGATAAAAACTAATGACGTCTGAATAAACTATGGACTTCAGTTAATCATAATCAGTCAGAATGCCAAAAAACCACAAATAATCCAAGGGGCACATGATGTGAACAGACATTTTTTCAAAGAAGACATATGGATGGCCAACAGACACATGAAAAGATGCTCAATCAGGGGAAATCAAAACCACAATGACATATGACTTTACACCTGTCAGAATGATGAGTATCAAAAAGACAAGAAATAACAAGTGTTGATGAGGATGTGGAGGGAAAGGCACACTGTTGATTGGAAATCAGTTGTTAAAAAGATATAGGACAGCAGATTCTGAAAGGAGGAATGGATATTAGATGATTCTGATAGAAAACTCAAAACTCCCATTCTTGGCTTTTATGCAGGAGGTTGAAAGGGACCTTCATGTAGGGGAGGGGGGAGGTCAATGCCTGTAGCCATCTGCCATGTGCCAGCCTGTGTCATCTCTAACCCTCATCACAACCCATCAAGTTTTTTCTCTTTGACATTATCTCCACCACCCTCAGCTCACCAAGATAACACCACCTGCTCAATACCCCCAGTCAGTCAACAATGACCCCAATTCATATCCAGGCTTGTCCAGCCAATAAGACCATATTCCTTCTTTATTCCCTAAAGTCCTCATTCCAACCACGGCACGTCATGGAGATAGAGGCACAGCAATAAAAGAGGATTTGTCCCTCAATTTTGCACCTCTTGTTGGTAGAACCTAATTATAAGGACCTCAATATCAAAAAAAAAAAATCAAAGGAAAGCGTTTCAAGGGGAAGAGAGATAAGAAATCTCAAACAAGGCGGAGGAATCAAAGTTGACCTGGATGGGAAAAGCCCACTGAATGTGAAGATCCGTGGGTCCCTTTCCTGTAACATGGACAAAGAAGGAGGTAGGGGGTGCCCCAGGGGTAGATCATGTAGGTGTTTAAGATATAGAGAGAACAGGGAGGACAGCCTTTTGAAAAAGTGCACTTTGCCACTGCCCACCTCCTTCTCTGGCAACCAGCCATCGCTTCCTCTGTATCTAGGAGTTCAGTCTTCTTAGATCCCACCTATAAGCGAGATCATACAGTTTTTCTTTTTCTCTTATTTCACATGGTTTTGAATATTCTACTTTGTTTTCTTTCTGACAGACACAATCTAGGAGGCAGAATTTTGCAGCAGGGACATTAGAACTTTCTCCAGCTGGTACTGTGTTCCTTGGTACATCGGTGGCAACATAAAGCAAGCACCAGAGCAGACAGGGCAGTCACCGTTAATTCAGGCCACATGAAGCTGGACACAGCGTCTGGCATACAAACGTCAGAAGCCAGGCACGCACGATGTTTGAGCATCTGTGTGACAAAGGAATTAGCTGTCTCATTGCTTAGAGCTTACTCTTTGAAAACTATTATTAAAGCAAAATAAAATCTTTGTGTAATTTAATATTCTTTCCCACAAGGAAAAACAGAACACGTTTAGTTGTTCTGTTCTTAATCCCCACCCCCCATTTTTTCCCCTCAAGAACAAAATAGCAGTTTTTTTTCTTTTTTTTTTTTTTTTTTTCACACTGGACCATCTGTAGGCCAATTCTGAAGTCATGTCTTAATTACCTATCCCCAAACCTGGGTGAAGAAGGGGAAAACACATAACTTTTTCCTTGTTTTGATATTTTGAGAACCACCCAATGGCTGCAATTCAAATTTTTCCAGAAATATTCAGCAGTAGGATTGGGCCCAAACTGGAAAACCTCAATTCAAAACATGAAAAGAAAAAAATAGGAAGAATGAAACCCTGAAGTTCTGAGGGAGAAAATGCAAGTTGCACAGGGCTTCAAGGTGCAATCTACTCATCACCTAAAATGTCAACCCCAGCCAAAGATGTTAAAAGATATTGTTTAAAGAAGGTTTAAAGGAATGACACAGTAAAGCACTTCTCAACAGTACTGAGACACAGCACATAAAGGAGGCATAAAGAATCTGCATGAAATAGTGCAAATTTCAGGACAGCAAAACCATAGGAACAATCTGCCTCTCCAGAACATTCCGTCTCCTCCTTGCTGGGCTGATGACAGTTCTGTGCATCCTGTACAACCATGAGCCCCAAAGTCTCAGTCGCTTCCCATGGGGTAAAAAGGATGTGAGACAGAGGGGAAGAAAAACCTTCATACTTCAGGGTCTAGGAGGAAGGGGTAAGAGATGGGAACTGCTTCATGCACAGAGTTTCAATTTTGCAAGATGACAAAGTTCTAGAGATTTGGTTGCACAGTGTGAATATACTTAACAATACTGAACTGTATACTTAAAAATGGCTAAGGTGGGGGGCACCTGGGTGGCTCAGTCAGCTGAACATCCCATTTCAGGCTCAGGTCATGATCTCCTGGTTCATGGGCTGGAGCCTCACATCCCGCTCTGTGCTGACAGCTCAGAGCCTGAAGCCTGCTTCCGATTCTGTGTCTCCCACTCTCTGTACCTCCCCCAGTCTCTCTCTCTCTCTCTCTTTCAACTAAACTTTAAAAAAAAATTTTTTTAAGTGGCTAAGATGGTAAATTTAGTATGTATTTTACCACAATTGGAATTTAATTAATTTTTTTGGAAGAAGCTTCATGCCCTAGTGACATTCTCTAGCAAGACCGAAGGCAGGCATTTCCCCTTGACGTATGCCTAGGGTACTCACATCCAGGAAAGCACATCTGGGAGCCTGACCACAGCTAGAGCACCTCGTCACCTGGTGGGCACCGTACCATGTTCCCACAGAGCTCAGCGGAGCACAGGATCTCCGGGGAGACCCAGAGCCAAGCCAGGAGAGCCAGACGAAAATCTGATGGCAGCCACAAACACAAAGCAGCAGGCCCCAAAGACATGTAACGAAGTCTCCTCGTCTTTTTTTCCCCATGGAAATTCAAGCTCAGGAGAAGTCCTGGAGGCGGCAGCCATACGATGTTTAGGGAGACACCTGGTTGGGCAAAGGAACAGCACCGCCAATCGTCTGGAAATTCTGTCTCCGGCGTCCAGCTCTGCCTGCGTCCTGGCAAGTGTTCAGAGCCCTGACTGAATTTGTCACATTTCCTTGGCAGCCTGGGGGCCAAGCCGGGTAGACCCACTGCCAGCACCACAATGCAGCTCTCCTGCCTGGGCGACTTGGGGACACAGGCAGGGAGGGGCAGACAGGGCCAGAGAAGAAGCAGGTGATGGGGACACACAGAGAGGAGCTGTTCAAGGGCCAATGCAGGGATTTCATAAGAGCACCACCTACCTGTGCTACCTGGAGCCTCCCCAAGGACAGACAGGGACCGCGGATGACACCCTCCAACCACACTGGGTGCCCATTCAGACCCCCATGTAGTAAAGAACTCTTTCTCTAGCACAGTGCCTCTGAGTGGGGTCCCTGAAGCAGTAGCACCTGGGCATTTGTTGGAAATGCATTCTGAAGCCCACCCCAGAGCCACTGAGCCAGAGACCCTGGGGGTGGGCCCGGCCACCCGCAGTTTACAATCCCCCCAGGATCCTTCCAGTCAATCCTTCCCAGGGATGACTGCTGGCGTGTGAGGACCGGGGAGTGCTCTAACACTGTGACAGTTTCTCTGGGCACCAGAGAGAGGCTTCCTGTCTGTTTCACATGGTAATGGGGTGAAATTGATGTCATTTTTCCTCCAAACAGAGCTTGCCTGGAACACCGCAGGTTTTCATCTCACTCCATGGTTGTTAAGGAAGCTAAAAACAACCAAAGCTCCGTCGAGGGGCCCCATTTTCCAATCTGGCTGCCCAAACCCAGGGTTTCTGCTGTCAGCGCCACCTGCTTCCGCCGGCAATTTGTTCTTGAAAATATTCCTGCTCCTGTGTCATTACCATCCCCAACCGCGGGAAACCCGAGATACATACATAAGAAGGCACTTCAGCACATTTGAAAAACTGACAAAAGCCAGGTCCAGAGGACCACTCTGCAGCCTGCTGCTGGCGGAAAGACCCGGCCTGGCAGAGGCGTCTCCCTCCGCGTGCACCCGTGCACATGAGCGGTTTGCTGGGGACACAGAGCCTGGGGCAGGACTCCAGTTCCTGGGATACGAGTCAGGCCGAGGGTTTTTTTGTTTTTTTTTTTTTTAATGTTTGTTTATTTTGAGAGAGCAGGAATGAGCGGGGGGTGGGGGGGGTAGAGAGAGGGAGAGAGAGAATCCCAGGCAGGCTCTGCACTGTCAGCACACGGAACCCAATGCAGGGCTCGATCTCACAAACCGCGAGACCATGACCTGAGCAGAAATCAAGAGTCAGAGGCTTAAGCGACTGAGCCACCCAGGCGCCCCCAGAGGGGTTTTTAAAAAACACAAATCAGCACATGCCACTCTTCTGCTTAAACCCCTACAAGTAGCTTCCGGTCGTGCCTGCAGCGAAGTCCACTCTCCATGCCCTGGTGTACCAGACTGTGAGGTCGGCCAGCTGCCACGGCCTCTCACTGTGTCCCCTCCCCCATCACCCACCAGAAACCTCCTCTTTCTGTGCCTCCCAAATGCCAGACTGACTTCCACTGGCTGGCTCCTCAGTGCCTCCTCCCTTCTAGGGGGAACATCACTCACTTCTCACAGAGGTGTCCTGACCGCCTCACTCGCTTGCTATCGCCTGGATCTTCATATCGCAGTTTATAAAATTCGCACACGAATTTTACCGATTGTCATGTTGAGCGCTGTCTGTTGGTCCCTCCAACAGGGACCTGCATGAGGTCCATAGGAGTGGGACCTGTCATGGTCCCTATTCTAGCCCCAGACCCTAGAAGAGTGACTAGCACACATGAAGTAACCAGTAAACAGAGCTGAATTAGTGAGTGAACTTTCTAAATTGCAGTCAATACATATGACATAAAAGTTACCATCTTAACCACTATTAAATAGTGTTCAGTAGTGTTAAATGCATTCACTTTATTGTGCTATGATCACCACCATGCATCCAAGAACTCATTCATCTTGCAAAACTAAACCCTTGTCCCCATTAAACACGAACTCTCCATGCCTCCTCCCCCAGCCCCTGGCAGCCCCCAGCAGCCCCCATTCGACTTTCTATCTCTATGAATTTGACCTACTCTGAGGACCTCATATAAGTGGAAGCATATAGTATTTGGGTATTTGTGACTGGCTTATTTCACTTAATAGAATATCTTCAAGATTCATCCACGTTGTAGCCTGTGTCTTTCCTTTTTAAGGCTAATATTCCATAGCACATATAAACCACACTTTATCCATTTATCCATCCATGGACACTTGGGCTACTTCCTCCTTTTCCTCCTTTTGGCTGCTCTGAACAATTCTGCTGTGAACATGGACATACAAATATCTGCCTATGGCCCTAATTTCCCTTCTTTTGGGTATATACTCAGAAGCAGAACTGCTAGATGACATGATAATTCTATTTTTACCTTTTTTTTTTTTCTGGAAGAACCACTGGTCTTTTTCCCATAAGCACTGCCTCAATCTACCGTGACACCAACACACATGAAGTTTCCATTTCTCCACATCCACTCGGCTTGCTATTACGCAGATTTTGAAATAATAGCATCTCGATCAAAACGATAGAAAGGCAGCGAGAGATACAGGCTTCCAGTTATGGGAATGAGCAAGTCACGGGAATGAAAGGTACACCATAGGGAATATAGCCATTGGTATTGCAATAGTGTTGCGTGGTCACAGATGGTAACTACACCAGTAGTGAGCACAGCATAACTCACCCAGTTGTCAAATCACCATGTTGTACACCTGGAACTAATGTCACATTGTGTGTCGACTCTACTCAAAATAAACAGGTAAATAAATAAAAATATCCTAAAGGTAATGAAGTGGTATCTCATTGTGGTTTTGATGTGCATTTCCCTAATGATCAGCGACACTGAACATCTTTTCTGGCTCTTATAGGCCGCTTCCAGATCTTCTGTGGAGAGATGTCCATTCAAGTCCTTTGGCTGATTTTTCAATAAGGTTGTTTACTTTGTTGTTGACTTTCAGAAGTTCTCTATATTCTGGATATTGTCAAATATGTATTTGCAAGTATTTTCTCTCATTCTAGGAGTTGCCTTTTTACTCTGTGGATAGTGTGCTTTGATGCACAAAAGTTTTTAAATTTGGTGAAGTCGGCTCTACCTATTTCTTCGTTTGTTGCCTGTGTCTTTGGTGTCATGGCCAAGAAGTCATTGCCAAATCCAAGGTCATGATGTTTTTCCCTACGCTTTCTTCTAAGGGTTTTATAGTTTAGCTCTTATATGTTCAGGTCTTTAATCCATTGCAAGTTCATTTTTTGTATATTATATTAGGTAAAGATCCACACATGCCTGTCACCTTGAACAGGTGCCCCTATACTTGATAGCCTTTTTTGTCCCTCATCTCCTGCGTTGACTTTTTTGTGTTTAGTTGATTTTTTTAACAGTGAAATTGTTTTAATTCATGTCTCATTTTCTCTTCCTATATTCTGTATATTCTGTAGCTATTTTCTTTGTGTTTACTGTAGGGATTATGCTTAACATCCTAAAGTTATAATACTCTAAATTGATTTTATACCAGCTTAAATTCAGTAGCATAACAAATCTCCACAGCAAAATGGTTTTTAAAAAGCAAATAAACATTAAATTATAACTCAAGATAAGGACCAAGTACAAAAGCAGCCAGCTATGATAAAGAAAACAAGTTGGCCTTGGACACTTAAACTGTCCAACCAACTCTTGATTTTAGCCCAAGTCATGATCTTGAGGTTCGTGGGATCGAGCCCTGCATCAGGCTCTGCCCTGAGAGCATGGAGCCTGCCTGGGATTCTCTCTCTCTCCCTCTCTCTGACCCACTCACACACTCTGTCGAAAGGAGAGGAGAGGAGAGGAGAGGAGAGGAGAGGAGAGGAGAGGAGAGGAGAGGAGAGGAGAGGAGAGGAGAGGAGAGGAGAGGAGAGGAGAGGAGAGGAGAGGAGAGGAGAGGAGAGGAGAGGAGAGGAGAGGAGAAAGAAAGGAAGAAAGAAAAGAAAGGAAAGAAAGAAAGAAAGCAAGAAAGAAAGCTTAAAAAAAAAAAAAGAAAGAAAACAGGTTGGCCTTTTCAGAGGGATCTATAAGAAGAGCCCCTCTGAGGGGATATTTACCCAGAGGCTTTAAAGATAGAGAAGCTAGCTTGATAAGGAGTAGGGAGAAGAGCATTCCTGACAAAGAGAGCCCAAAGAGGGTGAGGGAAGAGCCTGGGGCAGCTGAGAAACAGTGGCCCACATGACAGTTTGGTGTTGAGGTGGAGAAGTGAATAAAGTCCAGGAGAATCGGGCAGGTCTCCACTGTACAGCCTGGGAGGGCCATGCAAAACAGGGGCATTCTGCATCAACTGCACGGGAAGCCACAGAAGGGCTTAGGGCTGCTTAGTGACAAAGTCCTAACTCTGTTGGATGAACCTCTTGCTGGCCATTCTGGGACAAGGATTCAAGAGAGAAGAAAATGAAAGTGAGGAGCCCAGCAAGGTGGCTCCTGCAGTCGTCAAGGCTAAAGGTAACGATGGGCAGACCAGGGAGGAGAGGGAGAGAAACAACAGGACCCAGACATGCTTGTCACCTTGAACAGGTGAGACAGGGGTCCCTCAGCCCTGGTGTTGCGTGCTCGCCCCGCTACATACTCGCTCACTGGCCGTGCACCCTGACTGTGTCACTCCCCCCGCAAGGCTCCACTTCCTTCTCTGTAAGATGGGCAAACAATGAAATCCACCAGGTCAGATGATGGGGAGAAAAAACCCAGCCACTCATCATGGACATCCACTCCTTTCCCTCCTCTCAAACACGTGCCATCAGGCCACTGACGGACACCGATCTAATTCATACGTCACAACCATGAGACGCTATGAAAACTGGGAGCCGACACGTAACACCATATTCCCCCAGCTTTGAACGTGTTTTCATACACCAAGTCCCCACAAGTGCCCAGAAGCCTGCCTAGATTTAGCCTCAAGGGTCAGAGTGGCAAGCGTGGACTGGCAGGTCTCTACCCAGAGACCCAAGTGAGACCCAATGATGCTACTTCCCTCAGCCTGGAGAGAAACGTGTTGCAAGGAAGGTGGCAGCCACTCCAGCAGACTCCCCCGAATCCACAGAAGCTAGGCACACAGAGCCATTTCCATCCTGCAGCCCCACAGTAAACACTCTGGCGGGAGAGAGATGGGCTGGTTGGCCTCACCTTCCCGCTCACGGCACCTGAAGGCTTGGCTAATGACAGGGTTCCTCATCCCGACCACAATCCTTTCCCATCCTCCTGGCTTAAAGATCATCTTACTTCCTAACAGAAATCCCTTGGCTACAACAGCCACAGGAAGAACAGAATTCTTTGGAATTCTTTCAAAACTAGGGTTTTGAGGGACTGAAGGATGGTAGTGGTGGAGGGGGGTCTCGTTCCAAACAAGGGGCAGCGTCTGAATGCAACCCGCCGTTAAACTTGCTGAAGAGCTAACCACCGCTAGAGCGACGGAAACCAGTGTTCGGTGCTGAGAGTCTGTGTGACTGGGTCAGGAGACTCCGTCTTCATTTGCTCTCTGGTCTCGCCACCCCAGCCAAGAGCCCCCACGGGAGGTGACTGGAGGGCTCAGTATTAGCATACACATGCCATATGCCTCTCACCACAGCGGCACTGCTCTTATTAGGCAGGCCTCATCAGAAAACATCTAAATCCCAATTTAATGTGGCTGGCCCCAGATTTGCCCTCAGCGATGGGATCTGGAGCCTCCAACGTCTTAGTACAAGCAGTGGAAGAGAAGCCAAGGCCGCGGAATTAAAGCCAAGCAAGAGGACCACTCAGTCTCTGTCCTTCAGCCTTACAGCTTTGGGGGGCGGGGGGGGGTGGGGGGCAACACTGCCACGTACCTCCCCCTCCCTGCCTGTGATAAAAAAACAGCTGCCGCTGTGCTGACGATAAAATTATGAAAGCAAATATCAAAGTAGAAGCTTTGCCTCATTACTACTTTAGTTGCCATAATGAGTGTTTACTCTTGGCACTCGTACTCTGGACAATTAAAAACAATAAATGAGATGAAATTAACTACAGATGAAAGGGTCTGGTGTGGAGCCAGCCCCACCAGCCGTCCTCCCGGGTTTCCTCAGGGCAGGACAAAGCACAGCAGCCCATCATTAAGCAGCCACCAGGAGGACTTGGGTTTGTGCAAATGAAGAACTCAGGCATATTTCTCAGAAACCCAGGCCAGCACCTCCCTCCTCCCTGCCTGACCCCCACCTCCACCCTCACTCCTGCCCCCTAGCTCCCTCTCCCCGACACGTTCTCCAACTCCAATGCCCCCCTCCCCCAGGCGGGGCACAGCTGCTGGGGCCGTTCCTCCCTTCCCCCTTCAGCGGCCCCACTGCTCAGGATGTCTACCAGCTCTCCCCAACTGTTCCCCTAAGGCTCCCCTATTCCCTGTTGCAGCCACATCATACCACACACCACCACCCCCCCCCCGCCCACAAATGCAGCCCCTGCCGCACCTGCTGCGAGACCTGTCACCCCTACCCTGATCTTGCAAACCCTCACTCTCGCTCAGCTCAAAGGTCAGCTCTTTCCCAAAGTGCCCATCATGCAGGATGATCGCTCAGCAGCCCTCCACCTGGACCCCAGTGGCCCCTTGCAGATAATTCTACTGTAAGATGATGTTTTATCTGTCTGCCGATACCACCACCTCCCAAGGGAAGGACCAGGTCTGTTGTGCACCTGTATCTCCAACACCTAACGTAGTGCCAGTGGTCTTCAGAGATGCTTGTTAGGAGAGCGGATGGATAGGTAGAATTGGGATGCATGCAAAAGTCTTTCTGTGTCTCCACTGTGAGGAGTGCAGCCCCTCCCCTGCCCAGCCATCATGTGAAGATTTCCCTCTATCCTCATTCATTGAGTCAGATGTAGACACAGGCTTCTGAGCTCCTTCCCTGGTACACTCAAACAGATAACCTCCCCCCGCGCTTTCCCCCAGCCCTCACAGCACACGGCAAGAACCGATTCACATTAAAATTTGATCCTGATTGTTTCTACTAGACCACTGACTCCTTAAAATGGGCACTGACTCACTCAACTTCAAATCCAGGGGGTCTAGCACTCAACAAAGGTTTTGGCAAACCTCTGATAAGAGTGGCAGGCAGGGCACAACCACGGGGCAAACCCAGGCGCCAAAACAACGCACGAGGGCAGGGGCGATGGGTGGGCCCTCTCCCTTGGGAAGCCCTTCAGTTCCCTACTCAGGGGTCACAGGGCTGTGTGTGTCTCCAGCCCTCAGCCCAGCTTCTTCCTTAGCTGGGGAAAAGACAATGACAGAGCATTCATCCAGGAGGAAACAGAGCCCCCCTGGGTCAGAACACTGACTGGAGACTCACCATGTTCATGACCGTGAGGATGAACCTCTGGGCGGCCTCTGCCCCGTGGTACTGCACCATGTCGGCATCGGCCACCACCAGGGTCTCCACCGTGTGCTCGTTGGTGAGCTGGATGGCGTTCCTCCGCTCCCGCCAGTCCTGGGACGGCCTGCCCCTCCTTGGCTTCTTCTTTTCTAGAAGACAACGGAGACATTCATGCAGTCCTTGGCACTTTGATTTCCAAAGCCATAAGGGAAGCCTGCCTTCTGTTGAGCCTCCCACAGAGAATGGTCAGTCTCCAGTGGCCAGGAGATGGACCTCCACTGTCATGGGGTGGGGGGTGAGGGACCTGAGCTCACTTGATACAGGTGGAGCCGATGGGCAGAAGACGGCTCACACCTGTCCACATCACAGCCGAGGAGGCAAAAGGGACTGAAAATCAGGGAAGAGAAAATCTGTCCCATCAGAGGAAGGCAGACAGCAGGACACAGTTGGCGGAGGAAAAGGCAGCCTAGGCCCAGTGGGGAGAGATCAGAAAGCACCTCAGGTTAACGGCATAGAAAGGGTTCTACCCACTGCTGACGGCTGGGACCCAGGGAGGTGGCATTCTGGCCACCGTTCTGAGAGTCGTGAGTAAAGAGCCATAAACATTAGCAATCACAAAGCATTATTTCAAAGGAAAACAAAATATAATCAGAAAAAAATATTGCATGCCACACACATCCCAGCCAAAATGCAAGTAAGTGTGTCCTTTCCTCAACACAGGGAAAGGTTAATCTTCTGTTGACTCTCGGATTTTTTTTTAGATTATTTATTTTTGAGAGAGAGAGAGAGAGAGAGAGAGAGAGAGAGAGAGTGTGTGTGTGTGTGTGTGTGTGTGTGTGTGTGTGTCTATGTGTGCACAGAAGAGGGCAGAGAGAGAGGGAGAGAGAATCCCCAGCAGGCTCTGTGCTGTCTTGACATGGGGCTAGATCTCATGAACCGTGAGATCATGACCTGAGATGAAATCAAGAGTTGGACGCTTCACTGACTGAGCCACCTAGGCGACCCCTCTTCTGACTCTTTAGATAAACTGATGCCCTGTAAGGTCTCACTTTGATAAGCAGGTGTTGTTATTAATTAGAGCCCATATCACAGTGCCTAGGCATTCAAGCTGCCATGAGAGGGCAACCTAGACTTTGTTGGTGAAAACCCCTCTGACCGACACCAAAGTGTGGTATGAATAGTGTGTACTTTCAGGATCCAAATGTAAATAGAAAGGCAGTGCTTAAATTTGTTAGCTATCATTCCCATTTTCAGCACTAAACCATACAGAAGTCAGCCCTGCTACAACTTTCATGCAGCGAACCCAGCCCCATATGCACAAACTGGCTTCATAAAGTGACCTGATCATTCCAGGGCCCCAAATGCACACTACAAAATAGCCTGAGATATGGGTCATAATGAACAAACAAGAATACTCTGTATGATATAATTTACAATCGTGAAAACTGAAAAGCAATCTAAACATCCAACCACAGAGAGAGCCAGCAATGGGAACACAATATGTAGCTGTGAAAGGCATGTTTGTGAAGGTGATTTAGTGATGTAGAGAAAAGCAGGAATAAATCTGCATATACAGTTCGGTCCCAATTCTGCAAAGATTCAGCACACAAGTATCTTCAGGTGAAGGAGGAGGAGGAAATAAATTTAAAAATAAAAAATAGATAAACAGATGGACAGACAACCAACCAACCTGGGTAGAACATAACTAAAACGTGAATGATAGGGAACATATGATCTTCGTTTTTCTTTTCCATTTGTAGTTTTCAAATGTATATAATAAACTAGAATTACTCTATTCACTTAAAATGTTGAGTTTGAGAAAAATACAGAGGTCACTTTTAAACTCTCAACAATACAGAAGGCATGGGGGAACAAAGTTAGCCACAGAAATACAAGATGAAAAACATGAACGCCTTGGCCCCACAGGATGGGTCTCTCCTCGCCCAGAGCCAGGCACACCTCCATTGAGACTTCTGGGCCTCAGCAGTGGAGCGAGGGAAGGAAGAGTCCATTTCAAGTCAACAGGCAAGGTCCCAGATGGCACTGCCTTGCATGCAGTCAGAATGAAAGAGGCCACTTGTTAAAAATCTCTTTGTAAAATCTGTACCCACATATCTATAAAATCAATACCCATATACCTATCTTCACCAACCAGATCATCTCTGAACGCAAGCAAGACGGACCACACATGATCTCCAAATTCTGGGCTCAGGGTGCTTGTTTGCTGGGTGCTCATGGCCTGGATCAGACCGATCTGTCCAACTTGGAAATTTGCAACAAACCCCCTTGCTCCCATTTCAACACTGTGGAAGTGACGGGCTACCAAGCAAGAGCTCTGTTGTCACGAGCACACCCACGTGCTCCCAGGCAACCGGCCAGGAGCCACATGGTGCTCTGTCTCATGGTGCTAACTCCCCTCTTGATAACTCCCCTCTTGGAGTCACCAACTCCTGTTCTCACCTGCAGATTCCTCCCCAAGTGGGCTGCTCAGTACTTCTCTTTGCAAAGTGTCCTATATTTTCAGGTTCTCACGTGAGAAGAGCTACAGTTTCAGCGTGGCCCTGAGGACACATTGGCAATATCTCTCTGGAAGATGGCGAGCTCAAACACGTAAGAGCTGAACAGTCTCAAAGAAGAGTAGCCCATCACTCCCAGACCAGAACGGCAGGGTTGCTCCCAGACATTCAACAGATCAAAATGCTGCACTGGAGCATCAGTCTTTCAAGCACAAAGTAGGACTCCTAAGACCTGCCCCTCCCTCCCTGATGGGCCACAGAGAGCTAATAAATAGGCTGTCACAACGGGCACGATGCTGGGGGTTGGCATATGACCAGAATACTAAGTAACAGGTACAACACAATGGTCAGGTGCTCTGTGGTTGTTAAAGGATTTTCACTAAGACGGTCTCATTTCTTCCATTCATTGTCCACCCCACCCCCCAGCCCCTGGCATAGGACTTGGTGTGAAATAAATATTCATTGAATGAATGCACACGTGAGTAAATGAATGAATGAATGCATGGATGAATGAATGAGTGAGTGGAATCCCTGTTTCCCACATAACAAAGCTGAAGCCAAGTACTGGGCAGTGGTGAATTCGGCCCTAGAACCCAAAGCTTCCCCCCTCGGCTCTGACTCTCTCCAGCTGCCCTATGTGTGCCAACATGGTCCTCATTGCCATCTGAACTTATAACAGTAGGAGGGTCGAAGAAAGCTTAGCAGGAAAGGATTCTGTGTTGAGCATGATGAAACTGACTTTGCTGCTGCATGCTGCACACACAGCGTGCACGGCGACTCTGAGCAGCCTTCAGTGATAGTGCTCCTTCCCCTTGGATGGTCTCTAGCTTGTTCCAGGCCCTGCAGCAGCTATAGCATAATTATCCCTCCGGGCTGCCTGCACTCCCCTCACCGAGCGTTGCTAATTTGGTCTGTCAGGCCAGAACCATGCCAGGCTGGCTGGGGACTCAGAGACACACCCCAGTGCTCTGTCCTGTCCCCGCATTCAAGGGCAGAGGCCCGACGCCTTGATCCAAACTCCTGCAGCTAGATAGGTTGCAGGAATTCAGAATTTTTCAGATTTTGCAAGGCCATGCGGTGCGTGTGCCACATACTGAATAGTTTCCCTGAGGTCTAGGGCAGCGAGTGGTTATCAAAGGCACTATTAATTCTGCAGAGAAACGAGAAAAAGGGGGTCAGGAGAGATGCTCCATAGGCTCCTATCAGGGCAGGGCAGGCCTTCCACAAAATGAGTGTCGAAAATCCTGGATTTGGGAGTTGCAGATAAGAGACCAAGGACCTGTATTCCCTCTCCATGCCCGTGTCCTTCCTGGGGGGTAGTGGCGGAGGGGAACAGCAGGGTGAACGGAAGCTTGCCTCCTCCCTTCTCCTCCCTCTCGTCAGCCACTCTACCAGTAGCTCCGCAATGGTTATTCCTTCCCTATAGTGAGAACAGAACCGTAATACATTTTTACCTTTAATGCCACAAACTGCATACATATGCCCTAACAGACACGCTTCATCAACACCAATATTCACGAGTTGTAAGCATCATGAAAAGGAAGAAGAACAATACCAATTTCAGAATAACAAGGGTGCTGGATCCAGATCTCATGGGAGAGGTCAAAGTTCAAGCTGGGCAGGTGTGCAGCCATCTGCGGGGCCTTCCATGCTGGGCTCGGTAATACGCCGTCTCCAGCCACTGTGGGAACGGCCCTCACCCCTCTGATGAGGACAGACCACAGCCTGTGGGGCCCCTGGCCCTCTCGGGCTGCTACAGATACCAGCGATCATTCTAAGTTCACCCTGTGGTCTTGTTTGCCAGCACACTGCTGGAGCTGGTGCTGACTGGGTAGATTTTCAATCTCTGGCTTCATATTATTTTTCTTACATTTATTTTCCCTTTGCCCCAATTATCCATTAAAAAAGAAAATTCTATGTACTTATGGAAGATACTCCAAGTCTTTTTTGTTTTAATTTTTTTTAATGTTTATTTATTTTTGAGAGAGAGAGAGAGAGAGAGCGAGCGAGCCTGAGTGGGGGAGGGGCAGAGAGAGAGGGAGACAGAATCCGAAGGAGGCTCCAGGCTCTGAGCTGTCAGCACAGAGTCCGGATGTGGGGCTTGAACCCACAAACCATGAGCCGAAGTCAGATGCTTAACCGACTGAGCCACCCAGGCACCACCCCCACCCCCAGACCAAGTCTTTTCTAGAACAAGAGGAGGAAGAGAAAAAGACAAAACAAAGGGCATTCTATGTGTGGGACTTTTAGAATATTCACATCACTATTTATCATAAGAATTTGGGGTTACTGAAAATGTTGAGCAAATACATAAATTGTCATTTTAGTTATGAGTTTTGCTCTTGGCAAGCTAAAAAAAAAATCTCAGTTGTAAATTAACAAACTCCGCATGAATTAAATATTTCTTTAGTTTAAAAATAGAGTATTTAGGTATTTCCCAAGGAAAAACAACACATGGATCACAAAATATTCTGTGTGAGAGTTTAACAGCCAGAAGCCATCCCTGAATTGCTCCGTGATTCTACCAATTTCATTTCCAGGGAAGACCTCAGGTCACCTTTGTGCCAAGGGAGAGGCAAACCAGCTTGTGCCAGCAGGAGAAGCAAGTTAGAGAGAAAACAGACATGGCAGAGGAAATGGGGGCAGGTGCCCAAGGCCACTGGGCCCTTCGAGACCAAGGACAGACAGCGCTTCAGGCCGAGAAGTCCGAGACTGGTGTCAGTGCTAGGAATTGGTCCAACATGCTTACAGAGTTACAGGAAAGATTCAGACTTAACCTTGTTGTCATGCAAGCCAGAAACGTCAACTTTTCTCACACATAGCACTCAATGTCCAGATACAAGAATGTCTGCACCTGGGCACACGGGCACAGCGGAAGACTCCAGAAACAGACATTCACCTAGCTGTGCTGACCACGGGTTTTCTCCAGCTCTCTTGAGCACAGGGTAAAGGCAATCCCATCAGAAGCCCTGGGTGCCATTATGACATGTTGCAAAGTATTTACCTGTGGTCAGAGGAAGGCTACCCAGCCCTCATTCTCATCTTGAGACACAGATGATGGGTGATTTGCACCCAAACCGCTGAGACCTTCCTAAGCCCTGGGGCAAGGAATCCCTTCCAGTGCTGGCAGGGGGATCCACACTGGCAGGATGGGGGCAGTGTAGGCCCCACTGCCCAGAGTGAGCACAGAGGGCAGGGAGGTCTGCGCCCTGAGGGCCACAGAGTTGATGACAAGAATTCAAAGGAGGACTGTGGTCTGGGGCAGACCAGAGGGCATGCTCAGCTTAACCAAGAGCCAGTGGGTGGGATGTTGGGCAAGTTGCAGACTCTCTCCAAGCCTGATGTGACCATCTTTCCAATCAGAATAACCACACCCACAGCCCCGGTGTGCAGTGATTAAGTGAAATGTGTATCAAACGCTTACTACCTTCCCTGGAATGTTATGAGTCCTCAATAAATGGCACCTGTATTATGATGAGGAGCATGTTGACGGTGGCAGTGGGCAGTTGCCTTGTGGTTAAAGATGTGGTTTTAAAGACAAAACACATGAATTCCAATCCTGGCTCCCCGATTGTTTTGTCTGACCTAGGATAAATCTCTCACCCTCTTTTAGTCTCTGATGACTCATCAATGAAGCAGGGAGAATCACAGCTCCTTCCCCAAGGGGCTGCTGTGGGGCTGAAAGGAGATCCCAGATGTAAGCCCTTAGCAGAGCGCCTGGCTCATAGTAAGTGCTCGGTAAAGCTTAGCTTGACTGCTGTTGTTCAAGGAGACAGAGGAGCCTGCGGAGGCTACAGCTAGGGTATCCCCCCCAGGCGGGTCGCCTGAGTCTTCCTCTCAAAGCTGGTGAGGAGGAAATGAGGGAGCCACGGGGAGTTCAGCAGAGGGAGCACACAATCCATGCTGCAGTTAGGAGGAGGAGGGGGCAGGCCCGGGCTCACCATTGCAGGAACACAACTGTCCACAGAGAAACCTTCTGAGACAGTAAGGCAGTCCTCCCAGCCACAATTTGGGTGTGAGGATTTTGATTTTTAAGATAAGGTTCCCCCCAGGGAATCACTTTGGTGAGAACCTTCTTGTTTTCACACCTGGTTCCTCTGGGAACAAACAGCCCTAGGCTATCCGAGGGCACCCTTCAGAGAATCGCTCCTAGAGAGCAATTATTCCATCTGAAGGTTTTCTGGAGGAAATGCACCAGCCAAGTGTGAGCACTGGGGACAGATAAGATCACACTTGCCTTGCCAGCATGTAAGGAACACAGTCTCTGTGTTGGGTCTCTGCGTGCTCCCCTAGCCTGCAGCTAAGGTCCCAACCACAGCCTCCAGGAGCCAGGCTATCACTCCCCATGAGGAACTGATATGTGTGGGACAGTGGGATGGTGCGTCCACTGCAAGGGGCATTTGGGGTCTTCTGGCGGAGCCAGCACCCCATGAGGTGACATCCCCTGGAGCGGGACAGTGACATACCTGGATATCCCAGCTCGGTGCAAAACACACCCTTGCACAGTCTTTGAGGGCTGACAGGTGAGTTTCCTCCCTCTGAGTGGCATGAGAAATAGGCCAAGGGTGGAATTTATAAAAACGGCCACTCCCTCAACTTCCACTGAAATAGGATCCAGCTCTGGCTGATGGAACACTGTGTGGGGGAAATGAGGACAGAGAGCAAGAGAGACTCTACACACCCTCACGATTTACCGCTGAGCATAAAAGATTTAAAGTGACTTACCCCCAAAATAGATTGAAATTAAATTAGAGACATTAATAACCAAAAAAAAAAAAAAAATCCAAATATGCTAACAAGGTCACTATGGCAGCTCTGGTGATAAAAATCACTGTGGTGGAGGTGGGGGTGGGGGTGGGGGCGCCTGGGTGGCTCAGTGGGTTGAGCGGCCAACTCGTGGTTTCATCTCAGGTCACAATCTCAGTTTGTGAGTTCGAGCCCCACATCAGGCTCTGAGCTGACAGCACGGAGCCTGCTTGGGATTCTCTCTCTTTCTCTCTCTCTGCCCTCCTGCAAACTTGCTCTAAACTACCAAAAAAAACAAAACAAAGCAAAACAAAAAAACCATCACTGTGGGATGTTAGCCCAAGGCACGCAGAGCACCAGGCACTGCTACCCACACTGCTGGTTTCCTCTCCTCGCAGCCGGAGTCACAGACAAACAAGCCCAGGCACAAAGACGTTTGTTAAATACCTAGCTCTGGGCCTCGAACCCACTTCATGGGGATTCCAGGGTCAATGGTCCAGTCCATCCATTCTGCCTCAGCATTTGGTTCTGAGTGTTCTGAAATGAGGGAAAACTTTTTTTTTTTTTTGTAAAGGTAAACATGCGTGCTTGTGAGTTTTCTCGCTCTCCTCTGACAGGTGGAAAAATACCATTCCTCAGGGAAAAGCAGTATTGACCTAACACCAACCTCTAAAATAAAGATACAATAAGACTTCACATGGGGTCCTCTTGGTGATGTACAAGGCAGTGTTGTTGTTGTTGTTTTTTAACATTCATTTTTGAGAGAAAGAGCCCAAGCAGGAGTGGGGCAGAGAGAGAGGGAGACACAGAATCTAAAGCAGGCTCCAGGCTCTGAGCTGTCAGCACAGAGCCCACGACCTGAGTCGAAGTCAGACGCTGAACCGACTGAGTCACCCAGGCACCCCACAAGGCAGTGTTTTCAGTAATGTTTTATGGCAAATGTGATCATGAATTCTGTTCACTTCTATTGGCTAGGAACCTTCTGCAACACCAAAGAGCCTAAAATTAAACACGCATCAAAAAGAATTCCAGAAAAATCCTACCCTGTGTCCCAAGTCAGCAGCCTTAGATGGTCTTTCTGTCCAAGGAGGGCTGGGCAGCCAGCATAACATGGGGAGGGCAAGAGTGGGGCAGAATCAGAAAAGGAGGACAGCAAGTGGCCTGGGTTAGAAAGGACGTGTGAGGTCAAAGATGGTGACAGTAGCTTCTGGAATAAGAGAGGTGCTGTTTGGCAGGTAAGACCCACTCATTTGCCTGATGGCACAAGCCCCAAGAGAGGTCTCCCTGGCAACCCATCTAAGGCACCAAGAGTGTGTGGCTCCCCCCCTCATGTAGGCTGCCTGGGCTACCATGCAGGACATGTAAACAGATTGTTTTTAATTTTTTATTTTCTGGACTGCCACATCAAAAGCTCATTCAAATCTAGAGAACACACCTAACTGTGGGAATAGCAGAGCCTCCCAGACCAGATCAAGCAGGACAGTGAGGCTCTGGGGTCCACGAAGAGTGCCTGAGAGCACCCCACCCCGCCGTGGCCTGTTGCTGGTGGGAGATCCGGTCAGCCAATCTTAAGGGTCGATGCTTGCCTACTGGGGTCGACTGTGAATTCACGAGCCCAAGCGTCACCCTCTGGACCCACCACAGTGCCTACGTGGCACTGTCTGGTGCACAGTAGGAATTCCAGAATTATACTTAGCTGAATGAATTTTGTTAAACTCGTTGAACTTCCTAATTAATATCAAGATTAATTTTTAGAAACTTAACATAAATGTTCCAGAATTATATTCTCAAAAGTGGCTTCCTCCACCTAAGAAGGAGGTGGCCAACCTGGTCCTGAGAGGCCCACAGCTCTGACATCTGATAGAGCTGGTTGGAATCTGCCCATGGACTTGCAGGGTGACCATGGGCCACTTCCCTCATCAATAAACCAAGGTGATAATTACTCCTCTCTCTTAGGGTGGATGTGGGTAGTAACTAAGAGATGCGTGCTCAGCCTCCAACATGGGATCAGATATAGAATACCACATCCAAGTCATGCCACTAGTCTGATTTCTGTCTTTAGCATTGCATTACTATTATTGTGGTAGTTAACCGCATATTAGGGTCTAAACACTAATTTCTAGGCTTTGCCTGATCCTGGAAACAAACAGGAAACTTGGATGCTCATATGTGCTCTATGGGGTCTAGCTGCTCATATTCTCCATCTACCAGCACCTCTAGTCTAGACACTCATCAATCAGCTTGTTGCCTTTGATATTTCTTCCTGGGTCCAGGGGGCATGAACAAATTTCTTCAAGGCTATCCTCAACCATGCAACAATAAATTAAAATAATACAGAAACAACAGCTTCAAGAAGAGTGAGGGAGTGGCCTATAACTCCTGCTCAACATCCCAATGTAACCTTCCAACATTCCAGAGGGGGGAATATTTTAATCATCCCAAACGTGATAGAACATAAAACATGACTGTACGTGAAGTTGTCTACTTAAACCATGAAACATTCATAACATTTCACATTGGATAGAAGAATGAAAACCAAATGCTTTTCATTAGAGCTTGGAAAACAGTACAAATCCGTCTCCTTGCAGGGAGACACCTAGTGCTGCCGCGAGCGGGCTTTCTGCACACAGACCCTCACCAATGCCACCACTGCTACAGCATGAGAAACAGTAAGATGTGTTGTTTCAACTGTATATCCAATAGCCCCACGTTCCAAAAATAAGCAACCATGAGGTGTAATGAAAAAAGTTTCAAACAGAGAGGGAGGCAAACCATAAGAGACTCTTAAATACAGAGAACAAACTGAGCGTTGATGGGGGGGAGACAGGGGAGAGGGGAGAGGGGAAAATGGGTGACGAGCATTTGTTAGGATGAGCACTGGGTGTTGTATGTAAGCAATGAATCACGGGAATCTACCCCCAAAACCAAGAGCACACTGTATACACTGTATGTTAGCTAACCTGACAATAAATTATATTTAAAAAAAGGAAAGAAAAGAAAAGAAAACACCCTCAGGTTGGGAATTGAGAGCTCCAGATATTCACCTGGGCCTGACCCTGATGCCACTTAATAGAAAGGTCTCTGTTTTCCATGCATGCGTAATTTGCCTTTTGTCTCTCAGCTCCCCTTCTGCACTGTGCTCTGGGGCTGAAAGCCTGCAAACTACATTTCCCAGACCCCTTTGCCAGTTGACTTTCTGTTCAGCTCACCAACAGGGGGCACTAGAGGGAGACCAGAGGGGGACCAGATGGAGAGAAGAGGCTCCTTGTGTTCTCAGCTCAGGGTGGCACTGTTCAAGCAGTACTACTGGACCATATGGATCCAGCCTCCAGCTCCTGGGACACTCCTAGCCCAGCTCCCCTAACCCCTCAGAGGTACATCCGTAGTAACACCAGCTTGGCTACACCCCTTGGTGGTCTGATACCCCTTCAGACACTTACCCCAAGCTCTTTGGTCCTAGAAAAGCACCTCTTCCTTTTCTTACCCCAGCCCTCAGGCAACAGCTGTTTCCTGGGTACCCCAGCTCCCCCTTCTGCTCATTCCGACTTGAGCACGGCTATAACCAATTCCATGTGAAATCCCTCTAGTTAGGAACACCTAGCATTGTCTCCATTTTCTTGACTAGACACAAATGCATAGAGCCTACAATGAGAGGGTCAGTCCTTAAACTACCTACTAGATTTCATTCGCACTTCCCCGTTTTGGAACTAAGGATTCATTTTTTCACCATTGGAGTATGAATGGTGATGTGTACCATTGGATGTGTACTTCCACACCATAGAACACTGCCATGAACAGGAATGCTACCCTATATTCTGAGTCACCATTTCATAAAAACCAATCACTATGGGGCTCCAGGAAGGGAATACAAACATGGATGCATGGCACAGATTTGTCAACCTGTCACTGTCACAACCAAGGACCTGGGGATAGTGCCGCACAGACTCAGAGTCAACGTGGGGAAAAGCAATGGAAGAGGAAATATGAACAACCAGTGAGCCAGCAGTGGGTTTTAAGGCGTAGCTTCAGAAGTCTGCACACACAGACTTACACACACTGTGCTCTGCAATAAAATCAACAGGTTCCCAACACTTTTTTTTTTTCAAGCAAAGCAAAGGGTCTGTTTGTAGAAAAGCCATCTTTTCCAACTGGAAACGATGGTTCCACGTGTGCAGAAGAGCTCCCAGCCAGGTGAACTTTTCGGCAGCTGCAGAAATCCAACATCCTTGAAAAATAATGACCTTCTCTCTCTTGCTCTCTCTTTTTTTTTCAAATAGGGGGGAAAAAAAAAAACTTTTTCTCTCCAAGTATGAATTCTTTAAATAACTTACCCCAAGGCCAAGTCATTTTCATAAAAGGCTTTTTTTTCACGTAAATTCCTTACAAAGAAAGGTGGAAAATAAGAGTTGTGTGTGTGTGTGTGTGTGTGTGTGTGTGTGTGTGTGTGTGAAAGATCTCAAATGAAGAACTGATCAATCTTGGAATCCAAAATCAGTCCCTACATTACTCAGGAAGTATGAGCTATACTTGTTCCCTGAGACACAGGAGGGCCAAGGGCAAGAAATGTGTGTTGGCCCCAACTGGACCTTTGACCCATGATCAGAGTCCTATACCAAGTAGCCAAACACCACTGCCTACGGGTGAGGTTGAAAGGTATTCAGCCAATAAGTGTTGATTGGGAATCTACTGTGTGCCAGGTACTGCCACCATGTAGGTGACCATCCAGAAGGAACAGATGTTAACCAAATGTACAAATGTATGAAAGTTTATAAATGCAACACATGCTTGCAAAAAGAATAGATAATGCCATGAGAGAATATAAAGGAGGGTGTTCCAATTTAGCCTCGGTTCCATGGGGAAGTGCCACATGGGCCAAGATCAGAAGGGCCAGAGTTAACATGGGGATGGAGAGAGAGAAGTTGGGACCAGTCCTGGCAGTGGGCACAGCATGTGCATAGGCCCTCGGGTCAGAACATGGCATGTTCTAGAACCTGCAGAGGGCCAAGTGAAAGAGAAAGTGTGGCTGGCAAAGAGGCTTGAGCCACAGGCAGGGGCAAGTGTGGCATGTGTTCAGGGTTTTCTTCACCCCAGGAGCAGTGGGAAGCCCTTGAATGTGTTATCCTGGCTGCTGTGGGTAGAACAGATTCTAGGGGCCACCATGGAAAGCAGGGACACTGGCTGAATGACTACTTCAGGAGCTCAGGGAGATGGGCCCCACACTTGGACAAGGGGGGGCAACTGAAGGTGAAAACTTAGAAGGTGACCCCAACAGTACTGGGGATATTTGCATGAGTAAGGAAGGAGGGCCAGTAAGGAAGGAAGGAGAATGCACCATTTGTGCGTTTGGTTAACATCTGTTCCTTCTAGATGGTCACCTACATGGTGGCAGTGCCTGGCACACAGTAGATTCCCAATCAGCAAGGATGATTCCCAACCAAGGATGATTCCCACTTTGAATGTTGTGTTAATCACAGAATCAGGAACCACTGGTTCAGGGTCAGGTGGTTAAAAATCAAAAACAAAAACAAAGACAGTGTGGTTTTAGGCTAGATACATTTCAGATGTTCTTGAAGTACCCAAGTGGAGAAGCTGTTGGATGTGCAGACTTGGAGCTTAACAGCAAGGTGAGATCAGAGACCAACTGGCACTTAGGAACCAGTGGTCCTAGACCAATCTCTTAGGGACTTCAAAACTACATGGCTGGATGGAAGAGCTTGAACCAACACGCAGGGGGCAAAGGCTGGGGTGGGGGGAACACATGAGGTGCAAGGGGTACAGAGCATGGAGTCACAGGAGCCAAGAAAATAAGGTCTCAGGAGGGAGGGTTGCTCAGCATCCTCAACACAGGACACAGCCATGTCAAGAGAGATTGGATGGAACAAAAGAGAGGCTCATGAAGGTCTCAGTGAGCAACCTACCTACCAGAGGAAGATAGGAGAAGAGTTAAGATACCCTGAAACTAGACCAGGGAGGGGATGAAGGCAAGGTGAGGAAATGGTGCAGACTTTGGCGAGGCCGGGGAGCAGAGAAACAGGGATGCACTTGAAATATACTAGAATAGAGGGGCCATTTCCCTGAGATGGCAAGAACTTGCACATCTAATGGGGAAACCCAGGCCCATGGAGGGCTGCCATCTTCACTCAGTTTCTACCAGTCTTTCCCTCTCATCATGTTCACGAATGGAAATCCACAGACTCCCAACCAGGAAGAATAAGGCTTCTAATATGCCCACCTTACGCCAACTGAGAAAAGATGACCTCCCATTCAACAGGCACTAGCCAAGCCCCAGATCTGTAGCTGGCCCAGGGTTGTCATTACAGAGTGACACACACTTGGGTGGCTCAAACAACAGACATATTTCTTCACAGTTCTAGAGGCTGGGGGTTTAAGACAGAGGTGTCGACAGGGCGGGTTTCTCTTGACATCTCCCTCCTTAGCTTGCAGATGGCCATCCTGTCCCTGTCATTTCACAGGTCGTTCCCCTGTAAGCATCTATGGCCAACGTCCTGTTGGGGTTTTTTTGTTTTTGTTTTAATGTTTATTCATTTTTTGAGAAAGAGAGAGAGAGAGAAAGAGAACATAAGTGGAGGAGGGGCAGAGAGAGGGGGACAAAGAATCCAAAGCAGGCTCCAGGCTCTGAGCTGTCAGCACAGAGCCCAACATGGGACTCAAACCTGCGAACCATGAGATCAAGACCTGAGCCGAAGTCGGACACTTAACTGACTGAGCCACCCAGGCGCCCCAAATGTCCTCTTGTTATAAGGACACCAGTCATACTGGATTAGGACCCACACTAATGACCTCATTCTAACTTAATCATTTCTTTAAAGACCCTCCTTCCAAATACAGTCCTATTCTGAGGTACCAGAGATGAGGACTTCACCACATGCATGGCAGGGAGAGAATTCAGCCCGTAACAGATATTCATCGTCTTTCCCGCCTTAAGAAGTGTGGACTGGGAAGGTCACCTTTGCAGGAGTTGGTGCGTGTATAACCGTATGGTCAGGACAGTGTGGCAATTCCTAGCAAGGACAATCCTTGCGGGGGTCCGTGGAGATTCATTTGGCAAATCTGAAACAAACAATGACAAGTTCTCGGAATGCTCACGTGCTTTAAGTCTTGCTGAAAGTGTATACACATGCCTACTGGCGTTTGACAGTTTTATCTTTTAAAGTGATGGAAAAGAAAAAAAAAAAAAAGAAGAAGATGAAGAAGAAGAACATTCCCCAAACGCACAGCTTGGGGGAAGAAATTAATGAACATGCTCATGTTTCAACCAGAGCAAGACAGGGCAAACAAAAGCCTGAAAAGAAACCCACTTGTCTTCTGCACCTGGACTCCCCCATCGGAATCCTGGGCATTGTTCCTTTAGACAGATGGTCTTTCATCTTTGACAAGGAAACACAAGAAACTTTAGATCGCTCAGAAATTCCTCCACCTCTGCAAGAAGGGCAGGCCACACTATGGATTAGGAACTCAAATGTAAAACTAAAATAAAGCAAAAGGCTCTTTCTACCCCTCCCCCCGACACCCCTGTGGCACTCAGCACACCCTAGCATGGTAGGTAGGACATCTCCCCCAAGCTTCAGGGCTCTGAGGGTGGAGAGTGCCCCTTTCATTTCTGTATCTCCACCCTGAGGAGGGCACGTGATACACCGTCAGGCTTCAGTCGCCGTTCTGGAATATATAAGTGAATGAGAGAATCAAGTGAATGAATGATGAACAAAGGATCAAAGGATCCTTTTGCCCTCTTTTTTAGAGCCTTAGACAGAAAAAAACAATCTCCTTGGCCTTTGTAGAGCTCTTGGGTGTCAGGGGTTCTTCCAAATGTATTAAATTCCCACATATTTCCAGAGCAGTCTGCAGTGAGACAGCATTCACTCCTCTAAAGGCCTCTTGGGTTTCACAGAAGCTCCAGATGTCCCCTAACACATGGAAAAAGAGCTCAAAATACCTGATGTACAGGTGGGAAAACAAGTTCAAGTGCTCCTCTTCTGGCCCAGAACCAGTCACCAGACTACGCTTGTTTCCCAAGTAAAGAGCCTCCTTTCCAAATGCCCGGGATGCTCCAGGGCAAACCCGAACGTGGGCACAGTTCTCCTGGCACCAGGGTGACTCTTACTAGTTGGACTCCTGCTCCCACCCTTCCAATGCCCCTACCACATCACCCAGAGGGGACTTGTTCTCTTATGGCCAGCTCAACTATTTCTTGGACATCCACATGCAAAGCAGCCTTGGGCTCCACCAGGGTGAGCCAACCAGCGAATCCATGGAGGCGATGGAAACCTCTGTCAGGCCAACTCAAAAATTCACTAGAACAGCCTCCCTCTGTTGTCCTGTGGCTTCCTCTAAAATCCAAGGAGGCCCCCACATTATTGCCTTCATGAATTCAAGCACCTCATCTCTTTCCCACAACCTGGCCTCTGAACAGGTCATAACTCCGGCTAACCAACAGTCACATGACTAACTGGTACTTACAACTCAAATGCCACTTCCTCAAAGAAACTTTCCTTGGATTCCTTCATCTAAGTCACTATAGCACATTCTCCTTTTTCCTGGGACCACTTCTCAAAGCCGGTAATCATTTAATTGTTCTATGTATAGTATTAGTCTCTTCCCCTGGACAGGAAGCTCAATGAGAACAGCACCTAGGTCAGTTTATTCATCATGGATACCTAGTGCTTAGCATGTAGTAGCCGTTCAACAAATAGCTTTTTCTTATATATGAAATTTATTGTCCAATTGGTTTCCATACAATACCCAGTGCTCATCCCAACAGGTGCCCTCCTCAGTGCCCATCACCCACTTCCCCTTCCCCCAACCCCCCCATCAACCCTCAGTTTATTCTGTTTTTAAGTCTTTTCTGGTTTGGATCCCTCCCTCTCTAACTTTTTTTTACAAATAGCTTTAAAATAAGCAAATGAAAGAGCAAATGAAAGAATTTTCCACATGTGTACCATGACAAGTGGATATATTCTCAATGTTGTCACCTTTTAATTGTGTTTAATATTTAAATCTTTACCCATGCACTTAAAGTAATTTCTTGGGTATCATTTCTGAGTCTTTGTCATTGAAAAGAGGATTTTAATGCCATTATATTTATTATTTTAATTAGTAATGTTTTCTTTTTAGCTCCTTTTCTCCCAGTGTTTTCCTACGTGAACTGTATTTCATAAAGTTTTCATCTCTAGTACTGAGGAGGCAATTCTATTAGTGAGTTATCTTTTATAATCTTGAGAAACATTCTTTATACAGCTTTCTCATTATCGATATCAACATAGAATTTTGGCTTTTCCCCTTTGTACAGAAAAGAATTTAGCTTCTCTTTTTTTCTCCCATATTCCTTCTACTTCTCAGATTTATGAATATTTCTTAAACTTGAGGTACAGACTATTATGAAACTATTATTATACTTTATATTTTATATTGTTTCTTAATTTTCACAACAGCTTTGTTGAGATATAATCCACATACCATAAAATTCACCCATCTTAAGTATACAATTCAATGGTTTCTTAGTATATTCAGAGTTATACGATCCTCACCACAATAGAACATTTTCATCACCCAAAATGAAACTGCATATTCTTTAACAATCTCTCCCTATTTCTGTCTTCCCTAATTGCAGCCCTAGGAAACCACTGATCTATTTTCTTTCCTCCTAGATTTGTCTATTCTAAACATTCCATATAGACAGGATCATATGCTACCTGGTCCTTTGTCTGATTTCTTTCACTTACAGTAAAGTTTACAAGGCCCATCCGTATTGTAGCATGTATCGGTACTTCATTCCTTTTTATTGCCAAATAAGTTTCCACTGTATGAATGTACCACATTTTATTCATCCATTCACTAGTTGACTGACATTTGGGTTGTTTTCCACTTTTTGGCTGTTGTGAATAAGGCTGCTATGAACATTCATGCACAGGTTTTTATGTGGACAAATGTTTTCGTTTCCTTTCGGTCTATACCTGAGAGTGGAATTGCTAGACCATATGGTAACTGTATGCTTACACTTTTGAGGAACTGCCAGGCTGTTTCTCAAAGTGGCTGCACCATTGTACATCCCCAGCAGTAGTGTATGAAGGTTCCAATTTCTCTACGTTCCCACCAACGCTATTATCCATCTCTTTAATTATAGCTATCCACATGAGTGTGAAATAGTATCTCACTGTGGCTTTAATTTCCATTCCCCTGATGTCCAACGATGCTGAGCATCTTTTCATGTGCTTATTGAACATTTGTATAGCTTCTTTGGAGAACTGTATATTCTAGTCCTTTGCCCATTTTTAAATGCAGGTTTCTTTTTTCATAATCGAGCTACAGAATATATTCCAAATACAAGTCCCTTATCAGATCTATGGTTTGGAGAAAACTTCTTCTATCACGTGAGCTGTCTTTGCACTTTCTTGATGATGTCCTTTGAAGCACAAAAATTTTTAGTTGTGAAGAAGTCCAATTTATCCATATTGTCTTTGGTTACTTGTGGGTTTTTTTGGTGTTGTATCTCAGAAATCACTGCCGGATCCAAGGTCGCAAAAATTTATACCTATATTTTACTCCAAGAGTTTGATAGTTTTAGCTCTCACATTTAGGTCTTTGATCTTCCCTTGATTTTTCAATTATTGCATTTCATGTGCAACTATATTTGCATCCATTAGTTAGGCTTAACTCTAGCCAGTTTCAATCATCAACACCAACTCTTTACATCATGACTTCCTGATTTCCAGTCTCTCGATTTTGCTTCAGTTCAGAATCACCTGCAATTACATCTCAAGGAAATTCTTCCTAGAAGAAAGACATGTGGGGTGTAGAGTTTCAAAACTCTTACCCTCGGTTGCCCTCACACCTGATCAACAACTTGGCTGAGCAACATAACCATTTCTCACCCCAGCACTGTCACCTTGGTTCCATTGTCTTCTAGGACTTAGTATCTTGGACAACTCTGAGGCCTGCCAGATTTTCGTCTCTTTTGAGTCACCCATTTTGTCTGCTTGAGGATGGCATAACTTTTATTGGGACTCTTGTAATTCACAAATTTTGCCAGGAGAAATAACTGTGGGCCTATGTATATTAATTTTTACCAGAACACAGAAAGTCTTTTATCCTGTAAACTAAGTTGATTTTTTTTTTTTTACTTTTTTAATTGTTTTTAATGTTTATTTATTTTTGAGAGAGACAGAGACAGAATGCAAGTGGGTTGGGGCAGAGACAGAGAGAGGCACAGAGCCTGACGCGGGGCTCGAACTCACGAGCTGTGAGATCATGACCTGAGCCGAAGTTGGACGCTCAACCAACTGAGCCACCCAGGCGCCCCGTTTTTTGGGTTTTTTTTTAAAAACATTCCAAAAGTCTTCATTCATTACAAATCTTTTTTAACTGCTCCTAATCTAACCTGGGGGGAAGAGGACTCCTTCTCCAGATATACTTAAATTGGGTTTCCATTTTCTATAATGCATTTTTTTTTCTCTACAGTGTATTTTTTTTCTTACTGCTTTCTTTGCTTTGTGTCCCAAGGAAGCATCTCACATTTTTTCTCTGCATCACTATTTCAAATGGGCAGTGTCATTCCTGTCCACTACTGCCTTCTGCTTGGGGTTTTAATTTTGTTATAGCAAACTTGAGCTTTATAAGCTTTCATTACCTCACCAAGCCCCTTTTATTCTAAGGCTATTGTTTTTACATCTCATTCTATAGTCCTTAGGACTTTTGCTTCTTAAAAGCCCTTTTTGCTTCCCATTTGGCATACTACTTTTCTAAGATTTACTCTGGTCCCTGAAATAAATTCTTTCTGCACAGTCGGCTGTGCCAGGCTGGGATAGTGTCTTAATCTCCCCAAACACTGGTACTATATATTCTGAACTGATAGGGCACTTAAATATGGATCCACAGGCCTCCTTCTGTCCACAGGGCAATTCTAGATGCGAAGTACCAGCGTCACACCTCCTGCTATAGGGCTGTCCTGGAATTGGCTACAGAATGGCTACAAAACAACGGCTAACGCCAAACCAAGAAGGACAGCTGACCAGTTTCCTAAGTATCCCAAATCCCCTGAATGTCAAAGCCAAGGAAAAATGAGTGGAGGTGGAAAAATATTTTCTCTTGCCCTCGTTTGGACAGGCAAGGTTTGGCCACTCTGAAAAGGCCACTGACTGTCCTTGGCGATCTGGGCCCACCATCCTTTATAGTCAATGGAAGGTCCTCACTGATTTTAACAGTGAAATTTAACAATTTCTTAAAAAATTAAGAAAAATCCCTTCATTTTTCTAAATATGTTTTTGTTCTTTTCGATCTTCATATGGGTTTTAGTGGGAAGGACTGCTTGCTAGATCCAGTATTAAACTCAAGGTCATGCTGCAAGCATGCTTTGTAATACCCTTTTCATCCAGAGATTAATAAGAGAGAATTTCTATGGCTTCCTAATCTGAATGTGTCATCATATCCAGGGGGATTTATTTCAATCTGCTGCCACTGCAGATTATAACAAGCGCCAGTGGACTGTCCTAAGCTCTGTGGCACAGCCTTTATAAGAGGCTCAGTAAGTCCTAAGCCCAATAGCCTTAGCATTCAATTCTTGAGAGATAACACTGCATAACACTGTTGTATGACAATTCCAAATGCTGGCAATGTGTTGGACGCTGAGATGTCCCAGTACCTCCTCAGGACATGCCCTATGCCCCCCCCTTTTCTTTAATGGTACTGTCCTGCCCTATCTCTCAGAGGCAGGGTAGCCCATTCATGGCCTCCCTTCCTTGCCTCCATGTCCTTTCACCCATGTTTACTGCACATCCCTTTTAAGTCAGGCTTTTATCACTTCTGCTCTGATCCTGGCACACCTGAGCCAATCATTCACTGCACAAGCCTGGCTTGTACCAAGTGGCCCCAGGACTGTTCTGTTGCAGGAGGATGCCTCCCTCTATGAATTACATGGTGAGTTTCTGTTAATGTGACTCCAGCTACTTGCATCTCTGGAAACCACACTGATTTTCTGATCTAGAAGCCTATAGGAGCAGACCAACATAAAGTCACCAGTCCAGTGAGCAATCTTCCAGGATGAAATTCTGCCACCATGTAACCTGACCACTTCCAGCAGGAGCCTCACCTGTGGTGACCACCCTGTGTCACCAATCAGCACAGCGGTCTGGGATTAGCTCTGGATATGCCTCAATCTGCAATCATGCCTGCCTACATGTCCCCAGCAGAAGCCTCGGATGGGGCACAGAAGCCACATGAGCTCACCACTTGTGGCCCTAGTCCCACTGCAGGTCAACCCACTCCCTGCCTGGACACTGCCCAAGAGAAGATTAAAGTCCAGCCAGGGAAATGCACAGGTCACCTGCTATTGCCACGACCAACCTGCTTCCCAGCTCTGGGAATGGCATCAATGAGTTTTTTTCTAGAATGCCCTCTTCTCAGGGCCAGCTGTCCTGGTCAACAGGAGAAAAAGCCCACACTCCCTGTCGCATCCAACAGGGGGCCTCTCTTGCTCTGAGAAATCTTTAAGGAATATTAGATCACAGACTGTACTTCAGAAGATCCACTTCAATGCTGTATAAATTAAGTCATCACCTTCACTAGCACACTGCCACGGGCAAGCTAACCTCAGATTTATGACACTTAGACTTCCTGCCTAGAAGAGCCAATTTTATGACAACATTGGTTCCCAACCTGGCCATTTTTCTCTTTCAGTCCATGAGCTGCTAGAAATAGTTACTTGTGTCCCACTTCTGGAAAGAAAGTATGAGGAGCTCACTGGGGAAAACTATTAAAAAGGTTCGAAGATCTCTGGAAGTTTTCCTAAGGATATTCAGGAAATGAAGGAAAATTTATTCAAGAGCATCTTAGGAACAAGAGTCCATGACATTTGAGCCACCACTCACTCCCTCCCACTTTAGCTCTGCTTAATGGAAGCTTCATTCCAGATGAGTGAGTCCAAGAAGACTGGCTCTTCTTCCCCTCAGTTGCCAATCAAGGGGTATGGTACTTCACCAGGAGTGGCAGGCCACCAGCATTTCTCATCCCCTCCAAGTCCAAACTGAAGAGTCTAATTCTTAATGAGTACATCCAAAGGTCAAGGCTCCCTTCCTTCACCAAGCCCCCACCACTCAGAAGAATGTGGCTCTATCCCCAGAAAATACTAGAGGCACCAATCACCCTCACATCAGCTCTCTCACAAGGCATATATTCCATGCTAGAAGAGATAAGCTGAGAAGATCACAGATTACCAACCTGCCTACTGCCTAGAGTAATGGCTCTGAGATTTTCCCCAGGGATAAAGGCAGCATGCTTTCCCCAGAAGAACTGGTGTTATTTAAAACACAGTGTGGAAACATTCAAATCTAAGGGCACTCTCCAGAAACAATGCAGATTTTAGTAGCAAGCAATATGAGACTGGAAGCTCCTTTTATCTAACAGAAGCTAAATGATAGGCCACCTAGTTCATCAGAGAGAATCAAGCGGGGGAAAGACAGGTAAGGACAGCCCTCCTGGAATTAGAACAAATCTTAAAGGGTTGTCACAAAAATGATCCCTACCTGCACTCAGTTGGATCAAACTTGAAGCCAGTATGTCCCAGGGCACTGTTGAAAATAATAGAGTGATAAGCCAGCAATCAGTGAAACCTACATGCTGGGTGTGATATCAAATGGGGGAGACAGCTTAACAGAAAGATCATGGAAAGAGAAACTCAAAGACGGCCCTGATTAAACCACTGTCATCTCAGAGAGACTGTACACATGCCAAAGCCTGCTCCTTCTGAGGAGCAAAACAACAGGATTCACTCTGTACAGGGAAAAAAAACAATCACCAAAATAGTCTGAGTCACCAACAAATAAATAAGCAAGCAACACCAAAAGCAAGACCTAAAAAAAGAATACGAGAATCAGTATCCAGCTTCCTATATTTATTACCTAAAATGTACAGTTTTCAACAAAAACATATGAGACATACGAAGAAAAGGAAAGTGTCACCGATACATAAAAAAAAAGGCAAGTAACAGAAACTGTCTGGGAGAGAGCCCAGATGAAAGAAATAAAAGAAAAAGACTTCAAAGCAGACACAATAAAAATGTACAAAGAACTAAAAGAAACCATGCTTAAAGAAGTAAAGAAAACTATGATGACAATGTTTCATCAAATGGAGAATATCAAGAAAGAGATACAAATTACCTCTGTTAAACAGAACCAAACTGAAATTCTGGATTTGAAAAGTACCATAACGAAGATGAAAATTTTGTGATAGGGGCTAAAAAACAGATTTAAACTGGAAGAATAAAAAGTGAATTTAAGGACCTATTGATAGAGATTGTATAATCTGAAGACTAGGGGAAAAGTGAACAGAGCCTTCAGAGAACATAGGACAACAGTAAGCATACCAATATAAATGTAATGGGAATACCAGAAGGAAAGGAGAGAGTAGAAGGACTAGAAAAACATCTTTGAAGATTTAATGACGGAAAAATTCCCAAGTATGATGAAAACCATGAATCTACATACGCTAAGCCCAACAAACTCCAAATAGAATAAAAACAGAAATCCACACCCAGACATACAGTGAAAATGATGAAAGCCAAAAAAAAAAAAAAAAAAAAATTAATAAACAGAGATAAAATCTAGAAAGCAGCAACAGAAAAAGGACTGGTCATGTGTAAGGGAATCTCAATAAAATTAACACCCGACTTCTCATCAGAATCAATAAAGGCCAGAGGCAGTGGGATGACACATTAAAAACTATCCTCCATAAATAAAGGCAAAATAAAGACATTCTCTAATAAAAAACAACAGAGAGGTTGTTCCTACAAGACTTGCCTACAACATATAGTAAAGAAAGTTCTTCAGACTGAAAACAAGTGACACCAGATGCTAATTCAAATCGAGACACTCAAAAAAGAGGAAAGGTGAATATGTAATTATAAGAGACATATAACTACATATTTCCTCCCCTTCTTCTCATGTCCAATTTAAAAATAAACTGTATAAAACATTATGTATACAGTTGCACTGCCAGGCTTTCACATACAGAAATGTAACATGTTTGACAATCAGCACAAAAGAGTTAAGTGAGAGGAAAGTTGTCTTGGGGACCAGATGGTAACTCAAACCCACAAAAACAAATGAAGAGAATCAGGAATGGTGAATAAGGTTGATATAATAAACTCTCTCATATCTATATATACGTATATATACATTATATATATAATAGCACAAAACAGGTAACGTGGTGATATATGTAATACACACACACACACACACACACACACGTATATATCAGCACAAAAAAGGTAGAAGAGAATAGAGCTATATAGGAGCAACATTTCTATATCTCACTAGAATTAAGTTAGTAAATGTGAAGTCGATTCTGGTAAAATGTATGATATTTCTATGGCGACCATTAGGAAAATAACTTAAAAATGCATAGTGAAATAATTAATAGAATTAAAATGCTAAGCTAGAAAATATTCGCTTAATAAAAAAATAAAGCAAAAAAGAGAAACAGAGGAACAAAAAGACAACATGTAGAAATCAAAAATTTCAATGGCAGACATAAATCCAACCATATCAACAACATTAGATGTGAGTGGATTAATCCGATTAGAAGGCAGAGACTGGCAGAACAGATTTCAAAAATCCAAGTAAGTGCAGTTATTGAAAGACATACTTTACATTAAATGATACAAATAGTTAATGGTAAAAGAATAGAAAAACATAACATGCAAACAGCAACCATAAGAAAGCGGAAATGGCTTATAGCACTATCAGGCAAATTGAAACAAACTGTTACTGGAGATAAATAAGGACATGTTATAATGATAAACCATCAAATTATCCGGAAGACAAAACAATTATAAACATATGTGTACCTAATAGAGCTGCTTAATATACAAAGCCAAAACAAAAAGAATTAAAGGGAGAAATAGACAATTCAACAATAATAACCAAGATACTTCAACTCAATAACTTAACCTTTACCTTAAGACACTAGAAGAACAAACAAAATCCAAAGGAAACAGGAGGAAAAAATAATAACAAAAATTAGAGAAAAAAACTAATGAAATAAAGAATAGAAAAACTATAGAGAAACATCAACTAAACCAAAAGTTGGCTCCTTGAAAAGCTCAACAAAATTGTCAGACTTTAACTACATTGGTTGGGGTGGGGTGGGGTGGGGGTGGGGGGAGGAGTGGAGACCCAAATCATTACATCAGTTATAAAAGAGGGAACATTACTACTTATCTTACAAAAACACAGCAGATTATAAAGGAACACTATGAACAACTTTATGCCAACAAATATAACATAGAGGAAATGGACAAATTCCTAGAAAGACAAAAACTGCAAAAACTGACTCATGAAGAAATAAACAATCTGAACAGACCTATTATAAGAGAGTGAATTTGTAATTTAAAAACTACCCACAAAGAAAAGCCAGGCAAAGATGGATTACTGGTGAATTCTGCCAAACACTGACACAGAAATTGATACTAATTCTTTACAAACTCTACCAAAAAATGGAAAAGAAGGGAACACTTCCTTACTTATTATACGAGGCACTTATTATATTTATTATTACCCCGATTACCCAAACCAGATAAAGACATGACAAGAAAAAGACCAATACTATAGACCAATACCTCTTATGAAAAGTAAATATTCTCAACAAGGTATTAGTAAACTGAGTCCAGCAATAAGAAAAAAAAAAAAAAAAGGAATATACGCCCTGACAAATTGGGATTTTCCCCAAAGAATGCAAATCTATTTAACATCCAAAAATAAAAAGTAACATAACGTAACACCTATAAAACAGAGGGCAAAAACCACAAAGTCACTTCAATAGAAGCAGGAAAAAAACATTTGACAAAATCGAGCACCTCTAAACAACAATATCAACCACAATAAAATATCAACCACAATATCAGCCACAATAAAAACTCAACAAACTAGGGATAAAGGAAACGTCCTCAACCCGAAAGATTACCTACAAAAATCACACAATTGACATCATCCTTAATGGTGAAAGACTGAATGCTTTCCCCCTAAGATCAGGATCAAGAAAAGGATGTCATTTCTTGCCATTTCTATTCAGGATGTGTTGAAGGGTCTAGCCAGGGCAATGAGACAAGAAAAAGAAATAAAAGACATCCAAATTGAAAAGGAGGAAGTAAAACTATCTCTATTCACAGACAGCATGAACTAATACATAGAAACCTCTAAGGAATCCACTACGAACTCTCTGAACTAATAAATGAATGGAATTGATATTGAATTAATAAAAGATTAAAGGATGCAAGATCAATAAAGAAAAATTTTTTTCTATAAAGTAGCAATTAAGAAACTAGAAATGAAATGAATAAGCAATTCCATTTACAACATCAAAATGACTAAAATGTTTAAGGACAGAAGTGAAAATCTTACACTCTGAAAACTATAAAACATTGCTGAAATAAATTAAATTAAATTAAATTAAATTAAATTAAATTAAATTAAATTAAATGGAAAGGTATCCTATGTTCATGGATCAGAAGACTTCATATTCTTAAAATGGCAATATTCCCCAAACTGATCTATAGATTCAAAACAATCCCTATCAAAATGCCACCTGGCTTCTTTACAGAAATTGAAGAAACTGATCCTGAAATTCATATGGAAATTCAAGGAACTCAGAATAATAATTTTTTAAAAAATGAAGAAAAAAAAGAAAGAAAGAGGAAAGGAAAGGAGAGGAAAGGAAAGGAAAGGAAAGGAAAGGAAAGGAAAGGAAAGGAAAGGAAAGGAAAGGAAAGGAAAACACCCTTTGTAACACAGTCTGGTACTTTCTTAAAAAGGTACTTTCTAAAAAGGGGCACCTAGGTGGCTCAGTCAGTTGAGTGTCCAACTCTTGACTTCAGCTCAGGTCATGATCACAGGATTATGGGATCAAGCCCTGCATTGGGCTCTACACTGAGCATGGAGCCTGCTCTCTCTCTCTCTCTCTCTCTGCCCCTCTCCCTTGTGCTCTATCTATATATAAAATAAATTAAAATTAAAAAAAATTTTTAATGTTTATTTATCTTTAAGAGACAGAGAGAGACAGAGCATGAGCAGGGGAGGGGCAGAGTAAGAGGGAGACACAGAATCTGAAGCAGGCTCCGGGCTCCGAGCTGTCAGCACAGAGCCCGACGCGGGGCTGAAACTCACAAACTGTGAAATCATGACCTCAGCCGAAACCAGACGTTTAACCAACTGAGCCACCCAGGCACCCCTAAATTAATTTTTTTAATGTAAATACATACTTACTTTATGATCCAGCCACTCCACAGCTATCTGTTTATCCAAGAATTAAAAGAAAATGGTCCATAAAAACACTTGTAAACAAATATTCACAGTGGCTTGATAGTATAGCTCAAAACTGGAAACCCAAATGTCAATCCATAGGCGAACAGATAAACTGGATTATCCACGCAATGGTATACTACTCAGCAATAAGAAGGGATAACCTAAAAATACACACAAGAACATGGATGTGTATCTCAAAATAACTATAAGTGAAAGACAAATGAGAATATACACTGTACACGGGATGCTTCCATATACACAAGACTCTACACAATGGACACCAACTGAATAGCAGAAAGCAGATCAGTGGTCCCTGAGGAGGGGAAATGCTGGGAGGGACAGGGGAGAGGCTACAGGGTCCACAAGGACAGTTGGCAGGGGGTAATGGACATGTTCATTATCTTGATTGTGGTGGTGGCTTTACTGGTGTGTTCACGCATCAAAACTTCTCAGATTGTATATTTCACACACGTCCAGTTTAGCATATGTTAATTTGATTTCCTTGAAGCTATAATCAGTTGACTGATTAAGCATACTCAGTGGGGCAGTACCACACTTCTGATACAAAGCCCTGCTTCAGCTCTGCCACCCACCAGTGATGGCCCAACAGTTTCTAAAGAAGTCAGGGCTGAAGAGAGAAGCACCCAACATGTTCTCTCCTCCCTTTGGAAGAAGGAAGGCGGTACACCTCTCCTCATGTTGTCTGGGACCCCCGCACAATGAAACAGGACCCTCATCATTAGCAGCGTCACGAACCTCAGGTGCGTCGTGGTGGCTTTGAGTAAGGTTTCTAAATTCTTTGACATTGATAGGTGCAGTCTGTCCCCACCCCCCCTTAAATCTGGTTGCACTGGGTGACTGCTTCAACCAACATGGCACAGTGGAATCAATGCTCTGTGGTTTCACAGGCTGAGACAAAAAGGCTGGGCAGCACCAGGCGGGTTTGCTGGAACTCATGCACTTGCAGCCCCGACTAGCCACGGAACAAGCAGAATACCACCATAATGTGAGGCGGCCAAGTCACAGGCAGAGGCCATGTGTAGATGCTCTGGTTGATCCTCCTCGAAGTGATTCACTCTCAGTGCCAGATGTGAGCAAAGGGGCTTCCTGATCACTCCAGCCCGCCCCCGACCCCGTCTCCCCCCTTCAAATCTTCCCCAGGCTGGAGGCTCAGACACCATGGAGCAGATAACAAGCTATCTTCTCCATGTCCTGTCTGAACTCCTGACCCAAGGAATCTGTAAGTATATTAAAAAGGCAGTTTCAAGCCACTAAGCTTCAGGGTAACTTGTTACACAGCAATAGTGACTGATGCAGAGGTAAATGGAGTAATTTCTTGGGTTTCTCCCGTGCCAACCTAGGTATGGTGCCAACTCCTATGCCCTGCTATGCTTCCAAAGCCCAAAGTGCCTACCTATATTACTTGTGCCAACCTGCACTTAGGGGCCTGGGTACTCTACAAGAACACCGTTCCAAAGCACTGCTCTTAGAATAGTCTTTCACGTAGGCATGGCCCCCCAGCATGAACAGAACTTCTTTCCTGCACTACCCTCGGAGAATGGAGAGGAAAGATAAAAAGGGCATTGCACTTTACAGACCCCTTGGCAAAGGCCACCCCTGGAGTCTGACCCAGGAGAAAAAGGCAGAGATTGGCAAAATGATCTGTGCCACCTAAGGGGCCATCTGAGGCTGTGCCCTTTTCGGACAACAGAATGTCTCTTTGCCTTTGGGGACCATACGACATGTGGGGTGCTTCTATCACAAGCCTTCCACTGCTTCTGCATGCTGACTGTGTTATGTGGGCAAAATGGACTCAACTCTTCAGAGTGATTGGTCCAGGGCAGGGCATGTGACCCAAGCAGGATCGTGTGAGTCCCTTTATGAAATCTGAGGTGACTCAGTTCCTGGGCAGGAAGAGCTACATGCGATGCGGCTGCCGGGGTTTCCTTTGCTACTGTCAGGGAAGACCTGCTGAGATTGGAGCCCCATGATAGGAAACAGAGGCAAGAGACAGCAGGAGAAAGCAGCAAAGTCCCACCACACATATCACTGAAAACCCAGGTTCCATCCATGAGTGACGCCTGAAAGGCTTTCCACATAAGCTAATAAATTCCTTTTTCTTTTTTGCTTAGTTTGAGATAGAAAGAGACCCGATCAATGCTGCGCTCCTCCTGCCTCTAATTCCTAAAGGCTCCTCCATGTTTATTGGGCTGTAATGGGAACCATGTAGTTTGGCAGTGATGGAAGGAACTGAGCACTTAAAGAAGGGTAAAATGCCTCCAGAGACATGTCGAGTAACAAGTTGCTATGGCTTAGGTCAAAGACGTTGCTGCCCGCACCCCAATGTTTATAGCAGTTCTATCAACAACAGCCAAATTATGGAAAGGGCCCAAACGTCCACTGACTGATGAATGGATTAAGAAGATGTGGTGTGTATATATACATATATGTATATGTATATGTATATGTATATGTATATGTATATGTATATATGTAATGGAATACTACTTGGCCATAAAAAAAGAATGAAATCTTGCCATTTGCAACACCACGGATGGAACTACAGAGTATTGTGCAGAGTGAAATGTCAGTCAGAAAAAAGACAGATATCATACAATTTTACTCATATGTGGAATTTGAGAAGTACAACATAGGGGAAGGGAAGGAAAAAGAAGATAAAAACAGAGAGGGAGGCAAACTAGAGAAAAAATACAGAGTTCAAGCTTAAATACGAAGAGCAAACTGATTGCTGGAGGGGAGGTGGGTGGGGGATGGGCTAAATGGATGATGGGCATTGTTGGGATGAGCCCTGGGTGTCATATGTAAGAAATGAATCACTGGGTTCTACTCCTAAAGCCAAGACTACACGGTATGTTAACCAACTGGTATTTAAATTAAAATAATAATAATAATAATAATAATAATAATAAAATATCTTGGTTATATTTAGAAAAAAAAGGAGGTTAAGAGGAGATAACGGATGTAATGTGACTGACATGATGCCAGGTGTGTGGCTGATGTCCTCTGTGTCCCCAAGGACCAGAACACAGTGTGAGCTCCCACAGACCCTCTTGCACGTGAGGCTGCCTTCTGGGCCAGGAGTTAAACCTGGCGCCCAGCCACACACACCTGACGAGGCCACACCCGGGAAACCGTCTTGCCCACACATAAGAGCATCCACTAAGGCAGCCCCATTATCACAGATCTGATCTAGACAATTACTCCGTTTTATGAAAAATACAGAAGCAACCACCAAGTACATTCTGAGAAGCTAGTACATCTCCCGCCAAAAACTTCCCTCTACAGAAGGATTCGCTCCAGATTTCCTTTAAATGGTAAGCTCATGTACTTAATTTAAAATTTGCTTCATTTTGCCAAAATCTCACTTTTTAAACAACTTTTCAGTGACACCTATTACCGAGAACATCACACTCCCGGAGGAGAACAACCTCTACTTTTTTTTCCCCCCACATGCACAGACGAGTCACACCCACACACATACGCACCACAAAATGTTTTATAGTGGAGCCTTGTCAAAAAGTTATTATAAAACATTTTATTTTATCTGGCAGCCAGAAATGATGTTCAGCTGTCTGGAACACAGGCTGCTAGAGGCTGCTTGTCACAGACGACTGGAAGGGCAGGGAGGGACGGAGAAGACTGGACAGAATCTCCAAAGAGAAAGCAAGTGGCCATTGTTCACACTGTCAGAGTCTCAGGCTTCCTCAAGAGAGCACCGTGTCTCTCACGTGGCCTGTAATTAAATCAGAATTACATTCTTCCTGCAATTTGCAAGTTTCCTTCTTTTTTTGCTATTGCTAACTGCTTTCCCTTTTTAGGTAGTTACTGGTACATCAGAACTCCAAGTAACTATTCTTTAATACAGTTAAAACTGGAGTATCTTCAAGAAGTCTGTATTGTCAGCATCAGAATCATGAAAAAAAAAAAAAAAAGTCATGGGAAATAAAAACAGAATCCTGGCTTAGCTATCCAACTTTGTTCTGGCTTCCCCTCCCAGTCTGCTCTCTCCACTGGATGATCTGGTGTGAGATCCCTGTGGGAGCCTGACTGGGCAGCAGGAAAATCCACCCCCGGGGGACCCAGGGGCAAGTCTCATTTACCTGGATACACATCTTGGGTGCTGGTCAGAAGAGGTGAGGAAACCACACTGGGTTTAGGGCCACCAGTCCCTGCTTTTGTTTCCTCCCGAGTCATTGTGTCCCCAAATCTAGCAATTATTTGGTCTCTACCGCCAACAGGGCGTTTTGTGGAAGAACACTGATTTTTTTTTTTTTTTTTTTTTTTTTTTTACAACACAGGTGTCCCAAAGGAAAGTAAATTTTTAATCACATGATGCCCATTTTCTACCATGGCTAAAAGCCGCATGCCAACAGAACTTCCCCCCTGATGCTGCTGTCCCCACAGCCCAGGGGATCACACCGGCCGTCCGCCAGGGAGAGTACCTTGGCGACAATCACATGGGGAGACACGCCTGCTCAAGGTCACGCAGTACATACGCATTTTGAGCCAGGCCTCAAGTTCAGGGCTGCCTGACCCCAGGCTCTGCACTTAGTCTCCTGGCTGCCATGAGCCCCTCTCCATATTTCCAGACCAATTCCTGCCGGCCGAATGAGATTTCCAGGCCCTACGGGTTCCCGGGCACGCTGGCAGTGTACAAAGAGACATGTGATGGGAATGGTTCCCCTTCTCTGGAATCATCTCTTCAGCACACCCACTCAAGTCCTGTCATGTTCAAGGCCTAGCTCAAGCCTCACACCCCCCCACCCCACGCTCCTGTGAGCATTCCCAAATCCCCCTTCCCATCCCATCAGTGCCCACCTTGGGTTGGGTAACCGGATTCCGTGCAGCTTAGCCCGCTTCTTTAAGCTCTTTTCGCCATGTTCCCCGCCATCCACCACTGCATCCCTTGAGGGCCTGGTACTCATGGGATGACATGAACACAGAGGAAGAGGAAATGTGTTTGGGGCGTCCCCGGAGGGGCTCTCAAATGGAATTCCTAAACACTTCACGAGGTATGGGTCATATGACACTGGAGAAAAGAGTAACTGTACTGTTCTCAGCCTTGAGACAATCAAGTGAAAAATCTCCGCCTTTGTACGGGATGGACAGAGACCCAAAAACCCTACCAGAGCCAGGTCTGAAAGGTGACAGGGTGGGGAAACAGTGGCATCTGGGACAGACAACCTGCTGGCAAGGGACACCACTTCCCCTAAGGGCCTGAAACGCAGATGCTCACATCCCTAGAATAGCCAAGATATCACTCGTCGCTGGAAAATGCATATTTATACTGAAAGAGACAGTTTTTCAAACTCAGAGACAAGCCAACAAGGCCCCTGACAGAAATTAATTGAGGGCCTCAGCCTCAATGCTGCTCTGAACACTCCACACCAACAAAATGATTAACTGCTTCACAGAAAGGGGACCATCAGTCCAAATATGACTCAGACAAGACCCTCTGGGACAGAGAAGGCATGAAACACAAATGCTCAGCTATCCCCGCTGTCGACTGTCAGCTCCACACAAGGAAAAGACACAGTGTCAAGGTCAGGAGGTTGGAGACAGTCGAGGGAAATCAAAACTCACCCAAAAGCAGAATCAGAAAAGTAGCAGCCGGCCTAGGCGGTGATGGGTAACGGTTTATTTTCTGGGAGAAAATTGTAGTTCATTAAATGCTGACATAAAGAAGGCTCATTCCCTTTGTGAGAGCCCAGAAGGCCAAGTATGGACTCCCTAAGGGGTCCGTGGGGACATGGCCTAGAAGCTCCATCTCTAAATAATGGCTGTCTCCTTGCAGAGAAGAAAAGCCCCTTTACCCCTGACCCAGGCCCTGAGCATCCCTGGGCCTGGGGAAATGGCATCAACACCCCAGCAGACATGGGCGAGGTCTCTCTGGGTCCCCTGCTGGGGGCTCTGGCCCTTCAGAGCTGGTCCCAGGTCCCATCCACACCACCATCACAGCTGCCCACCAGTGATGCCCGGTATTTTCTGCTCAACTGAGTAGGAACACTATCAGCTTTATTGGGCTTTTCCCCTATGGCCCACTGTCCAGCTCTGTCCAAACACAGTGACAGGGAATTTGATCTACGACTTGCTAATGGATTGAGAAAGGTACAAGAGCTCCTTCGGCCTGAAGGCATTTTGTGCAACCCCATACCCGTTCCAGCAAGCAAATTCCCTGTCTGTTCGTGCACAAGAAATTGCCCGTTGCTTTGAAAGAAGGCTGTGCAAAATGAACCCACTGCATTCGTGGCTGGAAAGCACCCAAGAAAACTGGGCAGCAGATGTCCTGATGAGACACTTTTTTTTTTTATTTCTTTCTTTTTTTTTTTTTGCTGGGCTTTTCCATGAGAAATTAGTGTACTGAAAAGGCTAGACCTTTCTGCAGGGTGGGGAATGCAACCCTAAAGTCATTTCTGAAAAAGACCAAACAGTTGCTCCAAACACATCGTCTGTTCCCCCTTCCCTTTCCCTGTGTCGGACTTCCTGGCCCGAGAGTCTGCCTGCTGGGAGGGAAGCCCGGGCGTGCTCCTTCACTCAGTCACACATTCTCTCCCACTCTCTCCCTTGGAGGGAACATGAACCATGAACACTGCTGATTCAAAAATCAGACACTTCTGCGGGAGTTGGCAAGACCTGGATCTCCACCCCCACCACCCCTGGAACATCAAGTCAGCGCCTCCTCGGGGCCATGCGCTCACTCGGCCGCCTGGGCCACGCCTTCTGGGGGGCCACAGTCCCTCCTCCAGCCTCAGGGCTGGACCGGCTGCCAGGAGCTTCCTTGAGCCACCTGGACAGCCCCAGCCAGCGTGCACTTTAAATAATAAACTATGCATTCTTGATCCGTCTGCAGCTCGAAGCAGATTTTCCTATTTAAGCTGGAGGCCTTCTCTGCTTTGAGTTACCCAGGAGGGGCGGGTGTGTGTTGCATAAGAGCCCAGGAGACAACTGGGGAAAGACAACACTTCTCTTCCGATCCCTCTGCTTGGTGGAGCCGCATGTGGGAAAAAGGATTCAGACACACACGCACAAAAAAATACCCTGGTATCCTTTTTTTTTTTTTTTTCTTGGCGCTGGAATTTCAGATTTTCTTTCTCAGTCAAGTACTGGGAATATTCAAGAAGAGGACTGATGTGCGTGTCCCATACTAGTTTTCCTGTGTTCTCTCAGAGAATATGTTCAAAAGACAACTGACAGAGGAAAACAAAGAATTACTAAATAGAGGCTGCAATGCTCAGCCTTACAGGAGAAACACATTTGTGAAATGTTTCATAGAGACACTGGAAATATATTTATGATTGTGGTAGGGTGGAGAATGCACCCCCCCCCCCCAAAGATGTCCACAGCCTGATCCCTGGAACATGTGAATGTTAACTTACATGGTAAAAGGGGCTTTGCAGATGGGATTAAGTTAAGGACCTTGAGACGGGGAGATTATCTGGCATTACCCATGTGGGCCTGATGTAATGACACATGTTATTATATAAGGGAAACAGACAGAGGTTTGACAAAGAAGAGAACCATCAGAGGGATGCTGCATGAGAAAAACTCCACTGCCCATTGCTGGCTTTGAAGATGAAGGAAGGGGCTGGGAGCCAAGGAATACAGGCGGCCTCTAGAAGCTGGAAGAGGCAAGGAAACGGATTCTCCCCTAGAGCCTCCAGAAAGAATGAAGGTCTGCTAACATCTTGACATTAGCCCAGTGAAACAGATTTTAGGCTTCTGACTTCCATAACTGTAAGAGAATATATTTGTGTTGTTTTAAGCCACTAAGTTTGTGGTAATTTGTTACAGCGGCAATGGGAAAGTAATACATGTGTCTTCTAGCCAGAGGGCCTTGGACGCAACTAAGACAAACAGTGGACAGAGATGAGGGTGATATTCAGAACACAGACAAAGCACCTCAGGATTCCAGAAAACTAAGTGAGGCAATTAGGATGGATTTCCTGGAATAGGTAGCCTCTAAGGTGGGCCTTCAAAAATATGACGGGTGTTCAAGAGCAGTACAAAGACAGACACAAAGGGGTCATTCCATACAGTTCCATAAGCCAAAGTAGACCTTTTGGTCACAGTAGGCCCTGTGACCAAACAATTCATAATCTAGTTTGAACCACAAGAAATAATAACTATTTTATACATCAAGTAAGGGGGGAACCTTGATGCACTGAAATTTGGAAACCGAGACAAAATTTGCTAGGAAAACAAAATTCACCAACATTGATCCCATTAGCAATACAAAATGTACATCAACTTTTTTATAGAAGAAACAGGGAAAGTTATAAAGGAACTACAGTCCCAGGAAAGCACCGGGCTGAGATGGTTCCAAAGATGATTCTACCAAGCCTTCCCAGACCAGACGGCCTCAACGATGCATAAATCATTCCAGAGCACTGAAAACAAAGGAAAGCTTCTACACTAGCACGCGTACACGTGCACACACACAAGCGCACACACGTGCATGCACACACACACACACACGAATGACAGAGCAACATCACATACAAATATGGATGCAAAAAGCCTAAACAAAGCATTAGCAAATAACAATAACACTTTAAGGAAATAATACACTACAACCAAGTGAGATTTATACCAGGAATTCAAGGTTGGTATAATTTACATAATACACCATATTAGTACATCTAAGAATAGTCACATGTATCCCTGTCTCCCCAGTGCTGTAAAAGCCTTTAGAAAATCAAACATCCATGTCTGATTTTAAAAAGCACACTCACAGGGGCACCTGGGTGGCTCAGTCAGTTAAGCATCCAACTTTGGCTCAGGTCATGATCTCATGGTTCGTGAGTTCGTGCCCCGCGTCAGGCTCTGTGCTGACAGCTCAGAGCCTGGAGCCTGCTTCAGACTCTGTGTCTTCCTCTCCCTCTGTCCCTCCCCTGCTTGCACTCTGTGTCTCTCTCTCTCTCTCTCTCAAGAATAAACATTAAAAAAAATTTATAAAGTATACTCACAGGACAAATCTGAGACCATCTGTGCATTAAAAAAATATATAAGTAAATAAATGAGTATCCATAGACTAAAATAAGAATTTACAAGCCCACATCAATATAAATAAATGGGGAAGAAGAGGATTAAAAATGTGGAGGAAATAACGGACTCAGAAAAGCACCATTTTGAAGCCCCCACGATAATAATTGAGTCTGGAGAATCAAGAGATGCTAAAACTAGTGAGCGAAAGTCTGATGAAGGACAGGATATTCACATGGCACCTGGGTGGCTCAGTCGGTTAAGCATCTGACTTCGGCTCAGGTCATGATCTTGTGGTTTGTGGGTTCAAGCCCCGTAGCAGGCTCTGTGCTGACAGCTCAGAGCCTGGAGCCTGCTTCGGATTTTGTGTCTCCCTCTCTCTGTACCCCTCCCCTACTCACTCTCAGTCTCTCTCTCTCAAAAATAAACATTAAAAAAAAAAATTTTTTTTTAAAGAACAGAATATTCACATAGTCTCAGAAATATCCCACAAAATTTTGCTAATTGTATATGTAAAGATCAAAACCTTACATCAGATTCACCTAGAAACACAACCTGAACCAAATAGTAAAAGCTGACATCCCAATAACGGGATAAACTGCCAGCATGGGCCTCCTGATTAGATGCGCTGAGAAGAACACAGTATCACGTTGGTGGTATTCCTGCCAAAAATGCATAACCTGTGCCCAATCATGAAGAAACAACAGACAAGACCAAATTTAGAGACCTCTGACCAAAAAAAAAAAAACAAAACAAAACCTAGGCTATACTTGTGTTTTTGAAAGAAGCATGAAGATTAGGAGAGACAAATACTAAGTAACTGACCCTGACTGGAGGAGACTAAGACACAACAACTAAACACAACACGTGTGACTCTAGATTGGATTCTGGAGCAAGAAAAGAACACCAAACACCATGGCTTAAAGACCTCATTGGGACTACCAACAAAAATCAAATATAAATTGTACTTTAGATAATGGCATTGTGTCAATGGTTCATATCCCAAGTCTGATAGCTATACGATGGTTAGTAAGAGTTGTTTGAAGATACAAATGGAAGTATTTATAGGTAAAAGGATACGATGTCTGCAAATTACCCTCAGGTGGTTCAGGGGGGAAAACTGTGTGTAGGGGAGAGAGTGCTGAGGAGGGTGGCAGGAAGGAACAGGGGGAGGCATCAAGGGAGGACAAGAGGAAGGGGGGTGAGAGAGAGAAAGAGAGAAAGAGAGAAAGAGAGAAAGCAAGCTACAGAGCGAGTAGACAAAGTGTTAATGATCAGTGACTGTGAGTAATGGGTACACCAACACTCTTTGCAACTATATCAAAAGAAGCAGCTAACAAAAATATGGAGGAATACAAGAGGGCAGGGATAGCAGAGCAAACAATTTTCAGTCTGGATGGCTGGAGACGGGGAGTCAGAACACTGGGAATTAGGCCGGTGCAAGTGGGCATTGTCAGACAGGGACTTGGCTGGGAAACACCAACTTCCAGAGAGCAGGTGGTGACAGTAGTCGGCCAGCAGAGACGTGTAGATGGATCAAAGGAAAGACGAAGGGCTCAAGACACAGTCTGGGAAGAGAGTAGTGGAGCAGGGTGGACCAGATAAGGACCCCAAGGCAGTGAGAAAAAGGAAGGGTGGCAGTGAGCACAGGTACACCCTGGCAAGTGCTGGCATGTGGAGGCCAGGAGAGCGGACGAGGGGCGAGCATTCCTTGCCGGCAATGTGTCCATGATGCTGGGAAAATACAACTGAGAAAATGAACTAGGCTTGGGTTCTGAGGGGGACACTTTAGTTCCACTGACCGCATCTGATCCCAGAGGTAAAAGGAAACCGGAGAACAGTAAAAGAAGGCTGGGAAGGCCATACCAGAGGTCAGCAGGTGGGCAGGTAGTGGGGGAGGCATGACTCCCCCCCTCCCCCCATGTATCAGATTCCAATCTCAGGAGCAATGTGCCACTCAACAACCCCCCAGCCCTGGTTTGGACACCCCTCACTTGATGTTGGTGAAGTCACAACATCAGTCTGGTGGCTTGGTTCTCACTCCCTTCTTTTCTCCCTCTACCCTGCCCAGCAAGCACCACTGGGAATGAGAACATCCTTCCAGTCTGAAACCCCTAGGTTAGCACAGGAGGAAGGGGTGAAGTGAGGACGGAGGGCCCACTTCCCTAGAGCACATCCAGAATGAGACCGGTCATCAGTCTGCCATTCGAGTGTCCGCAATCATCTCCTGGAATGTTGGCTCCATGAGGGCAGGGACCAGATAAGGTCTCTTGTTTACTACAGGATGCCCAGCGCCCACAACTGGGCCAGACACACAGTCTCAAATAAACATCGGTCAAGCGATTAAATTCCCGCCTTGGATAACAGGGCCTGTTACAAGTTTTAAGGCAGAGACCCAAGAATAAAATATGTTCAAGCCAATTTGTAGGAAATATCCACACAGTCACTGAAAGCTTAAAAGCAAAAGAATATTTACACGGAGACTCATTCAGACACTGCCTCCAGGCCTGGCTTGCCCATTTTCCCTGAGTCTCCATTGGTCAGCCCAGAATCAGAGCCTCCAGAGGGGACCGCAAGAGCACGGGTGAGTCCCCCAGGCAAGACGGCCTTCCCTCCCAGTTGGCCTTCACCAAGCCTCCAGGAGGCCCTTGTGTGCAATGATCTGTCCACTCCTTTGGAGATCTTGGGGCTTCTTTTGCTGAATGACCAGAATTTTTTAAAGAAGGAAGGATGGAGGAGGGAAGGGAAGAATATACCACAGGTCAGCTGATTATTCCGGTGGGAAGAATTTTTTTAACTGAACATATAGGAATTTTTAGAAGGTAACAAGCTTTCTTTAACTATTAATATTTTTAAATGCTTAGGGGTCCCTCCCACTACATGCTGCCTCCCAGTCAGAACACCTGCAGGGTCTCTTCTGGTATCCTCCCTGCAGCACCCCATGTCACCCCAATTTCTGCTACCACTGTGATGGTCAGCTTGTGCCAACAGCGCCCCTCCTCAAGCATATGGCCCTGGCCTCTCCTTTTTTGCAGGCTCTTATACCTAAGAAGCCTGCCTGGCCTACACAAGAGCAGTTGGAAATCTGGGAGACAAGAAGTGCTGGGTAACATCCAAGCTCTGCCCCATCTGCATCCTTGAGATCACTCTGGATGCTTCCATGCACTTTTCAGAGTTGCTGCTGTAGGAACCACGCCCCCGCTGCCTGCAGCAGTCCCCTTGGCACACTCACCTTCCACTGGATTTTCCATTGGATTTCAATGGAAGTTTTGCTCCTCCCGGTCTCTCTCTCCTGCTTCCTGGGACTCCTCCCTTTCTCAATCTAACCACCTATACTCAAGCCCTCATCTGACGCCTGGATTTTAGAGAACCCACTCTATGGACCTTTTCCATAAAGAGAAGACACCTTATGTTTTAAGAATACTTTCTACTCAATGAAAGTCCATTGGCATTAGCTCATTTAACTCCTAGCACCCGGGTGAAATGAAGATACTGAGAAAAATATTACCTCTATTTTACAGATGAGGAAGCATAGGAGTAAGAGCAATTAACAGGGAAGCAGTATCAGATGCTGCCCAAAGCTGCCGGGCCCCATCCCCCTGGCTGCGTTCACTCCCAGGCCACATGGACGGGCAGTGTCCATTTTACAGCATCTTACAGGCTCCAAATCCACAGAGTTATACAGCCTCAGGGAATAATAATGGCAATAATTATAATAATAGTATAATGATGATGATGATTTTATAGAGCAATATTACTGGGTTTTAATTTTATTCTTTCCAAAGTGATTACCAAGCATCCTCCTGCTACCCAAACAGCCCCGACAAAAACCCATAAGACTTCTTCAGTCATTTGTCTTAAAAAGAAATAAAAATGAGATCAAAGGCATTCGGATGAACACATGGTTCACATAAAGCAAATGGCAGGATTGGAGATTGCCCCTCGAGCTTGTGAGAACTCAGTCAGAACACAAGAGCAAATGCAAAACCAATTATTACTAAACACTCAAGATGCCAAAGGGGCCCCATGGGCTTTTCTAAGAAAGCTCTGAAGTACAAGAAACACTTATCTGGTGATCTCCAAAGTGCCCCCTAGGAGCATCAGGCAGCCAGGAGATGTGGATGTGGGTCCCCAGCCTAAACAGAGGCAGAGGGTCTGTCTGACCCCCTGGCCTTCCAGGGCAGATCCTTGCCCAGTCTAACACGGGTGCCAGATCCCTCCAGAGCAGGTCGTGGGTACACATCAGAAATGCCACAGGTGGCCCAGGAAACACTCTGCCAGGTCGTTACAGGAGCTCCTTTTGGCCCAAGGGAATAAACTCAAGTTCCAGAGAATATGAAAATCATGGAGGATCTTCTTCAAACAACACTGACCAAGGAGATAGCACTTCTATTCGGTCCATGAAAAGCAGTGAGTGACTCCGGTGTGCTGATTTACTAGGTATTAATGCAGTTTTTTTCTAAAGCTACTGTCATAAGGCAGCCTTTGTGTTCCTTTGCCACGGGCATTCTGGTGGGCCCAAAGCAGAAGCCGCCTGGGCATAGCTGCCATTCCAGGCTGTAGTTTCAGAAAACTAAGCTCCCTAAATGAATAACAGTAGGGGAAGGAGTGCCCTGGAGACCAGGGGCAGGGGCCGAAGCAGCAAGAGCAAAAGGGGAGGCTTCTATGAGCAGCAGGGAGGCACCTCACACTTGTGGCCCCCAGGGGGTGGGTCCCAGCAACCCCACGGCCCCTCTGAAGGGTCCCTGTCATCAAGGATGGCACAGAGATGCTGGGAAATTTCATACCTGGGACAGTTAACGAGAACCTAGCAGACATCAGGCCCAAATATTGGCCTAAGGGTGAGGGGCCAGTGTTACACTTGCTACCGTGAGATAAGAGATGTGGCTGGGGCCCCGGAGTGGCAGGACACCTGCACCCACAGGCACAGGGAAATTGGGAGAAATTTGTCTCCGTACACAGCCCTGAATTCCAGTGGAATGTCGGGTAGAGTCTCGGATACAAACTGCCCCCGCCTGTGCTACACACAAATACATGTCACTCTCAAGGTTTTCCTAAGGAAAAACGTGAAAGTAGAAATCACATTGGGACTGGTGAAAATGTCCTGGGGCATCTGACAGAAGCGCATGTAAAATTACTCAGTAGAGATTTTTCCATAACCCAACATATAGAGCACACCTGCAGAGGATGGGGCAGTGGGGTACATAGATGTCTACACTGAGCACAGTATAAAATTAGAATCCACATAGAAAATGGTCCAGTGTAAGTGTGAGTGGGCCAATATGACAAACAGCAAGATCAACATCCCAAGAAATTCAGAAGGTGGAATAATTCAAAAGAGACTTCAAATACTTATGGTAAGGGATGTCTGGGTGGCTTAGTCTGTTAAGCGTCTGACTTCGGTTCAGGTCATGACCTTACAGTTCATGGGTTCCATCTCCACATCAGGCTCTGTGTTGACAGCTCAGAGCCTGGAGCCTGCTTTGGATTCTGTGTCTCCCTCTCTCTCTGCCCCTCCCCTGCTCACACTTTCTCTCTCTCTCTCAAAAATAAACATTAAAAAATAATAGTAATTAGGAAAAAATTACCAATCTGATAAAGGGAAGGGTAAAATCATAATGAAAGAACAGGGCACTATGAAAAATATAAGGCAGAACTGGAAAAGAGTCAAAATGTAACTTCCAGAAGTCTAGATTCTAAACACTAAAACTGAAAACTCAGTGGTTCGATTAAATGGAGATTAGACCCTATTTAACAGAAATCTGGTGAACTGGAAGACCAATGAGAAGAAATAATCCAGAATACAGAAGAGACCTAATAGGTTAAAAAAAAAAATGGGGCTCCTGGGTGGCTCAGTTAGTTAGGCGTCCAACTTCAGCTCAGGTCATGATCTCACAGCTCATGAGTTTAAGCCCCATGTTGGTCTCTGTGCTGACAGCTCAGAGCCTGGACGCTGCTTCAGATTCTGTGTCTCCCTCTCTCTCTGCCCCTCCCCTGCTCGTGCTCGCTCTCAAAAATAAATAAACATTTTTTTAAAATTAAAAAAACAAAACCAGAGGAAAGAACAGGAAGGTGCACATCTACTGAGTAGGAGTTCCAGGAGGGGAATGAGCTGATCACAGAGAAGAGGCCCCTAAGATGGAGGCTGGGCCTCTCTCAGAACTGACAGAAGCTATGATTTCTCACATCCAACAATCACAGTGGGTCCCAAATGGGATAAATATGGAAAAAATCTGCCATAGATATACTATAAACACAAAGATAACATGATTTAACCTGCAGAGAGAAAAGACAGGTTACTTGCACAGAATCTAAATTTGAATGGACAGAAGACCTTCTGTAGCAAAAACAGAAGTCAGAAGACAGTGGAATAATATCTTCAACGTGTTGATGAGAGTTAAGGCTAAACCTAGAGTTCCATATTCAGCTAAATCATCACCAAGAGTGTAGGTGAAATCAGGGCAGTTTGGGAAAAACAAAGATAATAATTTAACCCTCGCCAAGATTAAAAAATAATAAACAAACAAAAAAGCAGAAACAGACCCATAAATACAGAGAACAAACTGATGGTTGCCAGAGGGGAGGGAGTGGAAAGTGAAGCAAAGTGGGCAAAGGGGAGAGGGAGATACAGGCCTCCAGTTCTGGAACAAGTCACAGGAATCAAGGGCACAGCATAAGGAATGTGGTCAATGATGCTGTAATAGCTACATTAACAGAACATGGCATAACATATTAACTTGTCAAATCACTAAGTTGTACACCTGAAACTAATGTAACATTGCGTGTCAACTATACCCCCAAAAACTAAAAGTAAAACACAATTTTTTTAAAAAGGAGTTATTTCCAGAAGGATCTTAGACACAGAAAAGTAGGCTGCAAGAAATAATACTGATTAAATTGGCAAATATATAAATAAATCTAAGTAACTCTAACTGTAAAAATATATAATGTGAAAGTTTATAATCTACTCCACATCCATGGAAGAAAGAAGGGGGAATTGAGAATATCTGGTGAAATCAAAAGAAAGAAAAACAACAAAAAGATACAGAAGCAAAGAAAAAGCATAGTATTGTCAATCGAAAACAAAATATAAGGTGGTGGAAATAAACCTAATTATAAATCAGTAACACCACAAATGTAAAAACACTAACATTGCCAATGAAAAGACAGATATTCTCAAACTGGACATTTTTTTAAAAAATTAGGACACATAATACTTTTAAGAAACATATATAAGCCGCCGTTATGGAGAAAGCCTGAAAATAAAAGGAAAAGGAAACATTAGGCAAACATTGACCAAAATAGAAACTCTGACAGTATTAATATTATGTAAAAATAGCTAGGACGCCAAAAGCTTTACTAGGGATAAAAAAAACCAAAAAGGCCCATTACATGATAGTAAAAGGAATAACTCACCAGGAATACAGCTCCTACACCTGAATACGTCAAACACTATCACCTCATAACATAAAGTGAAAAATTGATAGATTTGAAAGGTGAAATTGGCCAAACCACAAAAGTTATGAGACTTTTTAACATACCTCTTGGTAAAACAAATACATCAAGCCAGCCAAAAATAATGAGGACAGGATGATTTGACATCACAACAGTTAGAGCTAATGAACACATATACAGAACACTGTTCACAGCAATTAAAGAATGCAAGTTTTTTTTAATTTACACATAAAACATTTATTAAAACAAAAAAAATGCCTATACTCTAAACCACAATGCAAATCTCAACCACTGCTAAAGAATCAGTATCATATGGAATATTGCCAACAAGCTTCTACTAGACCTAACCCTCCTGTAGACAGCAATTATAAATTTGAATAAAATATAAAAACCCAATGACCTGAGGGCTGGAAAGTGAGCCAATGTGGGAAGACTCTGGGGTAGGGGGTGGGCAAGGCTAGGAAGAAAAGAATAGCACAGGGGGCTGAAGAATACCACAAAGTCATGCTTTAAAGGGTGGCTTATAAGGGCGCCCGGGTGGCTCAGTCAGTTAAGTGTCTGACTTTGGCTCAGGTCAGGATCTCGCAGCTTGTGAGTTCGAGCCCGCGTCAGGCTCTGTGCTGACAGCTCAGAGCCTGGAGCCTGCATCAGATCTGTGTCTCCCTCTCTCTCTGCCCCTCCCCTGCTTGTACTCTGTCTCTCTCTCTCTCTCAAAAATAAATAAACGTTTAAAAAAATTTTTTTAATAAATAAATAAAGGGTGGCTTATAATCAATCCAGTAGGAGGTCTGTGGTCCTCAGGCCTAAAGACACAAAGGACAGAGTTCAGGGCAACAAAGTGACGGGAACCTAACTGGGGACATGCTAGAAAGGCATTCCCATAACTTAATTACAGTATGTTGTTATCAGGGTTTTTTTTTTTTAATGTTTCATTTACTCATTCATTTATTTATTTATTTTTGAGAGAGAAAGAGAGACACAGCACAAGCAGGGAAGGGGCAGAGAGAAAGGGAGAGACACAGAATCTGAAGCAGGCTCCAGGCTCCAAGCTGTCAGCACAGCACAGCGCCTGAACTCACAAACCATGAGATCATGACCTGAGCCGAAGTCTGAAGCTTAACCGACTGAGCCACCCAGGTGCCTCATATAACAGTTTTTTGGTTTTTATTTTAATGTTTATTTATTTATTTTTGAGAGAGAGAGAGAGAGAGAGAGAGAGAGAGAGCGAGAGAGAGCGCGCGCGAGCATGAGCAGGAGTGGGGCAGAAAGAGCAGGAGACAGAGAATCCCAAGCAGGCTCCACACTGTCAGCACAGAGCCTGATATGGGGGTTCGAACTCACAAACCCATGAGATCATGACTGGGTCAAAATCATGAGTTGGGCACTTAACTGACTGAGCCACCCAGGCACCCCTGTTGTCATAATCATTTATTTTATTACGGTTGCTGTTAATCCCTTTCTATGCCTAATTTATAAATTAAACTTTATCATAGGTGCATACATATACGAAAAAAACATAGTAGGTACAGGGTTTGGTACAATCTGCGGTTTTAGGCATCCACTGGGGGTCTTGAGTGTATCCCTCGGGATGGTGGTTTCTTCTGAGGAGTAAGTTAGAGGGACAATATGGGATGGGGCTGGGGAGATACTCAGTCATATCCATAAATGTTAATTTCTCTCAAAAAAGAAAAAAGTTCTGAAGCAGATAGGGCAGATCTTAACATTGGTTAAGTCTGAATACTGGGTTCATGGACTTCTGGTTTTGTGTGTGTGTGTTTTGCCTGTCATAAGTACTTCAGATCTAAAAATAATTTAAAGCCACTACATTTGTTTCCTTCTGCCCTATCTCCTCCACCAAAACATAAGCTCCCCGGAGGCAGGGACCATGCTGTGCCAGGCTTACCACAGTGTACCCAGTGTCTAGAGGGTCAACAAATACCTAATAGCTAAATAAATGAAAAACAAGAGGAAAAATGTAAGCAGATGACCTCAAAGAGTCACTTCTGGTCTAGAAACACTGAGATTCTTTGATTTCATTGTGGATTTGTTCAAGAGGCAAGAATGACAGATTCAAGAAGAACAAGGGAAGCTTTTGGCTCTTAGCTTAGTGCCCTATAGGGTTTCTCTTTATCTCCCACTTTATACAGAACCAAGGGCATTAAGTGGTCCCCTGACAATAAAGACTGGGGGTACAAGTAATAATAATTACAAGCACGGTGGCTGCAACAGTAGTGGAAATTTGTTAGTGGCTAAGTGACAAGTGCATTATCTCCTGTAACACTCACAAAACCACTAAGAGGTGGATGGCATTACTTAGCTGATGGGACTGAAGGTCAGAGTGGCTCAATCCTTTCTACCTTGTCTGAGGCTCTGCAGCTCCTTCAGTATTTGTTTATCAAGAAAAATACGTGAACAGATGACCAGCCAACTATGACATCTATTCTTATAGAAAGGGTCTCTTCACACAGCCTGTTTCTAATTTCTTCTAAATTTGTTTTCTACCCTCTAGGCATTTGTGAGTGTTCTCAAGAATATGCCCCCCCACCAGCGCAGCTGGAAGTCTAACATCACTCCTCATCTGCGTGTTCCCCTTCAGCAATAACCCTGAGAAGCAGACAACACTGGTATCATCATGTCAATGTTACAGAGGACAACACAGAGGTGGTTACGGACTGAATTGTGTACTAGAACTCTCAGCAACTTAGAGTACAGTGTTTGAAGAGAAGGTCTTAAAAAGGTAACTAAGTGCAGATGATGTCATCAATAGGCTCTAATCCAATATAATCAGTGCCCTTATAAGAACAGAAGATTAGGACACAGACACGCACAGAGGGAAGACCATGTCAGGACACAGGAAGAAGGTGGCCATCTACAAGCCAAGGAAAGAGGCCTCTGAAGAAACCAACTCTACGAACACCTTGACCTTGGACTTCTAGCCTCCAGAATTGTAAGGAAATAAATGCCTATTGTATAAGTCACCCAGGCTGTGGCACTTTGTTCTGGCAGCCCTAACAAGTTACAACAGAGGCACAGAGATATCAAGGGACTCTCCTGGGGTCACATCCAAGAAAGACAGAGTCAGGCTTCTAGCATGTTCTCCTTTCTTTCCTTTGGAATAATTCTTAAACGATCAGTGTCTGCTTTTGGAGTTAATGTTTTTATATGTAAATAAACACTTAAAATATTAAGATGGAGAAACTCAAAGTAGTAGCATTTTAATTCCATTTATGTTGGGTTCTTCTTCCAGTTAAGACGTAGAAGAACATGAAACAACAAAATACTGTATAAGCTATGAAGTCATTTTAAGTTTATTTATTTGCTTTGAGAAGGAGCGTGAGTGGGGAGGGGCAAAGTGAGAGTGAGAGAGGGGTGGGGGTGGAATCGCAAGCAGTCTCTGCACTATCAGCACAGACACCAACGCAGGACTCGATCTCACAGTTCTCGAGATCTCACTAGCCATGAGATCATGACCTGAGCTGATATCAAGAGTCGGATGCTTAACGGACTGAGCCACCCAGGTGCCCCTCATTTTTATCCACTTGGGCAGCTGAGGTCTTGATGACATTTAGAGTAGAACCAAATTTCAGAGGAATGGAACTCTTCCTAAGTAAAGACCATGAGCCACTTTTATCCCTGGACCACAGATGAGATAAGGAGCTAAGAAGCATCAGACAGAGGATCTTGCGGAAGTGTGGGGGGAAAAAAACAGCCAAATTCTGACCAACCATGTGAGCTGAAATGACGGGTCAGACCTGGAGTAGAGGTCTGACCTCTGGTCCACCAGATTTTTACCGATATGGCGGCCCGTGAGAAGCCGGGATGAGGACAGAAAGCAGAATGATACCTCCGTGGTGATGTGGGGGCTGGGACCGAAGCTCTTTTGGTCCTGCCTCCAGACATGTGAACCAGTGACGAGCTGGAAGTCGTCCAAGTTGCAATCCAAATCAACCCACTTCATCTCCAGACTCAACAGTAGAGTTTACCTCCTGAGCCCTGCTGCCTCTCTGTCACTACAAGAGAAGCTGGCTCAGGACAGGCTGTCAGAGAGAGAAGCAACTTCTGAGGAGCCCCACCTGCATAGCCTACCTGAGGTCCAACCTCCTGCTCTGCTCCTCAGTTCCAAGAGCCCAGGGCAGTGGTGGTGTTGGTGGTTAAGCCAGTTTAGTTTCTGTCATTTCCAACCAAATGAATCTTAATGGATGCAAAGCACAAGCCCCAACCAATTATTTATTGCAGATTATAAACACAGTTGTTATGCAAATTATGGCACAAATTAGCAATACACAATTTCTAAAGACTTGTGGCATCCTCTAAATACTCACTAAAGTTAACTTTATAATGCTATATAAATGAACCAAATACTACAAAATAACTGTAATGATCTTTTAAAACAGTCATAACAGAACTTGAACTATAAAGCAGACATCTAGAGCGCCTGGGTGGCTCAGTCGGTTAAGCATCCGACTCTTGATTTCAGATCAGGTCATGATCTCACAGTTCTAGCCCCACATCAGGCTCTGTGCTGACAGCACAGAGTCTGCTTGGAATTCTCTTTCTCTCTCTCTCTCTCTCTCCCCCCTTCCCTCCCCTGCTCTCTCTCTCTCTCCTCAAAATAAATAAACATTAAAAAAAAAAAAAAAAGAGATATCAATGTCTTTGCAGGTACCATTGTCAGATGGCATATCTGGGTTATAAAGAGCCCACCGAAACACTATAGGATTCCTATTCTGACAGTGCCTTGTGGCAAAGGAGTTTTAACATTCTGCCATCTACCTCAACCATCGACATGTTACATCTACCGTGATGGAGGAGAAGACAGAGATTGAAACTGTTACTAAAGTCCATGAAAATGCTAAGTGGGGAGATTCTAAACAGAATCCAATGGAGAAATTAAAATAAGCATAGAAGACAGACAAAAAGTTTTGAAGTCGAAATTGAGACACATTTAAAAATATCCAAACTGCCAACTTAGTTGTTGGGAATAGCCCCCAAAACCTTCAAAAACTTGTGCTGTGACAAAAAAGAAAAAAATGAAAAAAAAGAAAGAAAAGAAAAGCCCACAGACTCCATATTTTTCACGCCAAGTTCCAACCTGGAGTGATGCTTTATGGATCAGTTTATAAGGTCCTAAAAATAAGGAGCAATAAAGGTGATAGGATAAGACTGTCCTCTCCCTGGGAGCCCCAAAGACTGCCAGAAAGAAATGTAACCTCAGTAGTACCTACAAGAAGGCAGTGGGTCCTCCCAGGAGCCTCCATTGTGCTAGTCCATCTAGTCCATCCCTGGAGAGAACAGGGTGGCTTACCACAGTTCAACTCTCAGGTAAATTGAGCGTTTCACGGAGGAGGAAAAATCACTACACTCCTCACCTGCAAGAGCCAGCTGGTTACTCCCAGTCTGGGTCCAAAGTCAGGGCAACACAAGATCCAAGACAAGGCACAATGCCACATCTGACAGCCATGTTCATCCCTAGAGAATATGTTCCCGTCAGAAATCTTGGATGATTAATCTGATTCATACGTCCAGGAAAACAAAAATGTTACCTTGCTGGTTTCCCAGTAAATTGATTTTCTCAATGTCTAAATTAAATTTCTGAACTCCCATAAAGTTAATTCACACTAGATAGGGCCTAATTGACTGTTAATTAGCTAAACTTATTAGAAGGCCCACTGTCTGTCTCAATACAGCAACAAAATTTACAGCGTATTTCACACAAAGCAAGAAGGACCAGAAGGGAAATAAATACACACCTTTCTCCCGTGTCCGTGTACCTACCCAGGCCAGAGCCTGGCATGGCAGAGCACACTGATGGGAGATGTGGGGGCAGGGAAGGGGAGAGGATTTTTTTAAGCAAATTCAGAAATTTCTCACAAGGCTGCTCTTAGTTTAACTTCATCTATATCACATCCTCCCCACCCTGTTTTTGTTCCTTTCCTTCATTACAGGCTAAACACTCCATCAAAAGGTCGCCTTGTAGCCAGCCTCAGAGACAAAAATGCAAACCTGAGCACAATGTATCATTTGGTCAGCAATCCTTGGTATCACGCATGCCCCTAAAGAGGATGTCAATGGGGGGAATGAGACAAATATTCCATGAGATCAGCCACTTGAATAGAGGCAAAAGTGAGAATAAAACGTATTTGCCCTTGGACTTCATTGTGGGGCCCTGCCTGGTGGTTCTCACCTGCAAAAAACCCACTTCTGATGGCCCACTGGTGCTATTACTCTCGTCTAATACTCCTTAGCACAGTGATTCTCAGCACCAGCTGAACATTAGAACTGCCTGGGGAGGTTTTAAATCACCAGATGCCCAGGCTGTGCCCGAGACCAATTAAAGCAGCTCTCCGGGGGGGCAGGACCCAGGCTTGAGTGACTGTTAAAGCTCCCCAGGTGATGCCCATGGACAGCCAGTGCTGAGTCCTACTGCCTTTGCTATTCCCCCTGCCTCTAAAACAATATATTCACATTAGCAGCAGAAAGCGCACTCAGATGTGGAATGACCAACAGTCATTTACTTTGAAAGCAGATTTTTTTAAAAATGCTCCACCGAGACTGTCAAGTGGCTTAAAATAACACACCAACATCAAGCCGAAACATACAACCAACCAACTTACCCAAACCCCTGCTTCCTATTAAAGAGTATTTTTTAGGGGCGCCTGGGTGGCTCAGTCGGTTAAGCATCCGACTTCGGCTGAGGTCTCACATTTGTGAGTTCGAGCCCTGCATCAGGCTCTTTGCTGACAGCTCAGAGCCTGGAGCCTGCTTCGGATTCTGTGTCTCCCTCTCCCTCTGCCCCTCCCCTGCTCACACTCTGTCTCTCTCAAAAACAAATAAATATTTCCAAGGTCATTGGAATATCAAACCAAGACACTATATTTCTTTATCCAGGTAAGTCTTTAAATGCCAAAAGCACAACTCCCAAACGTCAGCCATGGGGTCCCATGCCCTCCAAGGAGGAAGTGCCACCTGTGAGAAGCAGTTTATCCGTCTTCATCAGGGGACAGTCACAGGAAGACGGCCAGTGACACAGCAGGGTCAATTTCACAGTGACTGTGACATATTCTTAAACACCTGATAAGCCACAGGTGGCTCAAACAGAAGCACAGAAAGCAAGAACCCTGGGTTCTCATCCCCAAGCTACTTATTAGAATCATGCATGAAATGCTAACACCAATCCACATAAACAGGAAAAGGAAGTGGCCTTAGGGGCAACAAACAAAACAGCTTCAAAGTACCGGGAAAGGTGAGTTCTTGCTCACATGATTTCAGTGCATTTGGGGACATGCAACGGTGCCGAATGGTGTGTGCTGTCAGTCTCGAGGTTTCCCAGACTCACCTGTTAGAACCTTGCAGAGCTGCCCAGGTATCGGGGCCTCGGTGGAGGGGCTGGGTGTCAAGGACCATTTGCGCCTGACCAGGTGCTCTCGTCCGCTGAGTGGGCCCCGAGAGCTGTTGAGTGGCTGGATTAGCACCTGCTCCTGCCCAAGCTGGATGAGGCCAACCTGCCCAGAAAGAGGGAAACAGGACATGAGTCAGCCTCGTTCACACACACCCACGACGCCAACAACCCGAGGGCAGCAAAGCCACCTGGCTATGGCCTGGTCCCCACGTCTGGGCTTTGGCTCTGCAGGTTGCTCCGATTTGCCGAGCCCAAGAACGAGCTTTTGTGTGACTTGAAACATCCCACCCAGTGGCTGTGTTTGGGGAGGGGCGGTGCAGGGGTGCAGAGATATATACCACAGCACCCACTTTCCAGATTCACTTTCAAAAGAAATGTATTACTTTATTATTAATAAAAAGAAACTTCCTTTTAAAAATTCCTTAAATCATCCTCCAAAAGCCCACTTGAGGAAGCAATACCAAAACTGTTGGGAATGAATGACGGTTACATCCTTAATGGGAAAAACTGCAGCTTATTCCCGGGGATATTTAGAATTAAAGAGGATGGCTGGGGTGCCTGGGTGGCTCAGTTGGTGAAGCATCCGACTCTTGATTTCGGCTCAGGGCATGATCTCCCGGTTCGTGAGTTCAAGCCCCACATCGGGCTCTGCACTGACAGTGCTGAGTCTGCTTGGGATTCTCTCTGTCCCTCTCTCTGCCCCTTACTCCACTTGTGTGCCCTCTCAAATAAACAAACATGAAAGAAGGAAAGGAAAGGAAAGGAAAGGAAAGGAAAGGAAAGGAAAGGAAAGGAAAGGAAAGAAAGAAAGAAAGAAAGAAAGAAAGAAAGAAAGGAAGGAAAAAGGGAGTCAGTCCTGCGGTAGGAATAGCTTTGTGATAGGGGTTTCGTACATTTTGTTCAGAACTTGCGGTGTTTGGGACACCTGGGTGGCTCAGCTGGTTAAGCATCTGACTTTGGCTCAGGTCATGATCTTGAGGTTTGTGACTTTGAGCCCTGCATCAGGCTCTGTGCTGACAGCTCAGAGCCCTGGAGCCTGCTTCAAATTCTGCGTCTCCTTCTCCCTTTGCCCCTTCCCTGCTTGGGCTCTGTCTCTCTCACTCTCAAAACTAACTAACTAAACAAACAAACAAATAAATAAATGAACTTGCAGTCCTTAAGAGAACTTGACAGTGTCCAATGAATTAGATTTGTGATTCTAGTTTAAAGTCGAGTTAGATTTGATTTTAAAGTCTTATTATGTCTATAAGCAATATTAGAATATGTAAGACAACTTGAGACTTCCCATGTTTATAGGACTAGCTTATTAGGTTTGGACACTTGAGTATTTACAAAGGGCTCCTCAGCCAATGAAAAAACTTGACAAGGAAACTGAATATGTTAAATTTCTCAATGCAGGTTTAAAGGTTTAAAAGTTGTTAATTGCCAAATTTACAAGGGGGGGGGGCAAATCTTATCTAAAGCTTCCTTGAAAAGGATTGCAAAAACCTTCCTAGATAAAAGGGGTTAAGAGTACACTTATGTAGATGAGCACAGAGAAATGTACAGAATTATTGAATATTGTACACCTGAAACTAATAACTGTATCTTAATTATACTTCAACAAAAATCGTTGGAAAACTTGCTAGATTATAAATAGGATGTGATTTGTTTTTGGTTTTTTTAATGTTTATTTTGAGAGAGAGAGAGAGAAAGAGAGAGAACATGGGCTCCAGGGGAGGGGCGGGGGAGAGAAAGAAAGATGGGGGAAGAGGGGGGGAGAGAGGGAGGGGGGGAGGGAGGGGGGAGAGGGGGGGGAGGGGGGGGGAGAGAGGGAGGGGGGGAGAGAGGGAGGGGGGGAGAGAGGGAGAGGGGGGGAGAGAGGGAGAGGGGGGGAGAGAGGGAGAGGGGGGGAGAGAGGGAGAGGCGGGGAGAGAGGGAGAGGCGGGGAGAGAGGGAGAGGCGGGGAGAGAGGGAGAGAGAGAATATCCCAAGCAGGCTCCACGCTGTCAGTGCAGAGCCGAACGCTGGGCTCAATCTCACCAACCATGAGATCACAATCTGACCCGAAATCAGGAGTTGGACATTTAACCAACTGAGCCACCTAGGCGCCCCTAAATAGGACGTGATTTGTAAACTGAAAGGAAAATTTAAGACCTAGGATTTTTAGTTTGCTGCTTTAACAGAGTGAATACTAATTCTAAAATAAATATACATAGTACAGAGAACTTTCCTATCCTTTGGAACCAACGCTGATGGCACGAAACCAGTTTGTGCTCCTTCCCTGGGATACTAGCTATCATCTTCCCTTCTGAGGTGTCAATAAAGCAAGGTAAACCCCCCACAAGGAACCCGACTGGGTCAGGGCTGGAGAAGGACCCGTGTTTGCACACTGGTCTGTACAGTGCCCGGTGCCTCCTCTGAGTGGATGCCCAAGACCATCTTGGCTAACCAGATTCAGTAGATCAAGCAGATCAGTCTTAGGCTGAAATGAGCATCATCTCTTCTCTCTCTCCTACACTATTCTCCAAAGGCCAAGTCATACTGAACCAGGGGCTCTCAAACTCCAGCTGCACATGAAAATCACCTGGACGTCTTGGTAGGCCCTGAGAATGTGCATTTCTAAGTAGTCCCCACGTGATACTCACCCCACCAGGCCAGGGACCAGGCTTTAAGAAGCATTGCTCTCCCTCCCAGCCAGTCCTCTGGTCTCAAGGACAGAGCTCCCTCAAGCCAAATGGTAGAACTCCTTTACGTTTGGAAAGGATGCCTGGATACCAAGCCTCTCTGCAAGTACATCAGATCAGCGAGTAAGATCGCCTACAACTTTGAGCCCCCAAAACACAGGGGGAGACCGTACTTACAGCTCTACACAGATCTCAAGGTTTCCATTTCATTAGAACTTCTGCCAAGAACAACTCCGAGATTTTACTGCCCAAATAAAACTGTCTTAAAGTGGCACTGTGTGGCCTGCAGGGAAGCACGGCCTTCTTCCCTCTCCTTTGAAGTTAAAACTTGAATTTGTTCACGAAGATACTTCGGGGAGACTGAAGCGGATGCAGAAGGTGGCTGGGGGGGTATGCAGGGCTCCACTGCAGCTACAACTAAAGAAAGCCTCAGCGCAGAACACACACCTCCGTGACCGTGGCGAACACTTCCATGTGTCGAAATAAAGTTGGCAGGGATGGCCCAGCACGTGGGATGAGCCCCACATGGAAGGAGCCCTGTGCTCTCTGGAGGATGCGCTCAACCTGGACTCTTCCTGAAATGCTCTGGCTTTGGGAGGCCACAGGCCCCCTTGAGACTAGCACTTTCAGGGTCAGTTTCCAGACCAGTCTAGTGTTTGCATTCACAAGCTAGTGTAAAAGGCCAGTTAGCAGGGGCGCCCAGGTGGCTCAGTTAAGCATCGGACTCTTGATTTCAGCTCAGGTCATGATCTCACAGTCTATGAGTTTGAGGCCCACAATGGGCTCTGCACTGACAGCACGGAGCCTGCTTAGGATTCTCTTTCTCTCTCTCTCTCTCTCTCAAAAAAAAAAAAAAAAAAAAAAAAGGCAGCTAGCAGGTAGTTCTAATGCAATACAGGAATACAGCATGGCCCATTGGTGAGGAAGCCTGCAGGTACATACACACAAGCATAATCTAGCCCCTTGCAGCTCTGCCTCAGCAGGTCTTGTTTGGAGGGGCCCACGTGCTGGTTCCTACCCCTTCAAGGGAGGAAATGGGAACGCTGGTAAGATGATTATGTGGCCTGATGGACTGCATCCTCCCTGGCGGCTACTTACCCGCCTGGGACCTGACTTGTAAGCAGAGATGTGGCCTGGACCAGCACCCAGGAGGGAAGGAGCCAGGCACAAGCAAGGACATTGCCCTGCCCCTCCCCCAGTCTCACAGTCTGTCACTAGGCTCCCTGAAATGTCTCTTAATGCTCATCCTGCCATCACATTACCAATGATAAAACGTTCTGCTGAAAAGTGCCGCTTATGCCCCTACTCACACACAATCTAGGCCCAGGGCAAATACTGGTCAGCCCTCTTTATCTTCTCCTGACCTTCCCACTTCCTCCTTTCTTCCTCCAAAGCCCTCCCTCCTCCCTGGCACTCTGTGTTGCAGCCCACTGCCCACTGTGTTATGGGGCATTTGTCACAACCTAATCGTTTGTTCCTCTGAGACAGGATCACAGTTATTCCTCCTTTATTTTTCCAGTGTCTGCCACCTAACAGTTCCTCAAGAAAATGTGAGTGGAGTGGAACAGAATCAAATGGGCTGGACCGGCATGAACTTTCTGTAGTCTCCTTAACTCAGTGATTCTCATCCCCAGCTACACATTGGAGTTGTTTGGCAAACTTTAGAAACTCCTGATGCCCAGCACCCACTCCAGGCCAACTGAATCCGAATCCCCGGGGGGTGGAGTTCTATCACTGGTATTCAGAGCTCGCCAGGAGATTTCAAAGTATAGCCAGGGCTGAAAACCATTGGGCTAGCTTTTTTTTTTATGTTTTTATTTTATTTTTGAGAGAGAGACAGAATGTGAGCAGGGGGAGGGGCAGAGAGAAGGAGACCCAGAATCTGAGCTGTCAGCACAGAGCCCAATACAGGGCTCGAACCCACAAACCGTGAGATCATAACCTGAGTTGAAGTCAGATGCCTAACCTACTGAGCCACCCAGGTGCCCCTCCCCCACCCCACATTGTGCTAGCTTTTAAATGGGTGCCAGCGATGCACTTGATTTAGTTGTCTGGAGGCAGCCCGGATTTAAACTGCCTGCATGAACCTGGACCTTCCTCTGACCGTGGGGCTCTGCCCCCTGGCTTCTAGCCCACTGCTGCCCTGTGGCCCCAGAAACTGGGCAGAGCTGCTTAGATTTGCATTAACCCTCTGGTCGCCATCTGTGCTGAGAGGTGAGACACAGGGATATTCCTCCAAGGCCAAGGAAACAGCAGTTATGAGCCTGATGAAAGAGGCCTGCAGACTTCATCTGAAGAGGCACCACAGTAAAGGAATGCCTGTAGCAGATAGGACTGGAAGCCCTGAGGCTGCGTGGTTTTAAAGGATACAATGACCCTCCATGAAATGGTGTTCTTAAAAGAGAAATCTAAAGTTTTCTAAGATGTGGTATCCCACCAAAGAAATGTGTGTCAAATAAAATGCCATCAGGTATAACCTGATATTATAACAGTTCAGAGTGGCTCCTTCTCAATTCTCTTTGTTCTGGTGCTTTCTTTGAAGGGTTTCTGCACTGTGTTAGGAGAGTGTTATAAATCAGGTGTCATGAACTCCACCCCACCCTCCGAAGCAGAACTGCCTCTCCTTGCAGCGTGGAAAATGCACGAAGGACACACGGGTTTTCATCATCTGCTAACATCAGCACAACTTCTCAGCATCACGTAGAAAATTAAGATCATGCAAAAAAAACCCAAAAACAAAAAGTGTGTCCTATGGATGCTCTAGAACCAAAGCACACACCTGTCTGAGGGGAGGACGCCCCGTGACTGCAGACCTTGCTGTCCCATAAAGACCCCACTGGAACTTTGGTACCTGGGGAGCCCTCTGAGCTCTTTCATCAGGAGGCTGTGGCTCCTTGGTTAGCTGGTGTGGGTCTTAGGTTGCCGCCCCCCCATCGATGGGCTAGTGTGGGTGGTTTGAGAGTATGAAGCAAATGGGGTTGTTAGTTTGCCTCTTGCGTGAGCAAGTCTGCTTCCAAGAAGGAAAAAGAATCCTGTGACCTCAGGGCTGCCTGTACCTGCCTCCAACTTTCTGGGGGGGGGGGGGCTCAGAGGAGCTCCTGCGGAAGAGGGGCTCCCCAACCGCCCCCCATCGAGTCCCACTGCCTCTCTCCTGGAATGCCAACCAGAGCCCCCTTTCAAAGTCCAGCCGCTGCCTCTGCAAACACCAGGTGCCTAAACTGATTCTTGGTCTTCCTTCTGAAGCCAGCTTCCCCCGCCTTAACATGGGCCAGTCACTGCCAGGCTCTCCCTCTTTCTGATCCCTAGAGTCGGTCACAAAGACTCAGCTCTTCTTCAGAATCTCTCCTGCATCATCTTCCTTCCCATCTCCACCACTCAAGGCTTAAGCTTGTCTCCTCGGGCCTCTGAATGCTCTCCAACTCCAGTGCCCCCCCCCCGCCACGCTATCACCAGGGACCCCAGTCAATAGCCAGAAAGGCTCCCCATTGCTTCTAGGCCGGTGATCCTCAAAATGTGGTCCCAAACCAACAACGGCACTTGGGAATATGTTAGAAATTCAAGCTCTCGGGCCCACCCAGACAGGCTGGATCAGGAGTGCTGGCGGTGGGGCCCAGCCACCAGGGTAACAAATCCTCCAGGGAAGGTGGATTCCAGCTCAAAGCTGAGAACCACTGCTCTAGGATAAATTCCAAATGCCTTAGGTTGGTACCCAGGGCCCCCGCCTGGTCTAAGCCACACACCTGTCTGTTCAGCTCATCTCTTACCATCGCCTTAAATTACCACTCCCACCCCCATTCCGCAGCTGCCTCATGGGCCCCTGATCTGGCGAAGAACCTGGCTTTGGAGGCTTTGGGGTCTCTCCACCCTCTTAGAACCTGAGCCCACCCCCTTTGCTCCAATCCCGCTTCTCCCTGAAGACCCCACCCCACCCTTCTGCCACCATGCAGGCTCCAGTACACCTTCCTTCCTGGGCGTACCTGGACTGCCTTCTGAGACAGGGCCCACCTTGTATTCCTCTCTGAGCCCCCGCAAAGTGTCCTACACAGGGCAGGTGTGTGATAATGATCTGTTCATTTAGGCAACAGTGTTGACTGACTGGTTGATTTATAACTGGAAAAGTCTGGGCCCCGTAGGGCAACAGAAGAAACCTGTTTTTAATGCCTTAATGTGCCAGGCCCTCTCCCTAAATGATTTCACAGACTCGATCTTACTTCATTCTATCAACAGCCACACAAGGCTGATGTTATTTACCCGTCATCTTGGCTGCAGACGGGAACGTTCAGAGGAGGTGGCTCACTTAGGATCACAGCCCCAAACGGCCGTGCAGCCTCATTTCCTAAAGAACAAGAACGTGACCGTGCATCTGTGTGCAGAGGCGTGCCAGGGGAAAGGATAGCCAGTGACTCTGCATGGTTCCCTCCGACGTACTGACTGCAAAAACATCCCCCGCTGCACACGTCCCAAGCCAGGCAGCTGTAGCATTTCAAAGCTCAGGAAATAAGCCCCAAGAATGCAATCAGTCTAAGACCTCTTTGGTTTATCATCTCATCTTGCACTTCTTTCTCTTAAGATGTTGCCAACTAAACAAAAGTTCATATGGGGAAATCTAGTTACGTGCCGTCAGTAGGACACTGGGGAGGGTTACGCGGCCTAAGTGATCCCCGTGAGCAGTGGGCATAGAAAGTCACCATGAGGTCACATGACCATTCTTCAGAGGAAGAGGTGGAATGCCCCAGAATCCTCCGATTCAACGTCTTCCCTTCAAATCCTTCATGCCTCCCAAATTTTGCACAATCTTTTCCCTTATTTTCCTTACCTTCCCTAACAGCCACTCAACTGTTGTCTTTTTACAACACTTTAAAAATGTGTATGCATTTTCCAGATACATTTATGCTGTATGTGATAAGTTCTTCAGTAATCTTAGCTGATGAATCACTTAGGACGCTGTGCTCTCCCCACACCTGTACCAATAGGATGATGTCGGACACTGTATTCTGTCCTATTTGCTCCCTTCCGAATGGTCTCCATACAACTTTTGCCACGGCGGATTCCTATTCGGCTGTATGCAATCAAGTGGTGCTGTATCAAAAAGCTGGGCAATTTTATAATCAATCCAAATAGAGTCTGAGAACTCTAAAGGGAGAGGCAGCCACCTCCCACACCTGCCCCTTCATCAGAGGAGTCACGCAAACGCAGGCTGCTTTCTTGAGAATGGAGTCCCCAACTCTTCCGAGCCACCTGCTCACTGACTGGCTGACCACAGCCCCACTCTGTTCTTATCTGTCTAGCTCATGGAACAGAGAAGAACATTCTTGCAACGCTCTCACGGAGATCATAAATGATGTGCTACCAAAACAGCCCCCTGCGCTGCGATCAAGCGGACCAGCCAGAGCCAGGTTGAGCTGGGCCATCAGGTCAACCCCAGTGACCAACCGGGATGAAAGACTCCAAGCAAGGGTTCTGTGGAGTATGGCTGTGACTCCAAAGAAAGCAGGAACATCCCTGACCTCTCTGTCCCTCTGGGGTGGCCTGGAAAATGGGCATGGCTTCTTAAAGTCCCACAGCCCAGAGCTCCTGGATGTCCTGTCTGATCTCAATATTTCTCTCACAGCACGCGGCAGAAGGGTCACGGCCTCAGCCCAGAAGCGATGGACAGATTCAGGTGGCTGGACTCCCCTGAGCTTACATCCGTTAAGGAAGAAAGGCCACCACTCAGCAGCCCAAACCCGCTGGCAGGCGCCTCCCCTGCTCTCTGTCCTCATGTGTCCTCCCCTTTATTCACTCATCTCAGACAAGGAACACAGCCTTTCCAAAGACTGACACTCATTCTATCCCTTAAAGTTCCATCTCGGCGGCCTGCTCGGGTGAAGTTTAACCTGATTCCAATTCCGCTGGCCTTCTATGAGCTGGTCTGATTCCCAGGAGGCAGCTGATCCAAACTTACATAAACTCTCTGGGGGTAGAAATACCTTCCTCACATGCCCAAAGTTCACTGCTTTGAAATCATACGGTTATAGAAACCCTTCCAAAAACTTACGTGATGTCTAAGGACTCCCTGAAATGTAAATAAAATGAAGAAGCATAAACAAAAAACAATTAATACTTGTACCTATGGTCTTTGAAGAGCCAAGAAGCGCAGCCTGCATGGCTTCTCAAGATAAGACAGAGACAGGGAGAACATCACAGGGCCCACGCCTCTGCCCACAGTCCAAAGAAGGAGGGGCAAAATGGAGCACGAACTTTGCGCTTCATGCCCCATAAACAAGCAATTATCTATTTTAATCATGCATCTCCTTCCCTTAAACCGATAACAAACATCTCGGAAGACAGCACAGATGCCACGCAGAGGGGAACAGAACATTCCCCGCCTGTGCACCAAACACTCCACACTAAGCCATTTGGGAGATGTTTAATGCGTCAGGACTTAATTACTACTCAATGTCGGAATAAAGTTTTATTGAATACAGCCACATCCATCTGTTTATTTACCGTCTATGGCTGCGTTTGCACTAAAAGGACACTGTGGACTTAACCGTGACAGAGACCATATGGCCCACAAGGCCTAAAATATTGACGATTTGGTCTGTTACAGAAAACGTTTGCCAGCCCTGGGGCTCTACATGATCTTTAGATACAAAGAAGCTATGGAATGCTCCCATCTGTGGACATCAAAAATCTCCTACTTGAGGGGTGCCTGGGTGGCTGAGTTGATTATCTCGTGGTTTGTGAGTTCGAGCCCCGTGTGAGTCTCTGTGCTGACAGCTCAGAGCCTGGAGCCTGCTTCGGATTCTCTGTCTCTGTCTCTCTCTGCTCCTCCCTTGTTCGAGCTCTCTCTCTCTCAAAATAATAAACATTAAAAAAAATTTTTTTTTAAATCTCCTACTTGCAATAGCTCCTCTCCCACACCTTGTTGCATCCTGTCCTGACGAGCACACCACACACACCACAATCCCCACTTCTCAGTGCTTCCACCAGGGTCGACAGCGACTAACACAACATTGCCACCCACCTGAACTGCCTCAAGTGCACGTGAGCACCAAAATCAAAGCAAGCTAGAGTGCGATGCAAACGTGGTTAGCCTGAGATCCTGCTGCTCTCTTTTCCCAACATGTCTCCAGGGCTACCCCGCAACCAAGGGGCCCGCTCCAAGTCACCACGCTGCTGTCTCTTCCTTCCTGCCTGCCTCCAGCCTTCCTCCGTAGAGTGTACTTGGGAAGAAGTGTCCGACATCCAGCTCATACGAACAGGATGAACACAGCAGACTAAACAACAGAGGCGTCTGCTCACGCAGGAATTTTAGAATCTCAAGTCTTAGAGGTGCACCAGCGGCTGGCATACGCTGAACTCAGCCTCTTGGCGGGGTTCCTTTATCTAAAGCACAGCGCCCTCACATGGTGCTGAAGGGAAGGACAGCCTTCCCGAACACCGGAGGACTGAAGTGAACCCTCTCTGGCAGCTCAGATGCCACCTGTGAGAGGGCCCAGCTTTCAACTCTGTGAGGATTTGGAATCCACGGTATCCAGATTTCCACCCTCAGCCCCTTCACAGATAGCTCCTTGCTGGAAACTTTACACCAAGAAGTATAAACTCTGACCTCTAGAGAAACTCACTAAACCACAGCAAATGGGATTCAGATGTTTCCATGTACAGTACAGTGATGTGACCTAGACTTTAAACACTTTGGCAAAAACAGGAAAAATGATGTGGGCCTTCCAGTCCCTCCCAGAACATGATACAGCCTTGACCCGAGTCCTACGGTGATCTGAGACTTTCTCACTCCTACTTAAGACTCCTCACCCACAGCCCACATTCTCTGCCCCCTGTTCCACATTAGCTCCTAACAGGCTCCCTCCACGGTCCGTTTTCCTTGTTTAACCAAAGACGCCAATTTCTCCCAGGCCAGCAAAAAGCAGATCATGTTGATCAGGACTCAGAAAAGTCTTTCAAGGAGAATCAGTGAAAGCCAATCCTAGGAAATTACCCCCAGAGTTCCTCTACAGGGCTGGGAAGAAAGCAGAAGTCTTACATAAAGACTTGGACCCCCAGGCTCTCTGGCTCTGCTGCAGATTCTCGAGGACTTGTTGCATACTGTGTGGGGGAAGGGCTAGAGAATTCTAGACGGTGGAGCAAGATAAGGCAAAGGTGGGGGAAGCCGTCTCTTCTGCCAAGGAAGAACAGACGCAAAAGAATAGCAGGCGCTGCATCCCCAGAGGCCGATCATGACAGGAGATAGAGAAACAACTTGTGCATTTCATGCTCTGAGCCGATACCAAGCTTTGTGGTGGGGCAGCCCATCTGCCAGCCATGTGCACTCCTAGGGGGCACAATGGAGGAGCTGAGAAGCATTTGGCTGGGCACCAGCATGCAGTGAGCAAGTGGGAGCACAAGCGGGGCAGAGGTGCACAAGAACGTCCCCGGCCCCTCCGAGCACTGTCACAGTGCCTCAAATGTAGCAAAGCAGGGTCCCTAGGATGGGGTAGCTACTGCCACAGCAAGGGCGCTTCTGGGGACTGGAAGGGGGTCTTATCACCAATGGTAAGCACCCCTCAGGCCTGGCTGAGGGTGGCTGCTTGTGGTATAAGGGAACAAGGGTATGAACACTCCCTCTCTTGGTTCTCACGTTTCAGCTAAGAAGAGAAGTGTAGTGATCTGGCAGGGGACCCCTCCAAACTTTCCTTCTCTGGGTAAACACTCAAAAGGACAGAAGGAAGGTGAATGAGTGCTCACTACCCTACCCCCACATCCAAGAATAGATGTGATATACACCTAAAGTGTTCCCCAGGAGGCGCACACATACACACCTGTGCAGATGGACATCAATCGTGTTCTCTCTACACCTGGGTGAAGTGCGCCTCTCAGTCCAGAGGCCTGACAGGTTTCTTCTCCACCACACCGGTGCCCCCCTGGGCGGACTGCTGCATACCCTCTTATGCAACCCCCGAACAGCGCAGTCCCTGTGCACTTCAGAGGTTCACTACCTGGCTACTGGATCAATACTGGATCTAATTATCCAGAAGAAGGCACTGGATAATTAGACGCTTCCCTTCTCAACCCCTTTGCTCAGACACCCTCCGAAAGGTCAGGGCGGGAAGAAGCGAGGTTCCCTTCGGATGGCAGGAGAGCACCCCTGGAGGCTGAGCTTCCCGCCGAGGCACCCCCACCTCATCCCAACCTCCCCCAGGGACCACCCCTGACTCCATGACAGAAAGACGCGCAGACCCGCAGGGGGCGCGGTCAGTACCAGGCCGCCGCCGGCGCCGCAGGCGCTGAGCGAGACGAGGGAACCGGGGTGGCCGAGCACGCGGCCCGAGTAGAAGCACAGCTCGGCGGGGCGTCCGCGGCGCCCCGCCGCGCCGGCCTCCTCCACCTCGAAGCCCCGGGACAGGAAACGCAGGTCGTGGCGAAGCTGCAGGTACAGGTCGCGCCCGAAGGCCGGCAGGTGCAGCAGCAGGGCGCGCTCGCCGGGCCGGACTCGCAGGGCGGCTGGGGGCGCGCGGGGGCGCCGGCGCTTTCGAGGCCCAGGGGCCCCGGGCAGCGGCGGCAGGTGCACGTCGTCGGGGCGCACCCGCCGCGGCAGTACCACCTCCACGTCGGCCGCCGCGTCGCCGACAGCTGCGGGGAGAGAGGAGACGCGTCAGCGCGGCGGGGCCCGCCCGCCCGGCCGCCCGCCCTCCCTCCGGCCGCCCGCCGCGCACGGGGTCCAGCGCTGGGCACTTGCGCCAGCGTGGGGACAACGCGGCCCCGGGCGGGCGCTCCCCTCCCTTCCCTCACCCCAGCACCTCCGTGCCGGCCGGCGCCTCCGCCCGGGCCCCGCGCCACCCGGGGAAGGTCTCCAGCCCGGCCGCCCGGAGCACCTCCGGGGCCAGCGGCGCGGCACAGGCATCCGGAGACCCGGCGGCTGCGCTGCCGCCCGGGAGCCGCCTGGAGCCCGGTCCTCCGCCGCGGCCAGCACCCCCTCGGCCCCGAGCGCTGTCAGCGGTCCACCGCCGGACCCCGGCCGCGCAGGCAGGCGGGGGCCGCCAGGATGCCTCGGGAGGGTAGATGGAAGGTGGCCGCGAGAGGCACGAGCAAGGAAGGGGCGGTGGGCGAGGGAGCGCTACCTGTGCCCGGGTCCAGTCCCCAAAAAAGCAGCAGCAGCAAGGGCAGGACGAGAGGAGGCAGCAGGGCGCCGTCACACATGGTATTCGGGAGGAGCAGCCCCCCAGAAGGTCGCGGCGAAGCAGGAGCTCGCGAGGCGGCGGCGCCAGCCGGAGTGAAGCCCTCCAGCCTTTGGAAAAAGTAATTAGCGCTGCGGACAAACCCAACGTGGTAAATCCCAAGCCCCGCCTTCTCCTCGGAAGACAGGGGGCGATTGGACTCTCGCTTTCCCCTGCCCCGCCTCCCGCTTTCCCATTGGCTAGGACAAGTCTAAACCAGAGTGCGTAGTTAGGTTGTAAGCACTTTCTTACACGTGGTTTCTGGGCAGTGGCGGGGACGGGACACCAGGTGGCGCGAGGGAGCCTCCTGGAGCTGCGCTAGCCCGGAGGACTTGGGAGGACACCTGACTGGGTCTTCAGAGTTTGTTCTCCTTGTCAAAATGCTCTCTGACCCTGCTGCCCGCGTGCCAAGAAGACAGGCCGGTTTCAACCATAAAACCATATTCTATCCGCATCTAGAGTAAAACTAGTTTGGGTTGTCTGCCGCTGTATACTTCTTGCACACCTGATGGTTACATACAACACGGCGGTGTTTATCCAAACCCCTCACACCTCCTGTCCTCTTTATCCTCACAGAAGCCAGGAGTCCAGGCATGATCACACCCTCTTACAGACTGAGAAACTGAGGGAGAGAGACCTTAAGGAGCTTGCTAAGTTACCCGGTGAGTTTCTGTCAGAACAGGAGCTAGAGCGTAGTCCTGACTTCCAGCCCGGTGCTGCTTACAATGAACAGCAAGGGGCTTCAAAGGCAGGCAGGAGGCCATATTAGCCCGATTTTATGGGTTAGGAAACTCGCACAAAGTGGCAAAGCCTGGACTTGAATCTTCTGGCAACAAAATGAGTTCATTCTGTTCCCACCAGAGTATAACTGCGGTTTGCAAGAAAGATGATTCCTTTAGCTTCCCAAGGAGCATCTTGTAGAAAACAAAGCAAAATAGAATTAACTGAAACACTCCCCGTTCTCGGGTCTCCCCCCTCCACTCCGTGTGCTGCCTGTTACTGTTTTCTCAAAGCAGAGAGGTTACAGCACTCTTCGTGGATTCTGCTTGGGGCCTTTCAAAATCTAAAATTTATCCGAAGGAATCCAGAGGTGGGGCACCTGGGTGGCTCAGTCTGTCAAGCGTCTGATTGGTGATTTTGGCTCAGGTCATGATCTCATGGTTTGTGAGTTTGAGCCCCATATCAGGCTCTGTGCACTGATGGTGGAGCCTGCTTGGGATTCTGTCTCCCTCTCTCTCTGCCCCTTCCCTGCTCTCTCTCCCTCTCTCAAAAAATAAACTAATAAAAAAAATTTTTTTTTAGAAAGAAGGAATCCAGTGATGAAAACTGTCCAGCTTCCATGACATTTAATTAACCCCAGGAGTCAACTGTGTTCCTGGTTCTCAATAAAGCCCACTGCTTTTACTGTAGCAAACTCGCTACTCTGCGCATCCTCCAAGGTATGGCCGACGGAATCCTTTCCTGCTTTGTCTACCCCTGCCCTCCACAGGGGCTGACCGCTGCTAGCCACTTAGCTCCACGGGCTGCCACTCACTGCTACGTACCACACGTCCACACTCGTCCAAAAAAGGCTTGGAGCTTTTTCCCTCCCCCTTGACAGCAGCCTCAGCCCCTTGCTGATGGCACAAGAAATAGTGGTGAGCTTTTCGATGCAGCTTTGTTAGCAAAAGAGCCTCCTGGGGCAGACCTGCCCCTGAAAGCCAGGGAACAGCAGCCACTGTGCTTCGTAAGAACAATTACTTCTGCCATTTGAGGTAGTCATCATCAACCTACGACATGATGCTCAAATGCATCAGTCCTTAGGAGCATGCAAACTAAAACGCCAGCAAGATACTGTTCCATCCCCCCAGACCGTCCAAGACCAAAGAGCTTGGAAACATCAAGCCTTGGAGACGTTCTCCTGCCCGTGGGTGGGAGTGTAAATTGGCACAGCCACTTTTGACGAATAACTGGGCAAACCGTAGTAAAATCTGAATGCTACACACCCTACAACTTTGCAATTCCTCTTCTGGTTCACTACCACAGAGAAACACTGGCATCCATATAAGAATGTTCACCACAGTGCATTATGAAAGGGCAAAAATATTGAAAACCTGAATATCCATCATTACGTAAATGGCTAATAAAAGACAAGGCATCAATTGCATGCAATAATCTCATATTTATAACAACACGGAGAGAACTCTAAGACTGGTTGTCAAATTAAAAAAAAAAATCAAGTTGCAGCATAATGCACATGCAAATGTCAAGACTTCCAAAGCCCACAGCTAACATCATCCTCAATGGGGAAAAACTGAGAGCTTTCTCCCTGAGATCAGGAACATGACAGGGATGCCCACTCTCACCACTGTTGTTTAACATAGTGTTGGAAGTTCTAGCATCAGCAATCAGACAACAAAAGGAAATCAAAGGCATCAAAATTGGCAAAGATGAAGTCAAACTTTCACTTTTTGCAGATGACATGATACTATACATGGAAAATCCGACAGACTCCACCAAAAGTCTGCTAGAACTGATACATGAATTCAGCAAAGTTGCAGGATACAAAATCAATGTACAGAAATCAGTTGCATTCTTATACACTAACAATGAAGCAACAGAAAGACAAATAAAGAAACTGATCCCATTCACAATTGCACCAAGAAGCATAAAATACCTAGGAATAAATCTAACCAAAGATGTAAAAGATCTGTATGCTGAAAACTATAGAAAGCTTATTAAGGTAATTGAAGAAGATATAAAGAAATGGAAAGACATTCCCTGCTCATGGATTGGAAGAATAAATATTGTCAAAATGTCAATACTACCCAAAGCTATCTACACATTCAATGCAATCCCAATCAAAATTGCAACAGCATTCTTCTCGAAACTAGAACAAGCAATCCTAAAATTCATATGGAACCACAAAAGGCCCCGAATAGCCAAAGTAATTTTGAAGAAGAAGACCAAAGCAGGAAGCATCACAATCCCAGACTTTAGCCTCTACTAAAAAGTTGTCATCATCAAGACAGTATGGTATTGGCACAAAAACAGACACATAGACCAATGGAATAGAATAGAAACCCCAGAACTAGACCCACAAACGTATGGCCAACTAATCTTTGACAAAGCAGGAAAGAACATCCAATGGAAAAAAAGACAGTCTTTTTAACAAATGGTGCTGGGAGAACTGGACAGCAACATGCAGAAGATTGAAACTAGACCACTTTCTCACACCATTCACAAAAATAAACTCAAAATGGATAAAGGACCTGACTGTGAGACAGGAAACCATCAAAACCCTAGAGGAGAAAGCAGGGAAAGACCTCTCTGACCTCAGCCGTAGCAATCTCTTACTCGACACATCCCCAAAGGCAAGGGAATTAAAAGCAAAAATGAATTACTGGGAACTTATGAAGATAAAAACCTTCTGCACAGCAAAGGAAACAACCAACAAAACTAAAAGGCAACCAACGGAATGGGAAAAGATATTTGCAAATGACATATCGGACAAAGGGCTAGTATCCAAAATCTATAAAGAGCTCACCAAACTCCACACCCGAAAAACAAATAACCCAGTGAAGAAATGGGCAGAAAACATGAATAGACACTTCTCTAAAGAAGACATCCGGATGGCCAACAGGCACATGAAAAGATGCTCAATGTCGCTCCTTATCAGGGAAATACAAATCAAAACCACACTCAGATATCACCTCATGCCAGTCAGAGTGGCCAAAATGAACAAACCAGGAGACTATAGATGCTGGAGAGGTTGTGGAAAAACGGGAACCCTCTTGCACTGTTGGTGGGAATGCAAATTGGTGCAGCCACTCTGGAAAACAGTGTGGAGGTTCCTCAGAAAATTAAAAATAGACCTACCCTATGACCCAGCAATAGCACTGCTAGGAATTTACCCAAGGGATACAGGAGGACTGATGCATAGGGGCACTTGTACCCCAATGTTTATAGCAGCACTCTCAACAATAGCCAAATTATGGAAAGAGCCTAAATGTCCATCAACTGATGAATGGATAAAGAAATTGTGGTTTATATACACAATGGAGTACTACATGGCAATGAGAAAGAACGAAATATGGCCCTTTGTAGCAACGTGGATGGAACTGGAGAATGTGATGCTAAGTGAAATAAGCCATACAGAGAAAGACAGATACCATATGTTTTCACTCTTATGTGGATCCTGAGAAACTTAACAGAAACCCATGGGGGAGGGGAAGGAAAAAAAAAGAGGTTAGAGTGGGAGAGAGCCAAAGCATAAGAGACTCTTACAAACTGAGAACAAACTGAGGGCTGATGGGGGGTGGGAGGGAGAGGAGGGTGGGTGATGGGTATCATCACCTTTTGGGATGAGCACTGGGTGTTGTATGGAAACCAATTTGACAATACATTTCATATATTGAAAAAAAAAAGAAAATGTCAAGACTTCCATAAATACGCACAATATTAAATCATTTGTATGGTAAGATCATTGGAAAAGTCTGGAAGGATACACACCAAACTTTTTTTTAAGGTTTGGTGTTCTTTTTATTTTAAATTGCATGAAAGGATATATGTCAGTGTCCAGTTGGGATAACTGCTACCATTGTAGGTATTTCAAGCAGGGGAGTTTAACATGGAGAATTGATTACAAAAGTTAGGAAGAGCTGAAACCATAAGTTCAGTGATTAAATGCTGCCCCTGCCCCTGTGGTGCATTCCAGCCCCAGGGGCCTCTGCCTCTGCTGCACTATTGAAGACACTGTCACAGTTGGTTCTGGATCTATCAGACGTGTGAAGTAGACTGCCCCTGTGCCCATTGCTGCACCAGCAACTTCAAACACCAGACCCTTATCTCTGTTTCTTGCCATCTGATCTCCTGCTAGAGCCTCTTTTTGGCAGAATCTAACAGGAAACCTAAAAAAATATAAGGGAGCCATGGCACGTAGGTTGAGGACTTTCAGCCTCAACAATGAAAAGCAGAACTTAGAAGCAAGCACAAGAAGAAGCAAGGAGCTGACAGACCTTCTAACGGTCTTAATCTGGCCTCAATGAGTCTGAATCCCCTTTGCCTCTCACCATTGTGTTCATCAGTCACCATTGGAAGTTTAAGCCTCTCTTCCAAAATGATCTATTGGTCCAATGCAATCCCTATCTAAATTCCACTGGCATTTTTTCACAGAAATAGCAAAAATCCAAAATTCATATGGAACCACAAAAGACCCCAAATAGAAAAAGCAACCTTGAGAAAGAACAAAGATGGGGAGGTATCCCACTTCCTGGTTTCAAACTATATTATAAAGCTATAGTAATATAGCTATATTATATATTATATTTTATATTATATATTATATTATAATATATATATTATATATATAGCTAGAACAGTTCCAATATAGCTACAACAGTAGGGTTCTAGCATACAGACACACAGACCAATGGAACAGAATCAAGAGCCCAGAAATAAACCCAGGTATTTCCAGTCAACTAATATTTGACAAGGCAGCCAAGAATACTTGAGGGGAAAGGACAGCTCTTCAATAAGTGGTGATAGGAAACCTGGATATTCACATGCAAATGAATGAAATTAGACCCCTATCTCATACCACTCACCAAAATCTACTTGAATTGGATTAAAGACATAATGTAAAACTTGAAATGATAAAACTCACAGAACAAGGGAACATAGCACAGGGAGCAAGCTCCTTGGCATTGTTCTCGGCAATGATGTTTCTGGATGACACCAAAAGCACAAGCAACAAAGCAAAACTCAACAAGTAGATTTTACATCAAATCTAAAAGCTTCTGCACAGCAAACGAAACCACCAACAAAATGAAATGGGAGAATATGTCTGCAAACCATGTATGGGGTAAGGAGTTGATATCCAAAATATATAGGGAAATCACACAACTTAATAAAAAGTAATAATCCGATTTGCAAATGGGCAAAGGACCCAAATCGACATTCTTCCAAAGAAGACCTACAAATGGCCAACAGGTACATGAAGAGATGCTCAGCATCGCTCACTATCAGGGAAAAGCAAATCAGAACCATTATGAGATATCACCTCACACCTGTTTGGATAGCTGTCACCACAAAGGCAAGAGATATAAAGTGTTGATGAGGATGTGGAGGAAAAGGAACCCTCATGCACTGTTGGAGGGAATGTAAACTGGTTCAGCCACTAAGGAAAACAGTATGGAGGCTCCTCAAAAAAATTTTAAATAGAACTACCCTGTGATCCAGCAATTCCATTTTTGCACGTATATCTGAAGGAGGACATTATATTAGGTGAAATAAGTCAGTCACTAAAACACAAATACAATTCCATGTATACAAGGTACCTAGAATGGTCAAATTCATAGAGATGCAAGGTAGGAAGGTGATTACCACCTGCAGGGGGAAAGGGGAATAATGGGTTATTTAATGGGTACAAAGTGTCCATTTGGAAAGATGAAAAAGTTCTGGAGGAGGGTTGTGATGGCTGCACAACAGTGTGAATGTACTTAATGAACTGCATACTTAAAATGGCTAAAATGGTAAATTTTGTGTTATGTATATTTCCCCACAATAAAAGAATGCTTTAAAAAGAAACCATTACCATTGGCTGGTAATTACCATTACCATTTCATCTTAACATACCTTGTCTTGCCTTGTCTTAATTTTGTGTAAGGGCAGAGCTTAATCCCATTTTGGATGGAGCAGAGGACTCAGGGTGAGATTAAAATGAGCCGAATAAGCAAACAAAACGCCTACAGGTGGCAGTGGTGATCTGACTCTGGTGTAAGGAAAGCCATCTTCCTGGTCTGGTGTTCAGAACAATTCGTTGTGCCCATAGTTGACAAAATTCAACTTTTCAGCATGTCCACAAGTTTTTTTTTTGTGAACGGCTCTATTCTGGTGGACAGTGGTCTTTTCCAATCATGTTACCCAGCAACGGACCCCCAGAAGGTCGGGTATATTGCGTCTCTTGGCCTCTCTCCAGATGCTTCACAGTGGACACTCGGGTTTGGATGCTGGTAGGCATCAGAGACCATAACTGTTGTTGTTAGTGAAAGCAAGACTCTGCCAAGATCCACCATTTCAAAGCCCATACTTAGAAATAGAGGGCCTGAGCCACAGCCCGGGCAGAGCATAAACAGAACTGTAGGCATTCGGGCCAAATATGATCCTCTTGAATCCCTCACTCAGGGCTTTCTTGAGCTGCTCGTTGGTGAGTCCAGGGACAAGACTCATGTGTTGACTTGATCTGTGTGTAGGTGGAAGAAGGGTCCTGTGGCCTAAAGATCAGTAGGCAGTGGCAGGGTTGAGGAGAGAGGGTAAGTGAGGGGATTCCACACTACAACCTCCTCTTTGAGACTCAATTCACTTGATTTTTGAGACAAGAAGCCCTCCTTTGGCAACCAACGAGATGGCCCATCCTCTCCAGCAGGGGGCATCCAGCATCAGTCTTGTCTTCCTAAACCAGAATTGGTTTGAAATGCCGCCGTTCCTGCTTCCAAGGCAAAGGTTTTCTGATTTATATTTCACCCTTTCCCTATTGAGCCTGGATCCTGGCCTGAAATGCAGCTACTCAGCCAGCATCCTAATCCCCTGAGTGAATCTTGCTGCCCTCTCCCTGTGGGGTCTGCATGCTCCTCCCTGGTACCAGGGTGCTGGGCCACATCTGCTTCACCAGGAATGAGTGCCCTTCCCACATGGGACCATTCCTGCCTGACTCCAGGAATGGCCCCATCTGGAAATTCCTGCTGTGCTCCATTCCTGCTCACTCAAACAGGCCTGCAGGGTGATACTGCAGAACAGATGCAAGTTACTACTCCTTTGAGAAGTGTTTTTTTGAGGGGGGAGTGCCCAGGTGGTTCAGTGGGTCAGGTGTCCCACTCTTGATTTTGGCTCAGGTCATGATCTCGAAGTTCGTGGGATGGAGCCCCGTGCAGGGCTCTCCACTGACAATGTGAAGCCTGCTTGGGATCCTCTCTCTCCCTCTCTCTCTCTCTGCCCCTCCCCCCGCTCACGTTTTTCCTCTCTCACTCTCTCTCTCTCAAAATAAATAAACATCTTTTTAAAAATACAAGTGATTTTTTTTTTAGTCTAGCTATTATTTGTTCAATGAGGGTCTGCTACTCGCCCTACCCATTCCCAATATCTTGGCCCTACCCACCCCCGGGCTGTGCCCCAGATCTCAGCCTGCCTTTTGGGGCAGAGTGTGCATCAAAGCCTTTCGGTGTCCCCATTGTTGAAAAGACAACTCTATCTCCAGCTCCTTCTGAGCATCACCAGAGGCACCGCCTGAGTAGAAGGCAGCACTTTGCAGCCCCCATGTGTCTGAATTAGCACAATGAGGGCCTTTAGTGTCAGACGTGAGGACACTGATTCCTCTCCCCAGGGAACAACCGAGAGAAGCAGCATATTTTCCTTTGTTCCACAACACACCGTTCTCCTCTCTCATGTCTTTCTCCTCTTTCAGCGTTGCCCGTCAAGGTCCCAGAGATCTCTTTCTGTCCCAGTTCTTTGTTTGCTCAAGAAAGCGGTTTGTCTGATGTGCTAGGCTAAAGTGTGATGCAACACAGGCTGAAAAACAGAATTGACCCAAATTTATGTTTGATTTCAGTATAAATGCAAATGATGACGGCTCAAATTGTGTGGTGATGATACAGTATACAGTATATGGCATTGGACAGCTGTCTAGACACTCAGACAAAACCCAAGTTAGATTGTGTGATGGCTGTAAAATACACTTGACCTTGAACAACATAGTTTTGAACTAGGCGGGTCCACTAACATGCCGATTTTTTTAATATAAATACATCACAGTACTATATAGGTATTTTTTCCTCCTTATGACTTTCTTAATAACATTCTCCTTTCTCCAGCTTACTTTATTGTAAGAATACAGTGTATACTACATATCACATGCAAACTATGTGTTAATTGACTGTTTATGCTATCAGTAAGGCTTCTGGTCAACAGGAGGCTATTAGTAGTTAAGTTCTGGGGGAGTCAAAAGTTCATGTGGATTTTCAACTGCACAGGAGTCAGCACTTCTAACCCTCCCGTTGCTCAGGGGTCAACTGCATATCGGCTAATTATGACCCCCTTCCCTTCAACAGACAGAACCTAATTCCCCCACTTGGAAAGTGTGCTACATTCGCTGACTTATTTCTAACAGAATGTACTGGGAGTGACAGAGTGAGGCTTTGTGATTTCTGGGACTCTGTCATAAAAAGAATACACCCTCTGCCTGTTGTTCCCCCTCTCTCTTATTCTTTCTGTTTCTCTCTTTCATCACTTACTTTGGTGGAAATAAGTGGCTATATCATGAGAATACTCAGGCAGCCCTGTGAAAAAAGCCCAACAAAAAGGAAACCAACTTGCCAGAACCAACTAACTAACCATGTGAGTGAGCGACTTTGAAAGCAGATTCTCCATCCTCAGTCAAGCCTTCAGATGATTTCAGGCCCCAGCCTTAGAGTCAACCCCAAACATTGTGAGCAGAGACAAACTATCCCAACTGTGCCCTGGCTGAATCCGTGACACACAATAAAACAAGAGAAAATAAACTATAGTTTTTTAAGCCACTAAGTTTTGGGGGGCAGAGTGGATAATTTGTTACACAGCAATAGCTAACTAATACAGATTCGTAACACATACTAAAATTGACTCCAAGATAGATTAAAGTTTTGTAAGCAAACGTTCATTCAATGGTGGCATGCGGGAGGTGGCCATTAGGAGTTCAGTCTACCCAGAAGCAACCTGCAGGGTAAGCAGGGTAACCACATTCACAAGAGCCTCCAGACAGCTGGTTGGTCACCCTCCATGGCTCCTTCACTAAGCCTTGGCCCAGGTCCAAGGACGAGACTGACTGGCTTGCCTGGAAAGTAATCAGTGTGGGTGCTTGAACCCATGCCTACATGTGTTTGGCACCATCAAAGAGAAACTGGGAGTCTCAGCACCCAGAACATAAGCAGAAACGCTGAAAACAAAAAGAGAGAGAGAAAGAGAGAGAGAGTCATACACAAAGGAAATATAACCATAATACATGCATAGTCATCATAATGTAAACACTGTGAGATGATTTTCAACTGTTCAAGTCAACCAGAAAGAAATTCCAGAATAAGTCATTCTGGCTATAGAACCAACTGTAAAAGTTATCACCCTGGAAAATGTACAAATAATAAACAAAGAAGGAAGGGAGGTAGGAGGTTAAAAGGGGGAAAAAAATGAAGAAAAGTGTGCAGGGCAAGTACCCTCCCCTTCCAAAGTGGAGAATCCAAAGATACTACCTGTGGTTGATAAAATAAGAAGTGACGGTATACATATATATGCTTTTTATTTACCAAGGCAACCAATAAAAGAAGTAAAACTCTCTTCACCTGGGACAGGAATGTGATAAAAGTGAGGTAAATCCTTATCCATTGTAGCAGTAAATCAACTGGTATGTCTAATCTTGATATCTAAAAAACACTGATATAAGAATAGTGTTTTAGGGGTACCTGGGTGGCTCAGCTAAGCGTCCTACTCTTGGTTTCGGCTCAGGTCATGATCTCATGGTTTGCGGGTTCAAGCCCCACATGGGGCTCTGTGCTAACAAGTGCAGAGCCTGCGTGGGATTCTCATTCTGTCCCTCTCTCTTGGCCCTTCCCCTACTCACGTTGTCTCTGTCTCTCTCAAAATAAATAAATAAACTTAAAAAAAAGAATAGCTTTTTTCTTTTAATTTTTTAACGTTTATTCATTTTTGAGAGACAGAGAAAGACAGACTGTAAGTAGGGGAGGGGCAGAGAGACAAGGAGACACAGAATCCGAAGCAGGCTCCAGGCTCTAAGCTGTCAGCACAGAGCCTGATGCGGGGCTCGAACTCACGACAGTGAGATCATGATCTGAGCCAAAGTTGGACGCTCAACCAACTAAGCCACCCAGGGGCCCCAAGAATAGTTTTTTAATGACATGAAGGAAGCCATCAGAAAAACTAACAGAAATAGTTAAAAAGGAGTGAGTATGGAGATATAATTGGAGGAGGTGTCATTGTTTCAGACTTCAAGAACTTTCCTGAACTATCATTTGCTTTCTTTGTTGAATATAGTATTTTGAAAAAAGTAAATCTTTAAAAATTCCAATGTATTCCCACCTTTAATATACTTAGCATATTGCCTTGTGTTTTCAAGTAGGGTACATTTGTATCACATAATATCCACAAACTACTTAATCTTACAATAATTCTGTCAGGGAAAACACATGATCTTTCATCATTATCAGATAGGGAAAGTGAACTGAGAAATGCTAATGACTTGCCCAAGAGAACTTAGTAAAATATTTCCTTAAGAGTTATACCTTCTGGGGCACCTGAGTGGCTCAGTCAGCTGAGCAACTGACTCTCGATTTTGGCTCACGTTCATGATCCCAGGGTCGTGGGATCAAGCCCCATGTCAGGCTCCATGCTGAATGTAGAGCCTGCTTAGGATTCTCTCTCTCTCTCTCTCTCTCTCTCTCTCTCTCTCTCTTTCTCTCCCCCCCCCCCCCACTTTGCCCCTCTCCCCAGCTTGCTCTCTTTCTCTCTAAAATAAAAAAATATAAAATTTAAAAATTAAAAAAAGTTAAAAAAGTTATAACTTCCTAAAACATTGACCATTTCTTACAAGCATTCCATGAGGTGTAGAGTCCCACCTCATGGATGAAAATATAATGGCAACAAAGATATGTAATCTCCCCCCTGGATCCCAAGGAGACGGTGGATGAATATGGTTCCTACTTCTGTCCTGCTTTGTTGCTTCCTCTGTGGGAAGTGGTGACCATCAACACAGCATCTAACAGCTGAAAGTAAGAAGAAACAAGTGAGGTGCAAAGGCCTCATCATAACCCTGTGTTATTAACCACACTACAGGTGGGGCCATAGCACTAGGATAAAAATAAGCATTGTGCTCATTGAGGCCACACAGCAGGTCAGTAGTAACACTGGGATTTGAATCCGTGTTGGGGCACCAGAGTCATGCCTGTCATTAAGTGGGGGCGGGGGGGGGGAACTGGAAATAAAAAAAAAGGAAGTTCACTTGCCTATGAATGGATCGTATGACTGGGTAGTAAATCTATCTCTCACTGTCTGTATAGTTTAAGGCAACATTTTTCTCTCCTCAGATCCTCTACTTTCTCATCTGTAAAAGGAGAAGGTGAGCTAGGTTATCTCCCTTTTGAGCTGGAACTTGATTGTAGCCTAGCTGATGAAATCAGGTAAGAAAAATAAATAAAAATTCTATTGGGAAGGAAGAAATAAAATTGCCTTTATTCACAGAAAATATGATCATACTTGTAGTTATAAGTTATAAGATTTTTTGAAGTTATAAGGACTAATAAGTATGTTCAGCAAGGATCCAAAATACAAGATCAATATAAAAATTTCTTGTAGGGGTGTCTGGATGGCTCAGTCAGTTAAGCAACTGACTTTGGCTCAGGTCATTATCTCACAGTCCATGAGTTCAAGTCCTGTGTCAGGCTCTGTGCTGACAGCTCAGACCCTGGAGCCTGCTTTGGATTCTGGGTCTCCCTCTCTCTCTGCCCCTCCCCAACTCTCTCTCTCTCTCTCTCTCTCTCTCAAAACTAAATAAAACATTAAAAAATTTTTAAATTAAATTTCAATTTTATTTCTATACATTAGCAATGAACAATCAGAAATTAAAATCTATAAATATCACTTACAATAGCACAAAAAATACAAAATACTTAGGGATATGTCTGAAAAAAGATGCCAAAGACCTGTATACTAAAACTATAGAACATCACAGAGCAAAATTAAAGAAGGCCTAAATGCCTGGGGAGATGTACAATATTCATAAGACTTGGTATTGCTAAAATGTCAAATCTCTCCAAATTGATATACATATCTGATACATCCTTAAACAAATTCCCCGCAGACTTTTGGAGAAACTGATAGCCTGAGTCTAAAATTCATACGGAAATGCAAAAGTCCTAGAAAACAACTCTGAAAAAGAACAATTTGGTGGGCTATGTGATTTCAAGATTTATTGTAAATCTACACTAATCAGGACAGCATGGTATTTGCATCAAGTTAGACAAAAGAGATCAATAGGACAGAAAATAGAATCCAGATATAGACCCACACATATGCAGACAAATGACTTTTGGAAAAGGTGCAAAGGTGGAGAAAGCATAGTCTTTTCAAAAATGTGGCTAGAAAATTCAGAAATCCATAGGAAAAAAAATTAACAGGCATACCTTGCATCATGTATAAAATTAATTCAAAATGGAATATAAACCTAAATGTAAAACTTAAAACTTTCAGGAGAAAATCTTTATGACTTTGGTATAGGCAAAGACTTCTTAAGATAGGTCACCAAAAGAATGATCCATTTCAGTCTATCAATATCCAAGGGCATATTGATAGACTGGACTTCACCAAAATTAAAAATATTCGCTCTACATAAAACACTATTAAGGAATGAAAAGATAAGGCACAGGCCAGGAGAACATATTTTCAGAGCATATATCTGATAGGATACTTCTATCCCAAATATATACAGAACTCTCAAAACTCAATAATAACCTTATTCAAAAATAGTAAAGATTTGAACTTTTACATTCTCCAAATGTTTCACAAATTTCTCCAAAGAAGTTTCACAAATGGCCAGTAAGTAGAAAGATACTCAACATCATTAATCATTAGGGAAATGCAAATCAAAACCATGATGAAATACTCATACCCATTAGAATGACTACTCTCAAAACAATGGAAAATATGAAGTGTTGATGAGGATATGGAGAAATTGAAACCCTCATACATTGCTGGTGGGAAAATAAAATGTTGCAGCCTTTGTATAAAAATATGGCAGTTCTCAAAATGCCAAATATAGGGGCACTTGGGTGGCTCAGTTGTTTAAGTGTCCGACTTCAGCTCAGGTCATGATCTCACAGTTCGTGAGTTCAAGCCCCGCATCAGGTTCTATGTTGACAGCTCAGAGCCTGGAGCCTGCTTCAGATTCTGTGTCTCCTTCTCTCTGGCCCTCCCCCACTCACTCTCTCTCTCTCTCTCAAAAATAATAAAAATGATAAACATTAAAAAAATTTGTAAATGTCAAACATGGAATTACCATATAGCTCATCATATAGAATAAAGCCTGTGGGGTTGGAGAGCTGTACAATGGGTATAGATGGATGGATGATAAAAAAAAGTTTTAGGAATAGATAGCGGTAATGGTAATTGTGAATGTACTTAAGGCTACTGAATTGTACACTTAAAAATGACTAAAATGATAAGTTTTATGTTACATATATTTTAAAATAATAAAAAACTCAATAATAAGACAACACACATCCAATTTTTCAAACAATGGCCAACATTTTCTTCAACATAGTATTGGAAGTCCTAGCCTCAGCAATCAGACAAGAAAAAAAAAGAGGTATCCAAATTGGTAAAGAAGTTAAACTGTCACTATTTGCAGATGACATGATACTATACTTAGAAAATCCAGAAGACTCCACCAAAAAACTACTAGAAGTAATAAGTGAATTCAGTAAAGTTGCAGGATACAATACAGATATCCAGAAATTGGTAGCATTTCTATACACAAATAATGAAGTAGCTGAAAGAGAAATTAAAAAAACAATTCCATTTACAATTGAACCAAAAAGAATAAACTACCTAGAATCAAACTTAACCAAGGAAGTAAAAGACATGTACTCTGAAAACTATAACACATTGATGAAAGAAACGAAAGATGACACAAGTGGAAAAATATTCCATGCTCATGGATTGGAAGAATTAATATTGTTAAAATGTCCATACTGCCCGAAGCAATCTATAGATTCAATGCAATCTCTATCAAAATACCAACAGTCTTTTGCACAGAACTAGACAAATAATACTAAAATCTGTAAAGAACTACAAAAGACTGAATAGCCAAAGCAATCCCGAGAAAGAAGAACAAAGCTGCAGGTATCACTATCGTAGACTCTGAGTCTGGAGTTCTCTCTTGTCCAGCAAGAGAGCGGAGGCAGGATTAAAATGCAAGAGAGGTTAATGTCCGGGAGGAGACAAGAGCCCCGAGTAAGGGTCCTTGCTCCATTTTTATTAGGATAAGAAGGCTTACAAGCATGATGATACAGCCACTATGGAAAACAGGACAGAGTTTCCCGCCAAAATTAAAAATAAAAACACCATATGATCCAATAATTCCAACACTGGGTAATTATCCCTTATAAATGAAAACACTAATTTGAAAAGATACACACATCCCTATGTCTATTGCAGCATTATTTTTTTTTTAATTTTTTTTTCAACATTTTTTATTTATTTTTGGGACAGAGAGAGACAGAGCATGAACGGGGGAGGGGCAGAGAGAGAGAGGGAGACACAGAATCGGAAACAGGTTCCAGGCTCCGAGCCATCAGCCCAGAGCCTGACGCGGGGGCTCGAACTCATGGACCGCGAGATCGTGACCTGGCTGAAGTCGGACGCTTAACCGACTGCGCCACCCAGGCGCCCCTATTGCAGCATTATTAACAATAACCAAGATATGGAAACAACCCGAGTGTCCATTGATTGGTGAATGGATAAAGAACAATGGAATAGTACACAACCATAAAAAGGATGAGACTGTGCTACTTGCGATGACATGGATGGACCTAAAAAGTATTATGCTAAGTGAAGTAAGTCAGACTGAGAAAGATAAATACCATATTAATTCACTTCTATTGGAATCTAAAAAAAACGAATGAATAAATGAACAAAAAGCAGAATCAGACCTACACATACAGAGAACAAACTGATGGTTTCCATAAGGTTAAGAAGGTGATGGTGTAGACAAAATGAGTGAAGGAGAGAGGGAAATACAGACTTCCAGTTATGGAATGATTAAATCACAGGACTAAAAGTCACAGTATAGGAAATATAATCAGTGATATTGTGATAGCATTGTAGGGTGACAGATAATGGCTACACTAATAAGCAGAGTATAACTTGAAGAGAAATTAAATCACTGTGTTGTATACCTGAACTAATACACTCAAATTTTTTTTAAATGAGCAAAAGATTTGAGTAGACATATTGCCAAAGAAGAAGCACAGATGAATAGTATCTGAAATATGTCCAATTTCATTAGTCTTAGGGAAATGCAAATTAAAAACCACAATGAAATAACAACTCTGTATCTGTCTAATGACTTAAAACAAAAAAAAGAAAAAATGATACCAAGCATAGTGGGGATGTGGAGGAACAGGAATTTTTATGCGCTACCAGGAGAATGTAAAATGGTACAACCACTTTGGAAAACATTTTGGCAATTCTTTTAAAAGTTAAACATATGCCGGGGCGCCTGGGTGGCTCAGTCGGTTGGGTGACCGACTTTGGCTCAGGTCATGATCTCGCAGTCTATGAGTTCGAGCCCTGCATCGGGCTCTGTGCTGACAGCTCAGAGCCTGGAGCCTGTTTCAGATTCTGTGTCTCCCTCTCTCTCTGACCCTCCCCCGTTCATGCTCTGTCTCTCTCTGTCTCAAAAATAAAAATAAACGTAAAAAAAAAAAAATAAAGTGGATTGTGCTCAAAACATCACACATAAGATGTTAAAAAAAAAAAAAAGTTAAACATATGCCTACCTAGTCATTCCACTCTCAGGTATGAAAGTATATCTCCACACAAAGACTTGTAAATGAATGATCATGGCAGTTTTATTCATAACAGTCAAAAACTAGAAATAACCCAAATGCCCATCAACAGGTGAATGGATAAATTGTAGAATACACAGTATACAGTGACGTGTACACACAATACACAATGAAATACTACTTGGCAATAAAGAAGAATGAACTATTCATACTTGTGACAATAGGAAGGAATCTCAAAATAATTGAGTGGAGGAAGCCACATATAGAAAACCAATACATAGTGTAAGCATCCAGGATCACATTTACATAAAATTCTAGAAAATGCAAACTCATCTGTGGTTGACAGATCAATTGCCGTCTGGGAAGGGGTCCGCACAGGGAGGTACATGGAAGAAAATACAAAGGGATAGGAGGGAACTGCAGGGAGTGCTAACTATACTCATCATGTTGATTGAAGCGGTGGTCCCATGGATGCATACCTATGTCAAAGCTTATCAAAGGACACGCCTGAAATATGTGCAGTCTGTTGTATGTCAACTATAGCTCACTAAAGTCGTTTCAAAAGCAATGTTGAATTTAAAATACAAATGGGATGAAATGTTGACGATACTTTTATGTAGTTAAAGCTCAAATCAACACTGTATTGAATTCAGACAGAGAGTGGGCTGGAAAGACATACATTAAATATGCAGATTGAATTCCTCTATCAGGGAGTGGGAAGTAAAGGTTTAAAAAGAAAATAATGAAGAGGGCGTTGGGGGGCCCAATGATGATACCGTGCAGAGAGTATGATTAAGTCCAATCTGTCCACTATTGTCCTGGGAGAGGGGAGGGGTGGTGCAAGGGAAAATTGGAGGGAGGAAGGAGAGAAAGAGAATTGAAGGCAGGGAGGAAGAAAAATAAAGGAGGACGAGGTGGGGAGGGGGCAGCCAGACACACAGATCTCAAAGATACATGGAGTCTGCAGAAAGGCCTCTCGCAAGCTGGGCTTGGCAAACACGCCCCTGGCGAAGGGCCAGACAAGGCCTGGGCTACATCTAAGGGTGAACTTACACGGGTTATCAAATTCCCCTTTCCTGGAGCCTCTGGAAGTTGTTGCCAAGAACAGAAGGGGGGAAAATCCGTCCCTTTGTCTCTCTTTTTTTCCCCTTGGACCTGATTTCGTGTTTTCCTCCGTCTTACTTCTCCCCGGGGACCATCCGGCCCCAGCTGCGGAGGGGGTAAGACGTGGGAGTTGGGCAAAGGGTGGGACCAAGTGAGGCGCGCTGCACCGGGTCCCCCAAAGCCGCAGAAGGGCACCGAAGGCGGGGATGCAACCCCAGCCTCTGCCCAAAACCGCTTCCTTAGAGGCGGGAGGCCAGGTGCGCCGCCGCCGCTCCCGGGCGCCAGGAGGAGAGGCCGCGGCGCTGGTCCGGGGCTCTCCAGGAGCCGCCCCTCTGCGTTCCCCCGCGTGGCGGCGGCGTCTCCACCCGCGCGCGCGCCCGCCCGCTCCGCCTTCTTAGCCTGGCCCGGGCGCAGAGCAGGAAGTTCACACACGCGAGGAGAAGCCTCTCCAGAAGCATTTGCACAGCTCTCCACCATCCGGCCAAGAGCCGGGCCGCTGGGGTAGCCTGGCAGGGGTGCGTGTGTGTGTGTGTGTGCGCGCGCGCGGGCGGGGGGTGGGGGGAGCCCTTGAACTTGGCGGGCGCTGCGGCTTGCTCTCGAGGAGGCTTGCTCCCATTCTTTTCCGTCCGAAAATATTTGTATTGTGATAATACACAGTCCCCGAAGCGAAAGTCAAACGGGCACCCAAAGATACCTTGGGGATCTTCCAAGCGGACAGATGGACAGAGCCACCCGTGCACCGAGATGCGGACAGAATGCAGAGGTGCAGAGAAGTGATGGTGGGGGGTGGGACGGGGGTTGGAAGGTAGGAGAAGTGGAGAGGGAAGCCGGGAGGGAGGCTGGGAAAGAGCGCGAGACGTCGGGAGGTGGGGCAGAGGGGGCGGTGAAGGCAGGGCTGAGTTGGGAGGAGCCAGGAGAGAGGGGAGGAGGAAGGGGACCTCTCGAACACTCTGTTCCAGATCTGCTCCACCTCCCGGGATCTGCCCTTGTCCCGCTTTCTCTCCCCACTACCCCAACCCACTCTTTCTCTTTCTGGCCCTCTGGCTTTTTGTCCTTTGCTCTCTGTTCACCCGCTGCCCCCAGCCCCCATCTCCCACCCCATCCCTCTCTTGTTCTCCCTCTCTCTCATGTACTCTTTTTAAAAATAATTTTTAAATGTTCATTTATTTTTGAGATGGAGACAGAGCACGAGTGGGGGAGGAGCAGAGAGGGAGACACAGAACTCCAAGCAGGCTCCAGACTCCCGAGCTGTCAGCCCAGAGCCTGATGCGGGGCTTGAACTCACGCACTGCATGATCATGACCTGAGCAGAAGTCAGGCACTTAACCCACTGAGCCACCCAGGTGTCCCTCTCATTTACTCTTTTTGGGTTTACTCTGTTCTCTCTCCCCCTAGGTTGCCTGTGCTTGCACTCCCCCGCCCCCAGGCCCTCTCTGACTCCAGTGAGAGCAGTGCGCTTGAGCTGCCAGTTATGGGGGCCTGAGGAGGCTGAGCTGGCCTCTGCAGGAGACCACAGACTCTTCCCAAGGTGGACCCCAGCCAGGCATTTTCTCGAAGACTTCTAATCAGAGTGACCACATTGACCACTGTGTTCTTGGATGTCCATCCTGCGCCAGAAGCCCATAATATATCACTTTATAATTGCTCCAGATTTTTTTTTTTTTTTTTTTGCCTTTTAGGGATAGGTGTAATGAATTCATTGTCATGGCCCATTTAATATAATGGGGGGGAGGGGAGAGTTAAAAACACCCATCATTCATCCCCCTATTTTGTCACCCTAAGCTAAGCTCCATTACTGGGAAGGGGAAGGAGCCAGCCTTCCCTGTCATTTACCCTGACCAAATCCCAACCTCTGTTCAAAGTCCACACCTCTGCTGCATTTGCAATTATTCCCAATTAATTACAAAAAAGCTGAGCTCCCAAAGATTAAGAGGAGTTCACCAAAGCCCAAGATAGTGGGGAGCAGAGTTTGGAGTTTCTGACTCCAAAGCTCTACTCATTCGTGCCTACTCGTGCCTACTACTCGTGCCTTATTTGTATTAAAAAAAAAAAACATTTTTTAAATTTTTATTTATTTTGAAGTGAGAAAGACAGAACACGAGCAGGGAAGGGGCAGAGAGAGGGAGACACAGAATCCAAAGCAGCCTCCAGGCTCTTGAGCTGTCAGCACAGAGCCTGACACCAGGGCTTGAACCCACAAATGGCGAGATTGTGACCTGAGCTGAAGTCCGACACTTAACCCACTGAGCCACCCAGGCGCCCTGTTGTGGTTACATTATTTTTAAACTGTAGAATGCATCCCATATACAGAAGTGTACATAAAACCCATATACAGAAGTGTACATAAAAGGTATGCGTACATTTAACAAATAGTAAAATGAGTACCCATGAACCTATCACTAAGCCCCTGCCCCCCATGCTCCCTAGATTTATACACCTCCTCCTCTCCCAATAGACAACTGCTCTCTGGACTTTTACATTCAATTCATACCTAAGTATGTATCCCCACATAATATGTTGTTGAAGTTTAGAAAACCAAATAGCAGAATAGCCCCTGTTAGGGAGAGGCTCTCTGGAGAAAAGTTGCTAAACAGAATCCCCAGGTCATAGTTTGGTTTTGGCTCCCCTGAGAGCTTCCCAAGAGGCCATTCTCAGAAAGTATCATGGCAGGGCGCCTGGGTGGCTCAATCGGTTAAGCGTACAACTTTAGCTTGGGTCACGATCTCACAGTTCATAAGTTTGAGCCCCACATTGGGCTCTGTGCTGAGAGCTCAGGGCCTGGAGCCTGCTTCAGATTCTGTGTCTCCCTCTCTCTTTGCCCCTCCCCCACTCACGCTCTGTCTCTCTCTCTCTCTCTCTCTCTCAAAAATAAATATACATTAAGAAAAAAAATTTTTTTAAGTATCGTGGCAAGATCACAAGCAAGCCCTAGAAACACAAGTCTTACCTCACTAAGCTTACAGAGAATGACTAGATGTTGGTCTTTCCTCAGTAGTATGTAGGGTAAGGAATGAGATGCTTAATAAGTCTGGCTTCTAGGCTAGCCATTGCTGCTGGAAGACAATTCTCACAGGCCTTTTGCATTTCTGTGAATTTTAAAACATTGATCACTTCTGTTCCAGACTATCTTTTTAAGGGTATTTGTACAAACAAAGAAACAAAGGCACAATGTCTTGGAAGTGGAGATAGTATCTCTGTATCAAAAAGATCTGTTGGCTGTCCTGTGTAATACAAATAATATCTTCCTCTGGGGCCAAGATCAAACAGGTTTGCTAGCAGACCCTTTGCAATGGTTAATCTTACATGTCAACTTGACTGACCATGGGCCACTGGATTAAACATTGTTTCTGGGTGTGTCTGTGAGGATGTTTCTGGATGGATTCGCATTTAAATTGGCAGTCTCGGTAGGGTGCCCTCCTTGCTGTGGATGGGCATCATGCAATCCACTGAAAGCCTGAATAGAACATCCTGAGAATAAATACACTTGAAGTTCATTTTCAAATTAAAATGTATAGTGATACGGTTATCTTGACACTACAAGCTTTACAAGATAAAACAAGAACATTCTGCTTGGTTTTCAAGCCCAGCTCTGCCATACTCAACTGGGTTACTTTTTGATCAATGACTCTTATCTCCAGGTTTTGGCTGCTTCTTCTTAAAAACAAGAGAGTTATGCAGTCAAGGTAATGGCAGCCATTTAAATACAAATCTCCAAACACATCCTTGGAAAAGTAATACAGAACAACATGAAGAACAACCATAACTTCGGAAAACCCACATCCTCTAAAAACCTAGAAGACAAAAAATGTCCAAGTTCAAGTATCATGTTGTTAGAAAAATTAACACTAAATCCCACTGAACAATCAGGCTCTCACCAGATGCCTCCAAGGAGAGCAAGTATAGTACATTAAAAAGGGGTGGGGGGCTCCTGGGTGACTCACGGCTCAGGTCATGAGCTCATGGTTTGTGAGTGCGAGCTCCACGTCAGGCTCTATGATGACAGCTCGGAGCCTACAGCCCGCTTCAGATTCTGTGTCTCCCTCTCTCTCTGCCCCTCCCCACTCACGTTCTGTCTATCTCTCTAAAATAAATAAACATAAAAAAATTTTTAAAAAACAGTAGAAAAGAAGGGAGCTATCAACAGGTCCAAGATTGATAAAATTATTTCCAGAAAGAGAATGTCCACAAAGTGTGAAAATCCTGAAACAAGGCTGGCAGACCAGAGCACGTACTACAGTGTGACTGTCTTGGAAGGACATCACTTCTAGAGACGCTTTGCACACATTTTTTTATGTTTATTTATTTTTGAAAGAAAGCATGAGCGAGGCAGAAAAGTGGGGACAGGATCTGAAGCGGGCTCTGTGCTCACAGCAGCGAGCCTGATGTGGGGCTCGAACCCATGGACCACAAGATCATGACCTGAGCCCAAGTCAGATGCTCAACCAACTGAGCTACCCAGGTGCCCCTTTGAGAACTTCCTAGGTGCCGGGCCCCTGGTGTTGTTCCTCACAGTGGGCTCCAGGTGTTCCTGGTTTCTGACTGTGCCATATCTCTGGGAGCAAAATAGAAGAAGTAACACTCCTGGGAAGAAGCTGACCTTAGGATCCACAGTATCTCAAGTTTCTCAATGAAATTTCTCAAGTTAAAGTAAGAGGGGGTTTTGGCAAAATGCAAGTGGAACCTAGCCAAGTTCCTTTGGTCAAAGATAGAATCCAGGGTGTTTGCCAACTCGAAAGCATCTGGGTTTATCACAGCCTTTTCTTTCTTGAAAAGCCCTCAAGACCACCTATAGGTGAGAACTTACATTGTCTAGCTAAGCTTGGTGGAAAATCCAGGGCCTTGGTAGCAGAGAGAACTTTCGGTTGTGGCCCATCCCAGGACAAGCAGGCAGGCTGGAGTCTTTCACCAGGGTGACCAATTAGTTGTGTCCTACAGACAGGTGTCGAGTGAAGGGCTGCCCGTTCCAAAGAGAGGATGGCTGCTTGGAAGATAATGACTCTGGAATCAGGACACATTGATTTTTCTCAAGAACGCTTGCTTATCAGGTTCTTTTAAAAATATTTACTAAAGTAGAGGCACCTGGGAGGCTCAGTCAATTAAGCATCTGACTCTTGGTTTCAGCTCAGGTCATGATCTCGGGGTTCATGAGTTCGAGCCCCGAGTTGGGTTCTGCACTCATAGTATAGTGCAGAGCCTGCTTGGGATTCTCTCTCTCTCCCTCTCTCTCTGCCCTTCCCTGCTCGCATACTCTGTCTCTCCCTCTCAAAATAAATAAATAAATAAACTTAAAAAAAATAAGAATACAAAAATCTTTACTAAGGTATAACCCACATATGAAAAATGGGCAAAATGTAAATGGAAGGCTCAGTGAACCACTACGAAATGAAGACCCATATAATCAACCTATAGAATAACAATATCATGGCCATCAGATCAGGAGCCCCATTGGCACCTGCCATCACTGCTGTCTTAACTTTGATGCTATAGTTTAATTTTGTGATTCTTGGATTTTACATGGATGGAATCACACACTATTTGTATATAGCTACTTTGACATAAGTCACATGTTTGTTAAATTGGTCCATGCACACATCATACTACGTACAACGGCAGTTCATTTTCATTGCTATTTATTCTTTCACTGTCTAAAATTACCACAATTTGTTTTTAACAGCTTTATTCAGATATAATTCACATATTACAAAACTGACTTTTTTAAGGCATACTGTTCAATTTTTTTTAGTACATTCACAGGGCTGCGTACTCATCACCACAATCTAATGTTAGAATAATTAATCTTTGGGGTGCCTCGGTGGCTCAGTCGGTTGAGCATCCGACTCTTGATTTCGGCTCAGGTCATGATCCCAAAATCGTGGGATTGAGCCCCTCGTTGGGCTCTGTGCCAATTGTGGAGCCTGCTTAAGATTTTCTCTCTCTCCCTCTGCCTCTCTTCTCCACTTGCTCACTGTGTCTCTCTAAAATAAATAAAAAAAGAATAATTAATCTTGATCCAGTTATCATTAGCCATCACTTCCTATTCTCTCCATGACACCCCTACCCTGAGGATATACTTTTTGTCACCATGGATTCAGCTATCCCAGACATTTTGTGTATATGGGATGAGTCTCTTGTGACAAGTTTCTTTAACATAGCATAATGTTTTCAAAGTTCATCCATGTTGTAGAATGTATCAATACTTTTATTTCTTTTCTTTTTTTTTCTTTTTCTTTTTTGTCAAATAACTCTAATGTGTGGCTGTACACATTTTGTTTTACTTTTTGGCTATCATGAATAATGCTGCTTTGAACATTTGTATACAAATTTTTGTGTGCCCCTGGACTGGAAGACAATATTTATAACATGTCAATTGTATGAAGGAGCTGATCTACAGATTCAGCATAATATCTGTCAAAATGCTAGTTGACTTTTTACAGAAATCAGCAAGGTGACCCTAAAAGTAATGTGGAGATACAAGGGATCCAAATAGCAGAACAATTTTGAAAAGGAACAAGTTTGGAAGGATAGACATATAAAGGGAGTAGACTTGAGAGCCCAGAAATAAATTTAAAAACAACTCTAATTTTAGCTAGTATCGTGCATCTATAATTGTACATCAGTAGTAGTTTTAATGTCCACTTCCCTAATGACTAAATGTGGGGGATAAACTTAGGAATCCCCCAGGCCTACACCAATGGGTTAACAAGGCATAAAGAAACACAAAGTCATAAAATGCTCACACCCGAGTTTGGGTAACCAGATTGGCACTCCAAGAATAGGGAGGCACAAAGGTGCCAAGAATAGGGAGGTGCAAAGGCACCCCAAAATAGGGAGGGGGTGCTGAACTCCCCAAAATAGAGGCAAAGGCCTGAAATAGAATCGGCACAAAGGTGCCCAATACATAGGAATAACAAGATTAGATATTCAGGGTGAAAGCACCCCAAGTTTAGTACTATAGCAGAAAGCTGCTTTCATAGGAGAATAGGGCCAGATTTGGTAAATTGGTGAATTGGACTTTGGACCACTGGGCTTGTAGGCAAAGCAGCCCGGAGTGGAGATGGTTAACAAAAGAAAAGGTGTCTTGTTAACTCTGAGGTTATTTCCCCTATCTGTCTCATCCCCTAGGATAGCAAAGATCAACAGGCACGGCGCCTCCTGTCTGCTGTTAACAACCATCTACCCATCTGCCCGGCGCATGGATTTTTTTTATATTGACCCAAACCCCAAACAGTGTATATCTTCAAAATCCCCTTTCCCCCCTCACATCCACAAGTTAATGTTCCTAGTTTCTTTGTCTCTTTGTACATGCCCATCACGTTTGCAAGCCTTCTGATCTGAATAAATACGGGGCAAAGCTCTTGTCTTTTTCCTCCGGACATTAGCCATCTCTCTTTTTAATCCCGCGTCCGCTCTCTTGCTAGGCAAAAGAGAACTTTAGACTTAGAGTCTACGACAACTAAAAAATTTACATTTTAGATTTTCTTGGCCATTAAGCTATTTTCTTTGTAAGGTGCCAATTCAAGTCTGTTGCCCATTTTCTATTCTTTTTCTGGTTGAGTTTTAAACTTTCCTCACATATTCCGGATATGAATTTTTGGCCAGATATATTGCAATTATGTTTTCCCACTTTGTTGGTTTTATTTTCACTTGATTAATGGTGGTTTTTGAAGCACAGATGATTCAAATCTTAGTAACGTCCAATTTACCAATTTTTGCCTTTGTTGTTAGTGCTTTTGTGTCCTACTTAAGAAACATTTGCCTATTGCCAAATATTGAAGGTTTTCACCTATGTTTCCTTCCAAAAACCTATAATACATTTTTAAAAGCTAGAAACCATTCTAAAATCTAGAAATGTTCCCCAAATCTATGTTTTCTTCTGGAGTTATTTTATCTTTGACATTTAGATTAATTATCTGTAGAATTAATTTTGCAGAAAAGGGGAAAAGATATTTTTCTATTTATGTTTCCAATTGAACCAGTATTATTTATTGAAAATAATTGTGCCAGTGATCAACTTACTGCCTCTCAGCTCCAATTACACATTTCAATGCCTTCTCTGCAGTAGGGCACAGAGCTTCTTAAGCAGTTCTCTGTTATGTGAACTCCACACTACCCTTTTTCAGTAGAAAGAACTGGAGGGACACTGAAAGGGGAGGGGCCTCTCCTGCTGCTTTCAGTGGCTGCAGTGTGAGTTTGAGGACATCCAGTGATGTTTGCCTAAGCCATAAGCCCACTTTCTCAGCAACTTGGCAATACCAGCCCAGCCTGGTGCTCACATTTCCATGGCTCCCTTGGGCACAGGCACTGCACACTCCGACCTCTCACTTCCACCAGTGCCCCCTTCTGCACATTTATATGCTTGGCCTTCAGCTGTGGCTCATTTGCAATCTAGGGGTTGCGTCCTGCTTGCCCAGCAACTGTTGTCCAGCTCTGGTTGGGGAAAACCAGAGAATTCTGACATCCAGGGGCTCCAACCATGCCTTATCTGAAGAAATCTGAGCCTCAGTCTGAGAATGGAACCCTTCTCCCAAGTTTGTACCTCCCTGAGTACTCTTGCTCAGACCCAGCATCCTCTTATATCTTATGTTATCTCATGTATCATAGCTCAATCAGTTATAAAGAACTAAACTTCCCTTCTTTAAGTCACTGGGTTTCCGTGTCCTGATTGGACACAAACTGATACAATAACCATCATTTCCCCATTGTGCTTTGGGGCAGCTTCCTAGGCATGTGTGGGTCTGGGGCCAGACTCTATTCTGTTTCATGTATCTTCGTCTAACCTTGAGCCAATAACCACAATAATGTCATAACGATTTCAATACTGAGGTCCCGGAATTTTTTGTTATATTTTTATTCTCATATATTTGCATTGTTATGTCATAGTAAATGGTTTAAATCTTTAAATTTTGACTTTCTATCTTTTGTTACTGGTATGTAAAATACAGTCTTCGACTAACAGTGGTCCAACTTAACATTTTTTACATGTTCAGTAGAAACAGTAATTCAAATTTTGAATATTGATCTCCTCCTGAGCCAGTGATAACGTGGTACAATATTCTTTGATGCTGAGCAGTGGCGGTGAGCCCCAGCTCCCAGCCAGCCATGCTGTCACGAGGGTAAACAATCCATATACTTACCACCATTCTGTCCCCATACAGCCATCGTATTTTCCACTTTCAGGGTGGTGTTCAATAAATTCCATGAGCTATTCAACACGTTATTATAAAATAGGCTTGTGCTAGGTGATTTTGCACAACTGTAGGCGACTGTAAGTGTTCTGAGCACATTCAAGATGAGCCAGGCTAACCTATAATGTTCAGTAGGTTGTGTGTATTAAGTACAGTTTCAACTTAATGATGCGTTTATTGGGATGTAGCCCAACGCAATTTGAGGCAGGTCTGTACAATTGACTTCTGTAGGTTGACTTTACATTTAGAAAGCTTAGTAGATTCACTGACTGACTAATTCTAATAGTTTGTAAGTAGACCCTTTGAACGTTCTATGTATATAATAATGTCATTTGAGAATAATGATTATTTTATTTCTTCCCATTTCTTCTGCCTTTTCCTTTTTCATTGTAACTTATTCATTAGCTAGGACCTCCAGGACAATGCTGAATAGGAATAATGATAGAGGGCATTTTTGTTTCACCCTGGATCTCAGAGAGAACATCTTCAACACTTCACCAATACATACTACAGATATAGTGTGTATCTGTTGGTGCACAAACCAATTTTCATCCCTTTTGGAGTAATACCATCTCTACTGAGAATGCATATAGTAACATCATCATATTATTTGTTTCTCATTTTTTCCTGTTAATGTGATAAGTTGCATTAATTCAATTTTGGGTGTCAAACCATGATTGCATTTCTGGAATAAGACCCAGTTAGTCAGGATGTATTATCTTCTTTATATATCATTGGATTCAATTTGCTACTATTTTAGTAAGGATTTTTCATCTACGTTCATCAAAGAGATGGGCTATAATTCTTTGTCAGAACACCCATGTCAGGGTTTGAGATCAAGATCATGCTGGTCTCATGAAAGTGCTACAATGTTTCCTCTTTTTCTGTTATCTGGAAGCATTTAGGTGCAATTGGTGTTATTTTTTAAATATTTAGGAAATGTCATCAAGAAAGCCATCTGGGCTTGGGATTTTCTTTGTAGGAAAGTTTACAATAACAAATTAGTTTGTGAGGAGGATTTTAATTTTATTATTCTTTTCAAAGGACCCACTTGTGGCTTTGTTGATTTTTCTAATGCCCATCCATTTGCTGCTTCATTAATACTTGGCTTGTCTTTTTTGTTTCTTTCCTTTCTCTCACTTAAGTTTGATTTCTTTGCTTACAGCTCTTTTGATGGCATCTAATAACACTGGGTTTATGTTTTTGTTTTTGCTCTTTTTTTTTTTTTCCTTTTGGCCTTTCATGTATATATATATGCATGTGAAGTCAAAATTCCTCCTGGCACTGTTAACAGCTACTGCCCATGTGTTTTGATCTCTTCTTTACCATTCATGCTAAAATATTTTCAAATTTTTGTTTGGAACTTTGGACACATGGACTATTTATAAGCAGAGTCTTTAATTTCCAGGCAGTTGAGAATTTTCTGACTCTCCCATGGCTCTGTTTTCTGGCTTACTACCCTGTGGACAAGAACATACTCTGTCCTGTTGAAAAGAAATGTATTGAGGCTTTCTTTCTGGCCCACATATAGTCCATTTTAATATGTGCTCTATCGGCATTTGACAAACATGCAAATTCTGTCATGGTTTGGTAAAGAGTTCTTTGTGTATTAACTAGGTCAGATTTGTGGATTGTCTTATTCAGATCTTTTATATCTCTATTAGTTTTTTTCTCTTTTTTAATGTTCTGCTTATGTTATTTAGAGAGGTGGGTTAGAGTCTTCCACTTGAGTGAATTTGTCTATTGTCGTTTTAGTTCTGTAAGCACCTGTTTTTTATTGCTTTTAGAGAGCTGTTTTCTTTCTTTTTTTTTTTTTTTTTACAGTCCAGTTGACCTTTAAAAAACATGGGTTTGAATGGCACCAGTCCACTTATATGTGGATTTTTTTATGACTACAATACAGTATTGCAAATGTATTTCTTTTCCTTATGATCTTCTTAATAACATTTTCTTTTCTCTAGCTTACTTTATTGTAAGAATACAGGATATAGTACAGACGATGTGCAAAATAGTGATAATCAGCTGTTTATGTTACCTGTAAGGCCTCTGGTCAACAGCAGGCTAATAGTAGCTAAGTTTTGGGGGAGTCAAAATTATATGTGGACTTCTAGCTAACGAGGGATCAGGGCTCCTAACCCCTGCATTGTTCAAGGGTCAAGTATAAATTATTTCCCTTGCTTTTAGTACAACTTTCTACGTCTTTGTATTTAAAGTGTATCCCTGTAGGGGCACTTGGGTGACTTCGTTGGTTTAGGCATCTGACTCTTGATTGCAACTCAGGTCGTGATCTCACATGTTCATGAGCTCAAGCCCCACATTGGGCTCTGCCCTGACAGTGCAGAACCTGCTTGGGATTCTCTCTCTCCCTTTCTCTCTGCCCCTCCCCCCACTCGTGCAGGCGGGCACACACGTGCGCACACACACACACACACACTCTCTCTCTCTCTCAAAATAAATGAATAAACTTAAAAAAATAAAGTGTATCGCTGTAAATAACTTATAGCTGGTAAGAAATAGTCTGCATTTGGGTCCCCTCGTCTAGGCTCTCCTTTGAGATTTGGAGGATGATTTTCTCCACGACACTTGGCACTACAGGAATGTCCTTGCATTTTGTCCTGCTGTGTGGTTTCAGAAGTTGACACACATCTCAAGGGTCCATCTGGGCATCTGTCTGCAACTTGCAAGTCCAGCCCCAACTAAACAAAAAGTTGTTTGTGCTGAGTTCTTTGTCCCACAGAAACAGCCCTCTTCTGGCATCTCCCCATGGATTCTGGGACCCTTACTCACCCCAAATTGAGAAGTGTCCCCAGGGAAAGACTAATCTCAGCAAGCCAGTATCAACTCACTCTTCCCTTGAGGACATTCGGTTCTTACTTACTGTCCCCCAGGGCCTCTCTCCCTCCTGAGTCTTTTCTCGCCCAAGCACTGGTCCATTTCTCTGCTTTTCTAAAGTTTTTTCTTCACTCATTAGCTTCTTGCCTGCGTGCCTTCAGAATTCAGCAAATGTCTCCAGGAAACACCAGCCAGGGGCTTGAGGCCCTCAGCTTTATATTTCATCACTCCAGGGTGCTGCCCAAAGCCAGGTTGGCTTTTCTGGCCCTGGGCAGCAGCCCGGGCAGCAGAGGAGCAAATGCAACCAAATTCCCTGCAGGCAGAGGCAGGGGAGTATCCTAGCTGAGGTTCTGTCTTCCCCCGAACTTCCACTCTCTTCAGCCCTCATTGTTTTCCTAGCTTCCCAGTGCTTTTGCACACAGGATTTAAAAATACGTTCACCCAGAGGATCCTAGGTGGCTTAGTCAGTTAAGCAACCACCTCTTGATTTCGGCTCAGGTTATGATCTCATGGTTCGTGGGTTCGAGCCCCACACCAGGCTCTTCATTGACAGTGTGGAGCCTGCTTGAGATTTTTTCTCCCTCTTTCTCTGCCCCTCCCCTGCTCATGTCCTGTCTCTCTCTCTCAAAATAAATGAACTTAAAAAAATGTTTTAAAAATGTGTTCACCTTTTCTAGTTGGTTGTCAGCAGGAACATTAGCTGGCTGAGGCCTACTCCATCCTACCCAGAGGCGGAGGGAGAACTATATTGACTTTTTTTTTTTTTACATCCAACGTTCATAAAATTTTAAAAACTTTATTCAGGTAACATTGACACATAATAAACTTCACATATTAAGTTGTGTACAATTTTATAAATAAATAAATAAATATACGTACATGTATGTATATATCTGTGTACATATATAAATGTATGTATCTGTGTTTTGTGTGTATATCTAATATATATATATTATATATTATATATATATATATATATAGTAAAAATGGAATATCAGAGTTTGTGCTCTTTCTTGTCTGGCTTTTTTCGCTCCAGATTCATTCTTCCATGTTGTTATGTGTATCAACAGTTTATTCTTTTCTGTTGCTGAGTAGTATTTCATTAGTTATGGATAATCCAAGTTTATTGAACCATTCATTTGCTCATTGACATTGGGCTGTGTCTAGTTTTTTTCTGTTACAAATAATGCCTCTATGAACATTCCTATAAAAATATTTATATAGACATATGCTTTTATTGTTTTGAGGTAAGTACCTAGGAGTAGAATGACTGGCCCATATGGTAGATGAGTCTTTAACTTTTTAGGAAATGCCAAATGACTCCTGAGTGACTCAGTCGGTTAAGCATCCGACTTTGGCTCAGGTCATGATCTCACTGTCGTGAGTTTGAGCCCCGCATTGGGCTCTGTGCTGACAGCTCAGAGCCTGGAGCCTGCTTCGGATTCTGTGTCTCCCTCTCTCTCTGCCTTTCCCCCACTCACACTCTGTCTCTCTCTCCTTCAAAAATAAATAAACATTAAAAAAAAAAAGAAATGCCAAATGATTTCCCAAAGCAACTGTACCATTTTACAATCCTATCAGCAGATGAGATTTCCACTTGCTTCAAATCCTTGCCAACACTTACAATGGTCAGTCTTTTCATTTTGAGAAATTCTAACATGTGTGGTTTTAGTTTGCTGACTGATAATGTTGGGTATTTTTTAATGTGTTTATTTGCCATTCATCTGTCTTATTTGGTTGAGGATCTGCTCAAATCTTTTGCCCATTTAGAAATCTAGTTGTTTGTTTTCTTAATATTTAGGCTTGAGAGTTCTTTATGTATTCTGGATACAAGCCCTTTATTAAATATGTGATCTGAAATTATTTTTTCTCCCACTCTGTCACTTGTCTTTTTGTTTTCTTAGCTATGTCTTTTGAAAAGTAAACATTCTTAATTGTAATGAAACCCAGCTGATCATTTCTTTTCTTTTATGGATCCAGCTTTTGGGGTTGTACTGAAAAAATATTTGTCTCTTCCAAGGTCACAAAGATATTCTTCTATGAGTTCTAGAAATTTGTATTTTAGATTTTACGTTTAGATTTATGATCATTTTGAGTTAATGATCATCTTGAGTTAATAAAGAGATGTGGATCCAAGTTCTTGTTGTGTTTGTTCTTTGCATGTGCCTCACCAATTATCTCATCACCCTTTGTTGGACAGTAATTTTTTAAAGTTAAACCACTCCTGCTTTTCTACAATAAACTTAACTTCGTATGGTGTATTTTAAAATAAGTTTTTAAATTTTTAAATTCTGTTTGTTCGTAATTTGTTTTGGATTTTTTAATTCATGTTCATGAGTGAGCTCGGCCTGCAATTTTCCTTTCTCACAATGTTTTTGTTAGATAATCAAGATTATTATAGTCTCGTAAAGGAAACTGGAAGTGATTCTTCTTTTCCTATTCTCTGTAAAAGTATATATATTGAATGGCATTATTATTGTTTAAATATTTGGTAGAATTCACCAATGAAGCCATTGGAACTGCAGTGTTCTTTATGGGATGGTTGAATTTAATGTTTATGCAGTCGTAGGATTATTTCACGCAGGCCCCAATCCCGACCCTAATAGAGCATAATCCCTGATCGGTGCAATTCAGCTAGAAAATGACAATAAAAATATCACTAGGAAATGTATATGTGTTTAGAAATTAAGAGATATACTTCTGAGTAACCTATGGGCCAAAATAGAGTCATAATGGAAATTTTAATATATTTTCAATTAAATGACAATGAAACAACTATGTATTAAAATTTCTGATTTGACTAAAGCCATCTGTAAAAGGATAATTTATAGCCTTTATAGTAAAACGGAAGAAAGGCTGAAAAACCTATAAATACTCATATCAAAAGGGTAGAAAATATCGGGTGTGTGGGTGGCTCAGTTGGTTAAGCGTCCGACTCTTGATTTTGGCTCAGGTCATGATCTCACTATGGTGAGAGGAAGCCCCACATCAGGCTCTGTTCTGGGTGTGGCATCTGCTTAAGATTCTCTCTCTCCCTCTCCCTCTGCCCCTTCCCTGGGCTTGTTCTGTCTCTGTCTCTGTCTCTCTCTCTCTGTCTCTCACTCTCAAAAAAAAAAAAAAAAAAAAAAAAAAGGTCGAATGCCAATCTTCCACACATTCTGGAATAGAAAGAGTGATAATGTCCTAACTTGTTAAGGAAATTTATAAATTACGAATACTGGTCCTTTGACTGTAATGAGGATTATAGCACTGTGTAAATAAATGTCTTTGTTGCTTGCCCTTTGTGTGTGTGTGTGTGTATTTGTACTAATTTTTATCTCTTCTTTTTCAGTTGCATCTTGTTAGGCAGAAGCATGACATTATCATTGTTGTATGGAATTCTGAATATGTGTAGAAGGTCCTGTGTGGGTGCTGAGTTGTCAGATGGAGAAGCTGTGTTAATTATTTACCTATTACCGCTCAGCTCTAAATGCCCCCTTTTAAACTCTGCTCTGTCTTGCTGAGGCCGGTTCTCTCCTAACTACACATCCTAGACCTTGCCACTTGGCTTCTTGTTAGGTTTGCTTATAGGAATACTTAGGAAGGCACTAACTGCAACTAGTTAACTAATTAGTTAACTGGGAATGTAGGAGGAAGTGAGAAGGATGCTCCTTCCTAATTTTAAGCTTCTTTCTTTTAATGTTTGTTTATTTGAGAAAGTGAGAGAGAGAAAGAGAATGTGAACAGAAGAAAGTTAGAGATAGAAAGGGAAACAAGAATCCCAAGTAAGGATATCCCAAGTAGAGCTAGAAAGGGAGACAGAGAAAGCCCCCCATGGGGGGCTCCAACCCACGAACCAAGAGATAATTATCTGAGCTAAAATCAAGAGTCAGATGACTAAGCCACCAAGGTGCCCCATTTTCCAGCTTCTGTTGGCAGCAGCTGACAGCCTGGCCCTAGTGCTCAGAACCAGCTTCAACTGAGCCCCTCAGAAATGCCAGCAAGAGCCAAGTGCTGCCCCTTTGAGAAACAGAGTGCCAGCCCTCTGCCTCTTTCTTTCTTTTTTAAAAGTATTTATTTATTTATTTATTCATTTAGAGAGAGGGAGTGGGGGAGGGGCAGAGAGACAGGGAGAGAAAACCCCAAGCAGGCTCTATAATGCCAGCACAGAGCCCAGTGTGGGGCTTGAACTCATGAACTGTGAGGTCATGACCTGAGCTGAGATCAAGAGATGCTCAACCAAATGAGCCACCCAGGTGCCGCAGCCCTCTGCCTCTTTCACCTGCCAGCCTGGGCTTCCTCTATGGAGGTCCCAGCACTGTGTCCCCTTCTCAGAGGTTCAAGAACCAGCCACAGGGCCTCCTCTCCTCAGTGGTACAAGCAGCAGCTGCCTGGACTTATCACCTACCCAGAGTATGGGGGCCAGCAGTGCAGAGTCAATTCTCTGGGAATTTATGCATTAATCCCAGGGGGGACCTCTCCTCCAGGCACTTACATTCTGGAAAAGCTTTTGTATCCACTTCCTGCATTTACTATCTCTAGGTAACTTGGTGTCCCTTTGACCTTTCTCAGTCTTCAGCCCCTTTAGAGCCAATTCCCTGCATTAAATCTCTTCTGTTTGAAATACCTTGAGTGATTTCAGTGCTTCTCTGACTGATACACCTGTTTTCTGTGTCCCTTGCCCACTAGATTTAGCATGAGCAAGGTTGGGGTGTGTTTTGTGATAATGTGTGTCTTGGAATGACACATAGTAGGCCTTGATAAATATGTTTTAATCACATCAATGCAAAGAGTATCATTCTTAGAGATCAGTCAAAAGTGCAGATTTAAATCTAAGCTCTGCCATTTACAAGATGGGTGACTTCTGCCTGTATTTCAGAAACAAAGCTAGTACTATTTTTGTGTCATTTCAAAAGAGATCTCATTTAATCCTTACAACATACCTTAGGGGAAAGCATTATTCTTAGAACCAAGAAAATAGTGGTTCACACAGATGAAGAAGCTTCCCCAGGCTGCATATTTCATAAGCGGTGTGCTGTGACTCCGAAGTGGGGACACCAGACTCCAGAAACCATCCTCTGTTGTATGGAGTTCAGCTTTACCTAGCTCCCCACAAACCCTTGTCTCCTCATCTGCACACTGATGACCTATAATTCATCATTTGGGTGAAATTATATGAAATATCACAGATGAAATTATATAAATAAAAAAGTGAATCCACTTTTTAAAAAAAATTTTTTAATGTTAATTTTTAGAGACAGAGCACAAGTAGGGTAGGGGCACAGAAAGAGAGAGACACAGAATCAGAAGCAGGCTCCAGGCTCTGAGCTGTCAGCAGAGACCCTGATGTGGGGATTGCACTCACAAGCCATGAGATCATGATCTGGCCTGAAGTTGGATGCTTAACTGAGCGACCCAGGTGCCCCGTTTGTTTTTCTTTTTAAAATAAATAATCTGTGGCTTCATAGTTTAACCTTAATAGTAAATCCCAAGCTAGCCCTACCCATGGGCCTGGCCTTCCCATACCTTTCCTTGGTGGCCACCATGCATATTCTGTTGAGTTATCCTAATGTACCATCTGACTTGTTGCCCTCTTATCTCTAACCTGACCCCAGTGGGGCTGTCTTTGGATGCCTAAGGGGACAGATTCTTCTGCCTCTGCAGAGGATGACTCGGTTGGGTCCAGGTTAAGGGCTCCTACTCTAGAGTGTGTTGGATACAAAGCCCCAACAGCATCCAGACCCTTCAGTGGTATTTACAGCCTGCAGTGAGAAGCACTGAGTTCTGTCTTCTAAGATCAAATTCATATCCTAGGATCTCAATATAAATGTTACAAAGCCCTTCCCTTACCCCTTCGCCTTCCTCCGAACAGCAGCATCCGAAAGCCTGGGGCAAAGAGACTTTGAGCCCCAACCCAGCAGCCTCTGTTGGGGGCAAGGCGTGCATGCAGTTCGTTCCATGTCTGTTCCGAGAGGTCTCTACCACGTCTGCTTCAACCCATAGGGCTGGTGCAGAAGCCCAAGGATGTGGCCCAGGGGCTCCTGTCTATCAACGGGTTTGTTCACTGATGTCATTGTTATAAAAAGGAAGGGTGCCCATGGAAGACCAGTTCTTTCATTTGGTAAGGTAGTGAGTTCCAGGGGATGTTTCCACCACTTACAGCGACCAGTGGGAATAGCACGTGTGAGGTGATGCCCAGTGTGGAAGAATGGCTGGCCAAGGATCTCAAGCACTATTGTCCCAAATCCCAAACTGCTTGGGCACCCACAGCACCAGCCCAGGGACAGATGTCTTCCCAGAGCAGCCCTGGTCGAGGCTTCCTGATTTATTCCTTTCTCTTTGTGACCTACCCTCTCTCTTGGAAAGCCTGTGGATTTTGTCTCTACCCACTTTCACCCTTCTCCTTAACAGGAGCTTGAGGGCCACATGGTGGAAGGTTTTATTTGCCCTAAGGACAAAGGACAGTGACAACAGGTTGTGAGGAGCCTGGATGGCTCAGTCAGTTAAATGTCTGTCTCTTGATCTGGGCTCAGGTCATGATCTCATGATTTGTGAGATAGAGCCCCATGTTGGGCTCTGTGCTGACAGTGCAGAGCCTGCTTGGGATTTTCTCTCTCTCTTTCTCTGCCCCTCTCCAGGCTGGCACACACTTTGCTCTCTCTCTCAAAATAAATGAATAAACATTAAAAAAAAAATCAACAGGTTGTGTGTGAGGAAGCAGCCAGATGGCAACTCACAGGTCTAGGCAGGTCTAGGCTTCACTGGGACATAGGACAGATTTACTTACCAATGACTTAACGTTCTCTGCACCAGCTTGTGTGAGACAGGCTGAGTTACTTGCTCACAGGTACTGGGGCTGAATGGTGGCTGTTCGCAGGGACCCAGGGACATTAGCTGGTAAGCCTCTGGAGATATATGGCTATCACTGGTGGGGAGGTGGGGGTAAAGAGCCAAGAAAACTGCCAGAGTAAGAAAGCTGCTTGTAGTGTGAGGGTTTAGAGCCAAGTCTTGAGGGGAAGGTGTGGGGTTTCCTGTTCAGATTTCAAGTGGGAAAGTTTCAGCCCCTTTGTATGGATTCTGTGTTCTGCCAGGCCTCTGTCACTATCACAAAGGACCTGAGTCCTTTACCAAAAGGTGCCCAGATGGGACCTAGTATGACTTAGTCACAATGGGCAAGTCCCTTCTCCTAGGTGGACTTAGGTTTCTTTATTTAAAAACTGACCCATCCATGCAGTGCCTGGGTGGCTCAGTTGGTTGATTGGCTGACTTCAGCTCAGGTCATGATCTCACAGTTCTTGAGTTCAAGCCCCACATTGGGTTTGCTGCTGTCAGCTTAGAGCCTGCTTTGGATCCTCTGTCCCCCTTTCTCTCTGCACCTCCCCTGCTTGTGCTCTCTCACTCAAAAATAAATAAACATTTAAAAAATAAATAAAAATAAACATTGGCCCATCCAGGGATCCTCAGTAATGGCCTGTTGTTTTGTTTTTAACACCTGGGACAGAAAAGAAAGTTCAATAAAATCATCTTACTGATGGGACTAGTGGAAGATGGAAGACAAAGTGTTGCCTTCCCCAAGGTCAGCAAGCAGTGGGTGGAACCAGCTCCCCATAGACTCGGGATCCCCAGACCTCCTCAGGGATTTGGTTTCCCTCTTCTGCAATTCCAGAATGTATGTGGGTTTCCAATAGAAAATCAAACCTTGTTACACAAAATATTCCTAAGTGGTTGCAGGGTGAGTTAAATGTAAGAAAAATACTCAAGTTGTACTATTTAAAATATATATTGGTTGACCCCAATTATCTCTTCATTTTCCAAAGGAGCACATCCACAATTAGGTAGACACCAAGGTTTCCATGTTAGAAATTTGAACCAGATTTCACTTCCCTTTCAAGACATTTAACATGGAAAAAGGAGGAACTAACCTTCTTCAGGGCCTGCCAGAGCCAAGTGTTATCTATAGCTCTTGGTCTGGATCACCCTGAGCAGGAAGGCTCTCCCCAGTTTCCTGGTGTGAGCCAGAGCTCTACTAAGACTGGAAGCTAGGAAACTCTAGTTAATATCTGAAATTATAACCTCACACATAATATGTATAAAGTTAACCATTCAGAAGTCTAACATGACTGTAAAGCTTCCAGATTCACAGAAGGGAAACACATACCTACATGCACTGCAAAATAATCCCCACAGAAAAGGTAAAAAGGAGGAGAAATTTAAAATCTGAAAATAAGAGAGAACTTAGACCAAATATAAGTGTTATACCAATAAATATGAATGGAATAAACTTAATTATTACAAGAGAAGACTTCTAGACAAGATGGAGTAAATGCACTTCTTCCTATTCTGCCCACTAAGTACAGTTACAAACCCTGGATACAAAACATCAAGCAAGCATGAGAAGACACTGAAAGGTGGAGAAAAGAACGCAGACTGGCTAGGGACCTCAGGATCCAAGGAACAACAGTAGTGACTTCCTTGGGTTTTCCTTCTACCTCATAAGTCCAGGACTGAGTGCTGGAGAAGCTAGCAAATCACAGGCACAGACAGCCCTCCAAAAGCCCCATTCTCTCTAGCCAAGAGACTAGCAAAGAGAGCTTAGCAAGACATTGAACAATGACAATAACTTCTCTACCCTAACACTATGGGAAAAACTATGCTTTCCCCCTACTTCTATCAGCAAAGATCAGTGGAGAAGTCTAGATTTTCAGCAGCTGTAACAAGGCATACTGCCCCCCTCCCTACACTGGGCTGGTGTCAGAGAAGGCAGAGTGAACTAGGACTTTCACTACACTCTATCAATAATGAGAACTCACCCTGCTCTGCAGTGTCAGTGGAAGCCACATGGGGAAGCAATGAGGTGTCCCTACCAGCCAGGGTGGCATCAGTATATCAGCCTAAGTCTGGTGGGGAGCCTGAGAAAATAGAGTGAACCAACAAACAAAAACATGCGGTGCCTGGGCGTCTCAGTTGGTTGAGCAGCTGACTTTGGCTCAGGTCATGATCTCATGGTTCGTGAGTTTGAGCCCCATGTTAGGCTTGTTGCTTGTTGGCGCAGAGCCCACTTCAGAGTCTCTCTCTCTGCCCCTCCCCTGCTCACATTCTCTCTCAAAAATAATATAAACATTAAAAACAAACAAAATAACCCCAAACAAAACCATGAAGATAGCCTCATGGACCTGTGTAAGTGTAACTGAAGAGCTAATATGTGTGTCATTGGACTCCCAGATGGGAAAGGAAAAAAAAGAGAGGGGCTGGAAAAGTCTTCAAATAAATAATGACTGAAAATTGTCTTCATTCAGTTAGACATAAGCCTATAGATTTAAGAAGCTGAGGAAACACAATATAGGATAAATCCAAAGAAATTCATATCAACATGTGTCATAATCAAACTTTTAAAAACTGAAGACAAAACTTACAGTGTCAAGAGACACATGACATCTATCAATAGGGGACAGACAATTCAAATAAGGACAGATTTCTCATCAGAGACCATAAAAACTGGAAGGAAACAACATTTTTCAAATGCTGAAAGAAACTAACTATAATTATATAGTTATTTATTCTATAATTCTATACCCAGCAAAAATATCCTTTAGGAATGAAGGCAAAATCAGAACCTCCTTAGCTAAAGGAAGCAAGGAATTATGAGCACCTACCCCAAAAAAGTGTCTAAAGAGAATATTCAAGACAGAAAGGCATGATAAAAGAAGGAAACTTAGAATACCAGGAAGGAAGAGAACACAACAGAATGAGTAACAATATGGGTGAATATAACAGATCCCTTCAACTTTTCTTTTTTTTAACCAATTTTTTAAAAGTTTATTTATTTTGAGAAAGAGAGAGAAAGCGTGAGCAGGGGAGGGACAGAGAGAGAGGGAGGGAGAGAGACCTAAGGCATGTACATGAACATTATGTGCATCATGTGCATTTATTATTTTACCTTATTATTTATTTTATTTGTTTGATAGAGACAGAGACAGCATGAACGGAGAAGGGGAAGAGAGAGAGGGAGAGAGAATCCCAAGCAGGTTCTGCACTGCCAGCCCAGAGCCCTATGCAGGGTTGGAAGTCAGGAAACTGTGAGATCATGACCTGAGCTGAAACCAAGAGTTAGATGCTTAATTGACTGAGCCACCCAGGCACACCTATATCACGTTATTATTATCCCAAACTGCCAGTGCAGAGCCCAACGCAGGGCTTGATCTCATGAACAAAACCGTGAGATGATCATGACCTAAACCAAAACCAAGAGTCAGATGCTTAATCGACTGAGCCACCCGAGCCCCTCATTTTCGCAACTTTTTAAGAAACTTATACCTACATAAAAGCATACAAACCATAAGTGTACAGTTTGATGATCTATCACAAACTCAACACACTCATGTAAGCCCTATCCAGGTCAAGATGCGGAAAGTCACTGGTACCTTAAAACCCACTCTGACCCAATCCGGGCGCAGGATCTCTCTTCTCCCCAAAGGTAACAAGCATCCTGACTTTTTCTTTTTTTAAGTTTATTTATTTTGAGAGAGACAGAGAGAGCATGAATGAGGGAGGGGCAGAGAGAGAGGGAAAGAGAGAATCCCAAGCAGGATCTGCATTGCCAGCACAGAACCCAATGCAGGGCTTGAACTCACAAAACCGCAATATCATGATCTGACCTGAAACAAAGAGTTGGATGCTTAACCAACAGAGCCACCCAGGCACCCTCTGACTTTTTCCATCATAGATTGGTTTTGTCTGTTTTTGAACTTTATGAAAAGATGGAAATGTAAATTATATATTCATTTTCCATTAGCTTCTTTTGAAAAACAGATAGGAAGATGAAGCTACATTGTTGTAAATACCAGTTCACTTCCATTGCTATATTGTATCCCATAATATAAATACAATAAAACCTTGGATTGCCAGTAACTTGTTCTGCAAGTGTTCCACAAGACTACCAAACACATTTAATAAATTTTAACTTGATAAAATGACCAATGTCTTGCAATATGAATAGTATGGATGCTGAATATCACTTGATCACGGTTGTGCCAATGATTCTTCTCTCTCTTTCTCTTGGTCTCTCTCTGCGAGAATGTGGGTGATGGTCTCCTATGCTCAGATGCTTGGTCTCAGGCCAAGGTGTTTGGCAGAAATCAGTGATTTTTTTCAGAACATTGGAAGGTACCCACAACTAATACTAGTGTATTTTTTGTCACTGCGAAGCACCTATAGACAGTCCTTTGCTTTTCCATCCAAGAGTGAGCTTAAGAATGCTTTGCTTCGTTCTAGGTCAGGCTGCCTGCAGATATAGACCCTTTCCTCTACCACCTTATTACCAGTTATGTTAAATACAGTATATGACAAGAGTTTATTGATACTGTACTGTAGTCAACATCCATGCAAGCGTATACAATGGCCCCCAGGCAGAACAAGGTTGAGGGGCATCTGGGTGGCTCAGTCAGTTAAGCATCCGACTTTGGCTTGGGTCATGGTCTCATGGTTCGTGGGTTTGAGCCCTGCGTTGGGCTCTGTGCTGACAGCTCAGAGCCTGGAGCCTGCCTCTGATTCTGTGTTTCCCTCTCTCTCCAACCTTCCCTTGCTCACACTCTGTCTCTCTCTCAAAAATAAATAAACACTGAAAAAATTTTTTTAAAAAGAAAAAGGTTGAAAAGAAAAGCAGTGAGAAGAAGGAGATGATTACAGTGGAAGTTAAGAAGTCATCAAGAAGTACAAATGAGGTATGCGACTGGCCAAAATCGCAAGATTTTGTAAGAAGTCTTCATCTGCATCTTGTCTGCAGAGGAGGAGGAGGAAAAGGGGGAGGAATCCCTCACTTCAAATGAGATTAGGGAGATGTGTAAAATGTGGGAGACAGTGCAAAGTTTTGTAGAAAAGCACCACCGAATAAGGCTGTAGCATTGCGAGGGATGAATCTAGCGACAACGCAAAGTCACATTTCTGCGAAATCCTCAAAAGGCTGCAAAAGGAAGTGTCATTGGATAGATTCCTTATTAAAGTTGCACGTAAAGAAAAGATTCCACTGAGCCAATAGCAGTGATTCCATTAGTGACAGTGAAAGTCATAATAACCCTCCTCTCTCTTGTCTCCCTCACACCAGCTGTGAAGGTCTTCAAAAGTAAGTGCAGGTTAATTTATTTTTCTTTGTATTTTCTATTTTTTAAAATATTTTGTATTATATTACTGTATTGTAATAATTTGTATATGAATATTTTTGGGTTGTAGAATGAAACATCTGAGTTTCCATCATTTTTTATGAGGAAATTTGCTTTGATATACAAGTGCTTTGGATTACAAGCATGTTTACAGAACAAATTATGCTCGTAAACCAAGGTTTTACTGTCTACCACAATTTACTTACCCATTCTACTCTTAATGGGTATTTGGAAATGACTTGTTTAGGCTATCATGAACATTGCTGGTAAGAACATGCATATGCATTCTTTTGAGGTTCATGCATGTGCTTTTTAGATACGCACTTAATAGTAAAGCTGCTGGATTGTAATATGCACATACATCCAATTTTAGGAAATGACAAACATTTTCAAAGTGGCTGTAATGATACTCCTGCAGCAGTATGTAAGTTCTTATTGTTCCACGTGATCGCTGCTTGGTACTAGCAGCCTTCCTAATGATTAATGAAATTGAGCGCCTTTTCATATATTTACTTAACTGTTATGGTATTCTGTAAAGCATCTGGTTAAGTGCCTTGTTGATTTTTTTTAATTGGGTTGTCAGATTTTATTTGTAGGAGTTCTTTATATGTGTTGGATATGAGTCTTGTCAGTTTTAAGTATTGCAGATATTTTCTCCTGCTCTATGGCTTTCCCTTTCACTCTCTTCATGGTGTCTATTGAGAAATAGAATTTCTTTATTATTATTTACTCTGATTTGTTAATGTTTTCCTCTATGTGTAATGCTTTATTTTTTTAAGTTTTATTTCTATTGAGACAGATAGAAAGAGAGAAAGAGAGCGTGCAAGCAGGGGATGTGTGGAGAGAGGGAGAAAGACAGATCCCAAGCAGGCTCCACAGTGTCAGCAAGAGAGGCCGACTAGGGGCCGTGAGATCATGAACCGTGAGATCATGACCTGAGCCAAAGTCAGATGCTTAACTGAGCCACCCAGGTGCGCCCCATATTGCTTTTTGTTTTAAGAATCCTTTGCTTAAGGGCTAGTATCCAAAATCTATAAAGAGCTCACCAAACTCCACACCCGAAAAACAACCCAGTGAAGAAATGGGCAGAAAACATGAATAGACACTTCTCTAAAGAAAACATCCGGATGGCCAACAGGCACATGAAAAGATGCTCAACATCGATCCTCATCAGGGAAATACAAATCAAAACCACACTCAGATATCACCTCATGCCAGTCAGAGTGGCCAAAATGAACATATCAGGAGACTATAGATGCTGGAGAGGATGTGGAGAAACGGGAACCCTCTTGCACTGTTGGTGGGAATGCAAATTGGTGCAGCCACTCTGGAAAACAGTGTGGAGGTTCCTCAGAAAATTAAAAATAAACCTACCCTATGACCCAGCAATAGCACTGCTAGGAATTTACCCAAGGGATACAGGAGGACTGATGCATAGGGGCACTTGTACCCCAATGTTTATAGCAGCACTCTCAACAATAGCCAAATTATGGAAAGAGCCTAAATGTCCATCAACTGATGAATGGATAAAGAAATTGTGGTTTATATACACAATGGAGTACTACATGGCAATGAGAAAGAACGAAATATGGCCCTCTGTAGCAACGTGGATGGAACTGGAGAGTGTGATGCTAAGTGAAATAAGCCATACAGAGAAAGATACCATATGTTTTCACTCTTATGTGGATCCTGAGAAACTTAACAGAAACCCATGGAGGAGGGGAAGGAAAAAAATAAGAAAGAGGTTAGAGTGGGAGAGAGCCAAAGCATAAGAGACTCTTACAAACTGAGAACAAACTGAGGGTTGATGGGGGGTGGGAGGGAGGGGAAGGTGGGTGATGGGTATTGAGGAGGGCACCTTTTGGGATGAGCACTGGGTGTTGTATGGAAACCAATTTGACAATAAATTTCATATATTGAAAAAAAAAAGAATCCTTTGCTTATCTTAAGGTCATGAAGATGAATGTCCTCTTATGTTTCCCTCTGGAAGCTTTTTCACATTTAGATCTACAAAAACACCTGGAATTTATTTTGTATATGGTATTAGGTAAGGATCAAGTTTAATTTTTATCCTTAAGATAGCCAACTGTGCATATATGCATGAGTTTGTTCCTGGTCTTTATACAATTTTATTGTTCTATTTGTCTATGCTCATACCAATCTCACACTGCTTTACTATCCTTTTTGGTAGTATGTCCTGGTACTTAGTAAAATGAGTTCTCTTGCTTTGTTATTTTAAAGATTGTCTTAGCCAGTCTTGTTTCTTGACATTTCTGTATAAATTTAAACACACACACACACACACACACACTATGTGTGGGATGTTTTGCATTTCATTTGTAATATGAGTTTTTATTTACTTTTTTCAAGCCTCATAATTTTTATTTCTTGAAATATTACATTAGGCAGGATGAAAAATACAATGTTGAATATATTCAGGATGATGGGCATCATTAATGGACATCCCTCAGTGATCATCCCTTTGGGGAAAGCTTTCAGTATTTGGCCATTATAGCATCATATGATGCTGGCTTGATGCTTTTTGAAGGTGCTATTAAATCAGATTAAGGAAGTTCCTTCTTTTCTGTGAAGTTTTTTTTTTTTCAAATAAATAGTTGTTGAATTTTATCTAAAGCTTTTGAAGATACGGCTTTTTCCTTTACTCTTTTAAAATGGTAACATTGATTTTCAAATAATAAATCAACCACAACTTCCTGAAATAAACCCAACTTGTCTGTCATGCATTCTCTTCTTTACATATTGTTGAATTCAGTTTGCTTTGTGTTGAGGAATTTTGTACTTAGGTTCACAAATGATTTAGCTAATAGTTGTTGGGTTTTTGCCTCCTAATATTCTTTTCAGATTTTAGTATTGAGACTATGCAGGCCTTATGAGACAGGTATGGATGTGTTCCTTTGGTCTCTACAGAAGTTTGTATAATACCTGTGTTAATTACTCCTTAAATATTGGAAGAATCCACTGGATGAACCATCTGGGCCTAAAGATTTTGTGTGTGTAGGGGGTAGAGGAGTGGATTTCAAAATTTTGGATTGAATTTTGTTTCATTTAGATGGCTATTTAAATATCTACTTCTTTTTGTGCCCATGTTAACAAGTTGCATTTTTCTAGGAACTTACACATTTTGTTCACACCTTCAAATTTAGTGACATAAATTTGCTCGTAACATTCTCTTATCTGTTGAATGTCTACTTGCTCTACAGTCACAGTGAAAATGTAGTCAAGAAAGTTCCTTTCGGATCAGTCCCCTTTCTTAGCACTTCAACATTGCCTTGCACCACAGGCCCCAGATGCCATGACCCAGGTTAGACCCCAGCCCACACTGGTCTGTCCGCACTGTGTACAGCCAAGAAGGTTACCCCCGTCAGGCCTATTTCCTCTTGTCTGGAGTCTGATATGCCAAAGGCAGCAGCCTTAATGTCCTAACTTGGTTCTACCCTTCTCCCTGTTCCCTCTGATTTCCAGCAGGGCATTTCTAGAGGCAAATCTTTTTTTTTCCACTTGTCGGTGAGAGCGATAATGATCTCTCAGAAGCCAAGCAATGTGTGTGCTGAATCTACTCCTCCGGATTCTGCCTTTGCTTTATTGTAAGTCTTCACCATTATAACATTGGTGGCACAGTGGACTGTGTTTTTATAAAGTCATCTGGCATAGTGTGAGCCCTTGGTTCTGGTACGAAGAGAGGTGACCTTTAAAATGACCACAAAAGCCATAGAGGATGTTACAAAAATGCATATCTACCTTTCCAGAGGTAGTTCAGTGCTTCCGGTTGTATCAGAGAGAGCTGAAGTTGGCCTATCAAGTTTACCTTTCACATTTAAATAAGAAAAAAAAAAAAGAACTGGAGGCTAGAGCAGCCAATAAACATGTTTTTACCTTAAGTGAGAAGATAATTTGGTACAGAGACAAGACCAAAATAAATCAAGGAAAAAAACAGTATGTTAACTGGAAACATAAAACATAGTGTCTCAATGGGATTTTTCTTCCACCAATAATAATAATATAATATAATATTAATAATAATTTAACAGCTATGTCCTAAAGGGAGTGGAGGCATTCTAGATTTATAATATAACATTGTACATATGATGCCTATGTCATTGTACTCATAAAAGCAAATAACAGGCAGAGAAAACTTGACATAGGTTTTCCTGTTGTTCTAATGACTCCTCAGGAAGAGATCTTGATGGGGAAAGAATTAGCAAGGGTTTTGAGTTTTGTCTTTGTTTATCCTGAAGATTTTAAAAACATCTTTTTATTAAAGAATAAAAACCGGGGAACCCTTGCTGGGCTGTGCCTTTCCACTCAGCAGCAGCAGCCTGCATCAGGGGGGCCTGTGTGGATGTCTTGCCAGCCCTCACAGCCCTAACTCCCGCTTGGTTTTATAATAGGGGCCCCAAGCAAATGGGACAAAAGTGCAAAATGTGGCCCCCAAAATATGAGAGATTGGTGTGTGTGTGTGTGGAGGGGTATCTGTGTGTTCCGTTCAAGCTCTTCCTCTGCAAGGCTCAGCCTCTCCTCAGCCAGCTGAACCCTAAGTCTCAGGTCTGCCCTGCACTCTGGGCTCAGATGTGCCCCCTGAGGGGGCCACCAGCAGGCTACTGACCCACCAGCCTGTATTGGTATCTGTATCTGTATTGGTATCTGTATCTGTATTCCCTGAGTGGTCTGCAGCCCCAAGAGCTGCCATTGACTCTAACACTTGTCCTTGGACATTTCTCAGGGGGTATTTTGCAGCCTTTTGTTTTGTTCTGTCTTACTGTTGAGCAGTCTGATTGGGTTGCATAGCAGAGATGAAAGAGTGTGGCATTCTCTTTCTGTTTCTAAGATTTCACTTGGGTCAACAGCTCGCACACATGTCATGTCCCAAAGGCTCAGGTTTTCCGGGAAATAATGGCTAGGTGAGCAGCCTGCCCTGGGTCTGACTCTCCGGGACAGGCCCCCAGAGGGATCCTACTGCTGTCTGGGCAGCTCTGCCAGCCTGAAGGAGGGGCTCAGGGCAGGGGCAGGGGCAGGAAAGCTTCCTTCTCAGGAAGCGAGTGAGAGGCCAGCAAAAGACAATAAGGAATTGGGGCCCAGGCTGCCTCCACTGGCCAGGGGACCTGGGGGTAGAGAATTTGGGGGAATTTGAGAATCATCCCTGGGTAGCTGTTACCAAATATAATGGAAACAACCTTCTGGATATTTGAACTTCTGGGTATCTCCAGACACATTTAAAATAAATTTTTTAAGATTGTGCCTTTTGTTCAGGCCCATTCAGTGCCAAGTGTAGCCAGATTTCTGTCTCCCAGAGTTGGCATCATAGTGAAAACAGGGTCAGGTAACAGTCACATTGCAGTTGGCAGTTATACGCTTTCCTTCTGTTGTTATCTCATTTGATCCTTACTCCAACTCCATGAGGTAGGCCAGGCAAATATTACTATTCCCACTGGACACCAAGGCTTGGAAGGTTTAAAAAAAACCACACACATCAGAAAGTGGCCAGTGAGCCCTGGAAGCCTGGTCACCTCCTTTGGTCCTTCTGCCACTGTTGCATTGCATCCTCCACATCACTTTGGGAGGCAATGAGCTGTTCTCTGTGGCTGAACACACCTGAAAAAGTGGGTTCCCCTAGAACCTCTCAAGTAATCCTGAGAGTGAGCAAGGTGGCAAGGTGCAAAGTCCTACTGGCATGACATGAGCGCATGGAAAACCACCAGTCTCACATATATGAATGAACACAAAACTGAAATGGGCCTCTGGAGAAATCCTTGAAATCTTTGACCAGTCTGAGTCCTAACTGCAGTAAAATCCATAGGGATGCTATATTTAACATTTTAACACAAATTAACAACATTTTGTTAAATACATCTCAGGGGGAGAGGAAGGTAGTGGTTGAAAAGAGGAAAGGGCAGAATCTGGGGTCCCTGTGGCTTCTGTAGGCCACAGCTGTGGAGGGGGAAGCAACTCTGGCTTCCAGCAGCCCTTAGAGGACACTGTGACCCGGTAGCTGCATGGACTTCAACCTAACGGCCATGTTGACCATTGAGAATGAGATGCCTGTTGGCCCCAAGGCCATTCTTCAAACAGTCTCTCTCTTTGCCTTTGGTGGCTTCTTCCTCCTCCTCCTCCTCCTCTTCCTCGTCCTCTTCATACCCATCCTCATCATCACTCCGCACATCGTGGGTGTCCTAGAGAAAGAAAGGAATGGGATGTGAGTGACAACCTTCCAGAAAGAGGCTTGAGTGATTAAGAAAACCCAAATCCCAAACTCAGAAAGAAAATGCAAATTTAAAAAACCAAACATTCACCAAGGTAGAACATATCATGGGTCACACAATCTCAACAAACTTAAAGAATTGAAATTATGCAAAGTATACTTCAGATTATAATGGAATTAATCTAGAAATCAATACAAAAAATAGGAAAATCTCAAACCAGTTGGGAATTAAACAACACACACTTGACAATGGATCAAAGAGTAAGTCACAATGGATATTAGAAAACATTTTTATTAAAATGAAACTACAGCATATCAAAATTTGTCAAAGGTAGCTAAATAGTGCTTATAAGGAAATTTATAGCATTAAATGTTTATATTAATAAGAAGACAAGTCTCAAATAATTTGAGCTTCCACCTTAAGAAATTAGAAAAAAGAAGTGCAAAATAAGCCCAAAGCAAGCAAAAGGGAGGAAATAATAAAGAAATCAATGAAACCGAAAACAGAAAAAACAATAGAGAAAAAGCAGTAAACCAAAAGCTGGTTCTTTGAAAAGATCCATAAAATTGATAAATCACTAGCAAAGGAAAAGAGAGAGAAGGCACAACTTGTCAGAAAATAAAAAGAGGATTCAACTATGGATACTACAAATATTATAAAAATAACAGAATACAATGAGCAATATTATGCATATATATTTGACAACTTGGATGAAATGGACTAATTTCTCAAAAACTACAAACTACCAAAATTCACCCAATATGGCATAGGTAACCTAAAAAAGTCATATAACTATAGAATAAATTAAATTAGTTATAGATCTTCTGGAAACGAATATCATCAGGCCCGGAAGTTTTCACTGGCAAATTCTATGAAACATATAAAGAAGAAATAGCACCAAAGTTCCACAATATCTTCCATTAAAAAGAAGAAGGAATACTTCCCAATTTATTTTGAGGCTAGAACTACCCACATACCAAGGCCAGAAAAAAGACAGCATAAGAAAAAACAACTACAGACCAATATCTCTAATGAATATACACATAAAAAAACCTCAACACAATAGTCCAAATCAAAACCAGCAATGTATAAAAATAATAATACATCACAATGAAGTGGGGTTAGTCCCAGTAATGCAAGGCTGTTTCAATATTTAGAAATCAATGAATGTAATTCAACCTATTAATAATCTAAAGAAGGAAAAAATATATAATTATATCAGTTGATGAAGAAAAATCATATGACAAAATTCTACATCCACTCATGATCAAAAAAAATTCAGCAAAGAAGAAATAGAAGCTAACATCATACTTAATGAGGAATGACCAAATGAACGCTTTCCTCCTAATATTAGGAACAAAGCAAGAATATCTACTTTCACTACTCCTATACAACATTGTATTGGCAGTCCTAGTCAATGTAATAAGGTAAGAAAAAGAAACAGAAGTCAAATAGATTGGAAAGAAAGAAGTAAAAGCATCACTATTTGAAGATGACATGATTATCTATGTAGAAAATCCCAGAGACTCTACTGAAAGCTCCTAAAATTCATAAGTGAGTTTAGCACAAAGTTGCAGGACACAAGGTTAACACACACACACACACACAAAATCTTGATTTCTATATGTTTTTTAATGTTTCTTTTATTGCTTGAGAGAGAGAGAGAGAGAGAGCATGAGCAGGGGACAGGCAGAGAGGGAGGGAGACCCAGAATCCGAAGCAGGCTCCGGGCTCTATGCTGTCAGTACAGAGCCTGACGTGGGGCTCAAACTCACAACTGCGAGATCATGACCTGAGCCGAAGTCGGAAGCTTAACTGACTGAGCCACCAAAGTGCCCTGCATTTCTAAACAATAATGTAGTAGCCTGAAAAATGTCCTCAAAGATATTAAGTACTAATCCCTAAAAACCTGTGACTGTTACCCGATATGGTAAAGTTTTTGCAGATATGATTAAGAATCTTGAGAAGACTGTCCTGGATAATCTAGGAATGCCCTAAGGCCATCCGAAGTGTATAAGAGAGGCAAAGGGAGATTCAACACAGAGAATAGGCAATGTTAAGATGGAGTTAGAGACTGGAGTAATGTGGTTGCAAGAAGGGAATACTGGCAGCCACCAGAAGTTGGAAAAGACAAAGAACAGATTCTCCTACAGCCTCTGGAGAGAACACAGCCCTGCCACACCTTGATTTCAGCTCAAAACTGATTATAGACTTCTGGCCTCCAGAACTGTGAAAGAATAAATTTGCTGTTTTAAGCCATCAAGTTTGCTGTTTTAAGCCATCAAGTTTTGTTACAGCAGCCACAGGAAACTAACATGACTAGCAATGTCTGACTAAAAAAAGAAATTTAAATATATGTAACATTACAAAAGTTTCCAAAAAATAAAATGCTTAGGTATAAATCTAACAAAACACATATAGGATCTGTATATAAAATCTATAAAACTCTGACGAAAGAAATCAAAGATCTAAATAATTGGAGAGATATACTATGTTCATGGATTGGAAGATTAAACATAGTAAAAATGTTAATTACCCCCAAGTTGATCTACAGATTCCACACAATACCAATTAAAATCTCAGCAAGATTTCTTGTACATATAGACAAGCCGATTCTAAAATTTATATGGAAAAGCAAAGAGACTAGAAGAGCTAAAGCAATTCTGATAAAATTGGAGGACTTAAACTACCCAAATTTGAAACTTACTATAAAGTTATAGTAATCAAAGCTGGGTGGTATTAGCTAAGGGATAAGCACATAGATCAGTGGAACAGAATAGGGAATCTAAAAATAGGCACACATAAATATGGCCAATTGAGTTTTGACAAAGGTGCAAAAGGAATTCAATGGAGAAAGAATAGTGTTTCCAACAGTGTTGGAACAATTAGAAATCCATAGGCAAAAAACTAAACTTTAACCTAAGTGTCATATCTTACACAAAAGCCAACCCAAAATGGATCATAGATCTAAATGTAGAATATAAGACTATAAAACTTAAATTTTTTTTTAAGTTTATTTATTTTTGAGACAGAGAGAGACAGAGCATGAACGGGGGAGGGTCAGAGAGAGAGGGAGCCACAGAATCAGAAGCAGGCTCCAGGCTCTGAGCCATCAGCCCAGAGCCCGACGCGGGGCTCGAACTCACAGACCACGAGATCGTGACCTGAGCCGAAGTCGGACGCTCAACCGACTGAGCCACCCAGGCGCCCCAAGACTATAAAACTTTTAGAAGAAACACGTGACCTTAGGTTGGGTGAGGGGTTCCAAGATGTGGAACAACAACAATAACAACAACAAAAAACTCCATTGGAAAAAACCAATAATCTGGACTTCATCAAAATGAAGTCCACTATAAAAGACACTATTTAGAGAATAAAAAGACAAGGTGCAAACTAGGAAATAATATTTGCCAACCTCATAGCTGACTTGTATGCATAATAAAGCACTCTCAAAACTCAACAATAAGAAAAAAGCAAACCAACTGAAAAGTGGGCAAAATATGCAAAGAGAAGCATTTCCTTAAAGAGGATACAGGATGTCAAAAAGCATTTGAAAGGATGTTCAATATCATTAACTGTTAGCAAAATGCAAATTAAAACCAGGATGAGATACAACTATAAACCCATTAGAATACCTAAAATTAAAATTACTGACAATACCAAGTGCTGACAAAGACGCAGAGTGACTGGAAGGAACTCTTACACATTGCTGATGGAAATACAAAACGGTACAGGCACTTTGGAAAATAGTTTGACAGTTACTTATAAAGTTAAACACACGTTTACTATATATGGCAGCAATCCTATTTCCGAGTATCCACCCTGGAGAAATGAACATTATGTTCACATAAAAACAAATGTTTATAACATCTCTATTCATAACTGCGAAAATTGGAAGCAACCCAAATGTTCTTCAATCAGTAAATGGATAAATGGTGGTGCATCTGTACAATGCAACACTACTTACCAATGAAAAAGAACCAAGTGTTGACATTTACAAGAAATTGGGGGAATCTCAGAGGCATTATGCTAAGTGAAAATAAATTAGTTTTAAAAGGATACCTACCATATGACATACTAATGTTATTTACATTCTCTTCTTTTTAAAAAATGATACATTTTTCTTAAAGTTTATTTATTTTGAGAGAGAGAGAGCAAGGGAAGAGTGGGGGGGGGGGGAGAGAGAGAGAGAGAGAGAGAGAGAGAGAGAATCCTAAGCAGGCTCCTCACTGACAGTGCGAGTGCACACTGACACTGACACCGGGCTCGAACTCACTAACAGCGAGATCACATTTACATGCTCTTCTTGAAAATACCACCTATCTGGATGGAGAAGGGATGCCAGGGGCACCATTATGGTGATGGCTACACAAATCTATACCTGTGTATAGATTCATCAAACTTTATACAGATGGGAAAAAGTCAATTTTCCCGATGGTGTTTAAAAATTAATCATATTTCTTTTCAGATAGAAAATACTATGGTTTTCCCAATATGCATTTGCTAAGTAAAGTATTACTCATGTAGGCCTTTTGGTTGTCAAGATGCTCTTATTGTCGGGAATTAGGATGGGTTCTATTTTCTTTATGCAGGGACTCTTTCAAGGGCAGTTCTTTTTTTTTTTTTTTTTTTATTTATTTTTTATTTTTATTTTTATTTTTTTAAGTTTATTATTTATTATTTTTATTATATTTTTATTTAATTTATTTTTTATTTTTTTTATTTTTTATTTTTTATTTTTTAATATATGAAATTTACTGTCAAATTGGTTTCCATACAACACCCAGTGCTCATCCCAAAAGGTGCCCTCCTCAATACCCATCACCCACCCTGCCCTCCCTCCCACCCCCCATCAACCCTCAGTTTGTTCTCAGTTTTTAACAGTCTCTTATGCTTTGGCTCTCTCCCACTCTAACCTCTTTTTTTTTTTTTTTTTCCCCTCCCCCATGGGTTTCTGTTATGTTTCTCAGGATCCACATAAGAGTGAAACCATATGGTATCTGTCTTTCTCTGTATGGCTTATTTCACTTAGCATCACACTCTCCAGTTCCATCCATGTTGCTACAAAAGGCCATATTTCATTTTTTCTCATTGCCACGTAGTATTCCATTGTGTATATAAACCACAATTTCTTTATCCATTCATCAGTTGATGGACATTTAGGCTCTTTCCATAATTTGGCTATTGTTGAGAGTGCCGCTATAAACATTGGGGTACAGGTGCCCCTATGCATCAGTACTCCTGTATCCCTTGGATAAATTCCTAGCAGTGCTATTGCTGGGTCATAGGGTAGGTCTATTTTTAATTTTCTGAGGAACCTCCACACTGCTTTCCAGAGCGGCTGCACCAATTTGCATTCCCACCAACAGTGCAAGAGGGTTCCTGTTTCTCCACATCCTCTCCAGCATCTATAGTCTCCTGATTTCTTCATTTTGGCCACTCTGACTGGCGTGAGGTGGTATCTGAGTGTGGTTTTGATTTGTATTTCCCTGATAAGGAGCGACGTTGAACATCTTTTCATGTGCCTGTTGGCCATCCGGATGTCTTCTTTAGAGAAGTGTCTATTCATGTTTTCTGCCCATTTCTTCACTGGGTTATTTGTTTTTCGGGTGTGGAGTTTGATGAGCTCTTTATAGATTTTGGATACTAGCCTCAAGGGCAGTTCTTAATGAAGGGGTATAGGCTCCCCCACCTCTCTCAGGTATTCTCAGAGAAATTCTGGGAGGAAGACTCTCAGAAGAATGACATTGCTACAGATCAGGCTTCATTCCAAAACAGAAAAGATGGTATGGATTATTAGAACAATACTGAGAACTCAGGCTCTGGGCAAGGCCAGTGTTGGCCATGACCCCGCACCCCTCTAAACCAGTTCACAGACATCTCTATTAAACTTAGACTAGAAAAGAAAACAAACAAACAAACAAACAAACATGGGAGCATCTGGGTGGCTCGGTTGGTTGAGCATCCGACTTCAGCTCAGGTCGTGATCTCCTGGCTCATGAGTTCACCTTCATCAGGCTCTCTGCTGTCAGCACAGAGCCTACTTCAGATCCTCTATCCCCCTATTTCTCTGCCTCTTCCATGCCCCCCTCCCCACCAAAGCGAATAGAAATTTAAAAAAAGAAAAAGAACATGGAAGATGAAGGCTGGTTCCTGACACCCCATTTTTTGAGATGCCATCTATAGCCATATGAGTCACTTTCTCCTTTTGTGACCTCCAGACTAAACCTGACCACCTCTGGGTATATGTAACCGAATACCTCCTCTGTGTACAATCTTCCTGCAAACACAGCTTTTGAAAAAACCCAATGTACCCATATTCTGCTGCCTTAATCACAGAAATGTCACGTCATGGGCTCTTCTCAGTACGATCGGTTCTTTTCCGCAACAACACAGAAAGGGTCTTAAAGTAAAAAGGCTCACTGTAAACATGGAGGCATAAACTTGGTGTCTCATCTGTTATGCAATGGAGAAAGGCAATCTTTTTATGATATGCTGGGAGCAGGGATCAGAAGTGCTGTTCCCCTCTGCAGATGGGGTCCTTCAGGGAAGGATCATGCGTGGCTGATGATTGCTTTCATGGACCACGCCCCTTGAGTCTCCTTCTTCAAAAGATTTTTGTAGGGAACAAGGGGAAATTTGAGTCAGAATAAAGAAATACATTTCTCTCCAGAAAAGCAGACTAGCATCTACTGTCCCATTTCTCCAGGACTTAAGGAGCTGCTTCAGCTGAGATATGAACTGGTCCTAGAAGATGCTTCCCATTGCCCCAAGCCACATCACCAGCCCTCTTACCTCTAGGAAGGGGTCCTGGACCAGTGGAGCCTTCTGGAAATCAATGGCGTCTAATGGTCACAAAGGTTGGGGAGCATCACTGATTTTCAGTAAGCAGTGGCTAGAGATACCATATATCCTACAATGTGCCTGACATCCTAGCATCCTGCCAGACCTCTGTGTAAGTGAAACTGTGTTTCTGTGTTTAATCATCCAAGCCTAGAACCTAATTCCATTTTACATTCAAGCATAGTAATTCTTGTGTGGTTTTAATATACTCTCAATTCTCCAGGAACATAACTATGTACACAATTCAAAGGAAGGCTATACTTTGTTTTGTTCAGGGCTTCATAATTTCAGAAAACCATGTCACAGATGACACAACACTACCGGGGGGAAGTTGAGTCCCAGCACAACATGCCTGCATCAGTCTGTGTTTACAGCTGCCCCATTCATGGTGAGTCTCCACATGAGCAAGCACGGCATCTGTTGACCCCAGGATCCTTTTGAGTGTAGTTTTGCACGTAGGTTACACATGAAATGAATGTTTTATCAGAAATGCCTCTTATATCTTTTTCTATTACAGTTGTAGCATTATATTAATTTTGAAATTATGATTATAGGTGAGTTATATTACCTGGGATTTTTTTTTTTTAATTTTGAGAGAGAGAGAGAGAGAGAGAGAGAGAGATTGAGAATCTTAACCAGGCTCCACACTCAGCATGGGGTCCAATGCGGGGCTCAATCCTATGACACTGGGACCATGACCTGAGCTGAAATCAAGAGTTGGACGCTCAACCGACTCAGCCACCCAGGCGCCCCCTTAACCTGGGAATTTAATTTCAGGCTAGTGAATGAGATATAGGTCCAGTAGGATTGAGAACCATGGCCCTAGATGATGCATCAAGCTCAGAAAGGATTTTTGGATAATGAGAGTTTGTTAGATGGATGTACAAGTGGTTGCATGTTATGCAAGCTTACAAAATATAAATCGGAAATGATGGGTATTAAAGTATTGCTAAAAGCTCATGTTATATTCAATTTTATCTTGTATATGCCGTCTATAATAAAACCGTAACAGCAGTGGAAACCTCAAACGGATTTTTTTCCTCTGCTCTAAAAGTCCGCTGTGCTCCACCTATTCATCCCTCCCTCTTCCCCAACCCCTCGTGACCACTGACCTGTCTACTGCCTCACAGATTTGTCTTTTCCAGAATGTCATATAGTTGGAATCATAGAGTATGTAGTCTTTTAAGATTGACCTCTTTCACTTAGTTATGTGCATTAAGGTTCCTCCATGTCTTTTCATGGCTCAATTGCTCATTTCTTTTTATTGCTAAGGAATATTCCACCGTCGGAGGTACCACAGTTTATGTACACATCCACCTACTGGAGGACGTCTTGGTTGCTTCCGAGTTTTGTCAATTGTGGATAAGGCTGCTATAGACACTCATGCTCTAAATGTCTATGTGCTGAGCACTGGACCAAGCAGCTAGTGTGAACAATAACATTCCCTCCTCACAGTAACCCTAGGACATAGGAGCCAGTCTCTTTACTTTACAAGAGAGGAAACTGAGGCTCAGAGGGATTAAGTAACTTAGAAGGCCACACAGCTAAGAAAGGCAGATCGGATGAAAACCCTACTCTAAGCTTAGAAACTGTGAACCGCAGTGCTCTACAGACCCCTGCTGGAGTCTTCTGCACACACACTTGAGACAGGGCACCCAGGAGGCAGACACTCAGTTCTGTTTGAGGTCAGTTCTCTGCATAAGAAAGCTCCCTCTCCTTTCCTACTGAACAGAGCACCAGTGGTCTCCTTATACCTCCTCACCCTGTTCTGACTCTGCCCTTGGTACCAGCAGGACTGACTTCGAAGCATAAAATTGGAAATAATGAAATTCACCCCTAATTAATTATTTTTACTCTGTGAGACAAACACTGACATGTTTTATTCTGTTCTGTTTCATTGCAAAAACGGTGGTTGAGACCTAGGAAACTGGATTACTGATCTGCACAGTTTGAAAAACTGATCCACAGTTTGAAAAAAGCTGACTTCGGGTATGCCAGAAAAAAGAGGTTTTTCTAAATAGCCCAAATCAGAGAATATTAAAATACAAACCATAATGCATGTTCTGCAAAGCACCTTTTCACAACTACAAATCTTTCCCAGCAATTACAACACTTAACAGAAATCAAAAACAAATCAAGCTTGCTCTAGTGGAACAAGGAATTAAATACTTGCTAAAGGTCAAGCCACAGTGTTTTCTGGAACACTACCTGTCTGCTTTGACAGAGTGCCAAGACTCTGCTTACACAGCAGCATTGAGTCTGTCTCTTGGAATCAGCCCATTTCTTTTCCTGCATTGCCTTTCCCTACACTGTTCTCTGCACACTTTTAGTTGTCACTGGGCTAGTAGAACTTGTCTCATGCAAATGTTGGCCTGAAACCCTCCCACAAATTATTAAAGGCCCAAGAAAATGCACGCATAAAGAGGACCCAGAACCTTTTGAAGAGTGAACTGGACCTTGGATCAGCAGCCAAAGGGTCACAGCTACTTGGTTCAGTTCTCCCACTTGCCCAAGCATATGGGCTCACATGCTCACCGTGATCTGCCCACCTGAGCTGCCCCTCAGTGAAGGTCTCAGCAGCTGCCATTACAGAGAGCACATCACTATCTGATCACTTTAGATAGCATTCTTTTGAATTAGCAAAGATATCTATATGCAACTGAACTTTTTCCAGAAATGACCTGGGCCCTCTAGAACACGTTATTAACAATATTATTCATTCCACGATTAAAGTGGATGAGTATAATTTTTGCAAAGTCTTTTAAGAATCCCCTTCTCACCTGGCAACAACCTTTGGTTGCACAAAACGGTGGTGGAAAGAATGAGGGACAAGTTACGTATGTAGCGGAGACCGTGTTACTAGCCCTAAAGGGGGCTCTGGAGCCCCCACATCACCAAAAGGCATCAATATTGGCAAATGTCATCTGCCTGGCACTCCAAGAGGGCAGAGAAGATGTGTGTTCAGAGGATGGGCTGAAATCACAGCCACTGTGAAAGGAGACTGGCAGTCAGTTTGGAAGCATCCCATACACTAGAAGAAATAGAAACCTCTGAAATTGGGGGACGCCTGGGTGGCTCAGTCAGTTAAGCGTTGAACTTCAGCTCAGGTCATGATCTCATGGTTTGTGGGTTTGAGCCCTGTGTCGGGCTCTGTGCTAGCAGCTCAGAGCCTGGAGCCTGCTTTGGATTCTGTGTCTCCCTCTCTCTCTGTTCCTCCCTCCACCCCCAAAGATGAATAAACATAAGAAAGAAAGAAAGAAAGAAAGAAAGAAAGAAAGAAAGAAAGAAAGAAAGCTCTGAAATTGGGATAAAAATGGCCTTCCTCAATTAAAGTCATGAAGTCAAAATACCCCTTTGAAGAGTGGGTGCCAGGAATGGGGGCACAGAGCTGAACTGACTTATGTCCAAAGACTCAAGAATCTGATCCGTAAAGTAATGAACACACTTCCAGCTTCTGCTAGTCTCCTTTTCTTTTGGGGAGCTCACAAAAACCTGGCTGACTTTGTAATAGTACATGGTAATTACCTTTGGTTGGTGTCAAATCTCTTGGACACAGAATGCCAGGATCAAGATCACAGCCCCAGCTGCCTATAATTCTGAGTGTGAGTCAACGTAGTACCTAGCCCTTTATGTCCTGTGGAGTTTGGATCCACATCCCTGAAAACATACCCTGAGATTGGCTTGTCTGTGTACACAGAATGTTTCCTCTTGAATTTCAGAGCCAGACACAAAAGTTGCTTTTTAAACTGCCCAACTCACCAGTGTAAACTAGAATATAACCCTTGAACAACATGGGGTTTAGGGGCATTGACCTCTGCACAGTTGAAAATCCACGTATAACTTTTGACTCACCAAAAATTTAACTGCTAGTAGTCTACTGTTAACTGGAAATGTTATCAATAACATGAATAGTTGACTAACACATATTTTGTGTGTTACGTGTACTATATACTATATACTTAAAATGAGCTAGAGAAAAGAAAATATTATTAAGACAATCATAAGGAAGAGAACATACATTCGCAGTACAGCACAGTTCAAACCCGTGTCGTACAAAGGTCAAGTGTGCATTCTATTTTCCACTGATGGCTTTTTTCATTTCACTTGGTGCTATCAATGTCTCTAATTTCCTTAAGAAATGAATTCATTTTGCTAAGCCTTATGGGGGCTTTGAAAAATGAGCTTCTAAGAGAAGAAGTCAGTTTTAGGGCTAGGTGGATTCTAGAAAGTGTCTTGTCAAACATGTTCATTTTCCAGGTTAAATAAGAACTTCAAGACTCCATCGCACCCAGCTGAGTGACACAGCTCCGCAGCAGCTGCATGGTTCTTGATAACAACCATAGATGTCTTTCATATTCTCTGTATTACCTAAAAATTAATTAGCAATGTACCAGACTCTGTCATAATCATCCAATTGCGATGGATGTGGAAAATGATTTGGTTTCGTAAATGTAATTTGCTTTGGGGATTGGAACCATTAAAATTAGCGCATTCTCTAAACTGTCATATTTTATGGCCTTTAGAAACAGCTTTAGATTCTATGGCCTGGAAATTTGACAACCCTAACAAGGCAAAGATACAAAACGATTTTGGAAAAAAAAAATCACTAGGATTTAGGTAAGCATCTTTTACGAAATAATCATAGAAAGGTGGAGGGTTAAGTATATAGTCATAGAAAATGTGTATTAAAATTGAAACGTTCAAATTTGTTTTAAATATTAGCATCCAACAAAGAATTTCTACACTCCATTAAGAAGGGGGGAAAAACACAATGTGACAGAAAAGTAGACAAAGGATCTGAGCAGGCAATTCACGGAAGAGGCAACATTTGTGACAAATAAACTATACAAAATGCTTAGTAATCAGGAAGATGAGAATTAAAATGAGATTAAAAAAATCTCACATTCATCAAACTGGTAAATATTGAAAAGTCCGATAAAAGTGAGTGTTGGTGAGGATGTGGGGAACGAGAGACTCTCACACACTCGGTTTGAAAGATAGTTTGACAGCATCCAGTAAAGGTGATGTGGGAATCCTCCCTACAGAGAAACTCTCATTATACATTCCCAAGGAGACAGATATAAGGATGTTTATGGTAGAATTGACTATAAACAGGAGGCTAAACAGAGTGTGGGGTATCTGATTGGTGGAAAACTGTACAGGAGTTAAATGAATTGATCCACAGAGTAACATGTGTCAATGTGAATGTCATGGATGAAGAAAACAAGATGCACAATTATATATACTAGATGTAAAGTTTAAAAATAAGAAAGCAATACTCCATATTTTTGACTGTATTCAAGTCTAACAAGCATATGAAAGCATGGGTGGAAGGACACAGCTTCACTGGTTCTCTTTGCAGGGGGAGAGAGGGGAATACAATCTTTCTTTCTAGTTTCTCTTAGGTGATTCCATCTAGTGTGCAGTAGGCCCTCAGTATCTGTTTGATGAGTGAGTGAATGAATGAATCTAACACCACAGCAGAAACCCCCACCTTGACTCCCAAATTTATACCCCAGTGTGGACCTCTCTCCCTGGCTTCAAACTCAAATGCTCACAGCTAGACAATCTCCTCTCAGCTGCCTAATGGGCTTATCAAATGCTGGTCAACTCATACACCACCTTTTCTCCGGTCTTCCCTATTTCAGCAAATGGCACTTCCATTCATTCAGTTGTTCCAGACAAAAACCTCCAGATCATCCTCAGTCCTGCCCTGTGTGGGAGACCTTGTTTCCCAGCCCATCATCACACTCAGTGGGGCTCTTTGGTACAGACCTCTTCCCTTGTCTTCAGCAATTTCCAAACTGCATCAAATCCCTGTGGCCAGGATCTAGATCCTGCGTTAGCTTGGCCCATGGGCTCAGCAGACTGTAGCACAGCAGTCAGCAGAGCTGTGCCACACAGGTTTGGATCCCCAGAGCCCCCTCCTGACCTAGAGCACTTTGCAGCAGACTCATGACAACCACTTCAGAGAGTTCTTGCGGGACAGGGCCGTTTCCTTGGTTCAGAGGAGCCATGCTGCCATTGTTGCTGAGATTTCTGAATAAGGAAAATTCACAAAGTATCTCACCACTGTCCTTCTCCAGTGGTAGACAAAACACAACTTGTTCTTAGGCAACCCCAATCCACCAGCTCACATTCAAAATGGAATACATAACATCATTATGGCCCATAGCAACTAGAGTATCGTGGGGCTATTCTACACCAGAGTTTCCCAACTGGTGTGCCAGGAAAAGGTTAAAATATGCTGAGACATTGATTCCTTTAGATCTTGGAGCAGCTACCAGAGCCCCAGTCTCCTCATTCTTTGGACGGTAGCGGCGATTTTCCCTAGCATGCTGTGCAAGTATCAGTCTCTCAGTGCCCTGAGGGAAGGAAGATTGGGAAGCGCTGTATGGGGCTGAAAGAAATGTTTCAATAAGTAGCAACCTTGGAAGACTTCCTCCTAAGTACAGTTGCTTGAACTAGAGATGGGAAACTGTGTAGCTCAAACTTGGATGCTGTGATTCCAGGGGAGGGAAAGGTATGTGCGAAGGGCAGGAGGTGAGAATTAGCTGCTTCCAGGACATGAACGGTTCTGCTGCTTAGACCCAACATTCGACAAGGTTGAGAAGAGAAGAAATGACAAGACAGAAATGGTCACTAAGTGAATGAAAAGGAACCAAGAATGACTGCTTGGCATGGTCAACCCTACCACTATTCCCTTCCCAACCCAAACTGTACATGACCATGAAGGAATGGAAAGTTGGCAGTGTTATAAATGTGTTCATTTTCACCCAGTTCCAACTGAACAATAAGCTACAATCTTACTCTCTCCATTCATCAGAACTTTCCCAATGCAGTTGCCTGATTTCAAAAGGAAATGGCTGGCAACCATTTGGAATTATCATTTGAATAATTTTAAACCACCAATATTTACATCTGAAGAAATGCTACCCAGCTAATTACACGGAGCTTGGCTTCTCAAGAACTAGCGAGTTTGGCTGTTCCGGCAAAACCTACCTTCCCTCTGTATAGAATGACAACGGGAGGTGGGAAAGCAGGGAATACTTTGGGAACACCACCAACCACAAAGTGGAATCAGCCAAAAGAGAAAGAAGGTCATCCATCCATTCCAGGAACCTCAGCCTAGGCACTCTTGACATTGTGAGCCTGGCAATTCGTGGTATGGGGACTGTTCTACTCATTTAGGATGGTTAGCAGTAAGTTTCTTTAGTTTCTTTCCACTAGATACAGCTGTGACAATCAGAAATGTCTCCAGAGATTGTCAAATGTCTCTGAAGGGCAAAATCCCCACTGAGAACAACTGGCTCAAAAACTATTTCTTGAGCCCCAGTGCATTGTGCAAGGCATCAAGGACATAATAGTCTTTGTTTTCAGATAACTTACAGTCTACTAGAAGAGCCAAATGCTAACAGCTCAAACAAATAACAATAAATATAGAACTACACATTTATAAGTGTTACTATGAAGTAGAGAAAACCACCATGTGTAAATTAGGGATCTCACTTAGATGGGGTGACGTCAGGTAGCTGTGCCAGGGAAATGGAACTCGGAGGTAGTAACCTGAAGGGTAAGTAGGAGTGGTCAGGAAAGAGTGGGGTGAAGAACATTTCAAGAAGAAATAGTATGCGCAAAGGGCCTCAGGTGGGGTAAAATCTTGTCACGTTTGAGGGATCAGAAAGGCCAATGCAGCTGAAGCATAGTGAGAAACATGGAGCATGTCCTAAGATGAAGTCAGGGAGTGAGCATGGACCGGATTATCAATTTCAAAGATCACGGTCAGGAGGTATATTTTATTTCTAAGTCCAACCAGAAGCCACTGTGCAGCACCGTCTGAGATAGCAACGACCAAAACAGACAAGGCGTCTATACTCAGAAAACTCCTGCTCTAATGGGGGGAGCTGGTTGCTATATAACAGCATTCCTGATTGCTGTGTGGAAGGGGCTGGAAGGACTTCGGAGACACCAGAGGTAGAGGCTGTGCAGGCTGTGACTGTAGTCCAGGGTAGCAGTGGCACGGATTGGAGGGTTAGCACTGGAGATGCAGAAGGGGTGTTACTTAAGAAAGATCAGTGCCCAACGGCCCCCAGGTTTGGAAGGGACATTTAGGCTCATCTAATCTAGTTTCTGTTGACACATACACACTCCTGCTCATACATCTCCAATAACTACAGTAATTGTCCAAAAGGAGTCTGTGTATTTCCTTCAAACATCGGTCAGTTTTTCAAACATTTAAAGACAGTTAAATCCTCTTCAAGCTAAATATTCCAATTTCCTCCCACAGCTCCTCATATGACACAACATCAGAACCCCTCCCCGTGCTGTGTTATCTTAGAGAATATACTTCCATCTGTAGCCATCAATCTGAGTTGTATTAATGTGTGTAACACAACCAGCACCACCCAAGTCATACACGACTTATCACTTTCATATCCACCAAAAAAAAAAAAAAAGTGGGAGAGGGGGCGTACAATAAATGTAAATCAAACCCTGATATCTACACTTCTGGCTTTACTGTTTCATGTAACTTTTTCTTATATTTTAAGATACTGGAATATAAGATCTTTATCAATTAATCATGATTTGCCTGTTAACCAAGGTAACATCTGGCCCTGGCCTGTCTTCCTAAAAACTGATTGCAAGGATTACCAAGCAAAATAAACATTGACAATGAGGAAAAAATATACTAATGCTAATGAGATAAAATGCTCATTTCAAGTAAATGAATGATCTCTGCCATAGCATTTCCGTATACCTCTGGGAAAGACATCTGCAGCTATGGTTTCAATAAAATTGTAGAGCTGTGTTTTTGAAATGCCTTAAGGAAACTCTGGGCTTGGGAATCTGTGGTTCTACATTAATGTCAAAAGCCCAGGAGGTCATGAATGACTCATAATGTCCCACTGCTTTTTGAATGGCTCCACATCTAAATCCACAGTTGGCAATGAAACAAAGGACAATATAATAAGCATTTTATGCTGTTTTGAAAGCAAACTTTTCACTTCAACTGTATGAAAAGAAAAAGAGGTGCATTCAGTCAAAGAGTTCAATTTTCTGAACTACTACCCAAATACATTCCTTTTTGTTATATTAGTTCTTATGATCCAAAATGACAAGGTCACAGAAAAAAACAATTGGGTTTTTCTTTCTTTTTTTTTTTTCCTCAAAGAGGCTGCATTAAATTTAAATTGGATTCTATCAAACCTAGCTACACAGGGACAGTTACTGTTAGTTACCTGGATCTGAATTTTCTAGACCAGGGCTTCTCAAACTTTAATAGGCATATAATCACCCAGAGTTCTTGATGAAGTACATGCTCTCATTCAGAAGTGGGACCTGAGATACTGCATTTCTGAGGGGTTTTTTTGGTAAGTTTTCACTTATTTATTTTGAGGAGGGAGGAGCAGAGGAGAGAGGGAGAGAATCCCAAGCAGGCTCCACGATGCCGGCACAGAGCCTGATGTAGGGCTTGATCCCATGAACTGTGAAATGACCTGAGCCAAAATCCAGAGTCAGACGCTTAACTGAATGAGCCAGCCAGGCACCCCTGGTGAAGCTGCATTTCTAACCAGCTGTAGGTGATGCCCAGGCAGAGTCACCACTGTGGTTAGCAGGCTGTTTCTGAGGCCACAGACTCTCCCTAGATTGCTGCCCTCTGTGAAGAGAGGTGCAGCGAGTCACCTAAGGATATTTCTAGTTTGAAAATTCCATGATTTCAAATAATTTTTATTTCTTTAGTATCTATATATCATGAGTCTTTAAAAAATTTTTTTAAGTGTATTTGTTTGCTTTGAGAGAGACAGAAACAGCGTGAGCAGAGGAGGGGCAGAGATAGAGGGAGGGAGAGAGAATCCCAAGCAGGCTCTGCACCGTTAGCTCAGAGCCTGACATGGGACTTGAACTCACCAAACCATGAGGTCATGACCTGAACCAAAACTGAGGGTTGGACTTAACTTACTGAGCCACCCAGGCACCCCCTAAGATGAGTCTTTTTAATCCAGAAAGGCAATATAAAATTACCAATATGTCTCACTTCCTATAAAGGATGGCTGTTTACAATTAATTAGTCAATCATCTTATAAAATGAGTCAGGCCTTTAATTCTCCAGAGAAATGTACTACTTAAAGAATTCTGGGTTTTCCCAAAGGAAATAATCTCCAAGTGTTTCAATAGTCTGAGTTTTCTTTTGTAAGGATGTTTTAGCATTGAGCACCTATGTGACATGAAAGTCTGCTGCTCTTGTTAAAATTTGCAAGATGGGAGTATTTGTTGAGGTCATGTCCACAAACTCCACACATGTGGGGGAGAAATGCAGCTATCTTTGGTTTTTAGAAAGTAGACAATAAATGGAGAGTCATCCACGGACATCTGTCCAGCAGTGGAGAAGACACACAGATATACACATACATGGACTTCTCGACTTTCTAGTGGCTCTCAACCTGAGAGGCAGATCGGAATCACTTATATCAGGGGGAGAAGTCAGTCAAAAATTCCAATGTCCAGGGCCACCTGGGTGGCTCAGTTGGTTAAGCGTCTGACTCTTGGTTTCAGCTCAGGTCATGATATCATAGTTTGTGAGTTCAAGCCCTGCTTCAGGCTCTGTGCCAACAGCCTGGAGCCTGCTTGGGGTTCTCTGTCTCCCTCTCTCTCTCTGCCCTTCCCCACTTTCTCTTTATCTCTGTCAAAAAAATAAGTAAATAAACATTTAAAAAATTCCAATGTCTGGGCCTTGTCTCATAAATCCTGATTTAAATGGTCTGAGTTAGGACCTGGCCATGAGTGTCCTTCTTTAAAGGCTCCACAGGTCATTCTGGTCAGGTGTAGTCAACATAGCTAATGTGTAAAAAGTTCATCTGAAACAAAAAGTGGAAATCCTAGGAGATCTTCTTGTCAGTGTGAGCAGTATACCTCACTCTGTATTTGCCCTAAATATAATCACAATCCTCACCTGATGAAAATATATATCAGGAAAAATAATAAAGACTTTCTTCATGAGATGGTTTATGTAGAATACTCCTTAATTCTTATAACAGACGTCCTAGACAAAAGGTCCTCAGGAACATTTAAGCATCCATCACCAAATGTCCTCTTTTCCATTCTGTTTTTTTAAAAAAATTTTTACATTTATTTATTTTTGATAGACAGAGAGCATAAGTGGGGGAGGGGCAGAGAGAGAAGGAGACACAGAATCCAAAGCAAGCTCCAGGCTCTGAGCTGTCAGCACAGAGCCCAATACAGGGCTAGAACTCACAAACTGCAAGATCATGACCTGAGCCAAAGTCGAATGCTTAACCGACTGAGCCACCTAGGGGCCCCTACTACTTTTCATTCTTAAGCAAAACGTTCAAATGATAAGCTTATTAAGCAAAGTGATGTTTAATAAGAAGGAATATAACTTCCATCACAAATCACCACCATCACCAGACAATCCCCAAATGGAGGAAATGTGACTTGGCCCATGTGAAAAAGACTTAGAGGTTTTAATCAATTTCAAGCTCACTATAAATTAACAATGTAATGTGATTATCAGCAACTCGAAGCAAAACTAGGCTGCATCGATGGAAGTAGAGTTTTCACAAAATGAGACATCAGACCTGCTTTTGTATTAGTCAGACCATGTGTAGAAACTGATGCTCATTTAAAGGAGAATCTGGATAAAATGAAATGAGAGAGGTAGGTGAAAAGGCTCAATAGCATACCTTGGGATGAGGTACAGTTTAAAGAATTGGAGATGTTTAAACATTTTTTTAAGTTTATTTATTTATTTTGAGAGAGAGAAAGTGAGAGGGAGAGAAAGAGAGAGAGTGGAGGAGATGCAGAGAGACAAGAGAGAGAGAGAATCCCAAGCAGGCTCCACACTGTCAGCACAGAGCCTGATGTAGGGCTTGATCTCACGAACCATGAGATCATGACCTGAACCAAAATTGAAAGTCGGACACTTAACTGACTGAGCCACCCAGATGCTCTAAAAGAATTGGAGATGTTCAATCCACAGAAGCAGAGCCACACGGGTGAGAGTAGGGCATATGGTTGATATCTAATGGCTACCATGCAGTTCTGTGCTGCTAAATGCAGCTTCCATACTGAGACATCATCAAGATTACATGTGAGAATGGAGGAAGAAGTCTATTATTAAAAACGTTTTAAGCACCTGTGTGCAAATGATTTACTTGAGGACTTCTGGGCTTGGAGAACAATCGTAGACTGATTCCACATTTCTCCCTCACTTTCCAAAAACAAATACAGCATCAAATGCCTTCAATTTTCCTGGGAAAGAGAGAACACTGTTTGGGTATCTATAAGAAGAAAAATATATATATACAAATTCGAATGAGCTCCCTCAGCCCTCTAACTTGTGCTGGGAACATGGAGAGGGGAAGGTTGGAAGAATGAGCAGGATGGGTGTATTGACCTAGAAGTGCAGACAAAATCACCTCCAGAAAGAGAAAGGGAAAGTATAAATGCACAGGCTGGGACCTGGTAGTTCATAGCCCTTATTAAAGAGAAGGAGCCCCAAAGTGTACCAGACAGGAAGTGTCACTCTCAGAGAAGCAGAGTTTGTTGGGGAGAATCAGGTATATAAAGAAGATGTGGTACTTGGAGATAAGCAATGAAGGGAAAAAACAAAAAATAAGGATGTCAAACAAAAAACAAACAAACAAAAAACAAAAAATAAGGATGGGGGGCACCTGGGTGGCTCAGTCAGTTAAGTGTCACACTTTGGCCCAGGTCATGATCTCATGGTTTGTGAGTTTGAGCCCTGCATCACTTCAGATCCCCAGTTCTCCGCTCTCTATAACCTTCCCCAGCTTGTTCTCTCTCTCTCTCAAAAATAAATAAATACTAAATAATTAAAAAAAAATTTTTTTTAAAGACAATAGGTTGGCTTTTGTCCTCTATTGCTCACAAACTGAAAACTTCTTGAGTGGAAAAGGAAAGGTAGTGGGTACAGCCAGCATAGTATAATCAAGCATAACAGTATAATTGAGCATAACACCAGGGGCCCCATGAGAACAGATCACACATGAGAACATATCCCACCATCTGTCTCAGATGCAGGAGGAGAGAAGTACAATGGCTATTCTAGAGCTGGGAGCTACAACATCCAATGTGGTAGCCATTTGCCACATGTGTCTTTTGAGCAATTGAGTTGTGGTCAGTCCAAATTGAGAAGTGCTGTAAGTGTAAAATCCACACTGGATTTCAAAGACTTAACATGAAAAAAAAAAAAGAATGAAAAAGGTCTCATTCCTAGTTTTTTGTATTGACTGCTGAATCACTGTATTAGCTGTAAATATGATTATAATCCTTCCCCGATTAAAATACACACCAGGCAAAAGATACCACAGGCAAAATTGAAATGATAATATTTTGCTTATGTTGTGTTAAATATATTGCTAAAATTAATTTCACCTGTTTCTTATGGTTTTAAATGACACTACTAGAGAACTTAAAATTATATATGTGGCTCACATTATATTTTATTGGACAGCATTGGCCTAGAGGGAAAGATCAGGAGTAAAGAGGAGCTACCTAACAGTGATGCTCATTTGAAAATGAAACAGACTATCTCAGGAAGTGTAGAAACTATTGTTATTTAGAAAATAAAATACTGTGACAACTGCTTCTGGCCAGGATGGAAAAACAGGGAATAGATTATCCTAGCATGTTAAACAACTAGAAAGCTGGATAAAATATAAAAATAGCTTTTAGACACTGTTCAAGAAGTAGCTCAGGACTGTGATTCCTGAGAAAAGGAAAATGGAGGAGGGGAGCCGTTCGCCTGTCCCAGCATACCATCTTACCATTTCTAAGCTGAAGCACAGTGAAGAAACCAAACAGAGCCCCATGGTGCCACTGAGTTGAGGAAATAGAAATTGGAGTTTACCACCAGGCAGGTATTTGTGGGACAGAATGCTGGAGAGAAGGAAGATATGCAGAGAGAGAGAGCTTCAGAGATCTTTAGTGGAATTCCCTTCAATCTTTGACTCAGCACTGACCAATGTGTGTGTGTCAGGAAACTACCAAAGGCCAGGCAAAGAATCACCAGAAAAAAAGTTGAAAAACAACTCCTGGAGCTCATACTGGGGTGGCAGTTTGTTGTCTGCTCAGCAGCCAGAGTGAAAAGAACTCTTTTTAAATTTTTTTTAAAAGTTCTTCTTTCTTTTAATGTTTATTTACTTTTGCGAGAGAGACAGAGACAGAGACAAAGTGCAAGTGGGAGAGGGGCAGATAGAGAAAGACACACACACAGAATTGTAGACTCCAGGCTCTAAGCTGTCAGCACAGAGCCTGATGCAAGGCTTGAACCCATGAACCTCGAGCTCATGACCTGAACCTAAGCCAGATGCCTAACTGACTGAGCCACCCACTTGCTCCTTAATGTTTTTTTTAATTTTAAAATTTTATTATTATTTTTTTTTTATATATGGAGAGGGAGTGTGAATGGAGAAGAGTGTTAGAAACAATTCCAAGCTGGCTCCACACTCAGTGTAGAGCCTGATGAGGGGATTGATCCCATGACTCTGGGATCGTGACCTGAGCCGAAATCAAGAGTCAGACGCTTAACTGACTGAGCCACCCAGGTGCCCCAAAAAGAACTCTTAGTATATGGACATCAAGGAGAACACTAAGAAGGATTTCACTGTTAATTAATAGCCATCGACCAATGGTTATTCTGGTCTCACACTAACAAAGCTTAAAAACAAGCCTTGAAAGCATCAAACTTATGACAACACCTTGACTGCATACAAAAACAAAATACACTAGTTGTACTACATACAAAAACACTATTTAAAGGCATACAACAAAATCCAGCATCCAACAATGTAAAATTCAAAACGTCTCACATCTATATTAGTATATGTGCTGCTGAAGTGAGCACTGCCTGGCATCTAATGAAAAATTACCAGGCTTGCAAAGAATTTGGAAAATATGGCACATAACCAAGACAAATTTCTATGAATAGAAACAGAACCAAGAATATCAGAGATGATGGAATTATCAAACAAAGATGTTAAAATGGCTTTTATAAATATGCTCCATATATTCAAGAAAGTAGAGAAAAACACAAACATAGTAAGAAAAAGGGAGGATGCAAAAAATACCAAAATATAATTTATAGAGATGAAAAATATGATATATGAAATTAAAAAACACCCTAGATGGGATTAACTGTTGATCAGACACTACAAAAGAAAAAATGAAAGATTGTGAAGACATAGCAATAGTAATCAGTCAAAATGAAGCATAGAAGGGAAATAAAAAGACTGAAAATGAACAAAATATCATTGATTTCTGGGCCAATGAAGTGGTCATGCAAGTGCCACAAGAACAGGACAATAGAAAGGATAACAGAAGAAATTTTGAAACATTTGTAGCAATCTAAGTTTGATGAGATCTGGAAACCCACAGGTTCAAGAAGCTCGACAAACTCCAAGCAGAATAAACATTAAAAAAAAAAAATCTTATCAAGATACATCATGATCAAATTGCTGCAAACCAGTGCTAATGAGAACAATTTTAAAGCAGCCCGCCCCCCCGCAACAAAGAGCATATTTGTTTAGAGGAACAAAGATAAAACAGACATCTCATCAGAAAGCATGTGAGGCAGAAGATAATAAAGCAGCTTCTTTAAAGTAGTAAAAAGAAAAAGAAGAAGAAGATAAAGAAAACCGTGGTATCTTAAATCCAGTAAAAATATGAAGAGAGCCAAAAATGGTAAGAATAAAGGGAAATATTAAAAAAGTTAAAATTTTATCATTTTAGAAAATAATTAAATGTTCAAAACAAAAAAATAGCAATATAATAAATGTAATTAATATTTATATGTAGATGTATATTTTCATATATAAACATATGACATTTATTATATATTATTAAAATGCATGACGACAACAGCACAAAGCACAGGAATAAATAAATCATGCAATAAAATGAAGCTTTTGAAACTTCTATAAAAAACACCGTGTGCTGGGGGAAGAAAACATGATGCACCTCTACAGAAAGGGAAATGGACATATGAACCGATAGGTGGTGGTTCTCAAACAGGATGAGAACATCTGGCAACATCTGGAGACATTTCAAGTTGCCACAACTAGGGATGGGATTGCTACCAGCATCTGGCAGGGAGAGGCCAGGGGTGCTGCTAACCACCGTACAGTCCCCAGGACGGCCCCCATGACAAAGAATCATCTGGTTCCAGGGGTCACCAGTGCTACTGTGGAGAAACCCTGAGACAGATGCAGACCTGCCAATTGCAGAGACGCTTCCAGAACACGTATCACTCCTGGGGAGGAACGCAAGTGTGAGTGCCAGGACTGCCTGTAGAAAGTGGGAGCTGGGAGGGCCACCTTCTCCAGGGGTGACGGGGCACAAGTGGAGGAGACACGCAGAGCCACCAGACCTGCCACCTCCAGTGCCTGGCACCCGACACATTTCTAAAGGCTCTCAGAAAGGCCCGGCCTGACTCCAAACCCCACAGGGCAGTGTCTAGGGGTTCAGCCTCCTGCAGCCTCCCCACCTTCCCTCTCCAGAAACCTGTGAGTGCCCCTTTCTCACCAGACACTTCAGCAAACTGTTTCAGTGCCTCCTGGATGCCCTAGGGCTTGGTGACTGATCTTCCACAGCTCAGAAAGGACTTTTGGCATGAGAGAAACAAGTGTCTTGCGAGTGGGGGGTGGGGGACAGGAAGTAACTGGAAATGACTGACTAGGAAACCATGGAATGTTTACTGCAATTGTTATAATCAAAGATTTCTCTGCCCCTTGAAGTTTAGAGAGCCATCTCATTCACGTTGGCATTTTATCCTGTAAAGTAGGTTGGGCAGTTATCACCCCCAATGAGAAAACAGAAGGTAAAATAATAAATAAATGACTTCTCCAAGGCTTCACTTCTACGTGTTTGGAGCCCATGCTCTCGGATGCCTAGTCTGCCTATAGAGGTACACGCAGTCCTCTTCGTGGGGACTGCTGTTAGGTTCAGGATGGGGCAGGAAGAGGTGGGAGGCCCTCAGAACCATGGTTCTAAACCCCCAGCCCTGGGGGCTCCAGGAATGTCCTTCTCTGGTATTATCCTTGGTTGAAGAGAGTTGCCTTGTCTGGAGTTAAGCTCCCTCCCCACAGGGCAGCCCACATTTAGCGATAGGTTAATGTCAGGGGACAGAGGTCCAGCCTCTTTGCCACAACTGGACATCTCTGGAGGGCCACCCAGCTCTAGGGTTTTCTCTAGGGTTGGCTGAGGCCTTAGCTGTAACAGCACCACCTCTGCTCAGTTCAGCTCCCTTCATCCTCTCACGGGTGTGGAGTCCCACAGCACCCCTGAAATCCCCCTGTATGTGCACACACACACACACACACACACACACGCAACTGAGTCGGGGAAGCAAGAATGGTACAGAATGCAGGCAGTTTGTTTTCCATCTCCTCTACATCTTCGCTGACCTTTGCCCTTACCTGTTACTCTCTTCTGGACAGCCAGGAGCCTGGGGTCATCCCAGAGCCTGGACTTTCCACACATTCTTCATATCATCTTGTGCCCAGAGAAGTGGGTAAAGGAGATTTCTGAGGGGATGTGCATGTAGATTTAGAGGCTCCTACCAAATCATGACATAAGTAGTCACCCATTATAGCTCCTATAGGATCAGCTCTGACTTTAGCCTGTGACCCCACCGCGGCTGGGCCTTGGTGGAATGCTCTAGAGATTTGATTGGTGGTCCCAAATCCAACCATGTGAGTGAGAACAACCAACCCCATTCCCTTGAAAGACATGACCATCATCTCCGGAAATTCTAAAAATGTTATAGAAGTGTACATACAAGCCCAAGTCTCTTGGAACAACACTGAGGCTGAGGTCTGACTGAAATGAAAGTCTCAGAGCTGGCATGCAAAATGGGCTGTGGGACCACAGGAAGAGTGTGTGTGTCCAGTGATGCTCTCTTTAGGATTTCCAGAGTCCACCGTATGTGGCAAGCAGACACAATTTGCAGAAAATAGCCCCCACTGAGAGTCCAGGGTCCCACGGATGGCATACCTGTTATGCCCCAAACAGAACATAGATAAAGGCATCATGATGTTAAGGCCCACGTGATACATCAAAATGAAAATGTTGTACAAATTAATTTATTTTACCCATTATCTATAAACTGAATGAATCTTCGGGAGTAAGGTTTCTTTTGTGTTACATAAAGCTCTCTTCTGAGACTTATGTGGTGGGGGAGGGATGGGGACCGCAGGGAGGGTGTGGCCACAGAGATTTGTGGGATATTAACAGAAACAGTGCACCTCTCCCCCCTACCCCTGTTTTTACCAGGCTCTCTGGCCCAAGAGCCCATTAATAGTACTTTCACATCCTGGTGTAAGTGTGTAGATTTATTAACAAGCCATAAATTGTTCCTGTCTCCTTGTCTAGGCTGATGGAAACAGAAACTCAAGTTCCAGGGGCGCCTGGTGGTGCAGTCAGTTAAGCATCTGACTCTTGATCTCGGCTCAGGTCATGATCTCGGGGTTTGTGAGTTTGAGCCCTGCGTTGGGCTCTGCGCTGACAGCATGGAGCCTGCTTGGGATTCTCTCTCCCCTTCTCTCTTCCCCTCCTCCACTTGTGCTTTCTCTCTCTCTCTCTCTCAAAATAAACACATAAACTAAAAATAAAAAAGGAGAAACTCAAGTCCCATATAAGATATCTCTGTGTGTACATGTGCTAATGGGCATGTGTGTGTGGCTTCTTCTCTACTAATTAAATGGAGTATCTGTTCTTTTCAGGAATATATAAAATTCAATTCCATTTTCGTGAAATGGTTTTTAAAATCAGGTATGAAAGCTGTCAGAGCATCTTTTATCTCTTCTTATTTAGATCTTCCCCCATCCCTCACCTCCTTTTCAACTTCAGCAAGATATGATCAGTGGTTCAAGGAAACATCCAGGGCTATATTTGGACAGGGAAAGAAAGGCAGGATTTGAGTGCCTACTGCCATCCTAGGTGCTCTGGTTGTGCCCTGGCATCTGTTCCGAGGCCTCCTAGTCCAGGGCGAAGCAACAGGAATCCTGCTGGAGGCAGAGAGCTGGCAAGAGGCGGGTTTGCTCACAGTCCTCTCAGGATACATTTCCCTTCTGTGATTATCTTAGAGCCATGATGGTTGCCTGTTCTACTCTGATTTCTTTAAACAATTCCACACTTTCAAGTTTCTAAAAACTCAAATTTATGATTGTTTCAAGCCACAGAATCCCCTAATGGGGATAGCCCTAGGGAGATTTTCTAAAGAGCATTCTCTATGAAGAGCAGGAATTCATGGATTACTGGCAAGGAGACAATGACAAGTGAGCAAAGTCATGATAAGACTATGAAGTTTGTAGTAAAAGAAAGTAGAGAAGAGCATGCTGTGTAACTTCAATTATATAAGGTTTAAGAAAGTCAAAACTAGTCTATGGGGACAGAAATAAGAACAGTGGTTTCTGGGGAGCCTGGGTGGCTCAGTCAGTTGAGCGTCCGACTCTTGATTTCAGCTCAGGTCATGATCCCAGAGTCCTGGGATCGAACTCTGTGTCAGGCTCCGAGCTGAGCACAGAGCCTGCTTGGGATATTCTCTCTCTCTCTCTCTCTCTCTCTCTCTCTCTCTCTCTCTCAAAATAAACAGTGTCTGCCAATGTGGGAATTGGTGATGACCAGAAGTAGGCGCTAAGAACGTTATAGGGTCAAGGAAATGTTCTACATCTTTCTCTTTTATTATTTTTTTTGATGTTTATTTATTTTTGAAGGAGAGAAAGACAGAGCATGAGTGGGGGAGGAGCAGAGAGAGAGGGAGACACAGAATTCAAGCAGGCTCCAGGCTCTGAGCTGTCAGCCCAGAGCCTCGAACCAGGAGATCATGATCTGAACCAAAGTTGGACGCTCAACCAACTGAGTCACCCAGGCGCCCCAAATGTTCTACATCTTAATAGAGTATTGGCCGCTTGGTCTATACATTTACTAAAACTCACCAAACAATAAACAAAAAGATAATGAAATTTGTGAGGACTGAGTGTACATCCACTGAATGCACATGCAGGGAAATACATATAAACACACACATATTAAATACATATCACTCATGTTAGGAGGACGTACATTCACAAACACAGAGCTGCTGCAGAGGCAGGAGAGCACAGCACATGAGCAACATGGGCTGTGAAGTCTCAAGCTTTGCAGGCATGAACCCCACTCCCGTGTGACCTTGGGTAAGTCATGTAGCTTCGCCACTCACCCTCCTCTCTTCCTCTAGGAAACACAGAGCACAGTTTGATGTGCAAGGGAGTGGTACACTGCAGTACAGTGGGAAGGACTTGAGGAGGGGGTCATGGTGTCCTGGTGGATGCGTAGTGGTCTCTCCCAGTTCTGCAAGTCTATTTCACGGCTCGGCTGAATGTAGTGTGTGGAAGAAGATTCAAATTTGAAATTCCTTAAGCCAAGCAACTTTGCATGGTTACTTTTTACAAGTTTATAAACTCTACTGTTGCTTCTTCAATAGATTGTTGTAGGGTTTTTAAAGTGTTTTTTAGTGTTTATTTATTTTTGAGAGAGAGAGAAAGAGAGGGAGCATGTGTGCGCGTGTGCATGCAAGCAGGGGAGGGGAAGATAGAGAAGGAGAGAGAGAGAATCCCGAGCAGGCTTCGTGCTGCCAGTACAGAACCTGATGCAGGGCTTGAACTCAAGGACCATGAGATCATGGCCTGAGCCAAAGTCGGACACTTAACCAACAGAGCCACCCAGGTGCCCCCAATAGATTGGTAAAGTAGTTAATCTATATAAATACTTGGAACTATGGAAATGTAAACTGATAGCATTTTTATAATACGCTATTTTAACCGCCAGCCTTTGTGATATTTTACCTCTTGTCCAGCAAAGGGCAGGTTTTACATCCACTGCTAACTACCACGAAAAGAGACCTAGAGGTTTCCTAGATGTTACAAATTTTGTATTTCTTCCCCAACATGCTGATATCGGAGTGTGTCAAAAAGGATCATCAGAATGTGAGTCCCGAAAGTTGTCTGGCAGAAGACAGCTTAGCAAGGGCTCATGGGAGCCCTTGGACTGACGCCTGACTCAGCTGCGGCATTATCTAAGCGGAAGGGAGGGAGGGCTTGACTGACAGCCAAGTGCCAGGCTACCTGGAAGTCACAGGCTCTCCATGACTTGGCACAAAGAACCTGAGTTAGTAGTAATAATGGTAATGACAATGGTAGCTGACATTATCATGTGCTTGCCATGTGCCAGATGCTGTTCTAAGGGCTTTATACTACAAGGCAGGTGTTAATATCACCACCTCCATTTTATAGGTGGAGAAACTCAGGCAATCGATGGAAGTAATATCCCTAAGATCACACAGCCAGCAAATGAGAAAGCAGAGATTTGAATCTACACAGAGCCTGCTTCACAAGGAAGTGATTTGAAACTAAAAAAGTAAATACAAAACATGTTCTTATGTTTTCAGAACGTTCAAGCACAAGTTAAAGGATGCGTGCTGAGTTTTATTCTATTATCTTGATGACTCAAGTTGTTTTATGGACTATTTTTTTACCCCTACAAGTATTTTAAATTAATTTTCTGGTTATTTCAAAGCAACAATAATTAGAAAAGGCAGAGTATTACATGTTAAGAGACCCACGTTCTAGTCTCAGCTTTGCCATAAACTTACTATGTGACTTTGGTCGAGGCCTCAGTTTCCCCTATTTCTGAGAGGGTTCCTTTCTTTAACTAAAAGAGTTCACCGCGCATGAAGTGTCATCTCTGAACTGAAGAGACGCTGCCTGTCCGGAGAAGATGGCTGGGGCAGGTTGCCAGGGGCCGGTTGCCCTGTCCTGGCTGTGACGGCTGCGTGCAATGCTCCTCCCTTTGCAGTTTGGCTGTGCACCAGCCTAAGATGTCAGAGAGACATGCTTGAGTTGGCCAGCACCCAGTGTGATATTTAGAAAGAAGAAAATAAAACCAGAAGGATGAACAAATTCTCTGAAGTAATACTAAACGAAAGCATGCCACCCTCCTTCCAACTTCCTCTGAAAGCACTTCTCGTGTTTGCAAAGAGAATGACAAGACGGATGTATCAGCCCGTCATACTTCCCAATGTGATGTGTGGGCTGGTAGTTCCTCACAACCCCCCCCCCCCCCCCCCCCAGTTTAGAGGAACCACTTCGGTTCCTCTGTTGCTTTAAGGTCTTCAACAACAGGAGCAAACGGTAGAAGGTTTTCATTCGTCATACTCGTGCAGTGACCCTACTATTTAGGGAAAATAAGGTATGGATATTTCCAAAATTGCTATTTTTAGGATGTATAATCACTTTTGTCTTGCCAGGCTACCAGGCAAATCCGTGGAGGCCACAAAAAGGTTAATAAACAATTTTGTGACTTTCCACGCCCGTGTGGTTTGTTCCCTTGAATGACGTATTCATTTGCATATTCAAAACTACTCATTAAGGGCCTAGAAGCTTCAAAAGACAAATTCCCAACCTCTGTTACAAGATTTGAAAGACACTTGAAGAGGCCTGAGAACTTCTGCAATTCCCTTTTTTAAATATCCAAGAATTAGTCACCTTAGTAACAACTGAGGTGTACATTAAATGCTAACTACGTATTAAATAGAGTTGAAAACTGACTTGTTAGTTGTTCCTCTAAGAATGTCAACTCCCACCTTTATCTGTCTCCTCCCCTTTGCAATGCAACTGTGCCTTCAAATAGCATTCTTTAAAAGGCACTTTACGGCTTTGGAGGAATAAGCTGATTTCACAGCCAGTTTTGCCACCGCTATGGAAAACAGAGTGTGCATGCAAGCCAGCTGAAGTCATAAGAACTTCAGGGATTAGGGCTGCAGGGGCCTCCACTACTGCTGTCAAAACACAATTGGAAACAGCTTTTCCAAAGTACAGCATGAGAAATCGGGAATTCCTGTCCACGGCTCCCCAACGCACTGGGTTTTTAATCAGGCCTGGTACAACACATTAGAGGTCAGAAATATGAAAAATTATGCTGAAACCAAACAAGAGTACCTTCTGGTCTCCAAGTTTTGTTCTGCTTGGATCCCTTCCAGGCCTGTAATTATTGTCACTCACCAGCCATTAAGGGAACCGTTTCTGCCTAGGGACGGGCACTCCAGGAAGGCTTGACTCAGTGGTGGGACAGGCTCAGTTCAGTGGCCTGCCTTCCTTCCAGCCCCTGGATGTGCAAATTGTCTAAAGACTCAACTTCTTAACCTTATCTCAGTCCCTTTAACTTTATCAGTCGCTCAGAGGTAAAATAACTTTTGCAGAGGTCAGGAGAAAACTATTTAGAATATTAATAAACTAGAATCTTTGGATGAAGGTTGTTTGTTTGTTTGTTTGTTTGTTTGTTTGTTTGTTTTTTCCTGGGCATTCCTACTTAAGGGAAAGAGTCCACTCTCAAGAAAACAAGTTCAAGTCAGTAATTTATTTAAGCAAACAAACACTACTTTCAGAATCTGGTTTGAGATTAATCCAGATGCAATTTCCTATACCTCTGTCTAGATCTAGAAGCTAAGAGATGGTAGAAAACCCAGAGGTCGATTATCGCAATGTTCATTTCATTTGTCAACTCTTCAATAATCTTTGAGGCACATTTACTAAAATAGGAAAACAAATGAATTGAACGGCTGATCAAAATGTGAGCTTATCAGATAAATTGACAGGATACCAGTTACATTACAAGCCACTCCCTCTGATGATACAGTGTCATACTACACATGAATGGTGACACCAAAAATGGGCCCACTGTAACTTCCACCTTGAAAGATCCTTAATTAAAACTCCCTTAAAAGTATGATTTCCAGGGGCACTTGGGTGGCTGAATCTTAAGTGTCTGACTCTTGATTTTGGTTCAGGTCATGATCTCATGGTTTGTGAGATCAAGCCCCACATCTGGCTCTGCATAGACAGCACAGAGCCTGCTTGAGATTTTCTCTCTGCCCCTCTCCTGCTCTCTCTCCCTCAAAATAAATAAATAAATAAACTTTTTTTTTTTTTAAAAAGTATGATTTCCAGACAAAGAAGGAACTATGATTTTATTTTATTTATTTATTCTTTTACTTGCCTTAAAGGCTCAAGTCAAATTCTGTCTATTCAATAAAACTTTCCCTGGTTCCCCCCCTGGAGTCAACTAGTTTCTGTCTTCCACAATATAGGTGGTCACTAGTAGGTAAATATGCCCCCCACCCCAGATGCTGGGTTGTTTCACCAAAGGCAGTAATCATATCTTACTCATTTTGGAAGCCTTCCCCACCCCTGTTCTAGGATTAAATCCCAGAACTGAATTCAAAACAAACAAACAAAAACTTCTATTGTCTAAAATGTATTATTAATTTGTTATTACTTAGAGAAGAAGCTTTTTTCAGAGAAAAAGCATAGCCAAATGAGAGACAATATTTCAGATGTAGGAGAAAGCTCAGAGGGAGAGCATTATGTGCAAATTGAGTGTTCAGTGAAGGTAACCATAAGGCTCTGAAATACTACTCAACTTTCACAATAAAGCTTACCCCAAACCAGACCAAATTTAGACTTATTAGGACATTCTTTAAAATGCAACAACCAAGGGGCACTTGGGTGGCTCAGTTGGTTGAGGGTTTGACTCTTGATTTCTGCTCGGGTCATAGTCCCAATGCCGTGGGATTGAGCCCCGCATCGGGCTCTGCGCTGAGTGTGGAGCCTGCTTGGGATTCTTTCTCTGTCTCTCTCCCTCTGCCCCTCTCCCCTGTTCATGCTTGTGCTCTCTCAAATAAATAAAAATAAAAATAAAAATAAATTAAGAAGCAGCAATCAATATTTGGATAAAAGTTTTATAAAAATTACTTGTCTTCTAATAAAAGCAATTTTTAAAAAGCACCTTAGAGACCTACTTAATGGAAAAGATAGTTACCTTTTAGATACATTTTAATCAATAATGATCAAATCAAGAAAATATAAAGAATTCTGGTTAACTATTAATTAACTAGAAAGTTCCACCACCTGGGCCTCACCTTCAATCTAGCAATGAAATCCACTCGTTAAGAACAGTAAGACTCAGACAGCCCTTACCTTCATGAATATACATCTTTTGAGCATCTTCAGGATGAAGTAACACCAGTAGAGGTGAAGGGCTTGCAGGACCATGAGCTGGAGGTTGAGGAAGATGTATGAAAAGAAAGGCTCAAGGTAGTGCAGAGGAAGGATTAGCGTGCAATATAAAATCCTAAAAAAAACAGAGAAGAGTATTTCATTAAAAAGCACTTGTGAATTTTCAGTGAGAAAACAAATACTTTTTCTCCCAAGGCATACAACATTTAATTCATTTCTAACCACGTCCAGGAAATCCTCAAGGGAAAACAGTATACTAACGTTACCTTTTATATCACTGGCGAGCCACACACACAAAAATACAGTCTGCCTCTTGGGAGAAAAGTTAAAGCAAATGGAATTTTTATTGTCACACTGCCTCCACTCCAAAGTTTCTGTACCTGGGTTTCCTCTTTGCAAACAGAAGAGCATACAGAACCCTACTAGGCTTCCCGGGATTTGTAGAACAAATAGGGTAATGCATGTTTACATGGAGTTATAATTGCCTTTATAACACAATCTCATTTATTTGACAGCAAAGGTGAATGGGGGATTTTATGAAAGTAAATTTTCCAATAAGAGAGGCTTTTAAAGAAGCAATGATTCTATTACTTCCACTTTCTGAAGTGAACTGAATACTTTATTGATTTCATGAACAGACTCCCGGACATCATTGGAACTGCCCTTGATGACCCAGAATGCACAGTGCCTTCAGATACAACTACAGTGTGAAGGGCTACCTGTTTCCTTCCCAAACTTCATACACTACCATGATCTTAGAGTTTCTGGATAGGTTGACTTGTAAGTATATTATTCTAATTATAAAAATAATCTAAGGGCATCTGGGTGGTTCAGTTAGTTAAACATCTGACTTCGGCTCAGGTCATGATCTCATGGTTCATGAGTTCAAGCCCTGCATCAGGCTCTCTGCTTTCAGCACAGAGCCAGCTTCAGATCCTCTGCTCCCCCCCTCTCGGCCCCTCCCCCACTTGTTCTCTTTCTCCCTCTCTCTTGCTCTCTTTCTCTCTCTCTCTCAAAACAAATTTTAAAAAATCTATTCATGAGGCATCTAGTTGGCTCAGCCAGTTAGGTATGCAACTCCTGATTTCGGCTCAGGTCATGAACTTGCAGTTCATGAGTTCAAGACCCAGGTCAGGGTCTGGACTGACAGCTCAGAGCCTGGAGCCTGATTCGGATTCTGTGTCTCCCTCTCTCTCTGTTCCTCCTCCTGATTTTCCTCTGTCTCTCTCAAAAACAAACAAACAAACAAACAAAAAAACAAATTTAAAAAAAAGTAATTAAATGAACTCTAAACTCTGTATAACAAAGATAATAGCCATTTATCCATTTTATGTATGCCAATCATTTTTAGACACTTAGGAATTATAGAAAAATATAAAGAGGGAAACTAAAAGTCACCTAAAATCTCACAACTCACAGATAACCCAGTACATTTTGGTAAATGTAACTGAAGTCATTGCTCCTAAAAATACATTCTTTAAGTCTTTAAGTCTTTTTTCCCCTTCCTCATCATCACATAATTTTATATAACAGAAACACACTTTGCATGTGATTTTTAAAATTTTTTTTTAATGTTTATTTATTTTTGAGACAGAGACAAAGCATGAACGGGGGAGGGTCAGAGAGAGAGGGAGACACAGAATCAGAAGCAGGCTCCAGGCTCTGAGCTGTCAGCACAGAGCCCGATGCAGGGCTCAAACCCACAAACCGCGAGATCATGACCTGAGCCAAAGTAGGACGCGTAACCGACTGAGCCACCCAGGCGCCCCTGCATGTGATTTTTGTATCCTGCTTTTATGACTAAATGATATGATACAGAGAGATTTCCATGTCAATGACTCTATCTATATATCAGGGATCAGCAAACATTTTTGTAAAAGGACGGATAATAAATAATTTAGGCCTCTGGGCCATTTGGTTACAGTTACAACTACTCAACTCTGCCACTGTAGTGTGAAAGCAGCCGTAGAAATATATCAACTAGTGGGTGTGGCTGTGGGCCAATAAAACTTTATTAACAAAAATAGTCAGTGGGCTGGATTTGGCCTGTGAGCCAGAGTTTGCCAACCCCTACTATATGCCATCCTCTAAACAGCTGCACAGAAATCTATTTACAGGTATCATAATTTATCTAATCCCTTATTGATAGCTATTTGTTTCCAAAGTTTCATTACGTATAGAGAATACTGTAAGAATTACTTGTAAAGATATTTTGATAGAACCGTTTGATTATTAGAATGGCTAAAATCCTTAATCAGAAAGTATACTCATTTTACATTTTAGAATATGTTACAGGACTGCTTTCTAGAAGACCATACCAGTTTATAATCTTGCATTCAATGTATGAGGGTACCTGCTTCCTTAGATCTTGAGCAACATTGTACTCTGTCAGCCTCTACCTAAAAGAACATCACATTGTTTGTTTTGTTTTTTTTTTTTTTTTTTTTTTAACATTTTATTTATTTTTGAGACAGAGAGAGAGAGCATGAACAGGGGAGGGTCAGAGAAAGAGGGAGACACAGAATCCGAAACAGGCTCCAGGCTCTGAGCTGTCAGCACAGAGCCCGACGCGGGGCTCGAACCCACGGACCGCGAGATCATGACCTGAGCCGAAGTCGGACGCTCAACTGACTGAGCCACCCAGGCGCCCCAAAAACATCACATTGTTTATAGTTACATTTGTACTTCTTGTTAAATGAATATACGTGTATATATATTTATATTTTATTTGGTTACTTTGATTTATACATTGGTGAACTGCTTCTTCATGGTATCTGTCCATTTTTCTATTGGGGTGTTTACTTTTTCTGTTGACTCATAAATGTTCTTTACATATCAAGCACAACATTATTTTTAAAATCATATTAAATATCATCACATAGTCTGATTCTTTCAACCTTGTTTATTTTTTTGGGGGGGCGGGGGTGGCAAATCAGCTTCTAAAATATTTTTTTAACCAAATTTATCAATTTTTGCCTTTATAGGTAGCCTCCATGTTATACTTTAAAAGGCCTTTCTCACCTCCATCATTATAAACTATATTTTCCCGTATGTTCTTTTTTTTTTTTAATTTTTAATGTTTATTTTTGAGACAGAGACAGAGCATGAGTGGGGGAGGGACAGAGAGAGAGGGAGACACAGAATCCGAAGCAGGCTCCAGGTTCTAAGCTGTTAGCACAGAGCCCAACGTGGGGCTTGAACTCACAGACTGGGAGATCATGACCCGAGCTGAAGTTGGACACTTAACTGACTGAGCCACCCAGGCACCTCTCCTATATGTTCTTAACATAACTGGCTCTACCACTTAAAATCCTGGTTCTATGTAACCTTGATCCACTTCTCTGTGCATTTTCTCAATTGTAAAATGGAAGCAATGATTATCTACTTTATTCATTCAATAAATATTTATTGAGCACCTACCCAAGTGCTACTTGGCACTTCATAGGAGCCAGGAATGTAGCAATGAATAAAACAGACCCAAATCCCTGAAGTGCTAAGGCTCACATTCTGGGGCCTGCATTCACAGGGATTTCAGGAAAGAATGTACAGAAAGCCTCTTTGTCATTCTGATTTGCTGGATCTTTGGGGAATTGTGTGCCTTTTTCTGTACTCTCTCAGCTTAGAATGTCCTCACCTGTTCCCTTTTATTTTTTTAATTTTTTAAAATGTTTTATTTATTTTTGAGACAGAGAGAGACAGAGAGAGAGAGAGAGAGAGTAAGCAGGGGAGGAGCAGAGAGAGAGGGAGACACAGAATTTGAAACAGGCTCCAGGCTCCAAGCTGTCAGCACAGAGCTTGACACGGGGTTCAAATGGTGACCTGAGCCAAATCATGACCTGAGCCGAAGTCAGATTCTTTTTTAACGTTTATTTATTTTTGAGACAGAGAGAGACTGAGCATGAATGGGGGAGGGTCAGAGAGAGGGAGACACAGAATCTGAAACAGGCTCCAGGCTCTGAGCTGTCAGCACAGAGCCCGACGCGGGGCTTGAACTCACGGACCGAGAGATCATGACCTGAGCCGAAGTCGGCCGCCCAACCGACTGAGCCACCCAGGCGCCCCAAAGTCAGATTCCTAACTGACTGAACCACCCAGGCACCCCGCCCTTCCCATCTTCAGCTAAAACTCTTTTCACCCATCAAAGCAAGCACGGGAGCCTCTGTAACAAGTCTCGGTGCTGTTCTGATCACCTCTGAATGTATAGTATTTCTCTAGGCTCCCCCACTACCTCCTCCTTTAGAGCGTTTGGCCTGATTCATTCAACCTGCCTTGTACTAATAGATGCTTGTACGTCTTCACCTCTGTGCCCTCCCTTCACCTGTTCCAGGGGCTTGCTCCTTACTAGGTCCCCGATAGGGATTTGTCAGTATCAAAAACAGTAAAGGAAACTACTCAAAAGCATCCACTTTACAGATTCTACCAGGGAATGTGAATAATGCAGTTACTCATTGTGATCCATGCAAAGGAAAGAAAAAGGGTTCTGACTGACCTGCGATTTCCCTATTTCTCTATTCTTAAAGGGAAGACACAGAAAAAAGGGTTCTGGTTGGAAGGAACCACATGTACAGGGTCCTCGGGTGGGAGGCATCATGGAAAAGTCAAGGGCTAAAACAAGACCGGTGCAGCTTAAGGGAGAGGACCGTTAGAGGGGGGCGGTGTGAGATGCCAGTGGAGAGTTGAATGGAGCCATCTCATGTTGGCCTTGCATGTCATGGCATCAGGAAGCTTTGCTGGATGTAGAAAGGGGAGTGATACGCTAGGACTAAACTCAGCAGAGAGGATTCCCGGGCTGAGGCCATTCCGGGGCTGTTTTCTTGCCTCATAACCTGAGCACATGTCACTGAGCTTCCTGGTCCTGGGACAGGGTGGAAGTCACCCCCTACCCCTGTGACAGGGAGGCTCCAGGGGGACACACAGCCAGCTTTGCAAACTGTGGAGTCCTAGAAATGGAGGAGACTACCATTAAAATGCAAATGCCTTCTGAGAGAGCTGCAGAGAGGAGAGAGACAAGGCGTGGGCTCTGGAGCCTGGTAGATTAGGATCATGTCTCTCCTGCTGTCTTCAGCGAGTTACAGAACTGCTCTGGGCATGGTTTCTTCTGTCAGATCAAAACAACACCACTCCCCTCGTCAGACTGTCAGACTGTCGTGAGGGTTAGAGGAGTTGACAAATGGGAAGAGCTTAGCATACAGGAAGCACTCGAAAAATGGTAGCTGGGACTATTACTGTCACTACTGTTGTGAGGATGACTGCTTTTCCACCCACCCGTTCCCACTACAGGTGGCTTATGGGGTGGGAGGGGAGTGCAGCTCCCTGGGCTGGAGTTTCTGCTTAGGGAGAGGAGGGGGGAGCCACTCAGGAGAGGGAGAGGAGCTCCAGAGGAGTGGGGACGCTGTGCTGCCAGAACATTCTCTGTGGGAGGACAGAGGGGACAGAAGTGGAGAGGAGCTCCAAAGGGGGTGGCCACCGTGGCCCCAGGGACAGCAGGTTTGGGGGCTGTGGTTACATTTTCAGGACCTCCTTCTGTTGGTCTCAGGGTGCTCACTAAGGATGGTCCAGTCTCTCAATCCCAATTTCTTCTCCTCCTTTGCTAAAAGAAGAATGGGAGGAAGGGAAAAATAAACACTTTGTCCTCCTCAGTTTTGTCCCAAACACATGTGTGTCATGTGTGCTGGCACATGAATGAGCATGCCAACACCTGTTTACCTTCCGGGCTACATGGAATTTCTCACTTCACAGGGGATGCCCCAAGACCGCTGCGCTCCTGGATTCCTGGAGCCACTTTGTTCCGTCCACCGCCTTTAATCTGTCCAAACGGTGGCAGGAGTACCACGCCCCGGGATTGCGAACCTTGGCTTTTCCCCGCTTTGGTTCTGTTTCCCATCTCCACTCTACGGCAATCAGTGCAGCTTTGGTGGCTTGAAAAGTCACATTGCTGGTATAAATAGTAGCTGGTTTTGCTGGGCTAGATAAGGCAGCCACCACAAGTTGTATTTTCCTAATGCACACCGAAAGGTCTTCTGCTAATCACGGGGGCGAGCCCTAAGCCTTTTCAGGATAACAAATACTGGTTCTACTGGTGAGTAATTGCCTACCTTATATTTCAGGGATGTCTTGTATTTCAAAGTGACTGCGTAGTTGAAGAAAACTTAATAAATACTTAGGGAAGGCAAATTATGCCTGCTTTTAGCTGTCCAGTTTAGTCATTTAATTTGAAACATATCTGTTCTCAGTTTCAACTGTCCTGTTTCTTGTCTCGGTTCTTTCATAACTAGCTGTGTGAGCCCAGAAATATCTTAACCCCTCACCTGGAAAATAAATGGGGGGTCTAAATGCTTCAATAATGTTGATGACACGAGACACGGGAAGGGTGAGGAACTGTCCCTGGGGGAATGACAACTGAAGGCAAAATGTGATCCTGGGCCGGATCCAGGAGGAGGGAACAAAGCAATAAAGGCATTATTGCATCAATGGACAAAACTGAAACATGGATGGTAGATTGCTACATTTCCTGAAATCGACAACTATTCCTGTGATTCTGTAAAAGGATCTCCCTGTTCTTAGGAAATCCGCACCGAAGAACGAAAGAATAAAGGGACATGATGCTTGCAACTTTCAAATGATTTAGAAAAAATATATATGTACACACGTGCTTGTGTGTGTGTGTGTGCGTGTGTGTGTGTGTGTGTGTGTGTGTGTGCCCCGAGAGTGGTGGGGCAGTGGGGAGAGAGAAGGGAGGAGAAAGCAAACAGGACACAATACTAACTAGTAAATCTGGGTGAATACAGTGAAGCTCTTTGTAACATACTTGAAATTATCCTGTAAGCCTGGAATTATTTCCAAATATATAAATGACCAAATTCTGTAAAAGGTCCCTTTTCTAAAATACCATGATTTGAAGAAGGGTGAGTGCTGTAGTTGTCCTTTATGAACTTATGAACAGCAGAAGTGCCAAGCATGTGGGGTGCGAGGGAAGGAGCTCCAGTGAGGGCACCCTGTCGAATGAGACACTGAACAAACACAGGCGGTGAAATTCACAGTCTCCCTCATAAAGTATGTAACTGGAAAGTCTAGTTCCGAGATACTCATCTGCAGCAGAGGCTCAAGGGAGTGGCCCCAGCTTCAGCAGAGCCACTCTTGCATTGCACAAGTCCCTCCTTTCCTCTGGTGGCTATGCGCCATCCCATGAGGGCATGGCGCCATGGCACAATTGGACCCATGCTCTGCCCTTATCATTCAGAACAGAGGCTCCAGAGGTACCCAGGGGCACATGGGTAGCTTAAACAGTTAAGTGCCAGACTTGGGCTCAGGTCATGATCTCACAGTCAGTGAGTTCGAGCCCCGCGTGGGGCTCTGTGCTGACAGCTCAGAGCCTGGAGCCTGCTTGGGATTCTGTGCCTCCCTCTCTCTCTGCCCCTCTCCTGCTTGCACTCTGTCTCTCTCTCTCAAAAATAAATTAACATTACAAAAAAAAGAACAGAGGCTCCAGGCCTTATGACAATGGGAAAGGTCCACTGTGTCCTTATTCTTGTTTCCCTCCGATGAGTGTCTGCTAAATGCACTGCTCTACGCTTTCAGCTTTGTCTTGTCTTTTTTAAAACCGTCCTCTTTCTGATAGCCATTCTGAGTATTTATATTGTCACATCATTCACAGAATTCCCTTTCACATGAGGCTTCCCAGAGTACCATTTTTCTATGCCAGTGAGAGCCAGATCACCAAAAGCTGCAGGCTGAAGCCCAGTGAGCCAGTGATGGGGAATATAAAGTTACCACAGCATGTGGACCCTTGGAGGTCAGGAAGTTACTTATTTGAATATTACTCACTGTTGGAAATTTTTTTTTGAACATCCAGTAGACAGATCACATAATATAATGGTCTTCACATATATAGATGAGGTAGTTGATACAAAGATCTCTTCTACCACCGTCGTGACCTCCTGCACAGTAGGAACTGTGTCTTGTTCGTCCATGTATTCCTCACAACATCTAGCTGTGATGAGTTCCAGAAATGGAGAAGTGCAGTGAGCCAGCACCACCACCTGTAAACTTCAGCTGAGACAGAGAGCTCCTTTCCTTCAGCTGGAACAGCCTGGACTAAATTGTTATCTGTTCTTGTTGTTTATGGAGGAAATTTTCGAGAGTCAGGGGAGTTGTTTACCTGAACTTAGGAAGGGCTTTCTAGCCTAATGATTCCCTGGAAGTGTTCAGATACTGTTCCAATAGATAGGTACATCCAATAATTCAACAGTTTAGAAGTCATTATTTTAAAACAACAGTTGGTAATAAAGTGTAAAAAACTAAGCCTGAGATTTAAATGGCTTTGAATAAAAATGCAAACAAATGAGGTAAGTAGGCAGTTAGATTAAAGTAATTTGACCAAGGCCAGTTGGAATTCCTGCCTAATGTTGAGAGGAACAGTATTTTAAAAAACAATGTAATTACTTCTTGCTGACACTGATTGAGTAAGAACTGGCTAAGTAAGATTCCGGAAAAAAGGAGGAGAGAAGAGAAGGCACAGTTGTACTAATACAAAGAGAAAGCGATCAGACAACAGCAAATATGCTTGAGGCTAGGGAAAATGTAGGGAAAGTGAAAGAAAGGGAAAGACATGTGTAATGGACAAGCTCTAGTTCTTTCTCTCAAAGTTTCTGGATACATTTCAGAGGGGTCAGCTTTCTCCCCACTCAGCCCTTCATCTTACCACAAAAGGTGCAACAAAAACAGTTGGGAGGAACAGAGCAACTGATGGCCAGCTGCCTCCCACGGCACCTCAAAAATGTCTGAATCTGGAAATAGGTCGATCATCTGCACATTGTTTGGTCCGTAGTAAATTCCATCCCCCCCAAAACTGAACTAATAAAATATCCTTGAAAATTGAATCTACAGTTACACATTTTAGACAGATGCTTGGAGTCAGGCTAACAACAAGGAACTGACTTTTCCTCTTTGGCACCGCAAGATGATTGTGTAACACGTTCAAGCTGATGGGAACACTATTTAAGCTAGAGTAACACACTGCAACTGATTCTTTCAAAAACCATCAAGAACCAATCACCCAAACTTCCAATAGCTTGGTGAAGTTTTCCTCAACCTTCCAATGAGGACCAGTCAACGTCAGCGCAGAAAAATTTTTACCAGCAAAACGATTTTTACAGTCAAGTCTGTTAATACTGGTTTATTTGCAATCCAACTCCCTGAAGACAGCAAACCGTGGTATTGGCTGCCCTCTGCAGTGGGCTGGTGAAGTCAGCGAAGTATCAAGATCAAGAAAATGCCAAATACATGCAACTAATTCTCCTTGAAATGCAGAAATGCTGGCAAGGGAATGACTTAAATCTAGGATTTTTAAAGACGAGGGTATGTGGGAAAGTTCACACACCACCTCCACAATCCCTCAACCCCAGCATGATGTTTGGTTGTTTTCTGGGCAAGAGTAAGCTTGCTTGTTGATTTAAGACATCATGGGAATGTCTGAGGTTAATGTCCTTCATTGCTAAATCAAAAGCCAACCACAGCAGCAACACTTAGAAGCTTCTCAGAGAGTTCCCTGCACTGAGAGCTTCCACGGTGTATGCTTTTTAAAATATCCCCGCAAATTCTTTGAAACTACTCCTGTGGATAAATGGAGTCTAATTTTCCTTCCCTCAAATATGAGCTCGGCTTAGTCACCTGGATCCAATGAAGAACAAGAGGTCGGACGTGGCATGATGGTACTTCTGCAGGTGGGTTATAAAAGGAGACACAGCATCTGCCTAGCTCTCTTATGAGCTGCTCACTATTGAAATCCGGCTGCCATGCTATGGGGAGGTCAGGCCAATGGAGGGTACGCCAGCTGACAGGCCTACCCAAGGTCCCAACTAGCCATCAGCATCAACCAATTGATCCTATGTGTGTTATCTCAACCATGTGGAGTGTGGAAGTCTTTAAGAAGAGTCCAATTCTGGCCACATCTGACTGTAACCACATGAAGAGACTCTAAATGAAAACCACCTAGCTGAGGTTGGTCAACTCCCAAACCCGTAAGTCATAATAATAATAATAATCAATAAGTGTTGTTTTTTTTAAAAGAGAGGTCTGCAAACTGAGGCCTGGTGGTAAAATCTGGCCTGCAACCTGTTTTTCTACAGCCTGTGAGATCATCTGGGTTTGGTACATTTTTAAAGGGGTGTAAAAGAAACAAAACAAAGCAAAGAATAATATGTGACAGAGACCATATGTAGCCCTTAAATCCTAAAATAGTTATTCTACGGCCCTTTACAAAAAAAGCTCCTTAAACACTGTCTTAAGCCACTAAGTGTACAGATGGTTTATTATGTAGCAACAGATAACTGGAACGCATGGTGTCTTTGGAACATAATAAGAGGAATCGATGGACAAATGCTGGATTTATAGCATCATAAAATTCACACTGAAAAGCCGTAAGTCAACAGTTACCTGAAAGTCAGTACTTATCCTATCAATAATTGCTATCATACAATATTATAATTTCATAAACACACTTGCTCAACCAAAGCAAAAGTGAGGATAATGTGATTCTTCAACCAAGGAGAGTATTTCAAAGATGGACCTCACATTTGATTCTAGGTGAAAATTCTAGATGAATCATCTAGATGATTCTAGATGAAACTTCAAATTCTTGGAGAATTATTAATAACTTCAGCAAACATAGCTGACATTTGCTGAGTCCTTACTATGTTTCAGATGTCATTCTGAACTATTTTATATGTATTATTTTATTTAAGCCTTGTGACAACGCTTACATTTTACATATGAGAAAACTGAGGCACAAGGAAATATCTAATATGTCCAAGATTACACAGGTAGTAAGTGTGGGGCCAGGATTTGAATCCACACCCAACTTGCATCCATGAACTTAACTACCACATGCTGCTGCTCCTCTCCAGAAAATGTCTAAGTAAGATATTGGTCTATGTTTAAAGCTGTAGCTGGCTTCCATAGGGAGGGCAGCATCCCTTGACCTCTCTGACCAGACTTCCCTGGGGTCTAGTCAAGGATGCTGTCCACCCACTAGGAACCAGGCCTGGAAGTGGGTCTCCATCCCCTTCCCCTGCAACCCAGGATCTTCAATGACACTAACTTTTCTGCTGAGAGGATCTGAAACTCCTAGTCCAGCCCCAAACTATGGCTGGTTATAAGTTCTTTCTTCCAAACCATCAAAGACTTCCTCACATTTGTCCTCTGGTTCCTGTCAATCAACACGTGGAAAAGTATGCTTGTCAAAGGGATGACTGTCAGGGGAGACACTATATAAGTTCTTCAATCCTTGCCCTTGACTAAATAAAATCAACAGGCTGATCGAGAGCCGATCAATATTGAAAAGATATCCAGAACTTTGTTAGGGCCAGTGATCATGGAGAATGAAATCAGTATCCCTTTCTTCATCTGTGAAGTAGGACTGGTAATACCTATCTTTATGATTTGTTGTATAGACTAGAGCCAAATTATACAAAGGGCCTAATCCAGTGTCTGGCATTCAATTAATGGTGACCACAATTACTGTTATTTTTAACATAGAACATGCCTCTCTTTCAAAGAGCTGCTGATTGGCCAATGATATTTCACTGAATAACTGGAAAAGCTGTTAATCACAAAGATCCATATTCACAAAACAAAACATAGAGTCAGAGCTGCTGCTTACCCATTGGGTTACACATTTCCCACCTCCTTTTGTAATAAGCCTTTTCCACGCTGGAAGGTGTTGTTTTAATTATTTATAAAAATGGCCCCTTCACATTAGTGTTTCCAACTGAACTTGGCACTAACGACTGGACATCAGTGTAAGGAGGAGAGGGCAACACTCTGACTTCGACAACATGCCAAGGCCACCTCAGCACAGTGACCAAAGTCATGGTACAGCACCTTGTCTACTCACCAGAAGGGAAAGACAACGAGGCGGCTGATGAAAAATATGGCGGAGAAGATGAAAAACAGCGTGTTACAAGTTTGCTTCCATCCAGCATAAGAAAACATCTTCGCAGACTGAAAACAAAAGAAAGCAACTGCGTTCAGATAAAGTGATTTAGTATAAAATTCTTCAATTAAATATTCATAAACGAAATGATACGATGATACCATTAAAGGGTTGGGTCCTGGATCCAAACTTGAACGTGTGGAAAACTAGAGGGTCAGGAAGATGCTTGAAGAAGGCAAAGGCACCTTCTGAGTAAGAGTGATCATAGATATTGGGGCTATTTTTCCTTGCAAAGAAAGAGCTAAGAAAATGACCTACCAACTCTCTTGAGGAATCTGAAAGATCAATAGGCACCATCTTTAGGAGGGTCTAAACAGGGGCAAAAGTTGTACCACGTCTGGGTTCAGATAGAACTTGCCCAAGAAGACAAACACTAAAACCAACTACTCAAGGAAGCTGTGGACTAGGCACCCTCTGGAAAATATAAAAAAATGAGCCCCATTCCACTACTTCATGCTGCCTCTTCCCAGCTGGTGGAAGGTACTGGCCTTGCTCGTCCAACCTCAAGTTAGATCATGGCTTGTGAATCAGAAATGATTCATGATCACTAACAACATGAAGCTGTTCTCATAGTTTATTCACGAAGGGACCTCTGAGTTTGACATTTCATTTTTCTTCTGTTCTTTTTTTTTTTTTTTTTCACCTAAGAACCCCAGAACATTTCCAAACAGTAATGAGCTAAATTTCACAATATACCCTAAGGGGTAGATGTGACTTCTCATATTACAGCTGAGGACAGAAAACAAAGCATTAAGTGATTTGCCCAAATCACCCAGGGAGTTCTATCGTGTCAGTGATAAGGTGGGGGAGGGTGGACAGGGACAGCCCAGTGCTTATTCCCAGTCCCAACAGCTAACTCCCTTTTAACAACACAGTGAAGCTGTTTTACAGTGGATGTACACCAAAGGCTAGAGGGCTTAGAAGCAACAGAGTAGCATAAAATTCTTAAGTCATGGCCAATATGGTTTTAATTTACAGGCAGGGTTACCGAGATATGATCAGAGAAGGAGGTAATATAACAGAGATGGCTACATTCAGACAGCGATACATGAGAAAACTGGCATAATCCTTCTTTTGCTAAGCCATCTGCTGCCCTGAATAATCCAGACCTTTAGAATGGGATTTACATGTCTAACTGCAATTGCATAGAAGAAACAAAATTCTGTGCACATCTGATGTTTTAACAGTAGCCAGTTGCTTCAAAATAGCTTCAAATGACTTCTGGTTACATCTAGAAAAGGGTTTAGCAAACTACAGTCCAGCCTATGGGCTAAAGCTTGTCACTCCTTAAGGATGGGTTTCACTTTTTAAAGGGGTATGAGAAAATAAAAAACAAAAAGAATATATGGCAAGAGATCCTATGTTGCCCACAAGGCGAGATTTACTATCTGGCTCTTCACCAAAAAGTTTGGTGAACGCTGCTCTAGAAAAACAAGATCCTATCAAATTTAATTTCTTCCATACCAACCTATATTCAGGCGATCCTGAACATGAAACAGGTTGGCATCGTTTTCCTCAGCTGTATTATAAGCGAAGGTATTTAAAGGACACACTAAGTGGCTCTGGGAAATGTGACCCTAAGTACAGCAGGAGAGCTGGCCGGGAAGAGGACCCTCGGATCACTGCCTCAGGGCAAACGGGAACCAATACATAACAGAAACATGTAGAGAAAACAATCCTAATTTTGTTTTGTTTCTCATATTTTGTGTTGTTTGGGATTAAGAAGACTCTTGCTTTAATGTCCCCTGCTCCAAAACATTCCGTCCTTAGAAAAGAAATGTCATTTAAATAAACATCAGCTCTCATTCCTTAAAGCTGGAGGACCATCCGTGTGGGGGAGTGCAAGCATCCAATGGGTGTTCATCTTTGGCTTAAGGAAATATATGGTATCATCCAATATTAAGAATCCATAATGCCACAAATCCAAGGTTTCCTTTTCAAAGACTAGAGTTCATTCCTTCCTCAGAGACATCAGTGTACTTTGTGAGCTAGTATCTGCGTGCGACTTTTGCAAGTGGGATCCCATGAGTTAACCTCTCTCAAGTACCCTGGAGAAGGATGGAAACTAAAAACTAAAAGATTTCCTTTCTTTAAGCCCGGAGACATCCTGAGACTTCGGGTGTTTTCACGACAGAGAGCCCTGCTAAATCACTCACAGACAATTCTTCCTGGGACGAGACACAAAAACCCGGGACGTGGTATTGTTATTACTTTTTTTAATGGCAAAAGTTTACCTCCAGCCAAATGTCAGCCACGTCATGCACGATCATCACGAGGGTCCCACTGCGGATATAATTAGCACACCAAGAGAAGCTCATCAAACTAATAGCAGCCAGGTGGTGGATGACATGAGCTAGAAAATCCTATATAATGAGAGGAAAATAGCGGCTATTAAGCAAATGCAGTTATTTCCTAATCACTGGAAGAGCTAACAACAACAACAACAACAACAACAACAATATTTAAAAAAAAAAACCAGTAACTTACATCTGCACCTTTTTGAAATTTGTAAAATGCTTTCACTTTAATTCTTAAACACAATCCTTGCAAGGGAACTAGCACATATTATCCGCATCACTGAAGTCACTGAACTCTGAGACAGCATTGAATAGTTGTCATCTAAATCCTAAACATCTCCTAACATCTTTCCACTGCCTCACACTGGATATACATACACATCCCATCCCATATACATACACACATGAGTATATTCCTGTGTATATTTACATCTATCACTTATTCCCTGTCTAATTCCAACAAGGGAAAAAGACAGATACACAATATAGTGAAACTATACAACCATTAAAATAAGAGTTGCTGCATATGAAACAAGTAACAAATGAAAGTGTAACAAATATATTAGCAAATCTAGGCTAAAGAAAGCTATTACAATTGAACATAAAACCTTAAAAGGTTTTCTGCAAACAAAATATACAAATGGCCAACAAGTACACAAAAAAGACACTCAACCCATGGGCTGTCAAGAAAATGTAAATCAAAACCACTTCATCCCCACTAGGATGGCTATAATAAAAATGATGAAGAAAAATAACAAGTGTTGGCAAGGAGGTAGAAAACTGGCATGCTTATATATTGCTGGTAGGATGTAAAATGCTACGGCTACCTTGTAGTTGCTCAAAAGGTTAAATATAAAATTATCATATAGCCCAGCAATTCCACTCTTAGGTATAGACCCAAGAGAAATAAAAATATCTCCATGCAAAAACTGGCCTATGAATGTTCACAGCAGCATTATTGCTGGCAGCCAAAAAAAGAAAACATCCCGAATAGCCATCAAGTGATAAACAGATGAATAAAATGTAGTATATCCATACAGTGGACTATTATTTAGCAATTAAAAGGAATGAAGTATGGATACATGCTTCAACATGAATGAACCTTGAAAACATTATGTTAAGTGAAAACCAGACACAAAAAACGATTTGTTATATGATTCAATTTATACGAAATATACAGAAGAGGAAAATCCACAAAGACAGAGAGTAGATTAGTGGTTGCCTAGGGCTGAGGAAGTTAGGAGGAATGGGGAGTGACTGCAAAAAGGTACAGGATTTCTTGTTGGGGGTGACAAAAATGCTCTAGTACTGACTATGGTGATGATTGCACAGCTCTGTGGATATATTCAAAACCACTGAACTATGTACTTTAGATGAATGGATTGTAGTATGCAGACACCTCAATAAAGATGTTTTAAAAAAACTTAAAGATTTCAGTTTCCTTGTAGCCAAAGTAAAAGAGTAAATATGATACTACTAATAACAGCCTAACTAATTGAGCACTTACTGTATACCAAGAAGTGCTTTGTATGGGTGAATCTGCTTAATTCTCATAATAACCAGAGACAGGAACTATTTTTAGCTCTATTTTACAGATAAGAAAATGAAGATCAGGGGGTTTGGCCAGTTAGCTTGAGATGTTAGTGAGTGGTGAAGTCACAGATTCAAACCCAGGCGTTCCAATTCCAGAGCCTGTGTTTTACCCCCCTCCCGATAGTTGTATGTCTCGCATGTCTCTGAAGACATGTATTTACAAATATATGACATATATTTACATTTAATTTTGAAAAGGTACCCAATGCACTTGTATGTAATAAAGAGAAACCAACTACTGAAAAATCAAAGGTGGGAGAAAGACAGGATAGTTATAGGATCAACCCACCTTAGTATATCTATGAAGACCTTCTAAAAAGTGATTATTTTCAATTCTCTCCCTTGAGAAAATGGCTCAAACAATTTCATTTTGATGTATTCTTAGCCCAAACTAAAGTTAATGACAGTTAATCCACAGCTATTATTAAGTGTGTGGGAAGGAGATTGTTTCTATCAGATTTTTTCATAATATGTTCTTATACTTACATTCCAGAAGTTTTCTGTTAGATCTCCAGTTAACTGCAGTTGATTGAACCCCTTAATGTGGACAGTGGACACCATCACACCCCCAAACATCATTTATTCAAGCCAATTGGTCTTATCGCCTTAAAACTGAGTTCAACTTAACTTTACTTATCACACAAATTTTGTTACAAACTGACTTTTAAATAGAGAATACCATATGAAGTATATGCCAAGAGTATCATTTGATATGTGTTGCTAACATAGATGATGAAATCTTGTGATTGCATTGAGATTCTAATATGGTTTTCTTTACCAGCAAATCGTTCCTAAACAGTTCTTAAAATGCCTCACTTTGTTATGTGGGAGGATACATTTAACATGCCTGTAACTCAATTTCCCTGCATATAAAGCAAAACTAATCATGCCTGAAACAAAGTTTCCTTGTAAAGATCTTGGATGAATTAAGGACAGCATGTTTTTAAAACCTTTTGAGTACATCAAAGAATTACATAAGGTAGGTTGTAATCAACTAAAGGATGTGGCCGCAGAATTAAAACTACTAGGACCTAAAGAACATCAAATTCCCAAACCAAAAGAAAAAAACAGATCACATAACGGAGAGTTCTCTTCTCACTGAACAAAAGGCGGGGTGGGGGAGGGTTCCACATTAAAGTTTCTCTAATGTTCCACTACAAAAACCTGCCAAGGCACCAAAGTATGAGCAAGATTTGCATTAATCTGTGTGCTATATAAAATGCAAAAAGGCTATGAACTGAAACTACACACATGGAAGAATACAATTTAAAGACTAAGATTTGGGGGGGAGGGTAAAAATTTTTGAAGAAGTACAAGTAGTTTTATAAACAAGATACTTACCTTCCTCTTGACATCAGAGCCAAAGCTAAATATCAGAGACCAATAAAAACTCATCTCCAAAATGTAGTACCAGTACTGAGAAGGCAGCAAGGGCTGAGGAAAATGAGAAATGAGAAAAATTCACTGCTTTAGCATCATCAATAACTCATTATAAGGCATTAAACTATTGTTTATACCTATTTAATTCCACAAAATTACAATGCTTTAAGATTTCAATTTCTGAAAAGGAATCAAAGATAATATTTCAAGGCATTTTATTTCTAAAAGGGTAGATAAAAATTCCAAAATCAAGTTAAATGTTTTATTTAAAAGTTTATAAAACTATGGAGTGCCTGGGTGGCTTGGTCGGTTAAGCACTCGACTCTTGATTTTGGCTTAGGTCATCATCTCACGAACCATGAGATCAAGCCCTCTGTGCTGACAGCTCAGAGCCTGCTTGGGATTCTCTCTCTCCCTCTCTCTCTGCCCCTCCCCCACTGACATGTGCACATGCATGCTCTCTCTCTCACTCTCTCAAAATAAATAAACACTTAAAAAAAAAAGTTAATAAAACTACCACAGGTGTGATTGCATTATTTTAGTTGATTAAAAGTTAAATTAGGAAAAAAATTCAAAAATCTTTCCTTAAGAATACTGGCCAGTCTGTTCTGCTATTCCCATAATTTACCTTGTTTTATGTTTCTTGAATACTATTCAAAATTTGATGTCCTAACCTCTTTACTGGTGACAGTTAAGTAATCAGAATTGGCCTATTCTCAAAAAAGGGCAGTAATAAAATATACACAATTATTTAAATACTCCAAAAATGTCTTCTGAAAAAAAATTTCTACATCTAGAATTTTACTTAATAATGTTATAGTGTGTGTATGTGTGTGCGGTGCCTATCTTAGGTAAGTTGATATATTACTTGGTGTAATGGATTGTTACATTAATGCCTCCAGTGAATTTCACCTTCTGATATCCATGCACTGGTATAGTCTATGTGACCATGAACTTGATCTTGGGCTTTGGTCAAGGGATCATAAGCAAATATGATGCAAGCAGAGAGTCTATAATCACCAGGTAAGAAACCTGAGCTATCCTGCTGATAAGAACAAAGTAGAGGATCAAGGTGCCCACCGCCAAAAATATGAATGAGGACACCAGGGACATGAACCATCCCCTAATCAACCCACCAACCAACTGAAAAATGCATGCACGAATTCATTTAACACAACATGGAACAGAAAGAACTGCTCAGTTGAGCCCAGCTCAAATTGTTAACCCAAATCACGAGCAAATAAATGGTTGTTGTTTTAAGACACTGTATTGAGGATGGTTTGTTAGGTACCAATAGATAACTAACATACCTAAGAAGTTCAGAGTAAGTTGGAAGCAGAAGAATAAGACTGGAGTTTGGCCTACATAATGCCTGAGTATCTTATGGCCTAACCTTTGATTCTTTAATACTGAAGCTAACATATTAAAAGGAATAATTTTCTGGTCAACTAATCATCCTCAGTAAGGCCATAAAAGAATGAGACAGCTGCTGCTTTCTTCTATGTCAGACAAGCACCTATGAGACTAATTCTCCTAGTGAGAATAACTAAAAAAAAATCCGGGTAAAATGCATAAAAATATCTGTGAGAAGGCATCAAAGAGCAACCAAGGCATCCAGAACCTGTGAAGCTAAGAGTTCAAAGAGAAAAATGCATTAAAAGTGAATCCTTTATTTCAAATGCATCCTTAATTCAAGAAGTACTACAGACCTTAAAGAGGATAAATTCAAAGAAAACTACACCTGTGTATAGCATTAGTGAGTATTTGTCAATTTATAAGCAGCATGGACCCAGAGACTAAGAAGTAGATGAAGTTAAATGGACTTTTGGCAATCTCATACTGCTAGGATGCAAATTGGTACTCAGGGCCAGCCAAGCAAGAAGAGTCCTGGCAAACGCTGTAGTCTTTTATTAAAACCACTAGGAAAATATCCTAGGAATATGGGTAAGTTGTAAATACATCTGCCCTCAAAAAGACTGGAATCAACCTTGAATCAACTCAATCACATATAAGATGAAGGTGATCTGTCTCTATTATAACTAATTGAAGTGAAAGTAAATCTTCTCAAGAGGAAGATAATATTATCCTGAGCATCTATACTTTTTCATATACAATATCTATCATTCAATAGAAAGTTATCAAGCACAAGGAGATAAGAATAAGAAAATAGAACAGACCCATAGGTGATGAAGACATGGGATTCATCAGACCAGGACTTTAAAATAACTTTGAAAACTTGGTTAATATGTGGAAAATTTCAGTAAAGAACTGGAATCCATTTAAAAAAAGAATTAAATGAAAATTTGAGAACTGGAAAACAGAGTAACTATAATTTATAAGATATATTTAACAGCAGTTTAGACACTGCTAGAAAAGACACTAGCAAACTAGAGGACACGAAATACAATATATCCAGATCTGTGAAGGATCTGAGATTTTACCCTACTTGCAGGACAGCTTGCCACAGTTTCATGGATAATGATTAAAGATATGAAACTCCTGGGTCAGAGATAAAGAATAGTTTATTATTCACAGTAATAGTAGTTGCCAGAGTATCAATATTTGGGCCAGTTCTCCCATCTTAATTCATGTAGGGCTAAAAAAAAGGGTCAGATGACATCTGCACATGTAATGGGTTGTATTACAAGAGAGGAACACTGAGCTAGGAAACCTGAATCTTTCATAATAGATAGTAACATGCCTACCCTTTGCTCCAGAAGGAGACATTTCTATTTTCCCAGGTTGTCTGTTATATAAACATCCTTGAGAAGATAGTACAGAACAAAAGGCAGGCTGTGCTTCATTTCATTTGACATGCAAAAATGCAAGAAATCTGTGGTGGATTAACTCCCAACAGACTAAAGCTCAGAGAAGCAAGAGGATGGAAAACACTGGAAAAAGCAAAAGAGACATACGGGACTTAGTGTAAAGGTCTAGAATGTTAGTACACCTGTAACTGGAATTCCAGAAAGAGAAAAGAAAGAGAAAGGAACTAAAGTAATGGCTAAGAATTTTCCTTTCTTCTTAAAAAATGTTTTATTTATTTTTGAGAGAGAGAGAGAGAGAGAGAGAGAGCAAGCAGGGGAGGGGCAAAAAGAGGGAAACAAAGGATCTGAAACAGGCTCCATGCTGACAGCAGAGGGCCCAATATGGGGCTCGAACTCACGAACTGTGAGATCATGAACTGAGCTGCAGTCAGATGCTTAACTGACGGAGCCACCCAGGTGCCCCAATGGCTGAGGATTTTCTAAAACTGACTGAAGATATCACACCACAGATTCAAGAAGTACTATGGACATTAAAGAGGATACATTCAAAGAAAACCACATTTATGCGTATCATAATAAAATGTGAAAGACAAAGACAAGATATAGAACTCAGAGAAAAAAGACATTTTGTTCAAGGAGGCAAAAATAAAAACTGACAGCTGAATTCTTAAAGAAAATTATGGGATCCAGAAGGCAATGGAATGCCATTTTCAAAGTGCTAAAGGAAAATCACTGCTAACCTAGAATTCTATACCCAGGAAAAATATCCTCTAAAAAATGAAGGCAAAGTGATAACATCTCAGAAAAGCAAACCAGAGGGACTTCTTCAGCCAGAAGGATAATCATCCCAGATGGAAGCATGGAAAAGCAAGATATAAGGCATAGCATTGGGAGGGAGATTTAACTGATTTACAAAACAATAATAGCAATGACTTGTCAGGTTTTAAATATTTGAAGGAGGAAATAGGAGGGGGATATATACAAAGTATTCTAATGACTGTTCAGTGGCTGGAAAGAGGTAAGAGCACTACGTTTTATTAGACTCCATCCAATAATTTAAAAATGCACATGGTGATCTCTAGGATAAATACTAAAAGAATAAAAGCTAACTGAAAAGCTAATATAAAGAAAAAAGTGGAATAATAATTTTTTTTTCAAAAACTTGACTGGCCCATAAAAAAGTAAGAAGAGAGTACAATAAAAGGAAATGCACTAGGTGGTACAAATAGAAAATAAATAGTAAGATACTAGATTTAAACTCAAATATGTAATTGCATTAACCATAAACCGACTAAAGGAAAAACACATGTGACGGGTAAATAAGGAATAAGGAGGAGTAAGCTTCAGTAGAGAAAGAGCCAAAGAATTGCACAGACATGGACAGAGAGTAGGAAGGGGGCTCGGACCTAACTCATGGGACAATTTAAGGGGCCCAAAGCTGACATAAGGGAGGGACCGTATCACAGGGGACTTACCTGCCTGGGATAGCCATTCCACACTTCCCACAGGTCATAAACCCAAGGTTTCTGAAAAAGAAAAAAAAAGGAACCAAGGGAGAGAAAATAAGTCTTTGGAGTCAAAGGCAGATTTCAGCAGAAAACATAAGCTCTTCCTGATGTCACTGATGGGGGCACACATGCACAGTAAACTGTTGCTCCTGCTGAACCTCTCTCTCTTTGTACATCTTCCCATACAACATATCTGTGATGCTTATGACTTCCAGTGAATCTGGGACCACACACCTTGCTGTCTCATGCAGGGAATTATTCAAACAAGCGAAACCTCTAACGATATTACTTCCGAACCAGACTGCTGTTTCTGCAGCAATAAAAATATCTTGAAAGAAATCTCTAAAAGCTGGTCATCTTTTTTTTTTCTGTGAACTATCTATCACTTAATGAGGTAATCATTTAATAACTATTTAAGCAGACAATGCAAAGGAAATATGGGAAGGGAAGATTTCTGATGAGTGAGTACCGAGTCTTGATAGAACAAGTGGGATTCGATATGGCAGGGATGGGATTTGGCAGGTAGATAGGGGTGGGAAGGGCAAGAAGTTTCTGGCAAAGGGGATGAAATGTGCTAAAATCCAAAAGTGAGGATATACCAGTGTGTTCAGTGGATTGTTAGTAGTTCAGGGGTAGCTGGCACATGGGTTGTGCGAGTGGAAATAGAGATTAGGTTTAAGACTTATGTTTGCAAAAAAAAAAAAAAAAAAAATAGTATTTGCAAATTCAAAGCTTAACAAAGGCTCTGAAAGACAGCCTGAGGGTTTCTGACTTCTCTAGACATTAGGATGAGTTTAAAGGCATAAAAGCTGGTTATTTTACTGAGAATATTATTTTCCAAGGAATTCACAGGCAAGAATTTTTAAAATTAAAGACAAATTCCAGTCAAAGAATATCAAAGAGACAACTTACATCATAAAGAAATACAATTCCAGCAACAGTCATTATTAAGTAAAATGTAAATCGCCAGCTGCCAAAAGAAAGAAAAATCTTGTGAAGGTGATTGACATCTGAGGAGAAACGCACTTTGTATGACAGTTTGGAAAGAATGCACGGACAAATCTAATGTGACATCCTGACTCTGCCACTTGTTAAATGGCTGAAACTGTAGGTTAGCCTTAATTTCTTCACCTATAAAATGGGAATGACAAAAATTACCTCAAACTGCAGAAAGAATTGAAGCTAATTTGTGAAAAGTAAGCATCTGGTATGAAGTAAGCAACAACAGGTGACTACTATTATTACCGTTAGTATCATACCTGACATACGATAGACCCAATTCTTGACACACAATAGACAATGGGTTGACATTAGTATTAGTCTAATCGTTTATTTGCACCCCATGTAATCCCCAGTGAAAAGGTTTCCATGTGGCCAGATTTTCGTCTTGTCTCTGAAAAGCAGATTTTGAAAGAAAATCTTTTCCTCATGTATGAACAGAGACTTAAAAAGACATATCAATCAACTGTACTGTGTGGGTTTTATTAAGATCCCAATTCAAACAAACAGACTGTAAAGAAAATTATGAGTCAATCAAGGGAATCTGAACACTGATTAAATATTTACTGTTATTACAGTTTTTCTGAGGTATGATACTGGTGTTGCAATTTTGTTTAAAAAAACAGAGTATCTCTTAGAGATACATACTGAAATATTTATAGTGAAGTCATATAATGTCTGATATTTGTGTCAAAAGTAATCCTCAAGGGGCACCTGGGTGGCTTAATTGGTTAAGCATCTGAGGTTTGGCTCAGGTCATGATCTCAAGGTCCATGAGTTGGAGCCCCACATCAAGCTCTGTGCTGACAGCTCAGATCCTGGAGCTGTTTCAGATTCTGTGTCTCCCTCTTTCTGCCCCTACCCTGCTCACACTCTGTCTCTCTCTCTCTCTCAAAAATAAATAAACATTAAAAAAATTTTTTAAAAAAAGTAATCGTCAGTCATAATTGGTTGAAGGTGGTCAAAAAAAACAAACTTTCAGTATGGGATAAACAAATACTGGGGATGTGATGTACAACATGATGATGATAGTTGATGCTGCTGTCTGGTGTACTGACAAGATGCTAAGACAGTAGACATGTGTCCTCATCACAAGGAAAAAAACTTTTTTTTTCTTTTTTGTACCTGGATGAGATGACAGACATTAACTAAACTTACTGTGGTAATCATCTCATAATATACGAAAGTCAAACCATCATACTGTGTGCTTTAAACTTAGACAGTGATATATGTCAACTGTATCTCAGTGAAACTGAAAGAAAAAAAATTTATCCACAAAAAACAATCTGTGCTAGGAGAGAAAAGTAGGTCAGGGACACAGATGACACAGGATTGCCTTCAGTTGGTAATAATTAAAGTCCGTGATGGGTACATAGCACATATACTTCATTATATACCAACATCTACTGACCTCTTGACTCTGTGCCAAGCACTGTGCTAAGCACATGTGTGTTATCACATTTCTATCTTCACGTTTGTGGACTAGGAACTGTAATTAGCTCCTCATTATGGATAAAGGGCAGATAAGGTGGCTACCACTAAAGGACAAAAGAGGTTGGGAGAGATCACATAACTCCCCGAGGCTGTGCAGTGACCATCAGATGCAAGCACAAAACCCAAGTGTCAACATTTTCCTGGACTGGTCTTGTCAGGTTGCATTACACCATCCCAGGGGTTTCAAGGTGTGTGCGAGGAATTCCTGGCATCAAAATATTTTCATAACACCACCACCGTGTTATTGCCATTTTCACTCATCCCCTCACAAGCATACAGTGATTTCCAGAGGCTACCTGACGTGGGGCGCCATCTTTGCTCTAAGAGCTGATACACTGTGTGCTTGTGTACTCTCATATTTTATAAATGTCTCAGCTTTCATTTCCAATATCGGTAGGCATAACACACACAAGCTAATGCTCTTTGTGGTCTTTGACACTTTCAAACCAAGAAGTTTGAGAGCGGCTGCCCTTCACTAATTATAAGACAAATGATAAGGTCTTATCATTGTTGTTTCACTGGTTTCAGATGAAATAGTTGGCAAAACTTCCCTTTCTCCCAGGAAAGATGCAGACAAATATAATCGCAAGGGAAAACGATCTCTTGGTGGTGGTGGTGGGTGGGTGGAGGGGGGGGGGGGAGGAAATCCAGAAACTGATTGGTCAGGCTCAGACAGTAAGTACAGCCAGGGGGACTGGACAGAGTAAATTCGGGCAATGGCAACAGAAGCTGACAAGGGCAGTGACAGGGCTCAGGAATGGGCAAGGCCCAGTGGAGCAGGCAGGGACCAGCCCTAGGGTCAGCTAAGGCAAGATGGCAGCCCACCCAGCCAGAGGAATGCTCCAGGTATTGAGTACTGGGAATCACCTGGTATTTTCATAATAAACTTCCCACCGCTAGATGGAAATGCTTATTTTAAAAAGTGGTCAGGTAATATGGAATTTGCTTTAAAAATAAAGGATGCAGTGTGGATTAAAACCCTGAATTCTGAGGAACAGGACTTAGGGGTCATTATTTTAAAAAGTAACGAAGTACAATAGCCAAGATATGGAAGCAACCTAGTGCCCATCAACAGATGACTGGATAAAGAAGATGTGATATATATGGACACAATGGAATGTGTCCATGGGCACATGGAATATATATATATATATATACATATATATATATATGTATATATATATATATATACACACACACACACACACACACACAGTGGAACATGTATGAAAATGAAATCTTGTCATTTGTGACAATGTGGATGGACCTAGAAGGTATTATACTAAGTGAAATAAGTCATACAGGGAAAGACAAATACCATATGATTTCACTTAGATGTAGGATCAAAAAAAAAAAAAAACCCACAGCAAATGAACAAATAAAACAAAACAGAAACAGACTCACAGATACAGACAACAACCTGGTGTCTGCCAGAGGGGAGGGTATAGGGGAATGGGTGAAATAAAGGAAGGAGATTAAAAGGTACAAACTACCAGTTATTAAGTGTGTAAAACTCGGGGATGCAATGTGCAGCATAGGGAATGTAGTTAATAATACTGTAACAACTTTATATGGTGGCAGATGGTTGCTAGATTTATTGTTGTGATCACTTTGGAATGTATATAAATGTCAAATCGCCATGTTGTACAGCTGAAACTAATCTAATATTATATGTCAACTATACCTCAATAAAAAAAAAAAGAAAGTAACCAAGGAAACAATACAGTAAACTTAAGGTGTTCATCCTGATATTATAGAGGAGTTTCTGCCTGTTGGAGAATAATTTGTAAAAGCTTGGTGTTGGGAAATAAATTTCCTGAGATTTCCAAAATGCCTGGGGCTAAGTATCTCTTCGTATGATTCCCATAGCACATCCCATAGCTGGTGCAATAAAGTGTAATTAAATAGCTTGGCATTTTGCTTTCGTCTATTTATTTAGTCTATAATAGCAGTGTTCTGACTTAGAGGAAATTTGTGACATTTCTAAAGAAGAAGGTAAAGCTTAAATTTTATTTGTTGGCCCTCTCCTACTTCCTGAACACATTGTAGAATTTCCTGCTTTGTGTCTTTGCCTTACTTGAAACATGCTACTCTCCAATCCTGATTTCTTTTCTCATGGAAATCCCAACTCATTCCTCTTGGTCTGACCTCCCTTTCTCTAACGTATCCAGGTTTACTGACACCATCTCCTCTGAATGCCCACAATGCATCTAAACATGACCGTGAACTACAGGTATACAGGCTCATGCACCATCGGGGTGGAATCACTGGATGGATGTTGTGGTTTCCTAAGTGATAGTCTTGTCTCCCTGATTAGCTGTGTAAGGCGAGTGACCAGGCCTTCCACTTTTATTTCCCTCCTAAAATCTAGAACTCCACCCAATGTGGGAGAGTGCCACATACAGAGAAGACTGTCAACATAACCCTCTCCTTTGCCTGACTGATGAATAGTTGACAATTTGAAATTCCCTTCCATGGCCTGAATTATTAGGCTGACTTTCAGCAGGCTAATTGACAGCCAGATTCCCAAGTGTTAGGCCTTGTTGACCCAACCAGTTAGCTGATATGGTGGGTTTCTCCTTGCTAAGAGGTAAGCATTAGGTGTCAAGGGGCAGTACCATGGAGCAGAAAGAATACCACAAAAGGAGTCAGAAGATATGAGTGCAGTAGCCCGGCCAACAGCTAGGTTATCTCAAGCAAATTCCTTTAAGAAGATGGACCTGTAGTTTCTCATTTCTTTTTCTTTTCCTCTCCATTTTTATTGAGATTTCATTGACATAAGGCACTGTGTAAGTTGAAAATATTTTCATTTCTTACACAGAGCTAGCTCCACCTTTCCTGATTGTTTCACACCATTGGTGGGAGGCTGCAAAATTATTTATAAACTGTAAGTCAGCACTGTTGGGGAGCTGGGTGGCTCAGTCAGTTAAGCCTCCAACTTCGACTCTGGTCATGATCTCACAGTTCATGAGTTCAAGCCCCACGTGGGGCTCTGTCCTGAAAGCTCAGAGCCTGGAGACTGCTTCGGATTCTGTGTTTCCCCCTCTCTCTCCCCATCCCCTGCTCACGTTCTCTGTCTCTCTGTCTCAAAAATAAATAAACATTTAAAAAAAAATTTAAGCTGTAAGGCACTGTAATGTATAAGAAATTACCACAGACTTTCAGGGGCACATGATCCAGCTCAGGAGTAGACAATTAATTCCTGCCTGGGGACTTTATTTAAGATAAGAATCATTTACTAGAAAAAAATTAATGAATGACAGTAGGCAAACAGGAAGATGTAATATGTAATATGAGACTTTTTAGTGTTTTGCACTAATGGTTTAAAGAGATTCTGTCATGCCAAGCTGACATCAGTAGCAACAATATTAATCTCTCAAGAGCTAAAAATCAAAGAGCTAGTTAGAAGACAAACCAGGAGGGCTGCCTGGGTGGCTCAGTCGGTTAAGTGTCTGACTTCAGCTCAGATCATGATCTCACGGTTTGTGAGTTCAAGCCCCGCATTGGGCTCTATGCTGACAGCTCAGACCCTGGAACCTGCTTTGGATTCTGTGTCTCCCCCTCTCTCTGCCCCTCCCCCGTTCATTCTCTCTCTCTCTCTCTCTCAAAAATAAATAAACACTAAGAAAAAAGAAAAGAAAACAAACCAGGACATTCACATTGAACTTCCATTGGAAGCCAGTGATGAGAAATTACTGTTTTGAGACACCCTGAAGACGTGGGCTGTACTCCTACACACGATCAGCATCACAGCCAGATCACATCAGTCAGGAATATCCAGGTAAACTGAAGGAAGCCATTACAGCTTAGCCTCAGACTCTATTTATTTGACACTCTTACATCAGCTCGCTATTCACTTCACCATTAAAATAAAATAATATATCTGGTGAAAATCACCGGCAATGAGAGAACTGTAAGAAACAGGGAGAAGGAAGGGATGCTATTAGTGTATACAGTGTGGAATCAAACACAACCCAATAAATGAGCATTTGTCTGGATGCAAAGCAGAGGAAAAGGGGGTGCCTAGGTGGCTCAGTCAGTTAAGCATCTCTCTCTCTTTTTTTTAAAGTTTATTTATTTATTTTGAGAGAGACAGAGACAGAGTGAGTGGGGGAGGAAGAGAGAATCCGAAGCAGGCTCTGCACCACCAGTCCAGAGCCTGACGTGGGACTCGAGCTCATGAGCCATGAGATCATGACCTGAGCTGAAACCAAGAGTTGGATGCTTAACCGACTGAACCACCCAGGTGCCCAAGCATCTGACTCTTGATATCGGCTCAGGTCATGATCCCAGGGTCGTGGGATCAGGCCCCTACATTGGGCTTTGCACTGGTCATGGGACCTGCTTGAAACTCTCTCTCTCTCTCTCTCTCTCTCCCTCTCTCTCTTCCCTGCCCCTCTCCCCCACTCATGCACTCTCTCTCTCTCAAAAAAAAGAAAAAAGGAAAAAAAAAGAGGAGGAAAAGAGTAAGAGTGGTGAACTAGTGTTCCTTTTTCACACAGGTATCAATTTCTGTCACCAAGGGAGTAACCCAAAGTACAACAAAATTCTACAGGAGGGGGAAAAAAACCCACAGAGCCCAAATGAAACCAAAAATAAGTGCAATGCAGCCTCACTGCCTGCAGAGCATATTCAAAGTAGCCAGCTCTGAAAAATCTTACTTGGTACCCTAGCCTACCCTGACTCCCCTGCTAAAACCAACTGGGAAACCCAGAGGAATTGGCCATCCAGTCCACAGGCAAGGGGTGGAGGGGCTGGTGGGGGAGGAGCCAAGCGAGACAGAGGAACAGACACCGTCTCATTTTCTGCTCTTATAATGTGATATAATAATTGGAATGTGCTTGGAAACAGGTGATAAAGTCTTGTGAAGTAGGGCCAACCTCTACCCTAGAAAAAATAAACACCAGTTAAGACGTTTGTATTGTTTTTCTGGACTTCAAGGTGAATACATAATATGTCCTATTCATTTCAGAGAGTTCATAGCATGCCCCATTTCATGGAGAAGGAAACTGAAGCAGAGAAGGTCAATGGGTGACTAGCCTAAAACACCCAACTGGTCAGTGACAGAGCTGGGTTCGAACCTTCTTTTGCTCCAATTTCAATGTTCTTTCTGAAATGACCATCCTGCTCCATGTAAAATCATGACATTTCAAAAGCTTGAACTGTCCTACTTACCAAGCTTCTTGGAATCTTTTCATCCTGCAAGGCCTCTGTTGATTCCGCCGACTCCTAAACCATCTTTCCACCTGGCGCTCTGTCAAGTTACACTTCTTCGCCAGTCCATAAATATCAGCCTGAAAGGCGATAAAATGAATGAACAAGTGATAAAGAGCAGTCATATTGGCCAGCAGTCAAGAGACAGTGCAACTGGCTTACAGGAGTTTGTGCACTGGAGAGGAGAGAGACCATGTGTTAGATCTTGGGACAGTGAATTTGCCTCTTTTGCTTATGGAATCACGCACACACATACACAGGAAAAAAAAGAAAAGGCTGTTAGTATCCCGGCACTCTGAGTTACTAAAAACGATCAATTCTCTGTAAGTTGGCAGCAACCCATACATTCAAGCTGCAGATGTGAGCTCACTCAATCAGCAAAGTTTTATTGAGGGCTTCCCAGGTACCAGGTAGAGAAGCATAGCTTAGATGTTGATCAGATCCAACTGCCTCATCTTTCCTATGAGAAGCTGGAACACCAAGCGTGTTAGTAAGTTTTCCAAGACCTAAAGTTAATAGGAAAGCAAGGACAAGAACTTAGGGTAATGCACTTTCTGTTCTTTCACACGATCTTTCTGATGGCTCCAAAAGATAATACAGGAAAGACACAAACAGGTGTTGGCCATCACTTTCACATTTAATCAGATGTAGAGCCTATTTCAAATGAGTCCAAAATAATACCAATCATAAAAAAAAGTAAAGATTGCAGAATATAATAGTGATGATGGCTTCTCTTCTGGGAGGCAGAAATTATTATTTAAATCTGGAAATAATATGGATGATCGATTAGCCCAAAGGTCATAAACTCGAAGTTCTCCTTGGGCCAGACAAGAAACAAACATGATTGAGTGGACCAGGTCTGTTTCGTGGTGGGATTGGAAGTTGTATTCTTTTCACACAGGCAGGTTTTATACATTAAACCCACAGTTCTTTCAGCCAGCACGGAGAAATTAGCTCTGTAATTTTCTGAAACACTTGCTCTCTTGATCTTTCATTTTCCAACACCAGTACAAGAAATATTTCCATTTTCTCGTCACTAGAAAAAATAAAATTTCATACTGGCCCTCAGCTTCAGTGTGGAGGAAACAAGCAGGAGCTACAGATGCGGTGGACAGAAAAGCACATGCTCTCCCCCAAGAGTGCGGCCATGAACAAGCTCTGGCTGATGGTCCCCAGAGTCCAAGTGTACACACAGAGCTTTTATGTGAAATCACCAGGGATTTTAATGTTGATGACTAATACCTCAAAGTAAATTTCTTTTTTATTTTTATTTATTTATTTTGAGAGAGAGAGAGAGAGAGAGCAAGCGTGCAAGCAGGGAAGGGCCACAACAAGAGGGAAAGAGAGAGAATCCCAAGCAGACTGCACTGTCAGTGCAGAGTCCAACGCGGGGCTTGAATTCACGAACTATGAGATCATGACCTGAGCCCAAACCAAGAGTCAGATGCTTAACTGACTGAGCCACCAGGCACCTATCAAAATAAATTTAAAACCAATTTTGGGGGCATCTGGGTGGCTCAGTCGGTTAAGCATCTGACTTCAGCTCAGGTCATGATCTCGCAGTTCATGGGTTTGAGCCCCGCGTCTGTGCTGACAGCTCAGAGCCTGGAGCCTGCTTTGGATTCTGTGTCTCCTTCTCTCTCTGTTCCTCCCCCACTTGGTTTGGGCTCTCTGTCTCTCAAAATAATGAATAAACATTAAAAAAAAAAAACCAAAAACCAAAAAATAAACAAAAAAAACCAACAAAAAAACCAATTGTGGATCAACATTGCAAGGGCCGGACAAAGCCTCCCCAGTGGCAGGACACCCAATAGTCTGTGTTCAGTCATACAGTTTCTGCTATGTTGTTGTGCATAATTCACATAATTGTTCAGTCGCACAAGGTAACAGTAGATAAAATTCAAAACGAAGCTCTCACGCTAAAGACTGGCAAAAGACTAATTGCAGCTTCTATGTCCCTACTAAATTGCTACCTGTGATTTAATCTGCAAGAAGGAAAACAAGACAAAACAAAAACAGGATATAGCCCATATTATACTCTGGTAAACTGCCCTATCTAATACCTATTCTTTTTATAGGCTAAGGGTTCACCTGCTGTTGTTTTTTGTTGTTGTTTTGCTTTTGTGCTCTTGAGGAGACTGAGTTGGCAAAACCATTGATTGGTGTCTACTTTTTGCAGGCCTTGTGCCAGTCATTGGAGGTCCAAATGAGTAACCCTGATGTGGGCCTCCCTTTCACAGGGTACAGTCTGTCTGGTGAGGAAGTAAGAAAATAAAACAAAAGAATTCCAATCAAATACCAAGAGTGCTAAGACAGGGGAAGATTAGGATACCATGGGACCTAACTCTGTGTAAGCAGTTCCTGGAAGTCACACATACGCTGGACCCTGAAAAATGCCCTGAGAAGGAGAGGATAAAGAAGGGAAGTGTCCTGGCAGAGGGTCCAGCACATGAGGTCATCTGGAGATGAGAGTGTGGATGCACAGGGAAGCCTGAGGAACAGAAAGAAGTCTGGCTGGGTAGAAACATAGGAAGAGGAAAGGAGAGAAAATGTGGCTAGGCTCACATCAAGGGGGGCTTTGTTGGGGATCTATCTTGGGGGTGACCGGACATTTGCACTGTTAAGTCCCCCTCTTGCGGTGCGAACTGAATGGAGGCGCAGGAACACATCTGGAGATGGACATCTTTGGCCTTTTTGTCCAATCCCTCTGCTCTCACAGCGAGGACCTCGTGCTGGACAACTCTGGAAGTCTAGATTCCCTAGCCCACGAGCCCCACGCACATCAAACTCCCTCACAGGAAGCAAGAACACAGTATTTCCATAACAAAATATGGCAGGGAACTGAGAGCAGAGGACCCAGTTCTGCTACTTCATTGCTGGGTAGCCCGAAGCACTTCCTCTGACCCCCTGTGGAAACGGGGTGCTAACAGCATAAGTGCTTGCTTCCTGCATCACCTCACGGGGATGGTTACAGGATCTGGGGGCTCCTGAGGGAAAACGTGCTGTGCAAACTATCCTGTGCTACATCAGTGCCAGAGATTATGGCTGAACCCAGAAAGGACGCCACGGGCTGAAAATCATTTAAGAAAAAGCATTCCTTTACTTCTGAAATACTTTGCAAGCAAGAATTGATTCCTCGAAACAGAGGACATGCTTCAAATGCTGTTGGTTGGTCCACAGTAGGACATATACTGCTATGCTGCAGCACTATATCCTATTTGCTTGATGACTGAAAGAGTTCTGGGTCTAGTTTGACTGTTATAAAAGTTTTATATACTCAGGCATTCGAAAATATTTAGTGGGCCTCTATTCACAAGTGCCATGCACCATTCTAGATGTTGGAGATTCGGCAGTGAGCAAAAGAAAGTCCCTGCTCTCATACTGGAATCTTCTCAAATCTGGGAACAACTTAATTTTATTATCCCATCATTTCTACAGATATCTGCTTAATAAATTGCATCTAGAAATAGCACTCGAACATGATTTGAAGCAATTTATTTTCTGTTTTAGAGCACAGATGAATCTGGTTGAACGTCAGTCTTGACAATACTGGCTTCATACACTCTAATATTATTAGGATAGAATCCTCTTGCAAACAAAAGTCTCTAGAAGTATTTTCTTATTGATATATAAAACAATACCTCCAATGCACAGAAAATTGTGCAAGATGTTATGTTAGTACTTCTTCAACTGTCACATGGCTCTTTTGTCTCCACAGCAGGGAGACTTGATAAAGATAAAATTTTCTACATAATTTTAAATTTCCTAAAAGCTGACCTGAAGGTTTTGCTATAACAAGTATATCAAGTGATGGGTAGCATAGCACAGTTCCTTATGTGTTATATAAGGTATTACCCAAGTTCGTTGTCCTCAAACAGAAAGAGAGAAAAATAATAGGGACTCTCTGAAAGAGTCCCAATTTCTCATAAACACATTTCAAGAAATGTGAAATGATGTGTGGGCACTATCATCACCAGTAGTAACAACAGTACTGAATTAAACAACAGCAGTCATTTAGAGCAGGTGGAAATAAAAAACACGTGGAAATGGCTTGTCAGACTGTCCTCATTTTAGAAAAAACAAAGAATTCCAGGACAGAAGCTGAGGGCAGAATACGTTACAGACAGTGCCGGCTAGCTGTGAAACTATTCTGGACATGATGCCTCATGCTATGTGCTCAGACTTCCACATGCCTTCTTTGGGCAGGGAGCCCACCAGACCAACAATAGAAACAGTTATCATGAAACAACTGAATTCAGCAAATAAAGTTCAGCACCCTTAAAAATCTACCTATCCTAGGGGCACCTGGGTGGCTCACTCGGTTAATTGACCAACTCTTGACTTCAGCTCAGGTCATGATCTCACGGTCCGTGGGTTCGAGCCCTGCATCAGGCTCCGTACTGCAGAGCTGGCTTGGGATTCTCTCTCTGCCCCTCACCTGTTCTCTCTCTCTCTCTCTCTCTCTCTCTCTCTCTCTCTCTCAAAATAAATAAAGTGTAAAAAAATCTATCTATCCTAAACTGTGTTAGCATACACTCTCGACTTCCAAAATTACCAGTGATTGCTGTCTGTAGTCATCATAGAGGGTGTACCACTTTTGAAACAGTTTGTATTCCATCTCTCATTTTAACTATGGTGGGAAAATGAAACTAGACTTGCCTAGACACTATCTTTTTTACAGCCATTACATCAAAACCTTTTTTTTTTTTTTTAATGTTATGCACACAAGCAGTGCACTACAACATTTCATTAAGTGCATCTTGTATTGTGAATAGAATTCTGACTTTCCTAAAAATTCTATCTCTGGGGCATCGTAGGAGCACAGCACATTTCTGAATGTGTTGAGGCCTAGGATAAAATAAAGTGCCCCTTCTCACAAAAGCCATCCCAGTGAAGACTTTAAAAATGTGTGCAATGTATATCAATGGTGCCACAATCATCAGAAGTCTCAGATAGGAGCTACTCTGCCTTAACAACGGTCTTTTGTGATTAGTATACTTTTGTATAAGTATATTTTGTACTTTGTGTATATATTAGTATACTTGGCATATCTACCCTCCAAAATTTAATTTTGATCTTTATACCTAAATTATGGCATTGATTGTTAAACACTGTAGTTGAAAACAATAGTTCAGCTACGAGCATTGGTTATTTTATATTATAATATTTACTTGTCATTTTATATTATGTTTGGAACGCATTCCAAGCATATAACATATGCCCTCAATAGAGGGAAAAAAATCCAAATGAATCAAATCATTTAATGGTTAACTGGAACAGATATCTTGTACAGATGAGGTAAACCACTGGTGACTGAAACATTAAGAAAGGAGTTGTTTTTTTTTGTTTTTTTTTAATCCCAAAACAAAGACTTTGTACTTACTTGAGATGGTTGCCTTGTGGAACATTTGAAAAAATTCTCTAAGATGGTATTTGGTATAATCTTCTTTCTAACTTCCTCTTTAATGCCAAATGCTTTTGCTAGAGGCATGGCGATAAACCTACAAAATATGAAAGAAAGTAAGTCCAAAATCTGAGAATGAACCCACAATGACACCAGAAAACTCAAGCTGTAACTTTAGGTTCCAAATGAAGGACCAGTCATTGGGTCATGTTATTCTTGGGCTATCTACAACCAACCTCTGGCTGACAAAGAAGTTCAAGGAGAGCAAATTTTGAGACCCTCTTATACAAGCAATAACTTAAAAAAATAAGTTGCATGCTGTTCTCAAATCTACTTTATGTAAACCCAAATATATTTATATATAAGATCCAGGAATTAGGATAAGCCATTTCACTTAGAGTTTCGTTTTAAGACTCCTAGGGATTAAAATGAATAATTTTATTATATTTTTAAGTTTATTTATTTATTTTGAGAGACAGAGCACGAGCAGGGGAAGGGCAGAGAAAGAGGGAGAGGGAGATTCCCAAGCAGTCTCTGCGCCATCAGCTCTGAGTCCAATGTGGGGCTTGAACTCATGAACCATGAGATCATGGCCCGAGCTGAAACCAAGAGTCGAATGCTTAACCAACTGAGCCACCCAGGTGCAGTTCTGGAAAGTTTTATTTGGTGATATTCTCTTAAAGAATTACCGTGTTCTTATCTGAAGTTCCAACTTTGAGAAAAATAGCCTGATTCTTGGGTAAATATCTCAGAGTGGAATTGATAGGACAAGTATACACTTAACTTTATAAGAAACTGGCAAACTGTTTTCCAAGATGGCTGTACCACACTGCATTCCTGCCAGTAAAGTGCCAGAGTTCCAGTTACTCCATATCCCTGCCAACACTTGGTCTTGCCAGTCTTTTCAATCTCACCAATTCTATGGGGTGTGTACTGGTTTTCACTGACTTTCCAATCTAATCCTTATTATTTCCTAACTTCTGCTTGCTATAAGTTTAGTTTGCTCTTTTTTTTCTAGCATCTTCTTTTTTTTTTAATGTTTATTTTATTTATTTTGAGAGACACAGAGAGAGAGAGAGAGAGAGAGAGAGAGAGAGAGAGAGAGAGCGTGAGTGTGAGCAGGGGAGGGGCAAAGACAGAGGGAGAGGAAGAATCACAAAAACAGCAAGGACACTGATGTGAGGCTCAATCTCATGATCTTTGAGGCCATGACTTGAGTCACCCAGGAGTCCCTTTTCTAGTTTATTAAGGTAGAAGGTCAGATTACTGATTTGAGATCTTCCTTCTTTTTTAATATAGGTGTTCACAGCTATAAATTTCCTTCTGCTCACTGTTTTTTGCTGCATCTCATAAGTTTTGATATTATGTTCTCTTTGTCATTCATCTCAAAGTATTTTCTAATTTACCATGATTCCTCCTTTAACTCATTGGTTATTTAGAAGTATGCTCTTCAATTGCCACATATTTGCTCATTTCCCAATTTCTTTCTGCTACTGACTTCTAATTTCATTTCATTGTGATTGGAAAACATACTTGGTATGATTTCCATTTTTTTACATTATTGAGACTTGTTTTATGGTCTAACATATGGTTTATCCTAGAGAATGCTCCTTGTGCACATGAGAAGAATGTGTCTTCCATTGTTATTGGGTGCTATGTTCTACAGATGTCTGTAGTGTTGACCAAGTTGGTTTATAGTGCTGATCAAGTCTTCTATTTCCTTTTTAATCTCTCCCCTAATTCTATGCATTATTAAAAGTGACATATAGGAGCACCTGTGTGGCTTAGCCGGTTAAGGGTTGGACTTCCAGTCAGGTCATAATCTCACAGTTTGTGGGTTCAAGTCCCATACTGGGCTCTCTGCTGTCAGCATAGAACCTGCTTTAGATCCTCTGTCCCCCTCTCTTTTTGCCCCTCCCCCACTTTGCGCTGTCTCTAAATAAAGAAATAAATAAATACTTTAAAAAGTGAGATATAGACATTCACAGCTATTTGTTGTCTATTCCTCCCTTCAATTCTGTCAGTTTTTGCTTCATGTATTTCACAACTTTGTTGTTAGGTGCATATATGTTTATAATTATTATATCATCTTGATATATTTACCCTTTTACATTATAAAATGTCCTTGTCTCCAGTAAAAATTTAAAAATCTATGAAAGTCTAAATTGTCTGATATTAGTACAGCCACTCCAAGTCTCTTTTGGTTACTGTTTGCTTATTTTTTCCATACTTTTACTTTCAACCTATTTATGTCCTTGAACCTCAAGTGTGTTTCTTCTAGAAAGCATATAGTTGGATCATGTATTTCTATCCATCTCTCCTATCTATGCCTTTTAGTTGGAGTATTTAATTACATTAAATACTTAAGTATTTACATTAATGCAAATTATATTTAATTACTGATAAAACAGGATTTAGGTCTGTTATTTTGTTATTTGTTTTCTATATATCTTATGTCTGTTATTTCTCTATTCTTCCATAAGCTATCTCCTTTTGTGTTAGATATTTAAGTGTATCTTTTTAATTCTCTCTTCCTTAAAATATTCTTCTTTTAAATTATTTTTCCTAGTGGTTAACCTAGGGATTACAATTGGCATTTTCATTTATAACATCATAGTTCAGATTAATACCAAAATAATTTCAGCAATATACAAAAGCTTCATTACCTCCCCTCTCTGTGCTGTTATTATCATATAAATCATACATTTATAAATTATATACTAATCAACACAGATTCATGATTTCAGTTTTATGCAGTTGTCTTTTAAATCAGATAGGAGGAAAACGTGTTATAAATTAAAACTGTGTGTATACTTTCTTTTTATTTCTTTTTTTTTTTTAAGTTTATTTATTTATTTTGAGGGCAGGGAGGGGCAGAGGGACAGGAGAGAGAGAATCCCAAGCAGGCTCCACACTGTCAGCGCAGAGCCCAATGAGGAGTTCAAACTCATGGAACAGTGAGATCATGACCTGAAATGAAATCAAGAGTTGCACACTTAACCAACTAGGCCACTAAGGCGCCCCCTTTTTATTTCTTATGTAGGTGACTTTACTGGAAGTGCTTTTTATTTCTTCCTGTGGATTCAAGTTACTGTCTTCTGTCCTCTAATTTCAGTCTGAAGGATTTCCTTTAATATATCTTGTAGGATGGCTCTGGAAGCAACAAATTCTTCCAGTTTTTGTTCATCAGAGAATGTCTTAATTTTTCTTCCATCTTGAAAGATAGCTTGTTCAGTTGACAGTATCTTTTTTTTTTCATTTCAGCACTTTTTATATGTCTTCCAACTGCCTTTGGCTTCTATGGTTGCTGATAAGACATCGACTCTTAATCTTATTGAAGATCTCTTGTATATGATAGATGCTCCTCTTGAGCTTTCAAGATTCATTGTCTTTGTCTTTTGACTGTGATGTATCTAGCTGCTGATCTCTTTAAATTTACCCTACCTGGAATTTGTTTAGCCTCTTGGATGTGTATATTAATGTTTGTCATCAAATTTGGGGAAATTTTGGGCCATATTTCCTCAAATATTTTCTATCCTATTCATTTTCTCCCCTTCTTCTGGAACTTCCATTATGCATATGTCGTTATGCTTCCTGGTATCCCACATCTCTCCAAGTTTCTTCATTTTCTTTCATTCTTTTATTTCCTTTCTCTTACTCAGACTGATGACTCTTCTACCTGCTCAAATACGCAGTTGGACTCCTCTAGTGAGTTTTTCATGAGTTATTGTACTTTTCAACTCCAAAATTTCTTATTTCTTTTATAATTTCTAACTATAATCTTTTTATTGATATTCTTGATTTGGTGGGACATTGTTCTCATTCCCTCCTTTAGTTCTCAAGCATGGTTTTCTCTAGTTCTTTGAACATATTTAAAATAGCTGATTTAGAGTTTTTGTCTAGTAAGTCCAACATCTAGGCTTTGTAGGGGACACTTTCTGCTGATTACTATTTTTTTCCTGTGCATGAACCATTCTTCCTTGTTTCTTTACATGCCTTATAAGTTTTGTTGACAATCAGACATGTTAAATAATATGATGTGTCAATTCTAGAAACGAAACTGTCCCTCTCCTCAGAGTTTGTTTGTTTTGCTGTTTGTTATCATTGTCCATTTGTTTACCTAGTTCCTCTTTTGAACTGATCTGTGAAGTCTGTATTCTTCGTCATGTTTGGGCAGTGGAGTCTCTATTGGATTAGCTTAGGTATCATTTCATGATTGGACATAGATTTCCTTAAATGCCTGGAACCATTAATTCTCTCAGTCTTTGCCAAGGAGCTCTGCATACATTTTGGGACACACCTTCAGCACTCAGCTAGGCAGTTGCCAACTTTGCCTTAGCCTTCACTTTCTTTTTGCACAGAGCCTCAAGATCATCCAGAGGTGAGAGCTAAGGGCCTTCTCAGATCTTTCCTGGGCACGTGGATAGCCCTGGGCATACTCAAAGCTCTACAACTTCAAGTGGCCTTCTGATTTCCAAGAATATGTCCGATCTTTTCAAAGCCCTCTATGGACATCTCATTTTCCATTTTATTTTATTTTATTTTACTTTATTTTTTATTTTATTTTTGACGGTGGGGGGGGAGAGGCAGAGGGAGAGGGAGAGGAAGAGGGAAAGAGACAGAATCTTAAGTACCTCCACACTCAGTGGGAACCCCAATGTGGGGTTCAATCTCACAACTGGGATGTCCTGACCTGAGCTGAAATCAAGAGTTGGATGCTTAACCAACTGAGCCACCCAGGAACCTTTCCAGTTTTCCTTTTTAAGTATTTTGCTTAATCTATTGTTTGTCCCAATTATTATCTACTACCTCAGGCAGTTTCAAAGTTAAACTATTGCCTCTACTTGTTTTAGACAAGCACCCTCAAGGAAAGACTTTTCTGAGTCAGATCCAGTACAACAGCCTTGTAAGTACTGTATTCTAGGCAACCACAAGACAGGTCAGGTAAGGATAATTCTCTGGTAATGATGCTTTGAAGGAGCTCTAACTCTCTTCTGCTCCCTTCAATGGCTGCCAAGGTGATGGTTTCCACTGAAATTACAGGTTGTTGGTTTTTCAAGGCTATCACAGGGGTGGAAAGGAAGGATAAAAATAGGGAAGTTAATATGCCACAAAGCTTGCTATTCCTTCCAAGAGTCAGTTGTTTTTCTTAAATAACAATCCCTGGATTGTTAATTATGAATTCTGAAAAGTTTATTTTGACAATTTTTGCTAGTTTTCTGATTGCCTTTAGGGAAGACAGAATTTTTAGAGGAACTTTGACATTTTTGTTAATTTCCAGGGTGTAGTGGTTTTAATTTGCATTTGCTAATGACTAAGGATATTGGACACCTTTTCATGTGTTTACTTGCCATTTGTATATCCTTGGTGAATTATCTATTCAAGCCTTCTGCCATTTTAAAAATCAAGTAATTTTTTTGTTTATTATAATTTAATTATAAGAGTTCTTTATATATTCTGAATTTTAGTCCCTCATTAGATACATGTTTTGCATATATTTTCTCCCAGGCTGTGGCTTGTCTTTTCATTCTATTTACATTTTTAAAAATAACCACAAAGGCGGGGTCCTTGGGTGGCTCAGTCGGTTGAGCATCCAACTTCGGCTCAGGGTTCATGAGTTTGAGCCCCACTTTGGGCTCTGTGCTGACAGCTCAGAGCCTGGAGCTTGCTTCAGATTCTGGCTGTCTCTCTCTCTCTCTCTCTCTCTCTCTCTCTCTGCCCCTCCCCCACTCACACTCTGGCTCTCAAAAATAAATAAACATTAAAAAAATAATAACCATTAAGGCATTTTTGCATATCATATAATTCACCTTTTCCAAATATACTATTCAGTGTTTTTTTAAGTAAATTTACCAAGTTTAGAATCATCATCACAAATCAGCTTTAGAAGATTTTCATTGTCCCGATCTAATCCCTTATGCATATTTACTGTTAATCTTGTTCCCTCTCACCCCTGCCCCAGGAAATCACTAATCTATTTTCTGCCTTTACAACTTTGTCTTTTTTGGATATTTAATGTAATGGAATCATAAAATAATATGTGATTGCTTATATCTGGCTCCTTTCACTGAACTTAATGTTTTTGAGGTCCATTTGTATTTGGGGATATATTTGGAGTTTATTCCTTTTTATTAATGAATAAAAATCCATTGTATGTATGTATAGACATACATTAACAATGTCTTTTGAAGAGCAAATGCTTTAGCAGTTTACCAAGGGAAACAAGAACATGTGTCCTTATAAATTCTTGTACTCAAATATTCATAGCACCTTTATTTGTAATAGCTAAAAACTATAAACAATCCAAATTTCCAACAATTAGTTGAAGGATAAATGAATTGTGGTGTATCAGTGTTGAAAGACTACCCAGCAATGACAAGGAATCACTGATACATACAACAACATGAAAACAATCTCCAGTGCATTATGTTCAATGAAAGAAGCCAGACACAAAAGACTATGATCTACATGATTACATTTCTAGTAATAGAAAAGGCAAATTATGCTGATAGAAAGCATATCAGTGATTGCCAGGGGCTAGTAGGAAGGGAGAAGATAAACCAGACAGGGTACAGGGAAGTCTTTAAGCTGATGGAAATCTTCCATGTCATAATTGTGGTGATGGTTACACGACTGTATAGTGGCTAAAAGGCATCAAATTTTGGATGAACTCTATTATATGTAAATCATACCCCAATAAAGCTGATCTTAAAAAATAACGATATGTCCCTATTCTTTCTTCAGTTCTAACAAAGGCTCTATCTTCTGCCAGGTCAGTCTATTTTAGTACTTACTTAGAGGTTTCTGTGTTTAATTAAACGCCAGAAATTTTTGGTTATGAATGATCATTTAGCTCTTCAATTCACTTTTTTATGACCGTGGGAGTTGAATAAAATTTTTTCTAAAACAATTTGATAAAATATATAAGCCAATCCAACTTCCAAGTGGACTGAATTCTCCTGGAAATGGCCCATACATTTCAGAGACGTAGAAAAACAAACTAAGTATGCGCCACATGTACATAGAGCAATGTGGATAGATCATAAAACACGAGGCTGCATTTTTACAAAGAAGAAAGAAAATGAGGTCTCATCACAATACCGTTTATGTCAACCAACGCTAACATGCACTTTATGTTTATGCACATGTTTTGCCGGGTCATACAAACAAAAAGCCATCAAATCCATTAGAACCCAGAGGGCAGGAATGGGACTAGGAAACAAGGATGAAAGGTAATTAATGAAAAGAGTTAATTCAAATCAATCAGTCAAGAGGTCTTACACAGACCAAAGAGAGAATGCTATGATTTGAGAACTATGATTAATTTTCCCTTCACATAAAATGTCCAAATCAAACAAAAACTAAGATGTCCTTGAAACTAACAAAGTCTCCAAATACATATTTGACAAGGTTTTGGATAAATAATGGAATTTGTTCATTTGTCCAACCTACGAGTTGAAATGTTTTATTGGGAGGGAAACATTCATTGTTTTTACTAATAGAATAACACAAATATACAATGTTTTAATATGGTAATGTTCTCAGTCAGAGTCACTCAATGCTCTTTCAAATGTTAGAAATGAAGAAATTAGGAACAATTTTAAAAGCAAAGCAGAATTGAGCCAAAAAAAGCTTTATGCAGTAAAGGAATACAACCAACCTCAAAGCCGAATAAAGTGTAACATTCCACTCTAGAGGGTCATGTGGGAGATTAGTATATGGATAAATATATACAATGGGTGAATATACATATCCATAGCACACTTGCTGATCTGAGGAACCCACCTGTATTAAAATTATCAATTTAACCAAAAAAGAGAAATATGGTCTCGTTTTTTTTAAGATGCCCAGGTTTCAAGGACAGAAATAACATTTTTGACGAAACACAGGAAGTATATAGTTTTCTATTTTAGCATTATCTTTCCTTTTCAAATAAATCTGGAAAATCAATCACTTCATCTGATGTAAGTGTAAATAATTATGAAGAGGTACTTAATTTAAAACTCTGTTTTGAAAAAGGAGAAAAGAATGGAGTATAAAAATATTTGATAAACTGAAAAGAGAAGGGAGACAGGTCTTAACTCTAGAAATACCTTAGAGATTAACTTGCCTGAACTTTCATTTTATGGATATGGAATATAAAAAAAAATGTCCAAGAGGAAGAAAAAAGAATGCGAACTTCTGCTCCCATGTAAACGGTTCAATGTTAGGTTAATTGCCAAGGAATGAGTCTCTCAGGTTTGCTACTATTGCAGAACTGAGCCTTCAGATGGCCCCATGCAGACACCCAGACAGCCCCCTCTTCATCTGGCACTTCATCAGTTGCCTGGGAGCCAAAAGCCTAGCAATTTGAGATCCCCCTCCCCTTTTTTCAATATTCTTTTATAGAATAAAAGGAAGGCAGCCCTAGGCAGATATTAAGCATGTGAAGTCTAAATACTGTTCCTTAACCACAGGGCACCTGGGTGACTCAGTAAGCGTCCAACTTCGGCTCAGGTCATGATCTCGCAGTTTGTGAGTCGGAGCCCCATGTAGGGCTCTGTGCTGCCAGCTCAGAGCCTGGAGCCTGCTCTGGATTCTGTGTCTCCCTCTCTCTCTGCCCCTCCCCTGCTTTCTCTCTCTCTCTCAAAAATAAATAAACATAAAAAAAAATTAAACACTTCTCCTAAACAGAAACAATAACCCACTGGCATAATTATGGTCGATTCCCAGTTGCTAACGAAGGATTCAAAGGCTCTTTGAACAGAGTTTAAGCCGGGGTTTATTTTATTTATTAAAAAAATTTTTTTTAATGTTTATTTATTTTTGAGAGAGAGAGAGAGAGACAGGGTGCGAGTGGAGGAGGTGCAGAGAGAGAGAGGGAGACACAGAACTCAAGTCAGGCTCCAGGCTCTGAGCTGTCAGCACAGAGCCTGAGGTGGGGCTCGAACTCACAGACTAACTGACTGTAAGCTCATGACCTGAGCCAGAGTTGGCCGCTCGACCGACCGAGCCACCCAGGTGCCCCAAGCCGGGGTTTATATGAGAGAACAAAATATCTGGAGCAATGTAAGTCTCAGATAACATTTGAGTCTAATGTACATATTTTGAGACGATTTCAATTTAGGACAGTTAATAACAATCCTTCTTCAACTCTTGGAAATTGCTACAGATGGGTCATTCCACCTTTCCTTCTTTGAAGAATGAGGACATATTAGCCCATCATGAGCTTATGTTGCTCAGTAGAAATGGTAGAAATGGGGAGTGTATTCAAGGCACAATTAAATGAAAGAAAAAAGATTACCTTTTGACTTTACCACCTCCGTCCTTGCCTTGACCCTTCTGGGACCACAATTTACTTTGAGACAATGTGTTTATTCCACAAGTATTTAAATTTGAGTGGCTCAGATCCCCTTTAAATCACATTTCAGACACATAAAGGAATGCATAGAAGAGTCTGGAAAAACTGGTTAGAAAGTGCTGTGCTGGACTCCCCACTACCAACCCCAGTCAGCAACAACAACATGCACATACATATATGCCACAAGCTAAAACTTAGAAGGAAAAGGAGTCCAAAATACAAAGCAAATGTCAGTCCCTTTCAAATGATCTACTTCTTTGTTCTTTATCAATTCTCTCTCTCCGTTCTTGTTATTCTAGGAAGGGACATCACTTTCTGATCTTAAATGGCTCCTGGCTAGCACTAAGGGATAAAAATAAACCAGCCAAATCACAGCTACTGGTCACTTCATGGAATGAGTACGTGTAATATAAACACAGTCTAGGACCAAAGAAGAAAGGTTTCGTGTGATAAATATATCGTGGGAGATGCTGAAACAGTATCAAATTTACATGAGTTTTTAAGATAGTTCAGAAAATTTCACATTTGCTAGCTTATGTTTTCTGTATTTTCAAGAGATACTAACTAACTCTTGTCTGCCATCAGGAGTATTGTACTGTGAAAGTCCAAGAAGTACTGGTATAATGGGAAAAAAAAAACCCAACAGCCCTGAACTTGGTGTCATAACATGTCAGTTCATGTCCCAAATCTACCCCTTGAATACTAACTGTGCGATCTTGGCCAGGTTACTCACTTCTTATTTTCTTGACTGAGATCACATCAGTTGTGATTTTATGTACTTGTGAAACTGTAAGTTTCTATTCAAATGCAAGGTGTAAGCAATATTTTATTTATGACATATGTGGTTTAATCTAATGCAAATGATATGGTAAACCTTGAAAAAGATATAAGTGCATGCTTCAAAAGACATAATCTCACTTCCAAGTTAGATTTTCCTTACTTCTATTGCATTCAAACAGAGATGTGAGGCTAGTGGACCAACACATCATTTTCTGTAGTGAATGGAAAAAGCTAAGGGTGAATTATTGGGAGTTAAAGCTACATGAGGAGATTGGAAAAATGACATAGACTATACTTAATCCCTTGAGAAGAAGCAAGAATGGTCCTAGGAATTACAAGAGGATTGGATTCCTTCCTGATTATTGTTGGAGCAGCTTAGGCTAAGACAGAGCAAGTTGGTCCTCCACAGCTGTGCTGCTTTGGCAACCAAAAGAGTTTTCTAGTTCTAGTCCTGATCAAAATGTAAAAAATGGAGCTGTCCACCAAGAAGTGGGAAATCAGCAGTGCAAATCAGGAGAAGACCTGGATGCCAAATTCAAAGATCACCACATGCTATGCAAGACAAGCAAGGAGTTCAGGGTAGTAGAAAGTAATTTGCTAAATCGGATGTGCAGCGGCAAATCCTACTTTATTTATGCATTCTTTGACAAATCCAAACATGTGAGTAAAAAGTGGAATTAATGGTCAAAAAGGAAGAACATTTGCAAATGTTTCCAGCTAAAGTTTAAGTGGTATCCAGGGGCTTCCTCTTCCTCTCGATAGCAATAGCACATTGTTGGCCCAAGTAAAGTTGTTATTTGCACAAAAACCTTTTGGAGAGTCTATGAAGCAGAGTTGGTCAAACTAACTCTTGAGATAAGGACCCTGCAAATGGTTATAAACATATGATCTGAATTACAGTTAGTCTTGGACTAAATGATCTTTATCAAGTTTTGTCTTAAGTTTTTCCAACTTTGACATTCAAATATTCTTTTTGCTCCAAAAAAGTTAATGTGCTAATAACAGTTTTTGAAATAGAGACAGCCATGGAGATTATAGATGAACATTTATCTCCTGTTATCATAACACAAGCACAGTTTTAATAAAAAGGTTGGAAGCAGTATCTATTTAAATTAAATTAAAGAAAAAGAAAAGTTTGCTTTTTCTGAGAAAGCAAATTGATATTTTTTCTTTGATTTCCTTATACTTTGGAATGAAGGACTGCTATTAAAACTTTCAGTAAACCTTTAAAATTATGCTATAAAGCAAATATTAAGTTTGGTCTTTAATGAGCCATTTTTGCTATTTTATAGGCATTCTAAAATGACACAGACTCTTCTAGCACTGACTTTCTGGGAACATTTATCCTTTGTCAGACAGCATGGGACATGGAAGATGAAGTGGGTCCCCACGTTGTCACTGGCACTAATAAGTCCTATGATCCTTAACATCTCTTGACCTCAATTTTCTTCACTGTGAAACTAACACACTTGAGGAGATTGTGCTCCTAATTTTCACTTGTTTGGCTTCTAGATAATGTTTGGCATATATACTATTTGATGAACTCCCCCAGAAATCTGTAGCCCATTAATGGCCACCTCTGAACAACAGATTATTTAACGTTCTTACAAAGATTCCAGTATTCCAGAGTTGGGGCAAAGAAGAGGAATGGGAAGGAAAGACACACAAATACTACTTACTTTTCAAAGAAATGTCTGATAACCAGCAAGACGAAAGCATACGGAATTGTCATGTACAAATGAGAGGGTTTTACAAAGACAAGTCCATCATGATCTTCAAGATCTGACCACTTTATTGTTGGAGGAAGCCAGAACCGTTCCAACCAAAACCATTCTTTAAACGTCTGAAACATTCTAGAGAGATGGAAAAAGAATATGTTAGGCTTATAAAGCAAATACTTAAAATTAAAATAACATCGAACACCATTACTCAAAATACCTATGCCAGAGAGTTTTGAAGACAAGGCAAAATGGAATCCTGTTATTCAATGGGTTTCATGATTGTTCATTGCATTAAACAAGAATTACTCTGCCGATACTCTCAGAACAATTTGGCTGTGGCATGGCAAACTGAAGTTTAACATACCACTGTTCATACTTTTGGCACAACATACATTGATATCATGGGTATGTTTCTTCCTCTTCTATGACTCTATCTATGGTATGAAAAATTATTTAACAGTAATCTATCTCTACACCTTCAACATGCCCAAGGTCAACCTCATGAAAGCTCCAAGTATGTATAAATCTACATTAATACCCTGATAACTTCTTTGGGAAATAAAGAATAAGTATATTTAATTTCATAGTACAATAAGGAGCTCAAATCTGTTCATGTCAACAAATATTTATTGAGATTCTATTATTTGTCAACCACTGTGCTAGGCACTGAAAATATAAAGATTGAAAAGATAGCATTCTTGCCTTGAGGACCTTACAGTCTTGTGGGCAAGGCAGGCCTGAATATCTAGATGACTTTGACATATCTTTTTTAGGTACAATAAAAAAGGCACAGGGTGTTGTTGGAACGAGATGATGGGCACTGAGCCCAGCCAGGAAGTGTCAGAGAAAGATCCCTGGAACAGATGATCCTTGAGATGTCCTGAACAATAATGGAGATAAACTAGGGAAAGGCAGGAAATGGGAGTGGGAAATAGAAGTTTTAAGGAGGGAAAAATGCTATGATCAAATAACCAGAAACAAAGAAGAAAACAGAATTAGATGCCCTAATCTCATTGTTTAAGCTATGAACAATTTTTAGTCTTGACATATTGACCTTGAGGATGTTTTGATTTCATCTTTTAATAGTTAATCAGAGAAAGGAATCAAAATGTCCTCAGATTGATCACAAGGTGGTCAAAGTAACTCTATCGAAACATCTTGATTTGTAAATATTGCAGTTCCCGTTGAACACGACCAGCAGTTTGGTACTACTACAGTGTAAGAATCCAAGGTGTGGGATGGTTACACACAGGTGCCCCGACAGTCTAAGTTCATTGCCTCGGCACGCTTCTTAATAGTGCCCCCTTACTTTCAGAAGTGCTCTAGTTTGGCCAATAAATCATATGGTCACTCTCATCAAAAGGCTGGTGAGTCAAGTAGGACTTTGTCATGGAGGGTGTGAGACCCATGCTAAGTAGCTTGGACTTTAGCTAATGACACCCACTGAACAGTATTATGCAAAGGAGTAAAATGGTCAGATATTTTTCAAAGGCCACTTGGCAGCCAGGTCCTCTGTGAGCCCAAATGGTGTCTTTCTGCAGATAGGAGGATGGCGTCGCCTCTGGGCAGACACAGCCCTTCTACCCAGGGGGCTGAGGGCTGGATGTTAAGGCCCCGTGAGTCCCCTGGCCAGGCACATATGTGGCTACTTGGTTGGCAGTGGTATGGAGTCCGTTTCAGGAGACAGGAAGACTGGAGAGCAATTAGGAGTTTCAAGCGCTGAATACAGTCAGCAATGGGAAGGCTTGCACTGCAGTGCTGGCATCAGGCACTGAGTATGCTGATAGTAACATCCTACATGAGACTACACATGAGATCCCGACGAGGTAGAGAACAAAGAATTAAGAGAGAAGTGAGGTTGAAGGGGGAAATAGACAACCCCAAGAAGCAGAGGTCAAAGAACAAGTATGATGGGAGGGACTAAGGACCCCAGAGGGCAGGAAGTCTCAATCAGAGGTGAGGATCAGAGGGTGGAGTCCTGACGTTACAGATTTCCAACTTCAGGTGAGGAAGAATTCCGGAGTGTGGACCCCGATATCCTTCTGAAAAATCCACACCCCAAGCAACAGCTGAAGCCTGCTGAGATAATTCCGTGCTTCATTTCGTCTCTCATCCAATGTTAAGAGATGTGCTTATCCGAAGTAGCACTAACTCGGTCACACCCACAGCTGCAAGGCTTGTGTGCAGAAAGAGAAGTGCTGCCTTCTTTCTCATGTGTTAATTATTTCACTCTGATTTCTACTCTGGGGGAGGATGAGTCCTATGAATATAGCTGCAGTTGTGCAAATATGGAATGAAGATAATCAAGAAAGACTAGTTGATATTTCCTCCCTATCAGGCTGTGGGGCTACAGAAAGGAAAGGGGTGATCCTGGACTCAGGGAGCTTATGACTGAGTCAGGACTCGTGGCTCTGGACTCAGAGGGAGGCAGTGAGAACAGGGGAGAGGGTAGTCAGGAAGGGGAAGTCACACACTTTGGGAAGGGAACTGGCGATTCAAGCTCGGTTGCCTGGGCCATCTGACATAACTGGCCAAAAGAAGGCATGAAGAGAGGTAATCTGTTTTGAATGCATGGCCAGATACAGCTCAGTAAAAGAACAGGCCTAAGCCTTGAGTCCAACTCCAGCTGAAATTCAAACTTCCTACAGATCTCAGAAACCAACTCTGGCCATGGGAGGCTCTGTGTAATGGGCAAATCTTGGGCCAGGCCTTGACCTTCACCACATCAGAATGAGCTACACCTGCAAGGGCAGAGAGATTTTTTTTTTCCCCCTAAAACTTTGCCTCAGTATGTTCATAACTTTGTTAGCTGTAAATTTAATAGTCTAAGGGTGCCTGGGTGGCTCAGTCGGTTAAGCTTCCAACTTTGGCGCAGGTCATGATCTCACAGTTTGTGGGTTTGAGCCTCGGGTGGGGTTCTGTGCTGATAGCTCGGAGCCTGGAGCCTGCTTCGGATTCTGTGTCTCCCTCTCTCTCTGCCCCTCCCCCACTTGCACTCTGTCTCTGTCTCTCAAAAAAATAAATCAATGTTAAAAAATTTTTTTTTAACTTAATAATCTAGGGTTCAGGGAACAAACAGCAATGGTGATTGAGTTACTTTTTCTTTTGCTATTGTTATAGTAATTGTTATACAAAATAGTTCGCTCACTCCTAGAATGCAACTCCAGGCAGCACAGATTATTTTGTCCAGAGTGAAAACCAATTAAATAAATAGTTTACAACAGCTATTTAGGAGTTGCCACTCTAAATTATGCCCTTGTGCCTCATATGCAAGCAATGAACCAAGATGTTGAAAGCCATAGTAATGCTAATATCCCACAGCTTAAAACATTTAAAGGGAAATAGAAACAATACAAAAGTTGAGGGTGGCCCCTGGAAAATGTGGCTCAGACTGCGAAAAAAATAAATCTAATTATTTATTCATTCTTTTTTATGTGCTGCCACCAAACATCAGTTATTGCTGCTTCAAACAGTCAAGGATCCCTTCTTCACACCATTCACAAAGTTTAACTCAACACGAAGCACAAACCTTATAGGCATTTATGGACCCTTATAGGGCTAAAATTAAAACACTCTTAGAAGACTAGATAGGTTTACGCAGTCCTGTGGGTTAGTCAAAGCCTCCTTACATATCACACCAAAAGCACAAATGCCAAAATTTTTATAATTGATAAATTGGATTTCATCAAAATGAAAACCTTTTGTGCCCAAAGGAACACCATCAGGAAGTGAAGAAGACAACCCACAGGATAGGAGAAAATACCTGAAAATCATATGTCTGATCAGTGATTTGTATTTAGACTATATAAAAAACTCTTGCAACTCAATAATAAAAGGACACGTAATCCAACTTAAAAATGGGCAAAGAATCTGAACCTGAATATCTCACCAAAGAAGATACACAAATGGCCACTAAGCTCATGAAAAAAACTCTCAACTTCATTAGCCATGAAGGAAATGCAAATCAAAACCACCTCAGAGGTACTGTTCACACCCAGTAGGATGGTTATCATCATAAAGATAACAGGTGTTGGCAAGGATGTGGAGGACATGGCTGGTGGGAAGTAAAATGGTACAGATGCTGTGGAAGACAGTCTGGCAGTTCCTTGAAACGTTCACCGTGGAGTTACTGTATGACCCAGCAATTCTACATGTAGGCATTCAAGAGGGTATGTAGGAGAATTGGAAGGATTCATGCTACAACATGGATGGCTCTCGAAAATGTGCTAAGGAGCCAGACACAAAAGGCCACATATTGTATGATTCCATTTATGTGAAATGTCCGGAAGAGGTAAATCCATAGGGACAGAATGTAGGTTACTAGTTCCTTAGGGTGTATGAAGGGAGTGTGGGGCGAAATGGGGAGTGATTGATAATGGGTACAGGGTTTCTTTTTGGGCTGATGAAAATGTTCAAAGATTGAATGTGGTGTTGGCTACACAACCATGAAGATACTAAAAAATGTTGAATTGCACACTTTAGATGGGTGAATTGTGTGGTATATGAATTACATCACAAAAAAAGAAAAAAGAAACAGGAAAGAAGCTTCCTCCACAGGGTGCCTGGATGGCTCAGTCAGTTAAACGTCCGACTCTTCATTTAGGCTCAGGTCATGATCTCGTGGTTCATGAGTTCAGGCTCTGCATCAGGCTCCTCACTGACAGCGTGGAGCCTGCTTGGGATTCTCTCTCTCCCTCTCTCTCTGCCCCTCCCCTGCTCTCTAAATAAATAAATAAATAAATAAATAAATAAATAAATAAACTTTTAAAAAATTAAACAAAGAAGCCTCTTCCGCTTCAACCCTTTTAACCCAGAGCTCATCCTGCTAAAGCTTCCCATTATTTCATTTATGGGGCTTATGTTTACCTCCCAAATTCACCTGTGTCAAGCTTGTGTCCACGAACCAAGAAAAGTAATTAAATGAAGGAAAGACTATATCCAGATTCAGATTTCAGCATGATTTAAAGTTCATGACTTTCTGGGGGAAAGAAATAGCATGCTTTAAAAAGCAAAAACAGACTAACCGCCCTGAAGGAGAAGCGGCTGTCCTAGATGATCGCCCCCCTGGGTGTAAGGGTGTTCGGTAGACATCCACAAGCCCACATTTTAGCTCTAGCAGTGGGCTTTAAAAATTCAGGCGATGCCTCCAGCCAGCCTCTCTACCATCCTGTTACTTCTCTCAGGATGAGATCAGAGGCTAAACACAGAGAAATGAGCTGAAGAAAACCGGGGCCAGCAGTCTCCAATCCTCTGGGCCACTTGGGTCTACTAGCAAGAAACAGGTCACGGTCCCTCAGCCTCCTGCTAGCTGTTCCTACGGCCACAAGCCTGTGCCAGTACCTCTGGCCTCCTTTATAGCCACCTCTCCCTGACCCTAGTGTATCAGACATGCCATTTTGGAGGTAGCCCAGCATCTGGCTCTCAGAGCAGCAGGGGAAATCACCACCAAGGGGGGGGGGGGCGGAGCACTGCCTTTCCCACTGAGAGAGCCAACATGGACCGTTCTCCATCTGCTGACAGTTGGCTGGGATGGCCTAGGCTTGGCCAGCTGGATGCTTTTCTCAGGGCTTTGAGTCTGGAGCAGACAGCGATATCCAGCGGCAGCCGATGGCATCCTGCCTAGGCCGCTGCTGTTGAAAAGATCGTTGTCATCTCTTAGCTTTTTGGCCTTCCTGATCCCATCCCCCCACCCCACCCCCCAACCCCGGTTTCTTGGTTTCCACTGTCATCCAAGTCTGATCCACCGGCCTTCCTTCAGGGCTGTGGGCTGCTTCCAATGAAGCCCTGTGTTTAAGATGGTTAAGAGAGAGGTGGATTTTGTTGCCTCTAACCAAGAGGGCTTACACGGAGAAGCAGGAATCTAGGGGCAGGCAGCCTGTAGCATTTGTCAGTTCCTCCCCCTGACCTCATCTTGCAGACAACGAGCACTTATTTATCCCCTTTCTCCTCTCCCTCTTCCATTTTGGCTCCTGCACTGCCTAAGTTTCAAATCACAGTGGCATTATTAATAGTCACTGTGTAAGGTATTTTTTGGTTCAGTGTAAAAGAGGCTGCTGGCCTCCCTGACACAGCCATAAAAAGATGCGTGGTAGATGACAAGATATATTACCTGTGCAGCCAGTGAAGCGATATCTTTATGCTGTGTTAATGAAGTATAGCAATATTTCAATAATAGCCAGGTGGAAAGAGAATTAGAAAATACTGACATGGGGGAATACTTGCATTTTTTTATGTTAGAGAGAGAGAGAGAGCTCACATTCGAGGAGGGGAGAGGGGCAGAGGGGGGGGGGGAGAGAGAGAGAGAGAGAGAGAGAGGATCTTAAGCAGGCTCCATGCTCAGCAGGGAGCCTGATGTGGCACGACATTGGGATCATAACCGAGGATCGTGACCTGAGCTGAAATCAAGAGTCCAGATGCTCAACCGGCTGAATCACCTAGGCATCCCAGGAAAAGCCTGCATTTTTAAAAGCCTACACAGGTTACTGCTGTAAGCACAATCCTGAGCATTGGCAACAATGAATCTGTCATTCAAGGCCTCTATGCCGGTGGCGTCTGGGACAGTCTGGGAAGCCCACTGACTCCCATGGCAAATTCGCAGCCCACCTCTCCATTCCTTTAGCTCAGCTCTAGGCCTTTCTGGCAACTGAAATATTGTCAGCTCTGTTGACAACTCTTCTGTCTCTGCTTGGTACGCTCTTTAAGCAAATGTATTTTACTCGTTGGCCACTCCCAGTGCCTTTCTTTTTTTTTTTTCTCATCTGCTACTCAAAAGTCCCCCTTTCCCATCCCTCGTCCATTCTCTGAGTACTGCAACTCCTATTTATATAAAAATATCTGAAGGAACCGTAGTATTTACATTAAAAATATCTGAAGCTCTTTTTTAAAGTAAGAAATATTTGCAAGAAAAATACCTGCATTTATTTCTTTTCACTTTGAGGAAGTATCAGTATTGGAGGTAGCATCACAGTCCAGCTGTGTTTTCCCACCTGCCAATACTGTGGAAGTTTCAAACCCTGTTTGCGGCTGCAGCTGCCAGTAGTTTGCAGGAAGACAGTCTAACTAATGTGGGTTTTTATGACTCATGATTTTCTGACCTCATGGATACAGAACCCCAACAGGGTGAAAGAAGCCTGCTGAGCCACTTTCTCAAATGAACACCATTAAATTTGACCTTAGGACTGAAGAAATAAAACCATCTGGACCACAAGTTCATCACTATTTGAAGCAACATTTTTGCAAAGTACTAAAAAAAAATGTGGCACTTGAACCCTTGCTGAGGTGAGAACTCCAAGTTAGGCTGAAATTTTGGGCAAACTATCAAATTCTGGTAATTATCCATGCAATCCCTACTGCTAATTATCCATGCAGTACCGACTGTAAGTAACCCCATTACCTGAGGAGATAACACTACAGAACATATCTCTTGGAGAGAGGAGAGTGACGAGAGAGGGAGTCTACAGAACAGAACACAGCTCTCAGAGGCCAGTGACGAGAAATGGGAAACTAGGCAGACAACTCTAATTGAAGTTACGGTGTATTTCTGAGCAATAAAGTGATGGAAAGACCCATTTGAATCGATGTTCACTATCTCAGAGTATTATTAGTGTTGGAGGATGTGAGAGTTGGTGAGAGCTTTGGAGACTGGGTGACCGGCCAGATTACAGTGGGACCAGGGTCCTCTGCTAACAAGAAAGGCAACTCCAGAGGAGCAAAGAGTGTGCCTGGATTGTTCACTATTGTACACCCGAGGCTTGCCACACAGTACACACCAAGTAAGGACTTGTTGAATGGATGGACAGAAGGTTTGCCGAGGCTGGCATAGACTTTTGAACAATCAAGGAGTGACGCTAGAGCCAAAAGTGATATGTAATTTAATTATCTAAAAACCATCTCATTTTTATTAGTTGCAAAACAATTTTTAAAATTTGGTACAAGGGATCAGGTAAATATGTTTATCTACATTTCATCTGTTTGTGTTTTCTTTGGAATGAATTCTACTAACTCGGCCAAAAAAACTGGTTAAGCCTTCAAGATAAACACATAGGAAAACATTAGCAGCTACTTGCTTCCTGTCAATGGCGTAAGGACTGAGCCAACTGTAAATTCCAGCTCTAAAAGCATTTTAAGGGGCGTCTGGGTGGCTCAGTTATAAGCCTCTGACTCTTGACTTCTGTTCAGGGCATGATCTCACAGTTCGTGAGATCAAGTCCTGTGTCAGGCTCTGCACTGACAGCACTGAACCTGCTTGGGAGTCTCTCCCTGCCCCTCCCCTCTCGTGCGTGCTCTGGTGCGCTTTCTCTCAAAATAAATAAAAACTTAAAAATAAATAAATTGTGCCATTTCAAATGGATAAGACAATGCAAGTGATAGACTAACTTACCTCTGAGGAATATTTATTGTGATTAAATTAGTGCACTAAAAGCCTATAAATGTTTGGGCTTACAGTGAGAAAACTGAAGAGAAAAATGAATGAAAAATAAATAAATAAATAAATAAACAAAACCTATACTCTGTGTAGAGAAGTAACTGACTTACAATAAGATAAGTAACTCTCTCATGTTAAATTTTACCATTATATCAATTTAAAACCTTGAAGAAATTCAAGACAGACCTATAGCTTAAAAAAAAGAAAAATACAGAGCATTTGCAAACACAACCAGGATATCACCTCAAAGATGTCATTGAGGGGTATCAGGATGTCTTGAGTATTCAATGATTCTTCCTTTTGGTTATAGTCCCCATATACCCCTGGCCCCAGGTTTTCCCTGGGCATGTGGCTGTCCTACCATGTGAGACACTGCCCAACCTCCCCTGTGGCTAGATTTGGCCATGCGTGACTGTCCACGTCAATGACACAGCAGTGGAATTCACTTGAGTAATCTCCCTAAATACCAAGCTGTGTGTCTCTGTTTCTCTCTTTCTTCCATCCTAATAACTAGAAAGAGGGATGACAGGATAGAAGCAGTCTTTGAGGCCAATTAGCCCATTATCCTGGCCTACCACATGTCTGCACAGTTACATACAAGAGAAAGAAACTCTTGTTGTCAAGAAGCCATTGAATTTTGGGTCCTTTTTGTTTTAACAGCTCAGACCGTAACTCTCATATATATAGAAAAATATGAAGGAGAAGGAAATAAGAACTACATTGCCATATTGTGTTATATTTTTTCCAGGTAGATTATAAAATCTGGAGACATCTGCTCAACAACAACAAAAATATCACTTAGAGAACAAAAAGGAAGCCTATAGACTGGGAGAAAATATTTGCAATATTTGCAATAGGAAAACATTGTATCTAGAATATATAAAGAGCTCAGTAATTTAAATTCAATAATTTAAAAACTCTGGGGGACTTTTTAAAATAATAAGTCAATTGGGGACCTGTATTTCCATTAGTATTCTGCCTACTGGGGAGCATGCTCAGGATTTGCTCTGCCTACAGGGCTTCTTGTATGGAGCCTGTGCCAATTATCAATTCATTGCCTCTCAACTGCAAATCCACCGTTTTTTTTTTTGCCTGTCTGTGAACGGGTCTGCTTCCTTTCCTATTTTCCCTTTGCCAGCTGGCCCTGGAGCTCTATCAATAGAGGATGGTGGAGGGATGTTGCAGGATGAAAGGGTTTTGCTTCCTGACTCTGGTGCACTCCCAGTGAAAGGCTCCAGGAGCCCTGAGCAGCCAGCAGATTCTCCCTGGGGAGTTTTGTACTTGGGGAGTGCTGCCAGTGAGACACTTTCCAGTGACTAGGTCTCCCCCGCATTCTAGAGGGCAGATTCCTGGCAAGTTCTAGGGGGCTGCTTTCCAGCCTATTCTGCTGGTAATTCCTCTGTGTCTTCCCCAACAGGTGTGCCTCTGGCGGAGGGGGAGGGGGCGGTGCAGATAGGGTGGCATTTCCTTGCCTGCTCTAGCTCAGCCCCAGGGGTCATGAGGGTTTCCTACAGCAGTGATCCCTGCATTCTATACAGTTCTTCCTACTGGCCAATCCTTTATTTTCTCCAATCTTGATTGAGCCCAGACTGCCTTGGTGGAAAAGTCCAATTTTTAATCTAATATGCTTAATCTAATATGAATTAACAGAAGCTAAAGTTATTCTGAACAAAAAAAATCAAAAAGTCAAAAAAGCCTCTGAAGTTCCAAAGCAGAAGGGAGAACCCTCTCATTTTTCCCTTCTAATACTGTGTGTAGAGTTTGGTTACAGATTAAATGATGCCTGGAGATTTCAGAAAGATGTGCTTCTCCTCCTCTGCTCCTTTCTCCATTCCAAGGCTTAGGTTAATGTCCCCATGAGCAGCCATCACTTTCCACTAGGGCAATAAGTTCTCCCTGTTTAGTAAACATAATTGGGATATTTTCCCAGCAAAACTAATAAACTCCTAAAATGCCAACTAGGCACTTGGCATCTGTATGGGGTCAAGCTCTCTTTGAAGCCAGGGCTATCCCCTAGTGCCATTCTCTTCAGGCCATGTTTCTCTTGGCTCTGTAATAAAATTTCACAATACGCCTTGATCTGGGTTCCTAGCTTAAATAGCCCGCTTCCTAACTTAAATATTGAGCCAATGAAGTTTAATTCCTAGAAAATCACAACTTACTGTTTGCTGTTGTGTGCAGAAAAACCCAACGTGGGGATGGCTCTGCCAGAGGCTTAGGGTCCAAGCGGCCCCCCCTTTGTTTGGAGGCAGCTCCTCATGGCCTGCCCTCACCTCTGCATGGTCTCCTGGGAATGACCCTGGAACACTAGATCCCTGTCTGCTTTTCCAGGCTGACTTGTGCCTCCCATGCTCCTCACTTTGTGATCTCGAAAGTCAGGTCTGCTTTCAGACTCTTGAGAACAAAACACAGAGTTCTTACCTGCCTCCCAGTATGTGCATTGACTATTCCTTCTGCCAGGACTCCTTTTCCCCATCTTCACCCAACTCTCTCCTCCTAATCCTTCAAGCCCCAACTTAAGCCTCCCTAAGAGTTCCAGCAAGGATTTCCCTGACCCCTGCCCCCCACCACACATTGCTCCAAATCTAAACCAAACATTGCCATCGCCCCCCTGTTCTTTTCCTTCATAACCTGTGTTAAATTTGTAATTACATGTTTGTATGTTGATTGGATTCTGGCTCCCACCTTAGACTTCAAGATGCACAAGAATAGGCGGGACACCTGTTTTGCTCACAACAGCATCCCTAACTTGGCATACAGTAAGTGTACAAACAGTAAGTGCTCAATAGATATTAAGGGAGTCAGTATACAGCACAGTAGTCAAGCACATGGATTTTGGAGCAGACTGCTGGATTTAAGAACTGGTTCTGACAGTTGACTAACTATGTGCCCCAGACAGCTAACTTAATGTCAATGTCAATCTCTCCATCTATAAAACAGTGGTGGTAACTGTACTCCGTGAGTGAGTAAATGTTTGTAAATCACTTTATCACATGCCTGTTAATAAATAATAAATAATAAATAAATAATAATAAATAATAATAAATTGGAGTCAAGCTGTTCAATATCATTTGCCCTTCTGAAGAGGAGGAGCTGAAATGAACTTTCTTCTTTAACTTTAAATTCTTTAACTGACACCTCTTAAATTAAGTTATTTAAAAATAATATACAGTGCTGTGATATAGTTAAAACTACTACATTTAAAAAAAAAACATAAATGATACCACCCTTTAGAGTAATAAGTTTAGGAGTCACCAAAATGTTCAAGCCTACCTAGGAATATATGTGAAACTGAACAAAAAATATGTTTAGGCTATAGTTAATAAATACTACTTCAGTCTCAGTGTTCATAATAATGATTTTTAAAAATCTGAAAGGTTTAAGTATATTTGTTAGCTCTATGCAACAACATTCAGCTAAGACTAACAATTATGATGTTTACCAAAATGAGAAGTGTTTAGACTTGTAAAAAAAACCCCAAAATTCAAAGTTATATCTATACTATAATGATATGATGGTATATCATCTCATTTTTATACTACTTTATACATATACATCTCAGTGTGTGTGTGTGTGTGTGTGTGTGTGTGTGTGCAAAGGCAAACTAGAAGGAATGAAAAAATGGTAAAATTCTTGGTGTTGAAAATTTTAAATTATTGTTACTGTTGACAATTTGTTACTGATGATCCAATATTAGGAAAATTTATAACCGATTTCTGCTTAATGACTCAAATCAACAAAAGTAAATTTTGCTCTAAAAACCATACAATCATCCAGTCCAGCCCTGTACATATGAAGAAACGGAGTCCTAGGGAAATACAGGTGCACTGTCCAAGCAAACCCAGGAAAGCCAGCTTTTTCCCAATACACACACAGTTTCCCATTACTAAAAGGTGTTATTAAGGTGATTTGTTTCACATTAACATTTTAAGACAATCATTTTTTTCATGTAAATGTTTCACTTACAAAAGCTAATGGCTGATTTGAAGTAAGGCAAGTTTGTTACCTACCTAAAACTTCTCATAGCCTTCTTAAAGATGCAAAAGCTAACTATGAGAATATCTTTTGTACTCTAACAATTCCAGAGAAAATAGAGTGTGCTTCCATAGCCAGTAGAAAGATCTATCTATATAAACTGACTTGAGATGCCAAAGGTAATGAAGATAAGAGAGAAAATGCAGCTTATGGAGACAGGATTCACCAAAATGTAATTCTTCCAGATGCCTCTTCAACTTTATCACATTTCTACTTTATCTCTGTTCCAGTCATTAATTGACAGACATTGCCAAAGTCCAGCTCAGGGCCAAAAACGAGGCCCTGATCAAGGATGTTTACTGAGACCAGTCACATGGCTAAGAACTTGCAGAAAAGCAGGTATGACTGAAATCAGAAGGATGTGAAGCAAAGTTACAGAATAGATAAGTCTTAGAAGCATGTAAATCCTAGGGTTCAAAGAAAACGGGCCGAGAGATGATTGGGAGGGAATCTATGAGAAAGTTACATAGGATGGATTGTTCATAATTCTGCCTTCAAAGGTAGAATTCCTCCCCACCCCCACCCCCCATTCTTTTAAAGTTAACTTTCGAAGTCTAAAAGGTAAATGAATAGCTGGGTAACTAGGCAATGCTGTTGCAATGTAAAGAAATTTTAACCCAGTTAGCATCACATCACCATTTCCTTTCCAACTGCTATTAAATATTTTGCTCCTCTCCACCGAGTCCTTTCTTGCAAGCTCTCTTCCCTGGCCTGGTCAGTCACCCATCTTGCTCCACAAATTACCCTGTTATTAGTCACAGGCACAAGTGAGTGATGTAGGCAAGAAGGGGGCTGGGAAGCTCGCTGACGGTGACTCACAGAAGAGCCTGAGGAGACGCCCTGGTCCTGTCTCAGTTCTCCCATTTGAGAGACCAGAGGATTGGCCTCGTGTCTGCAGAGCCCTCCTGGGTGGCGCGGAAGGGGGCTGCTGCAGGAGCCTCCCCTCCATGTAGTCAGAAGAGTCAGCAAGACTGTCCCACAAACTGCAGGCCCGTAACTGATGAATATAATCAAAAATTTAAAAAGAAGAAAAAAAAAAAGAATGTAGTGCTTCACACACCAGCTCAAGTAGCTCATTCATTGTCTTTCAACCAGTCACAAAACTTGAGAAAGAACTATGGCTTTAGTGTCAGAAAGCCCAAGGTTCGAGGGCCAGCCCTGCCTCCTAAAACTAAGTGAACTTGAGCAACTCAGTCCCTCTGAATCTTTGTTTTCTCCGCGTGCTCCATGGTGCCAGTCCTGCCTTCCACAGAGACCTATTGCAGATTAAGAGTGATTCGGTATGTAGAAATACCTGAACACGGCAGAATGCTGGACCTATGTTACAGAGTCATGGTATCTTATGATCTTAACCCTTACCGGGTCTGGCCAAGAATCCGACGTCAGGCTGGTTTAGACAGTAGGATTAAATTCTAAGTTTAAAAAGATTCCCCAAGGGAGAGTAAGGAGACACCCCTGCCCCTTCACAACTACGTTCTCCCCATAACCTGCACATTGCTCACTGCTGGGAAACGATAACCAGTTCCATTTCTTTCTTTCAGTAAGGGAAGCCTACGTGATGGACACAAACTTTGCCAAACAGAAAACTTGGAGACAGTCCTGCAGAGGCAATACTACACAGTGTCATCTAGTTGAGACCTTCCCGATGATCAGACTCCCCTAGGGTGATACCCAGACCCCAGCACCCCCCAACCACGACACACCGTGGTAGAATTTCTGGGACAGGACATGGGGCAACCCTAGGCCTATTGGCTTACCAAGGAATAGGGGTTTGGGACTTTGAATGCTCATCGTCACCCTTTCCCGATACCTGAGCTAGGAGAGTGCATGACTTCCTCTAAGCCTTGAATTCCTCATCTGCAAAATAGGCATAATATTTTTTACTTCTCTACAGTCTAAGTCGGCATTAAATAAGGTCATGTGTCTAAATCACTTTGTGTAACTTGGGGCGTCCAGGAAGTGCTCAATAAGCTGTAGGTGTTAGTACTGTCACTATTTACATTTCCTCATCAATGGCGCCATGGCCTTCCAGGTGGCCCAATAGTCAGCCATCATTCACTGGCTTCCTGCAATACCCTCATCACTGTTAAGGCTGCCTAGACCAAGTGTTGGCAAGGCGGCAGCTTTTCTGAGGGATGAGTGTCACTTGACGCGGTAACTCAGTTCCTCAGTGACAGAGGGATTTCTTACCTCACTAGAACCTGTCTTGGGCAGTGTCACCAAAGGAGTCATTTTATGAAAGAGAGTAAAACCTAAAGGAGGGTGTGGGGCCCCATCTTGATCAAGAAAGAATCTGGAACATTCCTCTCACAGATGAGGAGGATGCCAAATTACTTTCAGGGAAGGACATGGGGTTACTAAGGCACACTGATGAAGCAAGCCCAGATTTTAATGGTTTTAAAACATATGCTTATGTAATACTTAAAGGCAGGGTTTCCTGTCACACAGCCTGCTGCCCCCGCAGAATGAAGCAGTCTTTGGAAAAGAACAAGATGACAAAGATTCTAGAAATCTTCAGAGGAGGGTGAGGTGTGGTGGGTGTGGAAGCTTACAGTATGGGGCCCAGAGGTAGTGAAGGAGTGCAGGAAAAACATCCCATCTGCATGTTCGCAAGGGCCTTCTTCTTTGAGTCCGAAATCACAACAAATTTAGGACAATAAGGGGCACGTGGCTGGCTCAGTCAAACGTTCAGCTCCTGATTTTGGCTCAGGACACAATCTCATGGTTTGTGAGTTCGAGCTCACAGTCGGGCTCTGCACTGTATCAGCACAGCGCAATTTAAGTACAGAGCGGGAGAGACAGAGACAGAGAGACAATAGAGATCAAGAGAGACAGAGACAGAGACTTAGGGAGGGCATGTGCAAAGTCTAGAACATAGGGAAAATATTTCATTTATTCATTTTACAGCTTTTGATTAATGATTAAATCCATGGCTTCAAATTTAGAGCAATTTTGCCTGCAAAAGTGGCTGGAGGGAAAAACATCCTGCATATATTGTATGAAAATGCAACATTATTTAAAAATAAAAATTTTCCTAGGTTTCCAGACTTTTTTTTTGAACTTTTTAAAATTTATTTTTATTTTTTAGAGAGAGACTGAGAGTGTGAGTGGGGGAGAGGGGCAGAGGGAAAGAGAGACAGAATCCCAAGCAGGTTCCATGCCCAGCTCAAAGCCCAACACGGGGCTCGATCCCATGACCCAGGGGGTAATGACCGAGCCAAAATCAAGAGCCGAAATCAAGACCTCGGGTAATGACCCGAGCCTACTGAGCCACCAGACTTTTCAAACATACATTCTTTCCAAAAGGGTATCCTTAACTTTCTCCCTAAAACATAATTTTCATTTCAGTCTCTGATTTCTGTCTATTAATGCAAATCTATGCTACAAACAAGAGAAAACACTATGCTAACATATACAGAGTTCCCTATGTCAAGGCCACATCTTGCACCCAGTCAATACCCTTTTCCCTGGGGGACATACGTCGGTCATGTGCCAATGTGATTTTCCAGCTACTCCTCTATTGATCCTAATTTGAGGTCTACGGCTTCCTAAGCCTTCCTTTTTAGAGACCTTTTTCTTTAAGCTAAGACTTTTTTCTCCAAGAAATATAGTTGGCTGAAGTGCTACTGGGGATGACTAATCCGAATTTTGTGAGCAGGGCAACATGTGAACCTAGGGGAAGAGACGGTGGTGGAACTGGAGTAGAGAGGACCCACAGGGCAGGCGGCTAGCTTCACGTGCTGAACGGGGGGATTCAGAGTTCCTCTGTGTCACTCATGTTAGTGAAGTTTAAATATGGATGTCTTAAGGCCAATGTGAAAGACAGCAATGCTCTGAAAGATGGTGAATGAAAGGATTGCATGATATTCAACAGCAAAGATCCCAAGTGCAAGAAGTGTATGAAATATAAGTGAAAGAGACACCACTCTAGGGGCATCTGGGCGGCTCAGTCGGTTAAGAGTCTGGCTTTGGCTCAGGTCATGATCTCATGGTTCACAAGTTCCAGCCCCGAATTGGGCTCTCTGCTGTCAGCACAGAACTTGCTTCAGATCCTCTGTGCCCCCACCCCCACTCTGCCCCTCCCCTGCTTGTCCTGTCTCTCAAAAATATGTAAATATTAAAGAGAGAGAGAGAGAGAGACACTAAACTTGTGTGGAGTCTCTTAAAATATACCAAGAGATCCCTATTGGAGCCTCAGTGAAGTCCTTTCGTTCAAGGGTGGGGAGAACCCTAGATGCTTCTCTTCCCCGCCAAGTGAAGCTGTTTCTCAGTAAATTTTTCTTCCTGCTAGTTTATGAGGTTGGGAATGTTACTCAGCTGTCAGTCACCTTATGAAATCTAAGCAATTTCAACCTTTGCCATGCTGTCAGGTGGATGTTTACAGGGCGTGATGGTAGAGAGGAGTCACATTTACATAGTCCATGGCAATTCTGAAATCGCTCAGCCTTTGTCACTCTGTCATGCATCAATTAGTGATATCATTAAGCACCAACTGTGTACAAAGGGCCCTAAGCTTCATGCCCAGAAGCAGTCCCACCCTTACACCCTGGCCTTATTTTAAAAGATGCCACTCTGGCATTCCTCTGGCCACACTTGTCTCCCACTGGGCAAAGAGTCCATAGGCCCAAGGCTACATGCCCCCACACACACCATAGCCCCTTTCTAGACTCGCTAGGGCTGCCTAGGACCCTAGAATTCCATGCCTAAACAACCTCTAAGTCCACTTCCAAGGCCTACATGGACACTTCTCCAGGTATATCCTTCAAAAAAGTGACAGCACAACATACCCTTAGGCCTAGGGATGGCCAAAAGGAGACTGTTGGGGAGGAGACGAGGAACTCACACTTGGGCACCTACACTGGGGCATCTGCACACATATGTCCTGGGCTTCTAGCCCAGCAGGACAATTTTGGGGCTGGGAAGGGGGATAGGGCCAGGCTGAGGGCCACCTAATTCCACACGCACTCCTGCCCTGGGCCCTTCCAATGTTAGGGGTGGGCCTGTCTACAGGGCCTCAGGGTAGGTCTGCAACTCTAGAAAGTCCCAGCAATTCTGGAAGCCAAAGATCTACCCAGGCTGTGCAGCCACCAGAGGAGACAGAAATCCTCATGTAATTTCTGACTGTCCAGCTGAACCACTCCTTCCCAGAGAAAGCGCCTTCTTCATTAGCAGAAAGTAGTTTATTCACTCCAGCTTACACATGCTTCCCCAGTTTCCCCTCTAGCAGACTACTGCTTCACTGTTGGCTCTCCCCTCACTAGAAGGTAGGCAGGAGAAATAATATTTGTGATCAATGGGGTTTGTGTTTAGCAAAGCTTTTGGTAAGGTGTAGAAAACTGTAGGCTAAAAGGCAGGGGTGGGGTGTGTTGGTCATGAATCCCTTCTGCATTCTCTACTGACCCACTAGGAATTGCTTTGGTGGGATGTGGGGCGAAGGCCCCTGCAAGCAAGGACTGTGGGCTCAGGGGACAGGGTAAGAGATGTGATTCAGATGCCCAGCGGCTCTGATATCTGCTTTTGCACCTGTAAACTGGGAATAGCAGCATTATCTTTTCACAGACCTTTACAGAAGTTCAATGAGGAGCACCTGGGGGCCTCAGTTGGTTGAGTGTCCAACTTCGGCTCAGGTCATGATCTCGCCATTCATGAGTTTGAGCCCCAGATCAGGCTCCATGCTGTCAGCTCAGAGCCCACTTGGGATCCTCTGTCCCCCTTTCTCTCTCTGCCCCTTCTCTCTCTCTCTCTCTCTCTCTCTCAAAAACGAATAAACATTTAAAAAAAGTTCAATGAGATGATCATAATTATAACGATCATAACATACATCACAATTTACAAAATTTCCTTCCTCACATTCCACTCATTGTATCCTCAGAAAACCATGCCCTCAATTTACAGATGCAAAGTGAAGGTTATAGGGATAAAGTTACTTGCTCAAGGTGACCCAGAGCTAGACTCAAAGTAAACTCTGAGGGTAAAAAGGCTATTTCTCTTTAAAGTACCTGGTTTTGCCTTTCCTCAAGTCAATATCTGTAAATGTGCGCTGTGAATAACTCTTCCCCATACAAATAATCAGTTCTGTCACTTGTGATGACTTTGAAGCAATGTGCTTTTGAAAGTCCTTCTCTCACAGGGAAGAGACTGGAAGCTGGAAAGTGCAGGACAGATAGAGCTAACCTTTCCTTCCTTCTGATTAGAAAGGGGGTTCGGGGAAATGGGAAGGGGAGGGTGGGGGCCAGACCAGAGCACAGATGGAGCTCTTCGCCACCTGGTGCTCTCAAAGGAAACTTTCACTCAACCTCTCTCCTCTCAAAACAAAACAAAACAAAACAAAACAAAAAAACAAAAAACAAAACCAGAATATGGACCTACAGTATTTCATAGAGAAGAACACGGCACTTGCCTTCCCCAGACACCTCTCCTCCCCAGAACACATAAAACAATATCACATAATAATAAAGCTTTGGGTCACAGCTGTAGTTTTCCAAGATCACAGCTAAGAAAACACAGTAGAGATAAAATAAAACAAAATGTAAAATAAATTAAACAGTAAACGTACAAATAAAATGAACAGTAATTACCTTGAGTATAAATGAGAGCTTTCTGCAGAGGAATTCACGTACTATATATGTATGTACGTGTGTATATATATACGTATATATATATATAAAAGTTTCGCCTTCACTTTCACAGCATCCCTGCAGAAGCAGAAAAGGGAAACATAATTAACAGTCTATACAATTATACCCATAAGTTTCCTTCTAACTCTAAAACTTTAAGTCAGGGTTACAAACTGGTGGCAGATCTTGATATAGGCTGAATTGGACCTCCCAATCAGTTTGGGACCTACATAGTGCTTTAAAACAATTTGAGCCAACATTTCAAATTTAGGAATTTTCACATAAAAATCCAGATCTATAGTTTCATTTGAAAAGACCAGAAGATCTGGAAATAATCATAGGACCTGCAGGCCTTAAGGGAGGCACAAGATTAATCACCAGGCCCTGCTAATCACTGCTAATTTGTTACCTGCTTTGCTTTCTAAGCCATTTAACTTTGTGATTCCTTATGTCTCTAAGATTTATCAATGTGAACTATGTCTTCAAAGTCAGTGCAAGTTAAGTAAAGATAGTATGAGCCTAGCACAGCCTCATTTAATGATTATAGTTTGTATCAGCGCATGGTGTTTGAAGGAGCCAGCTGTGACCCATTAATGCACTGGCTCTCAACTCTGGATCTCTATGGGAATTACCTGGAAAATATTTTTAAGCCAAGCTCTCCCCTTAGACCACATAAATCAGGATCTCTGAAGGTGCCATCCTGTCATCAGTATTGTTGTTATTGTGGCTTAACAAACATATGTATTAAAGCACAGTGTAGGATAGTAAAGTAACAAATCACTAAAGTAAACACACCTGTGTTAGAACCAACAGCCAGACCAAGAAACAAGGTATTACCAGCATCCTAACCCCTGCATTTGTGTCCCTTCCCAGTCACTACCCCACTTTCTCCAACTATCCTAGACTAACTTCTAACAGGAAGGATTAATGTTGCCTAGTGGAACTTATATGAACAGAATCCCACTGAATGCATTCGTTTGCATGTAGAGTCTTTCCCTCAACATGTATGACTAAGATACATCCAGGTTGATGCAGGTAACAGTGGTTGACTCATTTTCACTGGTGTTTAGTATTCCATGGGATAACTATATCGCAATCTATTTTTTTATTCTCCTGTTGAAGGAAATGTGGGTTGTTTTGAATTGGGGGCTGTAACAAATAATGCTATTTGTTAACATTCTCGAACATACCTTTGGTAAACATACATATGCATTTCTGTAGGGCATATAGTTACGCAGTTTTCTAAAGCTGTTGTGCCAATATATACTCCCACATGTGTGTATGAGAGTTCTAGCTGCTTCACATTCTCACCAACACCTCTGTGGTCTTTCAAATTTTAGCCTCTCTGGTGGGTGTGTAGTGGTACATCCCTGTGGTTTTAATTTGCATCCCCCTAATGGTTAATCAGGGGAAGTACCTTGTTTCATATTTTTGAGCATGTTTCATGTTTCTTGGCCATTTGGATACGCTCTTTTGTGAAGTACCTGTTCAAATCTCTTGCCCAGGGGTGCCTGGGTGATTCAGTTAGTTAAACATCTGACTCTTGATTTTGGCTCAGGTCATAATCTCACGGTTCGTGAGTTTGAACCCCGTGTTGGGCTCTGTGCTGACGGCACGGAGCCTGTTTGGGATTCTCTCTCTCTCTCTCTCTCTCTCTCTCTCTCTCTCTCTCTCTCTCTCTCAAAAATAAACATTAGGGGAACCTGGGTGGCTCAGTCGGTTAAGCGGCCAACTTCAGCTCAGGTCATGATCTCACGGTCTGTGAGTTCGAGCCCCGTGTCGGGCTCTGTGCTGACAGCTCAGAGCCTGGAGCCTGCTTCAGATTCTGTGTCTCCCTCTCTCTGACCCTCCCCCGTTCATGCTCTGTCTCTCTCTGTCTCAAAAATAAATAAACGTTAAAAAAAATTAAAAAAAATAAATAAACATTAAAAAAAATCTCTTGCCCTATTTTCTATTGTGTTGGTCTACCTTTTTTAATGGACCTGTTTACTGATTCTGGACATGACTCTTCATTGTTTATGTGTATGGCAAATGTCTCCTTCCCCTCTGCAGCTTGTCTCTTACTCTTTTAATAGTAAGCTTCGATGGAAAGAAGCTATTCGCTTTAGGATAGTCCAATATATAGATCTTTTTCATTATGCTAGTACTTTTTGTGTCTTGTTTCTAAAAAAAAATCACTGCCTGCCCCCAGGTCATGAATATATTCTATTTCGTCATCAAGAATGATGTTGTCCAGTGGAAAAATAGTTGGAGCCAAATATGTAACTGAAAGTTTTCTCCTAGTCACATTTAAGGAAGAAAAAAAGTGAAACTAATTGTAATAATGTATTTTATTTAACACGATATATCTCAAATACTATCATCTCAACATATAACCAGTATAAAAATTATTAATGAGACATTATGAATTTTTTCTCTCTGGTAAGTTTTTGAAATCTGGTGTGCGTTTTGCACTTATAACCTGTCTCTACTGGACCAGCCATATTTCAGGGACACAATTGCAACAAGTTGCTAGTGGCTATCATATCAGAACAATGCAGATTTAGAAATTATAGTTTTACCCGCCACACCTAAATTAACATTCAGATGTGCATAAATTTCGAGGTTAGAATCAGGATTCTAGGCTTTTCCCCCCATCTGTATATTCAAATGCCTATCCCTTCTGTATAGTATCAACATGATCATAAATCAAGAGTCTAAATAGATGGAGGCTTATGTCTAGAATCTCTAGTTCATTTCATTGGTCTACTGTGCCTTTGGCTTTAGTTTCTTTTCTTTTCTTTTTTTTTTTCAAGTTCCCTAGTTGATTCTTATATTCAGCCAGTATTGAGAACCACTACCAGTAGGTCACAAAATTTATTAGTAGCTATGACCAGAAATTTTATGGAGTGGAATGGGATGGAATAGAAGAGAAAACATCAATACGTACCCAGTATTGTTCTGTGAAACTTTCATTTCGGTCAGGGTGTGTGTATGTGTGTGTGTGTGTGTGTGTGTGTGTGTGTGTGTGTATTTAAATTGAGATCTAAAAAGTATTTCTTACCATCAGTGATGTCCCCCCCCCCCCACCAAAAAGGTCTGAAATCTACTACAATAGTGCAATCTGTGAACCAATTACTTGGGAAAATTCAGCTTGCATGTTATCTTATAGTTGTCATCTAGAAATGCTCTGAAGCTTTATTCTTATACCATTGGTTATAGACCAAAGCAGATCTCCATTTGAAACAAGTCAGGGAAAGCCACTTACAGCTAATAGGACAGGAGGAGCTCATTATAAAACCCTGCAACTTTGACCCAAAGCGGAATATGATAATGAATTCATGATGTGAACATTACAAATGAAAATTGCTAATCTGCATAATTTGAGATTTGTTCAGCATCAGCAGATTTTATGGTTTTCAAGTTTTAATGGGATGTCAAACAAGAAAACAAAATTTGAGGGGAAGAAATTGAAGCCAATTTAGCTATTAAATGATGTTAAATAACCTTCGTTATTGAAGAAAATGCTCTCAGAATTTTTGCTTGAATTTTGAAAGGATTATTTTAATGTTCGGCTTATGTCAAGATCAATCTAATCAACAACTATTTATTGACTATCCACTAAAATATGTCTGGCAAAGGAATCAAAATAAGAGGAAAACACTTTGTTCTTGCATACAAGTACTCTGTAGAGAACAAATGGATTGTGGCATACGATTTTCCCTAAGTACTTCATTTTAGAACATGGATATAGTAAATAAAAATGATTTCAAGCCCCTTAATGTAACATTTTGTCTCTCCAAATGTAATATTTTGTCTCTTCAAATGCATGCCTTATCTGTGAATTTCACAGTTTTCCCATTAAGAGATAAAGGAGGGATATACTTGGTGGTTATTTCATAAGACATACAAATGTTGAATTATTATGTCATATACCTGAAACTAACACCATGTTCTATATCAGTTATACCTCAAAAAAAATTAAAAAGCTGGAGACCTGTTTTCATTTTTCCCTTCTCCAGTCCTAGTGACCACATGTCACATGTTTCAGAAGGCCCAGCTACAAAGATGAAAGAAGAACCATCTATGACAGAAAGAGAAATAAACCATGGTTACACACACACACAATATATGTATCCTTTGGTTTTATTTTTATATTATCCACCTGCACGTAAATGTATGTGTGCAAGAGAGAGACTGTGGTGTGTGTGTGAGTGCCAATCTTTAAAAAAAAATTTTTTTGTAATGTTTATTTATTTTTGACAGAGAGAGACAGAGCATGAGCAGGGGAGGGGCAGAGAGAGAGGGAGACACAGAATCTGAAGCAGGCTCCAGGCCCCGAGCTGTCAGCACAGAGCCCAATGTGGGGCTCGAACTCACAGACCGCGAGATCATGACCTGAGCCGAAGTCGGACGCTTAACCAACTGAGCCACCCAGGTGCCCCATGTGTGCCAGTCTTAAAGAGATTTGGAGATTTTCATTAAATATCTCAATTTTTTTGATATTTCCTGAAGATAGAATTTGGAGATCAATAAAAAGGAAGATTTCCATTGAACTGAAACCTCTATAAACCAAATACCAGCTATGTGATAGGCCTTGGGTCTGTTGAGTTTACTCTCCTTAAGAATGCAGCATGAACTGTCTCCACAGACTTTCCAATGACCAGATGGGGGAAAAACAAACAAACAAACAAACAAACAAACAAACAAAACAAAAAGAAGAAGAAAAGAAGAAGAAGAAGAAGAAGAAGAAGGAGGAGGAGGAGGAGGAGGAGGAGAAATGGTTATTAAAATGAACCAAATCCCTTTGACTTTACATTTCTTTATATTTGCGAGGAATGTAGACACTCACAGCTTGAGAAATTTTAAATTCTCATAATTAGGAAAGGTGAAGTTTGTGTCAAGGTCACCCAAGTTAAATCCCCTTCTCACTAGAGCCACCATCTATTTGTTAGTGGGCTTTCTCAGACTTTAAGGTATGATAATAATGAAATTTGAAAATAACTGTCTTTAAAAGACAGTGATTGCTAACGTCTATTTATAACCAAACATCTGTCTTCCATCAACAGAAAGCCCTGTGAAGAATTTTGGCTGTTACAGTGTTGTACAAGGTCGAAGATTTTTAATATCTCCACTCACTTGCCATTTTAGGGTTTTATGCCTAAGCCCTAATTTAGGTTTTTAGCGTGATTTCTGTTTTCATCTAAAAAACCCACTGCAAGATGCAATCTTAAGGCAATGTATATAGTATGACCCATAACATGATGAGACTGATGGTTGCATAGGGCTTAGGAAAATAAGTCTTGCTACTTTAGAAAGTCTTATTTCATAGTGACAATTGTCTGGACTGTCTAAGGCTGTCACAAAGATTTCTTCAATCATTCTGAGTCCACCAAATAAACAAAACAACAAACTTGGGCTGTGTAGGACCAATAAAGTTGGTGTATTGGGTGTGCAGGTGTTTCTAAGAGAAGGGAGACCTGCATTTGATTCCAAAGGGAGCCCCCCTGTTCCTCTCTTCTATCTCTCTGTAGGGAGAGATTGTCAAAGCACCATTCTTGATGCCAACTAGCTCATTTGGTGAACGTGACTATAGGCTTTTAGCCAGTAAATAAATCAAATACTCTTCTTCAAATCCACGTTTTTGAAGGTGTATTATCTCCAGTTCATTCTTTGGACTCCATCCCTAAATTCACATTGGGGATGCCTCAGAAAGCCCAAGGCTATTGTACAGATGGCCTAGAGCCCAAGGTAAATGAATGGTTGCCATGCTACACTCTGTGTTTTATGAGACCTTGGACTCTCCTCCCATGCACAGCCTGCGGGCAATGTCTTGGGGGCCTAAGAAAACTCAAACGAACTCTGTGTGTGTGTGTGCATGTGTGTGAAGGCGCGTGTAAAAACATATCTTTCCTTTAACTCTGCAAAGATTAGCACAACAAACTGATACTTGCAAAAGAGTTATCTGATGCTCTTGCTTTTTGCCTGATTTTACTATGCTTCGGGGGGCTCTTTGCATAGGATGTTTACCACTCTGCCTCATAGGCTGTGTCAAAGCCAGATCAGCTCCACCACAGAAGATCTCAATAATCACCACCTGGTTTTCAAGGAAAGTCAGTGACACTATGATAGAATAAACAACACTGGTCAGTTCCATGAGGGCACAGTCTTGTCTGTTCACTGCTGATACCCCTGAGCCCAGAACAGGATCCAGCACACTGAAAACATTAGCAAATAACTGGAGAAATGAATACTATTTATCAAAAGCCTATCATTTGTCAGCCATGCAGAAGGCACTTTGCATACCTTGTCTTTCTATCCTTTATAACAAATAACCCTGCGGGATGGATATTATAATAATTAGCTTATAAATAAAGAAACTGAGGTTTGAAGAATTTCACTGGCTTGCCTAGGTCACATAAATAGTAAGCAGAAAGCAGGGATTCAAATCTAGATCTGTCTGCCTTTCTAGCCCATGTTCTGTTCACCACACCATGCCTTCACCCCAACAGAAGCAAATTATAGACTGACTTTTGGTCTTTTGCTATCAGATACCAGGTTGGCATATTTACATATTATCATGGCTTCAGAAACCCCTCTATAGGACAAGGTTTCTGAAGAGCTGACAGAACAGGATACGAACAGAGAAGGCTCCAATCATGTATTTCTGTGTGCAACAGACTTTGGGCTTTCTCACTTCTCTGCTATGCTACTATACCTCTCACTAAGCTGAAATGTCCTCATTGGAAAACTTCAGAACATGAGTTCTGTCTCACTGAATTAAATGGGCAATGCATTTATGCACAGCAAGGACTCAATAAATGTAGATTATTACTAACCCAGAATTATGTAGGTTATTACTAACCCAGAATTGTCTCCAAACTATGTCAATTAATTTGATTGCTTTTGGAAAAGGCAGAAGTATTTTTAAAGGGAAGATTATGCAATTATTATCTATTTCCCCCCCTTAAAAAATGTGCCCCTTTGTTCAGCAAATTCTACTGATGAAATTTTTAAGTGGCAACCCCTTTTTTAAAAGCTTATAGGGGAAAAGGCAGGAAAAGGTGCTGTTTAAAGTCAAAAACCTCACTCGTGATTGAGAAAGTACTTGAATATTGAGGATTAACACATAAATTAATATTCATCATCTGGTGAGTCCCATAGGTTTCTTTCCCTTGCTCTGCATAAGGCTTTTCAGGAAACAACACTGTTTCAAAGAATATCCTCACTAAACGTGTACATGAGTTAGAAAAAATTTTATTATGTTCCTCTAGCCAAGGCTGACAGTTTTATAACTAATCGGCTAATGCCCTCTGGACACACACAGCATGGAGAGGGTCTCATCCAAGATAGAGCCGGTTTAGAGAAGTTGGCCGCTGTGAGGTGAGCAAGTCCTGCCTTGTTCCAAACTTAAGACATGCCGAAATGGTCTGAGATGGCCTTGGCCATGCCACCTGGAGACCTGTGGTCACCCTTTCCATTTCTCCTTCCGAATACACCAAGCTGTACTGACTGAGGGCTCAGCCTCATGTGAGTCCACTCCCAGATTCCACTCCACTTCCTACCCCTACAATGAATCCATTTACACTTGCCAGAGAGCAAGTGATACAGGTCACGACGAGAAGTCTGGACTCAACATTTGCTCTCCACTACTGAATATTTTTGAAGGAAAAGTCATCAAGCAATGGGATTCAAATGATCAGGCCAAAAATGAGCATTTTGATCATCTCTCTCTCTCTCTCTCTCTCTCTTACACACACACACACACACACACACACACACACACACACACATACACAGTCAAGGCCAACGTGGTTTGAAAGCTCTCAAATGGCCACAACAAAAGCAAAATGGTGCCTACCTTTTCTGAAATCTCAGCCCACAAAAGATGCCCCTTGCCTGTGAGGAGCAGTCAGAGGCAGATTTCCAGCGTTCCAGTCAGCTTCGTTCTCATCAGAGAGCAACACACCTCATCTCTGTGTAAGCTCTGAAATTCTTTCAGAGACCCACCCTCTAAAGTTGCAAGTCAAGATTTCCGACTGAGGGCGATCAGTGACGTGAGGCAAAGCTACTGGATGGCACCTTGAATTTCTTCCTGACGGGAGGATGCTTCCTGTTTCACCACTTGGGAGAGGAGAGGACTGGAACTCAGTCAGACACGGGATGACAAATGCACGATTGCCTCATCGTTGTTGGTTTTGGTGCTCACCGTCATTGGCCAACTACTAAACGAGGTGGTCTTACTGTTTGCGTTAAAAGGAAGGGGTTTATGTGGCGGAGAGAAACCTGAAACACTGTTGACAACCCTACTCTCCTCGCCGAGCACGTCTGACAGCAGCTATAGCACTTTCTAGAAGCCTGGGAATATTGTCGGAGCTTTGGACTAACTAAATCCCTACCACAACCACCAACAGCATGCCACCCATCCGCAGAAAGGCAACTACTTCTCTGCCTGTTTCCTAGCGGGGGGGGGGGGGGGGGCAGCGGCGAGGAATATCAGTTTTTTGAACCACGTCACAAAAAATAAAAGTCTGACCACCCTTTCCTTTCAGAATAGTCAGAGGTAATGCACTTTGTTTATATTCGTGTCAGCCTCAGAGAACAGCCGTCACAGACAACGAAAGGCGAACCTGTTAGTAGCAGGACACAAACGTTGTCTGTCTGCTTGAGGCGCTCCAATTTCAAAGGCAAGTATGCCTACATTTACAGTGTTTATTTGAGATATTAGACCTTTTGGGGCCGTTTTCACTTTCTCTTGCCTGAAGATGAAACAACTCTGGGCGTGGATTATTTAAAGGTGCTTTGACGAGCAAGGAAGCTTCACAAGTTGGTACTTGCACCCCCTCGTAGCCAAACCTCACCTCCCGGGCGGTTCCGGCCTGGCCGCCTACTCTGAGGGCCTGATTCAAGGCCCTTCCCATCGGCTGACTTCAGCTGCTGAGAGACACCTTTCTTCTCCTGTCAGCTAATCAATGACAGCAAATTAAAAATTAACTAGAGGCAGAGAAGAGGGGAGGCCAGTTTCAGACTCCACAGTTTCTCAAGTTTCACTAATGAAATTCCATTCACAGATGGAAGATTGGTGAAGGCCCTTTCACGGGAGCCTCGTTCACTGAATTCTCCCTACCCTGTTTTTCTCTCCAGACTTTCATTTTTTTAAATTGTTTTTATTTATTTTTTGAGAGAGAGAAAGAGATAGTGCATACACACAATGGGGAAGGGACAGACAGAGAGGGAGACACAGATTCCAAAGCAGGTTCCACGCTCCGAGATGTCAGCACAGAGCCCGACATGGGGCTCAAACTCAAGAACTGAGAGATCACGACCTGGGCCAAAGTCAGATGCTCAACTGACTGAGCTACCCAGGCGCCCTCTTCCCAGACTTTCTTTGGGCTATTGACAGGGTTCGGAAATCTTAAAGCTCATCTGGCAGGAGGGCTGAGCTCTCAGCAGAGTGGTCACTAAGTGAGGCAGGTTGTGTGGTTCAGATTCTGATCATGTCTTACCAGGCGACTCCGTAGAATTGCCTGGTCTTCCTGACCCCAGGCTACTATCCCTTTCTAGTCCATCATTCTCCAACTGCCACCCAGCTAACCTTCCTAATTAAATTGTTTTTCTTTATCGTGTCTCTCTTCCCCACTGATAAAGCTCTACCAGCTACCTTTCCCCTGTAAGCTTTCTTAGCATGGATGACGGCCTGGTTCCTGGTTGCAAGTGGCAGAGCTCAGTACCTCCTCAATAACCAGAAGAATCCCATCATCATATGCTGTACTGAGTCACTGTCAGGGTGTAGTCCTTTCTTCCTTCAGGGACAAAGGTAAAACTTAACCTGTTGCACAATCTATGTGATGGGGTACCTCCAGAGGGATAGAAGTGGGGAATTCTGATGGTTTGTGGGTTGTGACATGGGGGGAGCTGTGTGCGTGCACATCAGCCCAGTGTGTCTTTGCACAACTCCTCTGAGGAAGACAAATAAATACAAATATGGTTCTTTCAAAGACTCCGAAGGAGATGCCTTTCCTTTTCCCTTTCCCCCTTGTGCCTCATGATGAATGTATCAGTTCACTGCTAACAGAAGAGAGAGAACCCCAGGAAGCATGTAACCCCAGGAAGCAGGTAACATGCGTGTGTGGGTGTCTCTTCCCTGGGTAACACTTAACTGTCTCATTTTATGAGAAAAGTTCAGAAGCCAGTTAAGACATTAAATCTGTTGTACATTTTAAGTCCTCATAAATAGATGTTGTTTATTAAATCCTAATGATTTGCTTTTTGAAAGTGAACATCACACCTCTGCCAATTAAATGTGGGCAGTTAAGCCTGATATTAGTGGACAAAGTTTCACGGGGAGCCGCCAGGGGCTGCATTGCAAAATGGATGGGTTTTAACACGCAGAGCAAGCTTGTTACTAACTGTTACCGAAGTGAGTGAGTGTGTAAAACACCTACTGGGAATATTTCAAAGAGTAAAACAGGAGAGGGGGACAAGGTAAGAGCAGTGAGGACCCTAGGCAAACCTAGTCAGGAGTCTGGAGGGCCACTTAGGAACTCACAAGAGAAACACAGCATAAGCAGGACACTGGAAAATGGACTCTGGGCCACAGCAGGAAAGCACAGAACTAGAAATTGTGTCCAAAGTTCTGCTAGCCAGGAGCAGAGGGTGCACAGGGTATAGACACAGAGGAAAGGGACGGGGAGCAATTTCTGATATTTAAATTGCATGTTACATTGCAAACCAAGTCTGAGCCTAATTTTCTAGAGAAGGAAATGTAAGTTTGATAGAAGTGACCTGCTTTTACCTCAAAGGAGAGAAACCCTTCCAAGAAACTTAATGAGTACAGTTTGGGCTACATTGATCTTAACCTAACCAGTCCAATTTTCTGGGCTTTTAGGTAAAAAAACACTGTTTCCTTATAATGTTTCATCTTATCATTTTCACAGACTTTCCAAATGCAAAGGTTTTTCTGATAGACAGATATGTTAAGTCAAAATGCTACCAAACTGTGTATTCTTTAAATAGGTACATGGAAAACCTCCTATGGGACAAGGTGATGTCTTCACAAATGCCTAGAACAATATGTACACCAACTCAATTTGAACACTACATCTTCTTGGTGTAAAAAGCTCCCTGGATGATTTGCCTAAATCCCCACAATGGACGATAGATTACAGACCCACCTCAGAAACATTATAGGTTTGGTTTCCAGACCACTGCAATAAAGTGAACATCTCAATAAAGCTAGTCGAGGAATTTTTTTGCCTTCCCAGTGCATGTAAAAGTTATCTTTATACTCTACTGTAGTATATTAAATGTACAATAGCATTATATCTAAAGAATGTATATATCTTAATTCAAAAATACTTTCTTGCTAAAAATACAGTATCATCTGAGCTTTCAACCAGTCCTAATCTTTTTGCTGGTGGAGGGTCTCGCCTCGATGTTGATGGCTGCTGGCTGATCAGGGTGGTGGCTGCTAAAGGGCGGGGCAGCAGGGGCAATTTCTTAAAATGAGATGACAGTGAAGTTTGTTGCATCGATAGACTCTCCCTTTCATGAACATTTTTCTGTGGCTTGCAATGCTGTTTGATAGCATTTTACTCACAGTAGAACTTCTTTCAAAATTGGAGTCAATCCTGCCGTTGTTTGACCAACTAAGTTTTGTAATATTCTAAATCCTTTGTTGTCATTTCAAAAATCTTCACAACATCTTCACCAGGAGTAGATTCCATCTCAAGAAACCACTTTCTTTGCTTATCCTTAAGAGGCAGCATTTCATCCAGTTACGTTTGATCACGAGATGGCAGGGGCACCTGGGTGGCTCAGTCAGTGAAGTATCCGTTACCCCCACTCACCAGGTTCCACAATCCCCCTGGCCTAGTGTTAAAGAGCATCATTTGTGTGTTCACTGAGTTTCGGCTCAGGGTATGAATTCACGGTTCATGGGTTCAAGCCCTGTGTCGAGCTCTGTGGTGATAGTGCAGAGGCTGCTTGGGATTCTTGCTCTCCCTCCCTTCCTTCTCTGAGGTCTTGAACCCTTGAAGTCACCCATGAGGTTTGGAGTCAACTTGTTCCAAACTCTTGTTCATGTTGATATGTTGACCTCTTCCCATGAATCACAATGTTCTTGAGGGCATGTGTAATGATGAATCCTTTCTGGAAGGTTTGCAGTTGACTTTGCCCAGGTCCAGCAGAGGAAGGACTATCTATGGCAGCTGTAGCCTTATGAAATGTATTTCTTAAACAATAAGATTTGCAACTTGAAATGACTCCTTGATCCATTGATTGCAGAATGGATATTGGGTTAGCAGGCATGAAAACAACATTAATCCTACTGTACATCTCCATCAGAGCTCTTGGGTAGCCAGGTGCATTGTCAATAAGCAGTCATATTTTGAAAAGAATCTTTTTACTAAGCCATAAATGTCAACAGTAGGCTTAAAAATAGTCAGCAAATCATGTTGTAAAAAGATGTGCTGTCACCCAGGCTTTGTCGTTCCCTTTACCAAGGGCAGGACGAGAAGATTTAGCTTAATTCTTAAGTGTCCTAGGATTTTCAAAATGGAAGTGGGCACGGACTTCAAGTTAAAGTCACTAGCTGCATTAGCCCCTAACAAGAGTTGGACTGTTTTTTGAAGCTTTGATGCCAGGCACTGACTTCTCCTCTCTAGCTGTGAAAATCTTGGATGGCATCTTCTTCCAAGAGCAGGCTGGTTCATCTACACTGAAAATCTGTTGTTTAGTGTACTCACCTTCATTGTCTCAACTAGATCTTCTAGAGAACTTGATGCAGCTTCTACATCAGCACTTGACTTGATGCTCACTTTGTACTTTGATGTTATGGAGATGAGTTCCTTCCTTAAACATCATGAACCAACTTCTTCCAGCATCAAACGTTCTGTCTGTAGCTTCCTCCTCTCTCTGAGCCTTCACAGAATTGAAGAGAGTGAGGGCCTGGCTCTGGATTAGGCTTTGGCTTCAGGGAATGTATGGCTGGTTTGATCTTCTATCCAGACAAAGTTTTACGTTCTCTGTATCAGCAATAAGGCTGTTTCACTTTCTTATCGTTCGTATGTTCACTGGAGTAGCACTTTTCATTTCTTTCAAGAACTTTCCCTTTGCATTCACAGCTTTGCTAGCTGGCTCCAGAGGCCTAGCTTTCAGCCCATGTTGGCTTTCGACACACCTTCCTCACTAAGCTTAATCATTTCTAGGTTTTGATTTAAAGTGAGAGACCCATGGCTCTTCCTGGTACTTGAGCACTTAGAAGGCATTGTTGGGTTATTAACTGGCCTAGTTTCAATATTGTTATATTTTAGGGAACAGGAAGCCCTGAGGAGAGGGAGAGAGATGGGGGAACATCTGGTTGGGGGAGCAGTCAAAACACACATATTTATTGGTCAAGTTCGATGTCTTATGATTACAAGAGTAACATCAAAGATCACAGATCACTATAACAAATATAATTATAATGAAAAAGTTTGAACTGTTGCAAGAATTACCAAAATGTGACAGAGACACCAAGTGAGCAAATGCTGTTGGGAAATGGTGCCTGCCGATAGACTTGTTACACACACAGTTGCCACAAAGTTCCAGTTTGTAAAAAATGCATGATCTGTGAACCACAATAAAGTAAAGCACAATAATAAAGGAATGTCTGCATAGAATCTGAACTGAGTCTCTATTACCCCCACTCACCAGGTTCCACACTCCCCCTGGCCCAGTGTTAAAAGATTTCCTGGCAGATAATTTGAGAGAAAGTGAGAAAACGAAAGAGAGATCATCAGAACTGATGGTTCTCATATATTCATACTTGAGTGCCACCCCCTAAGCTCCTTCCCCTCTCCTGCTTTAGGTCTCTTCATATCACATTCATCACCATATACCACATGTGACCTCTTATTGACTTGTTTGTGACCCATCTTCCCCATCAGAATATTAGCTCCATGAGTGCTGGGATTCTTGTCTAACTTGCTCATGGCTGAGTCCTCTGGGGACAGAACAGTTCTTGGCACTCAATGCTGAGTGGGTACACTTAATTTGGTTATTTATGGTTGAGTCTCTTCCTATCTACCACAATAGACAGTTGCTTTTTTTCAAAGGTAGTTCATTGGGCTTTCTCAAAACTTACAGGTGGGTACTGGGTGTCATGAAGATGGCCAGTTCTAGTCTGAGTTTGTTGGGAGAGAGGGAGATTTTTCCCTCAAAGACTTACGTCTGTTACACTCTGAGTACTTAAAGCAAAGGGTTTTTAGAATCCATCTGGCTCATACTCTGGGAAGGCCATGGAGCTGTCTGCCAGCCAGATCATACATTGTCGTGTGAGCTGCCTGCCTCTCAGTCCACAGCCCTCACTGAGAGATGGCCAGAAGGTCTTTGCATATGGCCCTGGCCACAAGTGTGGCTGTGGGTGACCAGGCAGCCCTCATCTCAACTTGCCTCTTCCAGAAAGTTCTTGTTGCTACACCCATTTCCACTTTGTGCTAACTATGTGATCTTATGCTTATTAGCTGTGTGACTCCAGGCAAATCACCTAACCTCTCAGCCCGTTGGATTTCTCACATGAAAAATGAGGAAAATAACAGCAACGCCTCAGAGTTGTAAAAACAGTAAATGAGGTAATGTCCATAGAAGAGCACCTGGCATATAGTAAGACCTCTGTTGACGTTAGCTATGATGATAATTATAATTGCTGTTACTAATTTATTTCATCTATAAGCTTTATTCCTATGTTACTTTTTAATAGACTTTATTTCATGCACATAGACATAGATGCTCCAATTAAATCTTGAGTAAGACTCCAAGTAGCACCCATTACCATTCTCTGAACACACACATTTATTCACTAACTCATTGATCAAGTATTTCATTGGGTTCATACCATGTGCCAGGCACATCATATCTTTTGTGGGAGCTAAGGATCTCAAGAATAAAAATATAGCGTGATTGCCCAAACTGATACAGACACACACTCATATGGATGAGCATAAGTGTTCACAAACCTACTGTACAGAGTACAATAGGCTCTGCATCGGACAAATTGGGACCACAGAGGAGATGAACTCTCAAACATTTACTATTTCATATCCTACATGCATGCAAGCATAAGCTGTGGATTTTAGATGAGGAGCTAAGACTGTATAATATGGCATCAGGAAGCAGACAGAAGGGTAAATAAAATTTTCATTCCCCAAACAACCAATCCCCTGATTGTCTAGGTCTGTGAAGGTACAGCTTGGTAGCTTCAACAGCTGTGCTCCTTTATCCAGCATTGTGTTGGGCATCAAAGTAAATAGTCCATGTGCTTTGAATAGACTTATATGAGTTGTGTCAACAATAGGTAGGAAGCAACAGGCGATAAGAGGGAGATGAGTGTCTCAATAAACACATGGGCTGTCAATACCATGTTATGTGTGATAATGGGAAACAAAATGCCCCTGATCCATCCAGCCATCACTTATTCAACACATATACTATACGAGGTGCTTGACATATAAAGATGGAGACAATGTCCCTGACCTCAAGGAGACTACCATCTATCTTTGCCCCCTTACTTTATTCTCCCTCCTACCCCATACCCTACATGCTACCTGCCAACAAGGAACCAGGAGAAGATCTGCTTGGCTAGCCTGAGACACCCCAAAATGGGCACATTTCTTCAGCTTGTGAATTCTTGGGTATGATTTTTTTTTCAAGCCGGACTAAGTTTCATGAAGTCAGCCAACTAAGACTTATTCGCATGAAAAAGACACTCACCCATCTGCCTGCTTGTGAACAAAAGACTGATTATTCCATGGGGCACCAGAAATGCAGCCCAGGCTTGAGGTTAAGAGTGCTGATCACCTGTGGGATAGTGGCTATCGGACCACCTCAGTCACTCTCTGGTCATTTCCAGATTCCCTATGATGGAGTTCTAAACCAAGTACATTTCCCTTCATCAGCTGCTTTTTTGCCACCAAAGCACCCACAGTGACCAGAACATCCCAGTGCAACCTAGAATGGTACTGAGATCCCAGTCCTTGGGGGCTGTTTCCCTTTTCCTTTCTGGTTCCTGAGGTAGAGCCATCCTCCTGCATGTTGCTACCAAATAATCTCAAAACACAGCCTTTATCAACTGACTTCTTTCCTCCAGAATGTATGGCATCTTTATGCTGGTTACATTCGATCTAAATTTCTATGACAGCTGATTTCCTAAACTCCCCTCAAAAATGGGATCCCCACCTAGGCTATCCCCTTGTCATCCCCACTGTACTCCAGTACCTTGAGTCCCTGGGCTGAGCCCGTAGCTATGCTCACTCTGACCTTCGCTTGCATCCCACCTGTGATCAATCCCTCCTCATCCAAGACCTCCATTTCCATTTCCTCTGGGAAATTCTGCCTCTCTAATCAACCTGAATCACCCTTTCTCTTACTTGAGCCTTTACACTTAATCTGAATCACACCATGAGCCCCATTTTATATGCAGCCCCATTCTTACCAGTATAGAACAAAATCCTTCCATCATATAACTGGATGAGTGTGTGTGTCATACACATGCAGGTATGTGCCTTGTCTCCACTAGGCTGTAAACACCCTATGAGCCCAGATAGCCTGGAAACACTACCAGGTTCATAGGAGACCCTCAATAAATATTAGTCGAGGATCTGATAACACTCCTTCCCCCTACGTTTTAAGCTATAGGTACCTTCTGCTGCCGCTGTTCCTCCTTCCACAGTATTTTCATTCCTTCAACAATTATTTATTGAGCCTGGAAACAGGAAAATCACAATGAACAAGGCAGCTATGGCCCCTGCTCTCTAGCTACTCAGTCTCAAGCTCTGCCTAAGGTTGGAAAGGCAACCACATTCCCTGAATGTCAGCACCCATTTCTTCTCCCTCTTTGGGAGACTATCCACAGGTCAACGGTGCTACCCAGCCAATGCTGGGGTCTAACACTTTGGAAGACACTAAAAGGATATGAGCACAATACTATATACACCAAGTTGATTACAAAGGGTCCTTCACTGCCTTCTACTGAGACCTCACATCAGGAAAAAGAACCCCTTTTGACCTCTTTTACATTAGACTGGTTTTGAATTAGAAATTCAGATGTCACATAACTTGTTTCACTACTGGGTGCTGCCACAAAGTGTTCAATGAGATAGGATGATTTCTATTCACTTACACAGCAGATGTTTCATATCTTTCCTGAAAAAAACACCAAATGTTGGTTCTTCTTTCTTTATTTATTTTAAATGTTTATTTACTTATTTTGAAAGAGAGAGGGGGGGCAGATAGAGAGAGAGAGAGAGAGAGAGAATCCCGAGCAGGCTCCATGCTATCAGCACAGAGTCCAATGCAGAGCTCGATCTCACGAACTGTGAGATCATGACCTGAGCCAAAATCAAGAGTCAGATGTTTAACTGACTGAGTCACCCAGGTGCCCCTAGTTCCTCTTTAAAAAAACCAGGTATAAAAATTAAGTTGCACTAAAAACTAATAATATGCATCACTGAATGTTTCCATGAATAATTTATAATGTTCATTCATTCATACATCTATGGAGTTGTACGTACTACATCATACTATATACTATATATACTACATCATAGCAGTTATGACAACTATAAGTGTGGTTATAATAACAATAGTTTGCTTGATCATATTAAACTGTCTGCAAGGCGCATTTGCAAAAGAGAATACTAGCCATTTATAAGTAAATATCTAGGGGCACTTGGGTGGCTCAGTCAGTTAACTGTTTGACTTCGGCTCAGGTCATGATCTTCTGGTTTGTGGGTTCAAGCTCCGCGTCAGGCTCTGTGCTGACAGCTTGGAGCCTGGAGCCTGCTTCGGATTCTTGGTCTCCCTATCTCTCTGCTCCTCCCCTGTTCATGCTCTGTCTCTCTCTCTCTCAAAAATAAATAAACATTAAAAAAATTAAAAGTAAATGTCTGGCCTAAACTTTTTTAAAAGCCGGACTAAGTTTCATGAAGTCAGCCAACTAAGACTTATTTCCATGAACAAGACTGTCACCCATCTGCCTGCTTATGAACAAGACTGGTTATTCCACGAGGCACTAGATACAAAGCCCAGACTTGAGGTTAAGAATGTTGACCACCTGTGGGATAGTGGCTATTGGACCACCTTGGTCACTCTTTGGTCATTTCCAGACTACCTGTGGTGGAGTTCTAAAGCAAATACATTTCCCCCCATCAGTTGCTTTTGTGGATAAATTGTATACAGGGAAATTATCCTCAACAACTCTGGTTCAAACTTTTCATTATTTAAATCCTTAAAATCAAAATCAACCGACCAATCATTCAACAGACAAATGCAAATACAAAATATGAAAATAATTATTATAATGAGCACCAAGGGCTTCAGATTTTAGTTAAAATTTTTTTTAACATTTATATATTTATTTTTGAGAGACAGAGAGGGGGTGGGAGAGGAGCAGACAAAGAGGGAGACAAAGAATCTGAAGCAGGTTCCAGGCTCTGAGCTGTCAGCACAGAGCCTGACACGGGGCTCAAACTCATGAACTGTGAGATCATGGCCTGAGCTGAAGTCGGACGCTCAACCAACTGAGCCACCCAGGTGCCCCAGATTTTAGTTAAATTTTTAAGAAATCTTTTTTTCAAAGCTGAGAAGACCACCTGTCAACAGCAAAACTTTGGCCTCAGATATGCTTTGCATCAAGGTCCTGTTTTCCAAGACAGTAACATAATAACCAGAACAGATGAGAAAACTCTTGGACTGTTAATACAGGTCATCACTGAGTTTCAGCAGGGACAATGTAAAGCAAAGATCCTCACATAGTCACACAATAGGAACAGAGGTATGTGTAAATCATGCATAATTTCACAGTAACAATGATGGCTTGTGGCTCCCATAATTGCTAACCACCAGTGACTGATCTCACATAGTGAAGCAATTCTCCCATTCCATTCCTTACATATCAGGAATGATCTATACTGAATGTGATGGACCGGATACCCAGATACATGCCATGCTAATACATGTAAAGTAAATGTAAAACACACAGAGCTAATGAGGACAGAAATAGCATTTGATTCTTCCACAGTTCCAATCATGTAAATAATTGTTATTAAGATAGGTTATTACTACTGTAAGCGTACTTTCTGTATAGGTAACATATTTATCCTGGTCTAAACCAGTAACTTAATTTTTAAATGTAACCCACAATACCTTTGTACATACCTTTTACATCATGACCTAATACAAATATACCTACAAATATACATAACTGAAACCAAAGTTTCACAAAACAATACTTATCCATACTATCTATTATCTATTCTAGTCTAATATTGACTCTTTAAAAAATGCTGGTCTGGACCTACTATACTGGTTTACTCACCCATTATGGGGTGACAGAGCACAATTTATAGGGTCCAAAACTACCTAATTGGATTGCTTTACCCTTTCTATAATTCTACATACTACTTAGATTTTTTCCCCCTTCATTTCAGTTAATTTAAAGACATTTTCTGATGAGATAAAAGACAAATTTGGATAAGCTTCAAGTTTCATAATTTTGGTCTCCAAACTATGACTACTAGGAAGAGAAACCTACAACTGAGTCTAAGCACATGCTGAACACTTGATAAATTTTGCTGAATTTTAGAGTAAATAAATGTGTATTTTCAGTATTTTTTGAAAGTAGGGATAATAACTTTTACCTGACAAAAACCAAGCCCACTCAAAGAGGCTTCCCGGCCAGAGGCACAAAGGCCATATGCTTGTGGGATCAAGTCTAGGCTCTCAAGTCCATTTCTGGACAGTGTCCACAGCTCCCTGCTGAGCCCCCTACCACAGAAAAGAGCAGTAACCTGGGCCAGATCTCTATTCACCTGGTGGGGTTAATATTCAGAAAATATGGAGCCAACCCAGCGATTCACAAAAACCCACGAAGACAAAGGCACTCCAGCCTGGGATGGGCCTAACTGACTTTGCAAGGCCCAGTACCAGTGGGCTGCAGCAAGATGGGGAGGCGACTCGACCCAGGACACAGCCTGGGCCTGCACGGGGACAGGGCCAGGGCCTGCGTGGGGATATGGACCGGGGACAAGGCCTGGGCGGAGACAGGGACCAAGGGAACGACCTCAGCCCTGAGAGGGGACAGGGACAGGGCCCCGGCCTGCGTGGGGACAGGGACTCAGGGCATGTCCTCGGCCTGCGTGGGGACAGGGGCCTGGCTCAGCCTGCGCAGCATCGGCTCCGGCAGGGAGGTCAGCCTGCCCCGCGTACACCCCCACCCCCAGAGCCCCCGGAGCCACATCCTTCCCCAGCACCTTTCTCCTCTGCTCGGAGCCGAGCCGGGACTCCAGTGCGCAGAGCCAGGGCCAGGGGTCAGCACAGCGGTGCATCCTGGGACGAGGGCCCCTCGAGGCTGGAGGGGGCACGGTGGAGGGGCGGGGGTGGTGCGCGGGAGGCGGGGTGGGGGTGGGGAGGCCCAACAGGCCATCAGAATACTGCAAAGGGAATGACAACAGCTTCCTGTGTGGGCGCCAGGTTCACGGCAGGTACTGTACCTAGGCTGCACTTCTGTTAATGGGCACACTGACCTTGTAACACAGACTTGTACCACAGGCCGAGTGACTTGCCCGAGCTGTCCTGCTGGTACATAGCTCAGCTGGGGTTCTAATCTGGGTTTCTAATAATTCCAAACCTGGCGCCCTTGTTACTCCATTACACAACCTCTCCAGAGGTTAAGTAGCAACTGGTCTACAAACTGTCCACAACTTCCGGGTGCAGGGCAAGGAAGCTCGAAGCAGTTCTGGAATAATTCTGTAAGCCCAGGTAGGTGGTGATCTCTCATTACAAGGTTGAATTAACAGAGATAGATCAATACATAGCATAGAGATAAAATGAAGCGATGAAAAATCTCCAGCAAAAGAGAGGGAATATTATTTCTTTGAATATTTGACTAAAATATGAACCTGTGAAAATCATTTATACAGGAGACAGTATTGTGTAGTGGTTAGGAAAAAAGGCTTTGGAGCCAGGCAGCCCTGAGTTCAAATTCTGACTCTAAAATTTACTAACTTTGGGATATGTGACCTTGGGCTTTTAAATGCTTTATCATAGCCTTTTAAAATGCTACTTTCCTCATAAGTAAAATGAGGGTAATAATTCCTCCTTGCAGGGGGTCCTAAGGGTCATATGAAAGAAAGTCTATGAAGTATTTAGTATGATACCTGGTAAAAATTAAGTGCTCAGAAAATGATAGCTGTTTTGCTATTTAAGTACACAAAAACGTTTAGGAAATGTATGTTCTTAATAATAAGTAACTCAATTATTACTGTTTTGTTTTGTTTTGTTAGGTCTTACTACATTTTCCATGAGATAAAAATAAAAAGGCATCAAGGAGAGCTCGGGATGAGATAAAATGGCAAGCAAGGAGTTGGGATACAGGCACCATATGAATAGAGATGGAGGAAAGATTTCAAGGAAGTGGAAAAGTAATCACAGATTTAAACCTGCTTTGGAAGTGATAATGAGTTGAACTGACATTGGAGAAAATCAGATCAGGTACAAAGAAGTAAAAAGTTCAGATGTTCTCTCAGAATGCACTGGAGAACAAAGATCAAGGTGATAAGGGAGGAAGATAAGCATGGAGGTAAGAAAGCAGAAACTCAATCTACAAATGACAACATAAAGAATATCTAGGATGTTATATAAGACATGTTCTAGACAAGAGTACTCAAAAGAGAACCAGATCTAGACAGAGTTTCAGGAAATTTTTACCTTTTGAGGACAAGAAATTATCTGGGATGCACCCACCGGAGAAATCACAGTTAACCCTAAAAATAATCAGTGAGGATGGTCTTGCCTTTCTCCTCCAGAACAACTAAGGATAGAAAACAATGAGGCAAAATGGCAACGGTTGAAGAAAAGTTGCAACACAAAAAACTATTCCCAGATAAGTCATTTAGGTCAACAAAAGGAATGGCAACCAGAAGACACGGTCTGATATGCAAGGTCTCAGAAAATATACCCACCTTCAGTTGCTGAGAGCCATACACCAGTCATCCTTCCTGGAAACTTTACCTGGAGAGGAATCAAAATTAAGATTAGCTCATTGGACACACTTGTGACAGAAGAGGAAAGGAGAATAAAGACTAAGTGATAAATATAATAATAGTAATAAATATAGTAATGATAATAAAATGGAATGTAAAAAGCAAAAGTAAAATTTGTAGAAGATACATAGGGTAAAAGTTTATTGGGAATAGCCATGTGGTTTATGAGTTCAGATGACATTAGCAATGGCCAGAGAGCTGGAGGAGCAAGGAAGTGAAAGTGAGCGAAAATGTTACACAGCATGGAGTCTATGCTTATGGCTTTGGTCTTGGTTTAGATGACTAGAAAAAGGAATTTTCGAACATGGTTTTTGAAAGCATAAAAAGATAATGATTTGTATAGTTAAAAAAAAAGTAGGTATGTTTCTAATTAACTACAAGACATAAATCCAAATTATTTATACGAATAAATATAAATTACTAACAACCCATATGCAACCCAAGAAAAAACAAAGGAAACATCGAGGAAGAATAAACTGAAATAGCAAAGATGTAATTTATGACAAGAAAAATCATCTGTAAGGTTAAAACTATGTATGTTATACTTTGAATAAAAAGGAATAACTTTTGGATTATTAAAAACTTTTTGATTGTGTTTATATTATAAAATAAGTCTGCTGTTTATATGGTTGACTCTTGAAAAATGTGGTGTTGCAACACACCTTGAGGTGCTGACTCTTGTGCAGTAGAAAAATCCATGTATAACTTTGACTCCCCAAAAACTTTATAGTAGCCTACTCTTGACTTGAAGCCTTACTGATACCATAAGCAGCCAATTAACACATATTTTGTATGTCCTATGTATTATATACTGTATTCTTATAATAAAGTGGGCTAGAGAAAGTAAAATGTTATTAAGAAAATGTATTGAGAAAATACATTCACAGTACTGTACTGTATTTATTTTTTTTTTAATTCCAAATAGAAGTGGAACTGTGCAGTTCAAACCTGTATTGTTCGAGGGTCAACTGTACGTGGTCAGACCAAAGAAATCATTCCAAAAGGTTTAGTTGTCAAGGTCACATAATAGATCATCCAAAACCCCTGGTCTTGGATGATCCCCATGCACTTTTCTTTAGATACTACAGTGGTTTTTCTCACCGGCTGGTTCCCAGCTCAATTTGCAGGGTCAAGGTAGACAATGTACACTGCACAAGGGTTCCAGCATCATATGTTCTACGTATCACTATTCCAAATGCCATGTCCCCATGTTTGTGAGTCCAGTCTCCCGCAGTGGATATGTCGTCACTGACCTATAACCACTGTAATGACACATCTTCACTGGAGATGGGCCTTTTCCATCCCCCACAACAGACCACTAAAGAACAAAATAAGTAGTCTTGTTAATGTACTTTTTGCGATGTTGTTAAAAGAAATGCTTCTGATGGAATCCCAGTGGCTTCTTCTTTCTCCATGCCAATCTAGGATGTGCAGAGTACTGTTCTAGATCCATTTCCAAATCTCCATCTGAAGGTGTGCTGACGTTCTTTTTTTTGCCCGTGCGGACGTTGGAGAGAATTGGGCTATTTGTGATTACTCTCAAATGTTACTTTTATTCTCCTATTAGTTTGTAATGAGACTCACCCATATGGTAGAAAAGCTGTTGCCAACTAATATTATTTTCCACTTACCACTTATCTTCCCTTCCATGTAATCATCAAATCATTCCTTATACATATCAAAAGTGACACACAATTAAGAGGGCATATGCCATATTCAAGCAAAAGATGCCACATGACATCAAAAATGATTTACTTGTCAACAATCTAGAGAGTAAGGGAAATATCTTTATTGTAGAAATTAAGCAAACTCAGAAAGAATTTTGTCATTTACAAGAGATTTGACAGTCAAAATTCCAATTCTATTTTATACAAGAAAGCTATACTACTCTTTTGTTTTGTTTTCAGAAATGAACAACAACAACAAAAAAAACACCTAGCAATTTAGAGATAGAAAATATACTTTTCTCTTCTTACCAAATAAAAATAGTGTAGCTTCTGGGAAAGCCACCAGTCCTTATTACAACGTATTGAATACCTTAAAAAAAACAAAGTCATAAGCAATCATAAATGTGCTGTTGGTGTGTTCATCTCATGAGACTCAAGGGAGAAATATGCCGACGGGAGACATAGAGCCTTTAAAAAAACAAGTGCTGCCATGAAGCCACAGACAATCTCAAGCACATTAGAAGATATCTTTAATATAGATGCATGTTTTAAACTCTGTGGCTTTCAATGACTAGGTGGACTCTTGTCTGAAGCCAGACTAAAAATACCTGAACTTTTCTCACCAGGAAGGAAATCATACCCCGATCACCTCCCATTTCTCAGTTCTTCTAAGTATAAAAAAACCAAAAAACCAAAAAACCAACAACTGTATTTTCCTTGCAAACAAAGCTAAAGTTCCAAGCGGAAAAGTACAAGCAATACTAGCTCTCCACAAACATGTATTTTACCCAGTGTGGGAAGTAACTGTATTAGTTTGCGTCAAACTACTTGGTATAGCTCAATGTCAATGGGAAATTTAGAGAGGGATCATTGTTTTTCCCAGATCGTAAAAAAAAGCATCCTAGTGGGTTTTGTAATTAGGACGGGATACATGGCGTTAACTGTAAGGGCTTTTTGATCTGCGTTGTTCAGCTCCACAATCAAGAAAAACTTAGACTTGGTTTGTTAGTTTGGGCTATGATAATATAGTCAGAAAAAGCATTTTATCAACCCCAGTTTTAAAATAGACATTTTAATAGAGCAAGACAACTTTATACACTGTGGTAAATGACAAGACCCATTAAGGTTCAGTATTTAGGTCAAGTTTCCCAACACCTGGGCAGTAGGAGTAGGCTGAATGCAGCCAAGAAGAGGTGGGAGGAGCAGCAGCAGGTCAGACCAGAGCCTGAGGAGATGCTTGGTGGCAAGAACATTGCCTCTGGGGATAGTGTTCAAATTGTTGTTAACTCAGATAGTTTGCTTTTCAGCATTTCTACCACTTCAAAGATGCCACCAAAAATTCCAACTACTGAGATGGTACAAATGTGTTGAAAACTACTGTCCCTGAGGTTTCTCCATCTTCTCCTGTGCATACTTGGTCCAACCAAATCCCTCTTTCCTACTTCACCAACAGCCTCCTAATGGTTAAAGCGCCCATTAGCTTCTTCTCAGAGATACTCAGAGCCATATGCATTTTCTTTCTCAAAGCCCTGCCTAACACCTCAGAGTTTCCTCAGGGTATTTCTTGCTCTCCTGTCCTTGGCCTGTCACTTTTCTTCTTCCACCAGGCCTTTTCTCCAGCCTCACTTGAGTCTCAGGGCAATCACACTTTGCCCCATGATTTTCATCAGACCTGTGTGCGACTGCCCTCCATGTTTGCCGAGGGCCATTCTAACTTTCAACATGGGACTTCTGTCTGTCTGCTGGACATCAACATGTGTGGGGGACAGTGTGTGAAGTCGCTCAGGGGAAACTGAATCTGTCTCCCTCCTCACAAGACTTTCTACTTCCTTATTTCCATGAACAGCAGCATCTTCAGCCACACAAGTGAAAAAATGGCACTTGTCTCTCTGGTTGGTCCTGTCTCCCCTTTTAAAAATTTAGATTTTTTTTTCTTTTCAGTTATATATGCAAATATTGTTTCATGATGCAAGTCTTTTAGTTCTGGAAATTTTTCTTGAATTTTAGTACTGTCTCCCTTTTTTCCTTCTCTTTCTGGAACTTCCATTATCCTGTTGTTTAAACTTGTGGACTGGTCCTCAAGTTTTGTTATAGTTTCTCTCTCCTGTTTTCCATTTTCTTTGTCATGTTGCTATACTTTCTAGAATTCCTCAAATTAATTTGACTACATTTTTGTTGAGTTTTTTATTTCTGCTATCATATTTAAAAAAATTTTTTTTTAAAATTTTATTTATTCTGAGAGAGAGAGAGAAAGCACAAATGGGGAGTGGCAGAGAGAGGGAGAGAATCCCAAGCAGGCCCATGTTGTCAGCAGAGCCTGATGCAGGGCTTGAACCCATGAACTGTAATATGACCTGGGCTGAAACCAAGAGTCGGATGCTTAACCAACTGGGCCACTCAGGCACCCCTCATTTCTATCATATTATTCATTTATATGAAAAAAAATTTAAGTGTAATATCCTCTATAACCATTTATCTCTGAGGATATTCATAGATTAACTTCCTAACAGCTTAATCTGTCTAGTTTGTTTTGGCCTCTCTTCCATGTTAGAGACTTTCCCCAAATGCCTGATGATCCTTGGCTGTTCACTCATACTTAAGAGTTGAACATGCCCATCAGAAGGTCTATGCATTTGGGTGAGGTTTGTGACTGTGGGCTTCAGAGTAGGGTGACTTGGTGAGAAATTTCTTTGGGGAACCTTCCCATATAGCTTTAGGTCTTTTTTCTCGGGTTGGTCAGATTCCTCAGAAAAGTGGTATCTGGTCTTGTGGCGGAGAAGGCCGGGGACAACAGAGGTTCTCAACTTTCAGTGTGTCTACTTAATCCCATTTTCAGTGTGATATGCCTATCCTCAGCTGTGCCTGGTGTTCCCTAGTCCAAAGTCCCCGTTTCACTCTCTCTGGGAAATAAGCCTCTTACATACCTGAGAGAGAGCACAATGGTTTAGCTACACGAAATTGGACAGAGGGTCTAGAGGCAATTCTCAAATAGGCTTTCAATCAACCATCCCCTGGCACACAGTGCAATGCTCGATACTCCTGTCTTCAGGGAGATTCACCCGGTAATCAGGATGCTCAACTTTCTCCATTGCAGCCAAGAATTTGGTTTTCTAAGGTTTGCTCAGTCAGTCCTTGTGTCTCATTGCCTCTTTACTCTTGTTGTCGTGGGTCTCTGGAGAGAGAGAGCTGGATGCAGGCATTCAGCCAGGACTTGCTGCCTCATTGCCATTTCCACTGCCCTTGACTCCAGTGGGACTCCTGCAGGACTCTTTCTAATCTTGCTGCTTGTCCGCCTAGCTACTATATTGCTATGGAAGTCACCTTTTTTTTTTTTTTTTTCAAACACAAAACCAGTCATTTACTCAAAAACCTCAATAGCTCTCCATTGCCTATAAAACAATTAAAACTCCTTAGCATAGCCCCGAAGGTCGTGGATGATCTGACCCCAATATCCCTTTCTAGCATGAGATCGTGGAGAACAGTATGAGGACATTGGAACCAAACTGCCTCGATCCATTCTCTGGGCTCTGCCACTTTACCAGTTGGGTGATCTTGGCCAAGTTACTTATCTCATCAGCAACACAAGGATTATAATAGTACCTGCCCTCCAACATAATGGCGAGTATTATTAGAGCCCTTAAAACAGTGGCTGGCATAGGAAGTGCCATGTGAGTGTTAAAGGAAAGCCTCTGCACACCTGTCTCCTCCAGGAGATTATCAAGTCCTTGGAGAGGGCTCTATCCCATTTAGTCAGCATTTGTGGGACATATAATGGCACAGACATGATGCTATCCACAAACGACTATGTAAAAGGAGCTTGGCAAATGAAGACTGACTAAGGATTAAAATATAATGGGACAAACCCTACAATACAGGAAAGAGCACAGTGAAGAGAATACGAAGCATGTTAAGATCTAATGGTTGAGAACAGTAGGGGAAGGCTTCACAGACCCGACATTTAAGATGGGGCTTGATGAACAATTATGTACGACAAAAGGTTGTGCTGCTAAGACAGTGGGTGGGGGGAGACCCGACAGGTGAGGCTGGAGAAGCAGGTTGGGGCCAATTGCACAAGGCCCTGCATAACCTGTTTGAGTCTGTATTTTGTTTCAACCAGTTTGTCAATTTCACCATCCTAGCATGCTGGGAATGCCAAGACAATTTTGAGGGGTTAAAGGTATTTTGTTACTAATAATAGCTGAAAGGCGCTTCATTGGCAATTATTTAAAAACCAAATTTGAACACATTTCCAAATAATGTTCAAGAGGCCAGCCATAAAAGAACACATACTTAATGATTCCCTTTATAAAAAACAAAACCAGGCAAAATTAGTCTATGTTGCCGCAATTTGGGATGGTTACAAGTGGACAGTGACCAGGAGGGGATCCCAGCAGGACTCCTGGGGTGCCAGTAGTTTCTTGATGTCGTTACTGGTTCCACAGGTATGCTGTTTATGAAAATCTATCAAGCCGTACACTTATATGTGGAACTTGCTATATCTGTTAATATTTCTAGTTAAAAAAATAAATTAGACTCATGATACTTTGTGCTTACTTGGAGACACATTATGTGTTCACTTAAAGAGGTGGAGCTACAGGCTGGGAACTCATCACGCCAAGCATCACTAGTTTGGTCTTCATTTATGGGCTAACTCAGAAGGGCTCTTGGATACTCTGAATGGCCAAGGATAGCCAACATCCGTCACCTTGACCACTAATAGGACTTCATGAGTGTGTGACAAATTGACTTACACCCAAAGGTCAGAGACTGAAATACCAACACTCAGTATACGTAGAAGATGGCCTCTTCCCTCATTTTAGGTCTAACAAGGGGCTGATGGTTCCATATTAACTTTATAGAGAAACACTGTTAGGTCAAAACCACAATAGTATAAGCATGTCTTTTAAGGCATTCAACATGTATGTACCGTTAGGAGCATAAAGAATCCAGTTTGTTTTCTGCTTTTCTTAAATAAAAGGTTACTTTCACTAAAACAACAAAAATAAAACTATGCACCCAGTTAAAAACAAATAAAAGAGTAAAAAAAGATATACAACGAGAAGCCAAATCTTCTGATTGGTTTTCCGAGGCAATCAGTTAGGACTTTCTTATATAAAGGTTTTGTACACACAAAAGCATATATAAATGTATAGGTGCATTACTCCTGTCTCCTTCTTTTCTTAAACAGATGGGAGCCCTATATATTCACTTGTTTTTTCCTGCAGATACTTCATCTCTGTAAACATGGATATAGCCCATTGTTTCCACAAGTATAAAGTTTTCTATAGAGTATATATGTTATTTAACCAGGTATTTCTGCTTTTTTTTACAATGTGCATCGTACATCTTTGAATACACATTCTTTAATATGCTTTTTAAATTATGCAGAAACTGCCCCAATGTATGCCAACTGTTAGCAAACTTGCTGACTTCTGCATTTCTTTCTTTTTTTTTTTTTAATTTATTTATTTTGAGAGAGAAAGAGAGTGTAAGCAGGGGAGAGGCAGAGAGAGAGAATCCAAGCAGGCTCCACATGGACAGCATGGGGCCCGAAGTGGGGCTGAAACTCACGAACCATGAGATCATGACCTGGGGTGAAACCAACTGAGCCACCCAGGCACCCCTTGACCTCTGCACTTCTATTTGGTTAACATTAGCATCTCATTGCTGTCTCAGTTAGCAGTCCTCTTTTTAGTTCCACTGATCTTTCCACTTCCACCTGAATGACTACTAAGCCTGATACAGGGCTCTATCTCATGACTGTGAGATCATGATCTGAGCTGAAATCAAGTTGGATGCTTAGCCGACTGAGGCACCAGGGGCACCTTACAACGATTTTAAATAGAAGTATTATCTAGTGATTGAAAAATGTGTTTTAAAGAATAGACTCCTTTTCACAGAACAGACCATACACCTACATATACAGAAATAGTCACTGAGATTTTAAGTTCTTATGTATCATATTACAACATGTAAATACCTCGGAGGGAAATAACAAATAACACTGGATTAAATAGTGTCATTCCCAAAACTCACATCTAGCCAGAACCTGTGACTGTGACCTTATCTGGAAATAGGGTCTTTGCTGATGTAGTAAGATAAGCCCATACTACACGACAGCAGACCCTAATCCAATGATCGGTGTCCTTGTAAGAGGGAAACTGGATAGACACATACAGGGAAAACCTCATGTGACAACAGAGGAAGAGACTGGAGGGACACAGCTCCAGGCTGAAGAATACCACGGAGTGCCAGCAATCGCCATAAGATAGGAAGGGGCGGGGAAGGTTCTTCCCTAGAGCCTTGAGAGAAAGCATGGCCCTGTTGACTCCTTGATTATGGACTTCTAGTCTCCAGAACTATGAGAGAATAGATTTCTGTTGTTTGGACCACCAAGTTTTGTGGTAATTTGTTACAGCAGCCCTAGCAACCTAACAAAATGACCAACCCAAATTTGAACCCTGTAAATTTCAAGTGATTTATCAGGTGACTTGGCATTTGATGTATATTTGTCAGTCACTAGGTTACTTCGAAAGGACAAAAAGATAGACTTGATTTAGAGAATGCTTGTGAGGGTGTTTTGGTTTTTTGTTTGTTATTTTTTTACTATTATCTCATTAAGGCACAATTTACATTAGGGAAAAACAGCTCCTGGAAATAAAGTGCTACCGTTTTACAAGGCGTTCATACTCTCATTATATATCGCCCCGATACGTTTTAACAACTTTAAAAGTGCTGTGGGATTATACGGGAAAAGATTTTTCTTCTGCAAGCGGTAAACAGCACCTTGTAGTTCCTCAAAGCACTTCAGTGTTTTGGAAGACAGTCCCACTTCAGAGACGTTATTCGGGACTGTATCCCAATCAACGGGGAAGAGAATATTAGACTGTTTGGGAACCAGAGGCCTTGACTGAGGCTGGAGGCTCACTTCTTTTTCTTCCCCACTTGTTCCAACTGTGTCCTGAAATTTCTTCACTGCTTCTTGGTGTAAAGATACTTGTTTAGTGTTTGCTGAACGCTGGTCTGTGCCTTCTACCTCAGAATCATCAGAGCTGTCATAATCTACCAGACTTTGAGAAGCTCGTGGGGGAGATGGGCTATCAGCCAGGAGCGTGGCGGGGGTCTCCTTGGGCATCACAAGCTGGTTCAGAGGTTTGGAAGAGGCATCAGAAACCCAGGAGCCGGAAGCACGGGCATTTCTGTGATTACCAAGAGCAGCCGAAGGTCTCAGTTCTGTTTGGTTGCTGCTCGTGTCTTGGATAAGTGAGGGGCTACAAGCACAGATATTTATGTTGTCTTTAGATTTGGTTACATCAAAATACTTGCAGATCGTGAAAAAGTCAGTCCAGTCTTTTTGTAGTAACTTTAAATATTTAACAAAATATTCAAGGAAACAGGTTTCCGATGAAATCAAAAAGTCAAGAAGAACTGAAGCATCAAATCCTATATTTTTTAGTAAGAATAAGAAGATGCAGTGTGGATTATAGCCATATTCATGTGTGTGATGGTTGCACGTTTCTTTTTCTTGGGTCAAGCTTTCAGCAGCTTTACACTCTCTGAAAATAAAGGCAACAGAGACTTCAGATTAATGACTTTTTACAAAAATAACAGTTTTAACAGATACAATTCACATACCACAAATTCACCTATCGGATTACTTTTTAATCTATGCATTATCTTCAAAGAAAAAAACATCAAAACAATCTCTTCCTCTACAAACTCTATATAATAACCCAAGTCAATAAAATAAGTAAAATTCAGGGACCTTGGCAGTACTAGTTATTGTCTGCCAAAAAAAGTCCTCTGTCTTCCTGTCTTGACATCAGAGTTCCTCACGCCTACAGGTAACTAATTGCATGGAGTAAGGTGGGGGCTGGAGACTGACCTCCTTCCTTTCCTTCCAAGGTCTCCTCAATAAGGATGGGTACGTGACCCAGACCGCCAGTCAGAGTGCCTCATGCTCCTGGCTACAATGACTGCTTCCTTAGATGAATCTGTGACCCAAGCAGGCTAATCAGATCCCCCCGCTGGGACTTTTGCTAGAGCTATTAAAGATTGGAACTGTAAGGATGGTGTCAGCTGGGCACTGCCGGCAGCCCTGCCTGAGAATGAGTGCAGAGAAGAAGAACGATGATCAATGACGTGACTATATCCCTGTGTATACGGTGACGTCTGATGCCAACATGACCCCCTGGAATTTCTAATTTTGAGCTAATAAATTCTTTTTTTTTTTTTTTTTTTTTTTTTTTGCTTAGACCAGTTTGTGTTGGTCCTTTTACAACCAAACAATCTTAACAGATACAACTACATTAGGAAAAATACGTAGGGCATGAGCACATGCCTCTCTGGACATAGTGAAATTAAGAAAGTTAGAAATTTAATTCAGAGGTTTCCTCCTTCCTGAGGAGTAAGAAGTCAGCTTTGAGCACAACTAAGATCTATTTTAATAGGCATGTGTGTTTTCAGATTGAATTTGTGTCTCACCGTTTTGGAGCCTAACTCAAATCACATGCAGGAATTTTGTGTTCTTGATTAGAACCTTTTGAAAATTGGCCCCAAACACTTACAGTCTGAAGGCAGCCACTGCCAGCAGGGCCATAATACAAGTCAGAAACTGGCAGCGTGACACTGTGCCGTTGGTCATTAGTAAGAAATCCCTTTCTCTGAAGCCAAGAAAGAAATGGAAATAAGGCAAATACTTTAGGACTTTAATAAAGCAGAGCAGAAATAGTGTAAAAGGTCATCAGTTATTAACTCCGTAGCCGATTACAGCTATTTGCCACGGGATGATATGACCCCATGTGCAGCTGCTTTACTAAAGCAGAAACAGGATCAGCGGAAACCATGTCATCACTAACAAAACTTCATGACCAATTTCACATATTTGCATCAGGTTGGTATCAGCCTCAGTGCAACTGTATACTAAAATGAAAATTTCGAGCTGCTGCTTTGGTTACTTACACGTTTTACTCACCTTTAAAAAGGTGAAAGTCCTAGAAGCTCATTATGGGAAAGTTAGTCTTGGGGGTGAAAAGCATTTTTGAACATCGATTAAATTAAGGTTCGGACAATGGTACTAACGTACTCCTGATCGCACAGGTAAAACTGATGAAGCGTAACCAGAACCCGAGTTTTCCAGCCCCCTGGTCTGGTTCTACTGCCTTAGATCTGCCTACCCAGCCAAGTTTTCATAATGAGAACTCAAATGTAATCTCATTTTCATGTAGGGCAGGGTTAAAGAAAGGAATTGGAACTTATAAGGAAACCACAAGATTGTTACGGATTTTTTTTTTCCCCCCTTAATGATGGAAAGTAAACAGTATGTCCAGCACATTATTAAAAATGTTTTCTGCTTTCCTGGCATGTAGTTACTACCATTACTTTAAAATCTACTGGCCTGATCAACGTTAGGTAGATGCCCAATGATGCTCTGGCAGCTTCCACCATGTCATCGTCTTGTTCTATGAAGACCCTGGAGATCCACTCACATGCGTTGTGTGGCTGAAGGGAGGGCTGAAGGTGAGGCTTTAAGAAGGTCAGTAACTCAGCCATGAAATTCTGTAAACCAACTTCAAAAAATGCAAATTTCAAAGAGCAGGCAACAGCTCAGGAATGCATTTATATCTTGCTATATAGAAAACTATAGCATTTCAAGTATTCCAACATGCATTATCATCATAATGCACACTTTTCAAAAATCCTGTGAGGGATGAGCTCTCTTTTGCAAATTAGGAAACTGAACATCAGAGAAAAAGAAGTGACTCATTCAAGAAGATACAATTAAAATGTACAACCAGATCATCTACTTGCCGCAAGTGCCAAATAATGGATGCTCTCTGAGAAGCAAGAGTTACATGAATTCTTGCTAGAAACATACAAATGAAGGAGTAGCAGACAAAAGAAATCACTTCGCCCGAAGCTGCAGCTGTCTGTTACTAGAAGCAACAATGCAACCAAGAAAAAATCATTTTGCCTCCAAAATAACAGGAAAAAATTTTGTTTAAATATTTAAAGTATTAAAAGAAAGACTACTATCAAGCACAAAAACCGAAAAAGTTTTGGGAAGTTGTAACCGCAATTTAAAACTCTGACTTGTAGAACATACGCCACCTAGTGTTGTAAATTATAACTGCACAGGGTGAGGACGGTATTTAGGATGTGGTAATTACACCGTAAATGGTATCCATTCAAAGCAACGCAGGGAAGTCACGGCTTACAATTCAAACCTTTCAGTAAAACTATATGTTGCTTGTTTAGAGACATCTACTATTCCTTTTTATCACATGAAATGGAGGACATGTCTTCCCCAACACCTAAATTAAATATTCTACTTTAAACAGAAGTCTTTGGAGTTAAGATCCTGAATATTATATGTAACAATTTCTTTTTATTTTTTTTAAGTTTATTTATGAGAGAGAGAGAGAGAGAGAGAGAGAGACAGCATGAGTGGGGGAGGGGCAGAGAGAGAGACACACAATCCGAAGCAGGCTCCAGGCTCTGAGCTGTCAGCACAGAGCTTGACATGGGGCTCGAACTCACAAACCATGATATCATGACCTGAGCCGAAGTCAGACGCTTAACCGAGTGAGTCACCCAGGTGCCCCTATATGCAACAATTTCTTAATCAGTGTAACTTCTCACATGTTAGTTTCAATTCATTTCCTAGTTATCCATTATCTACATTAGTAGTTACCCCAATTTTATGAAGCAGAATATGAATGAAATAGTACAAATATCTTAACTGAACAGACTTATATCACCTGCCTTGAGGCGACTCAATAACACCTTTTTAACTTTTGTCATTAATTATACTATATGAATTCAGTTTAGCCCACAAAAAGTTGACTTGTTTCTTCTTTTTTTAAAAGCTTATTTAAAAGAGAGAGAGAGGCAGAGAGAGAGAGGAAGAGAGACACAATCCCAAACAGGCTCTGCACTGTCAATGGGGGCTCGAACTCATGAATTGTGAGATCATGACCTGAGTGGAGATTAGATACTTAACTGACTGAGCCACCCAGGTGCCCCAAAGTTGACATGTTTCTTAAGGGAATTCTAATTCTTGTTTTAAAAGAAAACTTAATAAATTATAACTATGATAACATGTAGATTAGTGAAGTTATAGTCCTAAGATTTGATAATTATGAATTATTTTATATCACTAAACAATTACTCATCACTTTGCACACAAAAGGAATTCAGAGAATTACCTTTCATTTCATTTGCTGAAGCACAGTTTTGAAACTTGATTTCTAAGGATTTAATGATAAGTAGGCTTGCTGCTCTGAGGATTACATGATCTGGACCAGGGACACGCTCATGTGCAGGTTGAACTTCATCTCCACCGAAGAAGGGAGGTTTTCCATGGACAGACAATGTCCTCAATAAGCCCAAATCCACAGCTTGCAAAACAGCATCAGCTAAAGCCAACATGTCTACACCTAAATGCTGATCTGGTGGCATCAGGGCAGGGCCAGATCCCCGACACAGATCTTCACCCACTTTCCAGAGAAGGCACTTTTTGATGAATATGATGAACCTCCTTTTGACAAAAGCCTGAACAGGCCAGGTAATAACACCTAGCACACAAGAGGGTTTCAAAAATAAAATCCTCTGGCAAGTGAAATGTAGCTTCAGATGGACTCTGGAAGCTATAAGAAGTTCAAGCAATTCCAGGGAACATATCAAGCTATTTATTATTTTAGAGGTATCTTGGCAGCTTTCAAAATGCTGAGAAAATAAGGAATTGTAAAAAACTTCAAAAGCAGTGTCAAAAAGAGTCAGGAACTGCTTTAAAATTTCTGCAATGATAAAAACAGTAATATTAACAACAAGAAAAACAAAGGCTTCTTAAAACACAATTTACAATTCAATTTTTATAAATACTATCACTTTACACGATGAAAAATGGATTTGGATTATTTCACTCATGTGAACAAGTGAAGATACATAGGATAACGGCTAATTTAAGAAGAGGAGGATTTTATACACAATGGAATACTACCCAGCCATCAAAAAGAAATCTTGCCATTTGCAATGATGTGGATGGAGCTAGAGTGAATTATGCTAAGCGAAATAAGTCAGTCAGAGAAAGACAAATACACAGGATTGTACTTGTATGTGGAATTTAAGAAGCAGAACAGATGAACACAGGGGAAAAAAGAAAAGAAAAGGCAAACCAAAAAACAGACTCTTAACTACAGAGAACAAACTGAGGGTTACTGGGAGAGAGGTGGCCAGGGGGATGGGCTACATGGGTACTGGGGATTCAGCTGGGCACTTGCTGGGATGAGCACTGGGTGTTGTATGTAAGTGATGAATCCTGAATTCTACTCCTGAAGCCAATATTACACTATTTCTTAACTAACTAGGATTTAAATAAAAACTTGAAACAAATGAACAAACAAAAGAATAAAAGCTAATAATCATGGTTAATTATCCTTTTTACAAATATCAATAGCATCAGACTATGAAAGGGATATATAATAATAAAGAGGTTTAATTTTTGTCTTATGTTTTATTTTAAAAAGGTATCTTCAGTCAAAAAATTTGGAGGGAGAGTCTTTAGTTTTTCATACATGAGGACAGATCAGATGCTGTAAAATAAATTTTAATCTTCATTATAAACATCACACCCCTTGGGAGCAAAGGAATGGCATTTATGGGGGACCATAATTTGTACCTGTTTTTTGTGAACATGTGTCTTTAAAGATTTCCTTTATTATAAAAGTAAGGGTCCAGAGGCAGTACACTGCTTTCTCATTTTCAGGGTATTCAGAAAGATTTGTCTTGCAAAAAGCAATCCAGGAATTACTTAATGCTATCTACGACAAAAAACAAAAAGTAAAGTTATAACATAAAACTTTCTTTATAATTACAAATTACCTATTATATACAACTTCATATAACATTTCTTATTCCCTTGGGGGAAAAAAAGAAAGCAGAGTATTTGGAAAACAAGGACACAAATATCCTAATATTCTTTAAAAAATTCAATATGCCATAGAAATAAAAGCTCAACAGTGAACATGAAAATATTAGCAGTGATTACTTCTAGGTGGTAGGATAATGTGTGGTTAACGTGTGGTTATTTTGTTCTTTACACTTTCTCCCATTTTCCAGATTTTCTACTACAAATACCACCTTTTTGTATTTAGGAAAAAAATGTTGAGAAAACAACAAGGAATTATAGCTAAAATAAATCAGTAGGTGCTTACATTTATTAACGAATTCTGAGATAAGAGAAAAATCTGATGCTGTTTGTTTGTATTTTTTTTTTTTTTAATATTATGCTGAGGACCATTCTTAGAATTTATTTATGTTAAACCTGTAAAAATGGTCTTGGTCTTCAGCAGGGGTTCCTAAATCTTTCTTTGGAGACAAGGAAGCAGGCCTACCTGCTCCTCTGAGAAGCTGAAGAAAGTTATGGACTGACTTGAAACCCATCCTTGAGGTGAAGAATCGGATTTATAATGGTTTACAACATATTTAAGACTCTAATCTTTGATATAAGTCACTATTATATTACTCCATTCTTACACTTTTGTGGATTTATGTGTTCTTAGGTGAGCAAACATTTTATTGGTACAAACATCTGAAGGGGAAAATCGAGGGCCAAAGAACAATTTTAAAGAAACTATAAAAGAAGTAACATAATTTGATTACTTATCTTACCTCTTCTCTCATTTGGAAATACAGAAGTAGTGCAAGGCACTTGGCAGCCATGTGACATAACAATTTATCCGAGTTTTGGAACATACAGGTCTATGGGAAAACAAATAAGTTTATCCACTATTGCCAAATGTTGTCAAAACTTTTGTCCTAAAAATCTGCATCTAAAGAAAAAAAAATCCACAAAAAACAACTGGCTTACTAAGGTTGAATCGATGTCAGAGGATTTTAAAAGAATTGTAATTATATCTCTGTATTTTTCCTTTGCGTGGAAGTCCGTTTCAACAGACAATATTCTGGTTATCATCACTTTGATTACTGTTAACTGAAGGAGCATGATTTCTCGGGCACTGCATGTCGGAGAGTGTCTCTTCAAACACACAGACACTACGGAAATGGTACCCAACGTGGTGCTGGGTGGCTGGTGCCTGCCTTGGACACCATGGCGGTTCAAGCATTCTGGAGAAGCGGCTGTGGAGCAATCCCGAGCTAAAACTGCTGGGTTGAGATAAAAGATGTATTCCTGGCTCTCATTTTCAAGTGTGGCTCCCAGAAGTACCTTCTTGTAGAATTGTTCTAACACTTCAAAAAAAGCTTTCATTTTGGCTGCCAAAACACATCTCATGAGAAAGCTGACGACTCCAAACTGTAAATATTAATCTTAGAAATGCGATGAATCTCTCAGAGGGTTCTTCGGTGAAACCTAAAATAGGAAAAATAATTTTTAAATTACAAGTGTTATATACATCGTAGTACAAGGGAAAGGCATCTGTTTCCACTTAATCATTAGTCTCTCAAGTTAAAGGTAAGGACGACTGCTTAATTTCTAAAATGGAAAACTGGTAATAAGAACATTATTTTAAGACCATAAAAACGAAATGCATGCTTTCTATAAGATTTAAGGCCATAAAATTATTTTTAATTTTATCGGAGCAGAAACTTCACCTTCCCTCTAACATTTTTCAGTGGGCCACAAGGGCTTCTCAGCCTTGGCACTGACACTCGGGACTGGATAATTTTGTTATGGGGAAGCTGGCCTGTGCCTTGTAGGCGGCATAGCAGCATTCTTGGCCTCTACCCACTAGATGCCTATAGCACCTCCTTTGGGGGCAAACCCACTCAGGCTGAGACCCATGGGGCTCAATTCCAATTCATTAACCTTCATCTCAGGGGCGCCTGGGTGGCTCAGTTGGTTATGTGTCCAACTCTTGATCTTGGCTCACTCAGATCATGATCCCATGTTTCGTGGGATCGGGCCCCATATCGGGCTCTGTGCTGACAGTGTGGAGCCTGCTTGGGATTCTCTCTCTCTCTCTCTCTCTCTCTCTCTCTCAAAAATAAATAAACTAAGAAAAAAACACTTTACCTTCAATGTACAGATGAAAACCTAGTTAGATAGTTATGTGGTCAAACTATTGTGGTTATGATGATTAATTCCCAACTTCAATTTAGTGATAATATAAAGATCCTTAGTCACCGCTTTCAACATTTAATAAAAAATTTAAAAATGCCATCCCAAGGAAAAAACAAGATGTTAATAAGCAAAAGTAATCCAAACGGGAGCACTCTGTACTTGTAGCTGGATACAACTTTAGACATTCGGGTGTCCCTGACTCTGACACAATGGAGACCAGCAAGAGTGGGAAGAAGGGGTCAGGCATGGCTTATAAAGCAGGGAATATGGACAATCACTGATAGATGAATAGAACAGAAAATATTATGAGTAATAGGAGTATTAATGTAGTTACTAAAGAGCAAGATGATGAGGAAAAATTTAGGATCTTGGCAGAAACTAGAGATTACTGAAAATCCAATGGAATGCTGAGCCTCAGGAAATTATCTGATCCTCTGGGACTCAGTCCTTTCATAGCCTTTGAGCTATTTCACACCTTTGTAAATTGTAGATTACTGATAGCAATGCAAATAATTGTTATCTTACAACATGCAAATATAAGACTACACTGTATGTTAACTAACTTGAGAATAACAGGGAAAAAAAAGAATGTAAAAAAAAAACCCCACTAAAACGGGGGGGGGGGGTGGGTGGGGGTGGGGGAAGGGGGAACCCCCAAATCATGTAAATAATTGTCTGGGGAGGGGCAACCTCCCCAATCGGTGGGAAAAGCCAATTATGCTTTCTATTTGTAAATTTATTTCCACATTTCTTACTCCATATAAACTCATGTGGCTCTTTAACTTTTCCTCTTTAGGCCAGTTGTGTCATTTGCCTAGTTCTTTCATTAGTTAACAAGTTAAATACAATTGCAAATAAAGTTCATTGTGTACTGGTGATGATTTTGTTGTCTGACAATCTACCCTTTAATAAACTCCAGGGCCTTGCCTCATCTACTCTGGCCCATTTATAAATGCCCTGCCCATCTTTAACCTCAGTCATCCCTGGAGGAAACCTACTAGGAGTCCTGTCACTTACTTTGGGTTGGTCTCACTTCTACAGTATGGCCCACTGATTTGCCCCTGCCTGGTCTTTAAACCTCCCTCACTACAGGTTTCTTTCCCTGGCTTAGCTTCTAGGGCATTTCAACTCCTGATTCCTACCCTCTCCTCCGCCAAGATGAACTGCCTTGTTTTTGCCCTGTAAGTATTAAGAAACCTGTAAATTTTAATGTAAAGTTATGAGTGAAACTTTGGTTAAGTTTCTCTGAATCCTCTTTTCAAACTGTGACATACATCCCACATCATTTGGAAATGTAAGTAATTATCGGTAACTTTGTTCTATCTGACAAAGTTCAGTGTTATCTGTTACCCTGAACACTGTGCTCCCAGAAAGCAAAAATGGTTAATGTTAGAAGAAAGTGCTCACCACATTCCCAGATAGGACTCCCCTCCATGCTTCCTCATTGATTCCCTTGTTTCATAAAAACTCACATTCTCTCCTTCTTCTTTGAGAGGTATTCTATTAATGAACATTCTCCCTTTTGCAATAGCCTGAATAAACTTATCTTCTTAATTGTCTGGTGAGTTCCGTCTGCCACAAATCAGAAACTAGTTTTCATATTCTACTTCAAAGTCCATTTCCATTGTACTTATTTTACTTTATATTTTAGTTATGACAGTAACATTTCTTCCCAATAAAACCAATAACATCTTTTACTTAAGTTGACATAAACTACTGACACTTTTGTATGTCAAATATCCTATGACAATAGACTATTTTAGGTTTTAACTAATAGCACATGTGTGAGTGTATTATAATTTTTAGCCACAAAAGAAATTATTTTTATTTCAATGCTACAACAGTAAAAACGCTTCCAATAATATTTCTATATATCTTATAAGTTCTTGAATTTTTACCATGAATGAGAATAAGACTGCTGCTAATCAACCATTTTTGACCTAGGAAAAGGGCCATTTCAGCACTCAAAACTGAAGTGGATACCAGTAAATGAATAAATAAACAAACAAATGAGCAAGTGAGCATTTCGGGGGGGATATGGGCTATTTTCTGTCATAGTGGGACCCAGGTTCTCTGGTAAGCGTGGTCGCGAGAAATCAGATCTAAAAGTTATAAACTTTCAATTAAGGAGAGACATTTTCAAAATGACTCTTTATAGACAGAGGAAAAAACAAAAGCATCAACGGGTGCCCACACATGCCAGGCAGGTGTAGCAGGGCCAAGGACAGGCTGCCCTGAAAGGTGCCACTTTGGCACATTGATTATTTCAAATAAAAGTTACTTAAGAGATGGCCTGTCAAGAACGCTCAGACCCTCCTCCGCTGTCCCTGCCAAAGCAGGAAATAAATCTCCCATGAGAGGAGTCCTCCCTGTATCAGGAGGCAGAGATACCCTTACCTCTAGAGATAGGGAATTTAGAGCCAAGAAGGCTGTATAACAACCCTTGTGACTTTTTACTAATTTATTCCCCCAGCCCAAATTCTCTTTAGAATTCCTTACTAATAAAAGCTCCCAAAGTTAAGTTTTCTCTGTCCTGTTACTTCCTCACAGATTTATTGTCTCTTTGTCTAAAAACTATAAAAACCGCTTATCTTGGTCATTTCTTTAGGCGTCCCGGTCATTATTGGGCCTCTGTGCACACATCATAAAACTTTTTTTCTGTTAATCCATCTCATATAAATTTAATTCTTAGTCCTGCTGGAAGGCCTTGAAGCTTGAAGGATGGAGGAAGAATTTTTCCTTCCCTTCATACGCAACAAATGAATGAAGAGGACAGATGCTAGGCTGGTTCTTCTGTGACTAAGCATCAATCTTTCCTCATGACAATGTCTTTTCAAGTACTGATGCTGGCCAAAGAAACCTGCACTGAAACAAACGTCTGTGAGCAGCCTATGGAGAATGATAGCTTTTTTTGTGAAAGGAATTATAGTATTACATGAAAGGACAAATCCTGCAAAAACGAACTAGGGGATTTGACCAACCACACTTTTTCCCCTTGAAGTGTCGTTCCAAGGTTGGTACATCTCAAGCTCATTACCAGCCTGGGCTGGAGGAAGGCGTACCCCTCAGACAAGCTTTTGAGCAAGCCATGCTAGATATACATGAGAAATATGTCTAGCTTGAGAAGGAAACAAATATTAGGAAAGGTCTGTTTGGGACAGTAAATGGGTAGTGTCTTTCAAAGAGTTTTTTTCAGAAAAGGCCTCTTGGCAGAGGAGAATGAACTCCACCACCAGACTGCCTAAGTGAATACCTAGTATAAGCATAAAATTTGCCTCCAGTCTCTCTTTTACTGTTGAAGTGCTATAAATGATTTGAATTGTGTATTCTATTCCTAATAAACTGTGTTTGTCTTAATATAAAAAACAATATATTCCCACTCATCTTCACATAAAGTCGATGCTTTGGGAATAATAATTGTTAAAGTTTACTGAGTGCCTACTATGTACCAGACACTGATCTAAGTGAGTGATAGTTTCACAACAGATTTATGAGGTGGATAATTATCATACCCATTTTACAAATAAGTAAATTAAGGCAAGGAGAGATAAAGTTAAAGAGTTAAGTGGCAGAGTCAGGATTTGAACTGACAAAGTCTGATTTGAAAGCCTGGGGTCCTCCTCAAATTTGTCTGATGCTCCAAGCCTCAGGACAATGGATGAACAGAGGAGCTCTAATAAACTTCCAAAGCGAAAACTTTGTGAGTAAAAATTCACACAGACTAATCTTCAACACTCTCTAGATTTTCTCCCGTAATACTGTAAAGCAGAATACCTATTCTTAGAATGATTTTCACATGCTGCACAAAATCTAAACTCAAGGTCAATTACCAAACAACTTCCCAACGCAAACCAAGATTACTTTTTTCAAAAGACACTCAGCAACCAAAGGTTAAAACGCTAATCAGGACATCCATTTGATTGAATTTTTATATTAAATTACTTTCAGAAGATACATCAAACCCAAGATGAAAAGCCAAAGTATCCACACATCATACATCAACATGAGCCCATCAACAGTTAAAGGCAGTATAAATATGAGTAATTAAGACCTTGATTTTACTTCACTTAAAATAGTTTCAACTCTTCACAAAAACTAACTCAAAATGGATCATGGGCTTAAGACTTAAATAAGACTTTAGGAAAAAAGAAAAAAAATAGGAGAAAAATATTTGGGATTCAAGGTTAGGCATAAAGTTCTTAAACTTGGCTCCAAAAGTACAGTCTATAAAAACAGAAATTGATAAACCAGACCTCAACAAAATTAAAAACTTATGCCCTGTGAAAGACCCTATTAAGAGTATGAAAAGACAAGCTATTGACGGAGAGAAAATATTGGCTACTCACATATCCAACATGGCGCTAGTATCTAAAAATCTATAAAGAATTGTCAAAACTCAGTATTTTAAAAGATAATAATAATTAGAAAATGGGCAAGAGACATGAACAAACCTTTCCCTGAAGAGGATATACAGATGGCAAATAAGTGCTTAAAAAGATGTTCAACCACATCAGCCACTGGGGAAATATAAATTAAAATCACATTAAATACCAGTATCATTATAACTGAAATAAAAATTAGTGACACCAAATTCTGGAGAGGACATGGAGAACCAGACCACTCTTATGGTGCTGGTGAGATTATGAAATGGTACAGTCACTCTGGAAAACAGTCTAGTAGAGTCTCTTTAAAAAGCTAACATACTCTTAACCATATGTTCCACCAGTTGTGCTCCTTGGTATTTACTTGAAGGAGCTGAAAACTTATGTCAACACAAACACCTGCACCCAAGTGTCCACAGCAGCTTTGTTCAAAATTTCCAAAACTTGGAAGCAATTAAGATATCCTTCAGTGGGTGAATGAATAAAGAAACTGCGGTACATTCAGACAATCGAATCTTATTCAGTCCTAAAAAGGAAGAGCTATTGAGCCATGAAAAGACACAAAGGAACTTTCAATGCATAGTATTAAGTAAAAAAAAAATCAATGTGAAAGGCTATATATTGTATGATTCCAACTATAAGACATTCTGGAAAAAGTAAAGCTATGGAGACAGTAAAAAAATCAGTGGTTGCCAGGGGTTGGGGTGGAGGGAAGGGATGAATAGGGGAGCATCCCTATTAGGGCAGTGAAAATACTCTGTATGATCCTATCATGGTAGATACGTATCATTGTATCTTTGCCCAAACACAGAGGATGTACGCTACCAAGAGTGAACCCTAGTGTGAACTATGGACTTGGGAAGTAGGTTCATCAATTGTAACAAATGTACCACTCTGATGGGGGGGGTGTTGATAATGCAGGGAAGGGCTATGCACGTGTGAGGGGCAGGAGGTATGTATACAGGAAATCTCTGTACTTTCTGATCAGTTTTGCTGTGAACCTAAACATGCTCTAAAATAAAAGATCTTTAAAACAAAATAAGAAACTAAACATGCAACTACTATATGACCTAATAATTACACACCTGGTCATTTATTCCAACAAAATGAAGACTTACATTCACACAAAAACCTGTACATGAAAGTTCACAGCAGGTTCATTTATAATAGCCAAAAACTGGAGATAACCCAGATGTTCTTCAATAGATGAATGGTTGTCCTGTGGTACATCCATACCATACTGGAACACTACACAGCAATAAGGAAAGAACTATTGATAAATATAATAATTTGGATAGCTCTTACGTAATTAAGCCAAGAGAAAAAAGCCAATCTCAGAAGGTTGCATATTGTACGGCTCTACTCTTGAAATGACAAAATTAGAGAGATGGAGAAGAGATTAGTGGTTGCCAGTGGTTAGGGAGGGCCCCTCCCGCTTAGCAGTAGGATTATACAGGCCAACACAAGGGATCCTTATGACCATGGAACTGGTGAGAGCAACACTAACCTGCTGTATGTGATAAAATTGCATAGGACTAATTATACATACAGATAAATGAACAGAGGTAAAACAGGAAATCTGAACAAGATCAGTGATTGTACTAATGTCAGTGTATCTAGCTTCTGATACTGTACGATAGTTGTGAAAGATGCTACCATTGGAAAACTAGGCAAAGGGTACACAGTCTCTCTCTGTATTATTTCTTACACTTGCATGTGAATCTACAATTTCTCAAAATTAACAATTCAATTAAAAATATCATAATTTCAGGGGCACCTAGGTGGCTCAGTCAGTTAAGCATCCAACTCTTGATCTAAGCTCAGGTCTTGATCTCAGTGTCATGAGTTCAAGCCCCATGTTGTGCTCCAAGCTGAGCATGAAGCCTACCTAAAAAAAAAAAAAAAAAAAAAAGAAGAAGAAGAAGAAGAAGAAAATATAATGATTTCAGCTACAGACATCAGCCTTCTGATCCCAAGCATTAATATGCATAGAATTTCATTAATATCAACTTTATCTAAATATAAAGATATTAGAACTTTGATTCTGAAAATTCCTAGAGTGAAAACTAAGCAGAATGGCATTTTAAAATGCTAAAAAGTATTTAAAAAAATTTTTTTTGTTTATTATTTGTTATTGGGAGAGATACAGACTGCAAGCAGGGGAGGGTTAGAGAGAAAGGGAGACACAGAATCTGAAGCAGACCCCAGGTTCTGAAGTGTCAGCATAGAGCCTGATGTGGGGCTCGAACTCAGGAACTGTGAGATCATGACCTGAGCAGAAGTCGGATGCCTAGCTGACTGAGCCACCCAGGCGCCCCTAAAAAGTATTTTCTTAAAAAATATTCCTAAGTAAGGGGCGCCTGGGTGGCTCAGTCGGTCAAGCATCTGACTTCAGCTCAAGTCATGATCTTGCCATTCGTGGGATTGAGCCCCATGTTGTTGGGCTATGCTGACAGCTCAGAGCCTGGAGCCTGCTATGGATTCTGTGTCTCCTTCTCTCTCTGCCTGTCCCCTGCTCATGCTCTGTCTCTCTCGCTCTCTCTCTCTCTCTCAAAAATAAACATTAAAAAAACTTTTTTAATATTCCTAAGTAAAAAATAGGTAGAAATTTTAAGTGCACAGTCTATTCATTAGAAAACATTCTGCCATCACCCAATTTCAAAATTATAAAAAACCAAGCTGCTAGTAATTTAATCCTTTTTTGTATGCAGAAAATAAAAACAACAACAAAAAAGGTGCCACTATCTCTTTAGGATTTTCTTTAGATAACCTATATATTTAAATTCAGAATACAGAAAAATAATTACTTTCATGGTCATTGTTATAATGAAAAAATGCTTTTCTTTATATGAAAAGCTATTATAGTTTGTCAATTGACTGAAAAACTCAAAACTGGGCTTTGGCCAAATGCAACAGCAAGTTCAAATCTGATCATAGCTCCACAGGTCACTGAATCGACATTGCTCCATTAATGAAGATGCTGTGATTCTAAAGGCAGAAGTTGAGACTTCTAAACAAAGGCTATCCTTCCATGATTCTGGTTTCTGTCCCAACTAAGACAGCAATCATTATGTCTAAACAAACAAATGAACGAACAAACAAATAAAATGAGTCTAGTTAGAGTCTACAGAAAGTTCAAGGGTGATGCCAAAGTCAGGGGAGGCTGAGGAGGGTGGCTAAGGCATTGACAAGGCCTGGAAGACAAAAGGAACATAGCTGGTGAACTGTGATTTCAAGAGGACCTCCCTCCCCTATAAAAGATGGACGCAGAAGGGATATCTTCCAACAGCATGTCATGTGCTTTGCCCTCCTAGTTCTACTCTTCATCTTTCTCCATGCCCCAGTATTCTCCAATATTGGAAGTCCTAGGTAGAGCAATCAGGCAAGAAAATTAAATTAAAGTATCAGAATTAGAAAGGAAGAAGTTAAAACTATCTCTATTTGCAGATGACATGACTTGACATAAAGGAAATCCTAAAGACTCAACCAAAAAAATGTTGGATCTAATCAAAGAATTCAGTGAAGCTGCAAGATACAAAATTAAATATGAGAATGAGTAGCATTTTGTTACAGTAACAACAAGTTTTCTGAAAAAGAAATAAAGTAATTGATCCCACATGTAATAGCACCAAAAATAAACAAACAAAAACATTTAGGAATGAATGTAACTAAGGAGGTGAAAGATCTCTGAAAACCACAATGCACTGATAAAAGAATTCAGAGACAAAATACATGGAAAGGTATCTCATGTTCACGTATTAGAAGAATTAATATTGTCAAAATGTCAATACTACTAAAAGTCATCTATAGATTCAATGCCACCCCTATTAAGATTCCAATGGTATTTTTTTTATAGAAGTAGAAAAAACACTCCTAAAATTTACACAGAACCACTAAAGACCCCCAAAAGCCAGAAAAAATCCTAAGAAAGAACAAAGCAAGAGACATTACAGTTCCTGATTTCAAGCTACACCATAAAGCTATAGCCATCAAAACTGGCATGAAAACAATCAGACCAATAAAACAGAATTGAGAGCCCTGAAATAAATCCCCACATATACAGCCAACTAATATCTAACCATGGATTCAAGAATATTCAATGGACAAGACAGTCTTTTCAATAAATAGTGCTGAGATAATTGGATATTCACATGTAAAAGAATCAAATTGGATCCATATCTTACACTCACAAAAATTAACCCAAAATGAATTAAAGACTTAGATATAAGACCTGAAAGCATGAAACTCCTATAAGAAAACACAGGAATAAAGCTCCTTGACATGGGTGTTGGTAATTTTTTGGATGACTGCTAAAGCACAAGCAACAAAATAAACAAGTGGAACTATGTCCAACTAACAAGCTTCTGCACAGCTGAATAAATCATCAGTAAAGTGAAAAGAAAACCTACAGGATGGAAAAAAATATTTGCAAACCGTACATCTGATGTCCAAAATACATAACGAACTCGTACAACTCAACCAAAAAACCACAAATAATCCAATTTAAAAATGGGCAAAGGAAACAAAACAAAAAGCAAAAATGAACTATTGGGACTTCATCAAGATAAAAACCTTCTGCACAGCAAAGGAAACAATCAGCAAAACTAAAAGGCAACCAATAGAATGGGAGAAGACATTTACAAATGACATACCAGATAAAGGGTTAGTATCCAAAATCTACAAAGAACTTCTCAAACCCAAAAAACAAATAATCCAATGAAGAAATGGGCAAAAGACATGAGAATAGACACTTTTCAAGAGAAGACACCCAGATGGTTAACAGACACATGAAAAAATGCTCAACATCACTCATCATCAGGGAAATACAAATCAAAACCACAGTCAGATACCATCTCACACCAGTCAGAATGGCTAAAATTAACAACTCAGGCAACAACAGATGTTGGCAAAGATGTGAAGAAAGAGGAACACTTTTGCGCTGCTGGTGGGAATGCAAACTGGTGTAGCCACTCTGGAAAACAGTATGGAGGTTCCTCAAAAAACTAAAAATAGAACTACCCTACAACCCAGAAATTGCACTACTAGGTATTTATCCAAGGGATATAGGTGTGCTGTTTCAAAGAGACACATGCACCCCAATGTTTATAGCAGCACTATCGACAATAGCCAAAGTATGGAAAGAGTCCAAATGCACACCAACAGATGAATGGATAAAGAAGATATGGTGTATATACACAACGGAGTATTATTTGACAATCAAAAAGAATGAAATCTTGCCATTTGCAGCAATGTGGATGGAACTAGAGGGTATTATGCTAAGCAAAGTTAGTCAGAGAAAGACAAATATCATTATGACTACACTCATATGTGGAATTTAAGATACAAAACAGATGAACATAGGGGAAGGGAAGCAAAAAGAATATAAAAACAGGGAGGGGGACAAAACATAAGAGACTCTTAAATATAGAGAACAGAGGGTTGCTGGAGGGGTTGTGGGTGGGGGGATGGCTAAATGGGCAAGGGGCATTAAGGAGGACACTTGTTGGGATGAGCACTGGATGTTATATGTAGGGGATGAATCACTGGATTCTACTCCTGAAATCATTATTGCACTATATGTTAACTAACTTGGACATAAATTAAAAAATAAAAAATAATAAAAATAAATAATTAAAAAAAATAAAAATGGGCAAAAGAGCTAAATAGACATTTTTCCAAGGAAAATATACAAAAGGCCAACAGGTACGTGAAAAGATGCTCAACCTCACCACTCAGGGAAATGCAAATTAAAACTACAAAAATGAGATATTACTTCACACCTGTTAAGAATTGCCATCATGAAAAAGAGTTAACAAATGCTGGCAAGAGGTGGAGAAAAGGGAATCTTTGTGCACCATTGTAATGTAAATTGGTGTAAATGTAAATTACATTGAATGTAAATTGGTGCAACCACTCTGGAATATGGAAAGCAGTATGGAGGATCCTTAAAAAATTAATAACAGAACTACCATATGATGCAAAAATTCCACTTCTGGGAATATATCCAAAAGCATCAAAAAAAACCAACCTGAAAACACATCTGCACCCTCATGTTCCTAACAACATTATTTAAATAGCTAGGACATGGACGTGACCTAAGTGTCCATTAATGGATGAAAAAGTTGTGTAATATACATACAATGGCAAATTATTCTGCCATAAACAATGAGGAAATCCATTTGCAATAACACGCAAGGACCTTGGAGGCATTATGCTAAGAAAAATACTGTATAATCTCACTTATATGTGGAATCGAAACAAAAAACAACTCCAAACTCATAGAGAAAGAGATAAGACTTGTGGTTACAAAGGCAGACGATGCCGCGGAGGGGAATTCAAGGAAGGTGGCCAAAAGATACAAACTTCCAATTATAAGTTCAATAAATACTAGGGATGTAAGGTACACCATGACGACTATTGCTAACACTGCTGTACGACATACAGGAAAGTTGCTAAGAGAGTAAGTCGTCAGAGTTTTCATCACCAGAAAAACATTTTTTTCCTTTTTTTCTTTCATTTCTTTTTATTGTATCTATATGAGAAGATGGGTGTTAGCTGTACCTTCTGCGGCAACCGTTTCACAATTTATAAAAATCACACCATCATGCCATATGCCTTAAACAGACACAATCGTGTATGCCGATTATTTCTCAATAAAATAGAAAAACAGTTGGCATCTTTAAGTGTTCAGTCCTCTATAGCCTCTCTCTTAGAGCAATTTCATGGATTCTGAATGTCTTCAATTATTATCTCGATGCTAACAACTCCAGAATCCAGTTAGGGTCTAACTGTCTTCTGGGTGCTATACCCAAGTATGCCCAGAGAGTTTTGGGTTCCAGACTCAAAACGCTATCAGAGAGTTGCACTTGGAGGTCCCACAGGCACCTTTAGCATAAATTCAGCTCAACTTCTAAGGTCCCTCAAACTTGTTTTCTCTTACATCTCACTTTAGGTGTATCTCCGAGTCAACCAAGCTAGAAACTCAGACATCTTCCTGGAACCCTTCCTCACCCCAATTCTCTCCATTTTCACGGCCACTATTGCAGTACAATACTTCTGCCCCCCACAAACTAACAGATTTTTTGCTACGTGGTTGTTTCTTAGCCCACATCACACCCACTTTCCTCTGAAAAACCCCTCCACCTTCCTTAGGAAAAAGTCCAAACCCCTGGACAGGGCTCAGAGGTCCTTCAAGATCTGCCTCTTGGAATCCCTTCAACTTTCTGCCCCACAAACTAAGCTACAGGATTTCTCTAAGGTCCTCAAAAACCATGCACTTTAAGGGTTCCCAAGCTTTGCCTGGCACCTTCTGACTAAATCACATTCAACCTTCTCCCTCCCACGTTCAACCTTTAATGTGGAAACCTGCAGTCCAGGGGAAGGCTTTCACATATCCAACTCAGGATTAGGGGGCCGTGCCAAGTGCTCCCTCAGCCTATACTACACTATTTATCTCACTGCATGGTCTATAAATATTTTCTAGTTTGGTTTACCCACACTTTGACTATGGGCTTCCCTGGGCAGGACTGAGGTGCTTGCTTACATAAGCCAGTATGTAGCTCATGAGGAAAGCACCAAAACATGTACTCCAGAATGAAGAATAGTGTAGAAGACAACGTGGGGCGGGGGGCGCGTGCAAATTCAAAGTGTTTGCAGCGACCCCCGCCGGCCACACAACATCTTAATTTATCTTATTACTTAAAAGTAATTGGCATATTAAATTACTTCCTTTATATAATCAGACAGGCCTTTCTATGTAGACATTGGTGGTAGCCAAATGTTTGGTATATCAGATGGCTCAGTTTAAAATAATGTCAATGCTTGTTTAGATTACTCTAATAGCCTTCCAGATTTGCAGTAACCCCGCTCTCAGCTACAGTCTTTCCCCCTGAGCAGTCAGGGATTTTTTCAAAAAATAAATAAGATATTGTGATTTCCCTACATGGCTTACAATGTCCTGCAAAGATCCGCAGTTTTTCCCACACCCCCAACCTTACTACCAATCATTCTCCCTTTTACTCACTCTGCTCAAGTACGAGGGTCTTCTTTCTTGCGGTTGCTGTTAAACAGCAAAGATTATTCCAGCATCAGAGCCTTTGCACTGTTGATTCCACCTGCCTTCAAAATTATCCCCAACCCATCGCCCCAGATCTTGGCACGGTTGGCCCCTCCTCATTCAGATCTCAGCTCAAATATCACTTCCTCAGAGACCTTTCCTGACTACTTATCTAAGATAGTCATCACATCCTAGTCAAACTCGATCCCACTATTTGCTTCACTTTATATAACCTATCCCTTTGTGATAATTTTGTGTTTATCTGTCTCCTATTTTAAAGCGAAAGCTCCACGAGGACAGGTGATCGCACCTCTCTTGTTCACTGTTGTCTCCCTACCGGCTAGAACCGTGTCTAGCCAGTTATCACTTTCTAAACGAATACACGCACTCAATAAACCCGTCCATCTCGCATTACTTTCCATTCTCCTTTCCCCTCCATTGTCAGAAATCCGTGAGGGTCGCTATCCTCGCAGGAAAGCTCTTGCAGCGTTACCACCGTTCCAAAGAGAGTCCTCTTCTCCTCTCCGGGCGAGGCAAGCCCAGCCTGGTCGGTAAAGGGGCCTCGGGGACCGAAAGACGAGCCACAGACCCGACACCCGCCTCTGAAAAGCGCTGAGGAGGGGCGGCGACACAGGGTGCCTCTCTCCTCGCTTCCTGCGGACTGCTGCCACCCCAGTCTTAGACCCTCTGACCTGCCTTTCAGTCGGCGGCACACATTCCTCCCCCGCCGCCGAGCTCCGCGGCCGCTCCCAGTTACCTGCCAGGGATCTGGCTTGGGAGACTCAGCCTGGCCACCACCATCCTAACCCACAAAAGCGCCCTCCAGGCCACCGTACTTCGCGGAAAGTATAAGCTAGTTTCTCCTTCCGCATGCGCAGATGTCCCGTTCGGCGTACAGTGTCTCTTAGCAACGGCTTCGAGTCCCTCCGCCAGGGGCGGAGCATCGGAAGCCACAGTGGGGAAGCCGAGGGGGAAATGAGTGAGGCCAATCCGAGACGAGTCCCAGCCTCGATCGGCACGCCTCCTCTAACTGTCGCGAATGCGCAGATGGCTTTACGGCAGGCAAGGGGTGGGGGCAGCTGGGGGTAAGGAGGGGAGAAGGAAGCAACCAACCAACCAAGTCGCCCCCACCCCCCACCCCCACCCACCCCGGACCTGGTTTACGGCTCCGGGCTCAGGCTCCAGTGCGGCCGCTGATTGGCTGCTGAAGGCTTGGTCCCATCCCAGTGACCCCAAAGTGCTGGAGGGAGGGGGCGGGGGTGGCCCAGTGCAAAGTGCATCCCGAAAGCCCCCTGCCTGGAGCCCCTGCGGCTGGCACTTCGGACCCTGTATGACCCGGGACCTCGCTGCCCCGAGACCTCTCGTGTGCCCCGGTAGCTGGGAGCCTCCGGCCCGGAGCGCGGCAGCCCCCTGCTCCGAGCCCTCAGACCGGGACTGCCCCCCCCCCACCCGAGCCGGGACTTCCTCCCTGCACCCCTGCCCCGAGGCTGCCCGGCGGTCAGGACCGTCGCCCCCATTCTGCTCGGCTGTCTGGATGCTCGGCGGGCTGGGGCCGTGAGGCATCAAGAAGGATCAGGAACACCCGTGTCCGGCCCTGCCTGGGATGTTTGTTCAATGGAGAAGTTGGTGAGTGTGGAGAAGGCTGAAAGGAGGAAGAGAAGCAGCAGCTGAGGAGACAGGTAAAGTCAGTTACCTCCCCCGAGGGGAAGGGGACTGGCGGGGAGGAAGAATCACTGCTTCTTCCTGCCTGCCCTTATCACTCTTCCTTTTGCTACCCCTTCTCAGAGCCCCTTCCTCCTCGCCCCTGGGTCACTGCACCACTCACTGGTTTTTGCTTTCCAGGTTTGAGCTGGCTAGAGGAGACGAGAGAGCAGGAAGGGTCAAGCCACCCACCAGAGAAGCAGCAGAGAGCCTCTGACCAGCATCCTGTATAAAGGTAATAAGCCAGATCTCCCCACCCCATTGTTTATTTCTAGCCCCTATCTCATTAAGCATTGCTTTATTTTCAGCGTGGTTACCTGGAAATGCAAGTCTTTCCTGGCACCCAGTTTCCCAGCAAAAACAAAACTCTGCCGGTGCCTGATCCTTAAGATTTTAATTAATAATAACTTCTCTATCCCAGAAACATATTTTCCCTTCTCTGTACATTGTGTTTTCTTTTTTTCTTTTCCTTTTTTGCATTATCTTTCTGTACACTGTACCATTTACCCTGCTCTGAGACTTTGAGACCTTTTTGTAGCCCCCCCCCCCCAAACCTTACTCTCAGAGGAATTCCTCAATTCCTTGTTAATTGCTTGTTAATTCTGAATGACTCTGCTTTTTAATTAAACCACAATTTTCTGTTTTCCCCTTATGTCTGCCTATCACCTTTCCTCTAACTCTGTCAGAAAATCTTTTGAGTTAACTAACGGACAAGGGTTTGGTAGAGGAAGATGCGGTAATGGCTTGAAATTTATGACTTTTGGAAAATAACTTGACTTTTTCTGCTAGTGAAAAGTGAATCTGTGTACCTTAATAGTGTGGATAGTATGAAAGCAATATTTGCTCCTGAAGCACGTACCTGTAACTAACTCTTCTGGCTTTTATGTGTTTCTGTTGACAGATGTGAATGGGTTCTGAAACTGTTATAAAACGATAAGTAATATTTGTGACACCTTAGATTTTCTAGAAGAACTTACAAAACTTCATACAATATTTTGTTAATCATTTGACACTCAAGAATTTGAAAACAAAGGGATGTTTTGGTGTGTTTAGAATCTAGGGCTTTATTCTTGCACTCTTCATAGATAAGGTTTATTTCAAAATCCTTACAGATAATTTGTTAGATTGAAATTTAAGCATCTAATTCATGTGATCACATTTCTGTCGTCGTATTTTGTTGCTGCTTCTGGAAAATACACCAAAGGTAAGTTTAGGACATTCATGTAATTCCTAAAGAGGGAATATGATCAGGGAAATTATATAAGAGTTAATTCACAAATTAGTCAAGTGAATGACTTCTCTAACATCCAATAACAGGAGTATAAAGTGACTTGTTAATCTCAGAGTTATTTTAATATCTCAGATTGTTTAGGGAATTTCAGGTACAAAGAAGTACTTAAAATAGCAGAAGTTGTTAGGAAATCGTTGATTTACTCTGTTCCACTGGACTTTCTGCCTTTCCCCAAAAGAAATGTATGCCTTTCCTGATTCTTTTAATTGTGAAGACATTGCTAAAGATACTTTTAAGTGCTCTGAGGGTTTGCATATTCTTGAGACCTGGTACTGGACTCCAAAGGGAGAGTGTATGCTACTGAATGGAATTGAAAATCAGTATCTACCACTGACTGTTCCATGGTGAACATTTAGGGCAGCCTTTATGTGCATATAGGGTCCACTTCACTTCAGTAAAAGCTAGGCAGAAGTCTATAAAAGTTAAAGGCAATTTTCATTATGCAAATAAGCAAATCTCCAGAGAGATGCCCAATGATTACTTTAGGAATTTTGTCTTTTAAATGCTAACATATTTGGAATATGTTTTTAAGGTAAAGACAAATGATGTGTTTTCTATTCAGGCCTTCTCACTTACATATTTTTTCTACTTTAGATACGACTCTAGCATGTTTTCATTTGCAAGGGGTGTTACCACCTGAGATGGTAAGGGAGCAGGTCTGTGGCGAGTCAGGCTTGTAAGTTACAGAGAGAACACTGCTTTCTTCTGGTTGCCAGCCAGATCATTCTCATTGCTTAAATAATATTTCATTGCTCCTCTCAACTTTTAACTGCCTTTCTCTGATTAGGGAATATGTATATAAATCGTTGGCATCTATTCCTAGTATTAGCATGATTGAGAGTGTTTGGTCTAGATTATGCTGAACATTTAAAACGTTTAATATGGGTAATTATTTACCAGCATGGACAGTTAGGTAGTTTATATTTTTCAGATTGGTAGTTAACTTTGTGTTAATTCGATTGCCGTGTATACAGGTTTTTAGAGAAAAAAAAAATGGAAAGCGCCTGATTTATTTGATAACCAAATATAGATTTATAGTCACATAGGGGGAATAACTGATTTTAACTGAAGATCTACAGTGATGCATTTAGAGTATGCTGTGGCTCTATACTTACATTCTTTATACCTGAAGTAATACCATGCATGATTATTTAATATTCTATATATATCTATTTTCTTCACGTTTAACTTTGGTAACACAGAAGTTCATACTATTCCTAAAAAGCCTAAAGTCAGATAAGGTTTATATATTACCTAATATCTGACTTACAGCCTTTTATTTCATTTTCAGCTGAAGACACTCCCTACGGAGAATGATTGTCTCTTTTTTTGCAAACCTTCTAGGTACTGATGTAAGGCTGCTAAGATGATAAAGCCGGACAGGGGTTAATATGATAATATTGACAAGACCTCCTCATTTACAACATTTGTGATTTAAGCCTTGAGTTGAGTCTGCATAGTGAATTATACAATTTCCTTTTTTTGCCTCCTTCACATTCCATGAAAATGGTTGGTTTTTCTGCTGGAACATTTGAGAATTATAGATAAGTTGTGCATGATAACACATCCTTGTGTTACGCAGAGGCCCAGTAATTTGGAGGAAATATGAATACCCTTACTTGTTTTAGAACATAAACACCATGCTAACCATGAGGAGTGATACTAGAAAACACTTCTACTTTATTTTGGGTTCCATGCTCTTGATCATATCAATAGTGCTGGTCAACATAGACCTCGGCCATGTTGTACACTTTGGGCCTTACAGTGTTTCTGCAGCCGTCTTCCCTCTTAGAACTTGTGACCCAATGGTGTTTTTTTTTTTTTTTTTTCCCTCAGAGCCAATATCCTTGGAGTTGCTGATTTTATTTTCTTACCAGCCTGTATATCTCTGTCTGTTCTACAAAGAAATGCTTATTTCCTTTTTTGAGTAGCAAGCTGTTATCTTGTTTCTAGTGGTGTGAAATCTGAAAGCACAGTTCTAATTTGTATCACCTAATCCAAAAATATGTGGACTTTTAGTGAAAATAATATGCAAAGAGCCATTAGTGACTAATCATTTATGCCAGAGGAAATCGGGGACATGTGGCAAATCTGGTGAAAGTTTTATACAATTTTAGACAGGTCTTAAATATATTTTATATTATAGTTATTTTACTCTTCACTCTGTTCTGTGAATATAAACTTCTTTTAATTATGTGAAGCAAGAAGTTTAGTTTTAACTTAATGAAGTTCCTTTGGCATCTTTATAGAATTTAGTGTTAACATCTTATTTTTTATTTTTTTAAAATGCTTATTTTTGAGAGAGGGAGAGAGACAGCGCAAGTGGGAAGGGGCAGAGAGAGAAAGGGGGAGACATATTATCCGAAGCAGGCTCCAGGCTCTGAGCTGTCAGCACAGAGCCCAATGTGGGGCTTGAACCCACAAACCGTGAGATCATGACCCGGGCTGAGGTCAGATGCCCAACCGACTGAACGAACCACCCAGGTGCCTCAGTGTTAATTTTAATTCCTAAATGTATACTTTCTAGTATGGTCAACAGTGTAAAAGCTCAGAGGCCTGCATTGTTTCCTTTTGACCTGACGTAGATTAGAAAAGATGGATTCGTAAAATTTAAACAACACAATTCACCACACTATTCTGCAGTAAAACCTCATATAAAAATGATAGACATTGGGGAAGTGGCTCATTTTGATACATAATTCTGAAGTCTTGTCTGCATGGTTTGTTTTTTGTTTTTTGTTTCTTGTCTTTTCTGACTGAAACCTGGAATGGGATTTCTAAGATTATACCCTCAGAATTTTAGTCATTGTGAGTCATTAATTTAAAAACAGCTTACACTGTACATTTATTTCTTTAGAAAATAGCCTCCTTGGCCATATTCTATTATTTTATAGGTGACTTCTTCATGAACTATCAGATTTTCAAATGTGCACTCCTTGAGAATATAGACTTTTCTCCATTTTCCTGTGTCTGGACTTCTCTGTGATTTTTTTTTTTTTTTTAGTATTTATTTTTGAGAGAGAGAAAGAACACGTGCAGAGGAACAGGGGAGGGGCAGAGAGAGAGGGAGACAGAGGACCTGAAGTGGGCTATGCAGTGACAGTGGAGAGCCCGATGCGGGGCTTGAACTTATGAACTGTGAGATCATGACCTGAGCCAAAGTCGGACACTTAACCGACTGAGCCACCCAGGCACCCCAACTTCTCTCTGATTTTTTAAATAGCATGTGTAGCACTAGATATTATATTTACTTTTTAAGTTCAATAGTCTTTTTTTTTTAAATGTATTCATATGTGGATAGCTATACTCTATTAAGTGCAAACTCTCCTAAAATAACACCAAGATAAAAATTAATTACTTGTCTGGTGCTTTGGACTATTAGGATGTTTTGGTAATGGTAATTAAGTCATTGCCTTTCATAATTTAAGGGATGCAGCTGACAAAGGACTCTGTGTGCATGGTATGTGTGTCTTGTTTTTTTTCCAGTAAAAACTATTGCATCTAAAGTGCTCTTTTGGTTTAAACCTATAGTTATTGTTTATAGCACTTGGTATTGTCAGAAAAGGGAAACATGATCTTAACATTTTTAGGTGTATCTAATTTATTTTAAGTATGCAGAACTCTCTAGTAAAGTTTTACCAGGGGGCGACACCAGTGGCCAAGGCCTAGCAGTGTGCCAAACACATGTCAGGGGCTCCGTGGACTTTCATCTGTCTGATTGAAGTAGCCCATACGGCATTATTGCAAGTTATTGTGGTTTGTGCATCTTTCTTGTTCAGAGAAATAGTCACTTCATCCTTTAACACAAAGCCTTTTCTTGATATTATTAATAAGTCAGTACCATTTCATATTCCCCTCAACCCCCACTTTGCATGCCCTCCTCCCCACTTACCCCCTCTGCCTCCATGGAAGGGGCGATGGGTAGATAGAAGGCCTAAGAACAAGATTCCTAAAGGCTTGAAACCATGGAGAGCTATCTCCGCTTCTCTTGGGAGGCAGGGGATACCAAGGACACCCTTAGAAGTAAGGCAGCCAGTGCCATTGATTTTTGCAATGTAGATGTAGCTCATGTGGAAAATAATCACCTGTTCCTTTGTGGAAAATGCTGGAGGCTTATCATTGGAGACCTCGGTTTGCATTTTTTAAACAAATTTTAGTTTAGTATAGTTTTAGACTTACAGAAAAATTGCACAGACAGTACAGAATTCCCATATACTCCACACCCAGTTGCCACCAACAGCTTATATTAATAGATGGATTTGTCACAATTAATGAACCAACAATGAGCATTATTATTAATTAAAATCCATATCGTGTTCACACTTCTTTAGCTTTTACCTAATATGCTTTTTCTGTTCCAGGATCTCATCTAGGATACCACATTACATTTAGCCTTCTTGTTTCCGTAAGCTCTTCTTGGCCATGACAATTCCACAGACTTCCTTGTTTTTGATGGCTTTGACATTTTGAGGAGCACTGGTCAGGTATTTTGTAGAATGTCCCTCAGCTGGAATTTATGGGGGGTTATGGGCTTTAGAGAGAAAGATCACCACGGTAAATTGCCATTCTCCTCATTCCATGCTTGTCACGTGACTTGGCACTGCTGCCTGTTAACCACGATCACCAGGCTGAGGCAGTGTTTTTCAGGTTTCTTGCCGTAAAGTTGTTCTTTCCCTCCTTTTCCATGCTGTCCTCATGGGAAGGAAATCTCTACATGGCCCACACTAAAGGAGAAGGGAGTTATGCTCTATGTCCCTGAGTAGGGGGGATCCATGCAATTATATGGAATTCTGTACAGGAGATTTGTTTCTGCTCCATCCTTTATTTATTCAATCAGAGCATTATGGGCCTGTTGGTATTTATTCTAGACTTTGGGTTAGAATCCATACCGCTTATATTTATCTTGTTCAAGTTGTTCCAGCTTAGCTACTAAGAGCTCTTGTGGTTGGCCCATGTTCCTGTGACATTCCCCCATCACTGCATTTCTCTTTGAGCACTTCCTTTTTGGCACAGTGAGATGCTCCAGGCTCATATTGTATATTTCCTGCCCCACCCACTCTCAGAATGGGGCATCTCTGTAAGGATAGTTCTGCATTTTTTGCAGCTTGCCTTGTAGGAGTTGTTCTGATCATGTCTAATTCTCTAATTCATTTTTTTAAGAAATGATAGTCCGTTTTAAGTTAAATATTGTTTCCAAGTGCGTGCTGGCCAAGTCTTTGGCCTTGGAAAAAGGAAAGAGTCAAAGTGGACTATATACTGATGTGGATTGGTTGTAAATTCTGGTGTGCAACCAGCGGCACCTAGGACTGCCACTCTTCCCCATAGTACATCAGGTTGTCAGGTTTTCAGGTAGCCCAGCCTTTCCTGTTTAAGTGATGGAGGGCTTAGCATACCTACCCTACTGGGATGGGGTGGGGTAGTAGTTCTCCCAGTGAGTAATTTCTAGAGTGATTTGAGCATAAAGTGTGGAAGTCACTTAACATGTGCTCTTAACCTTAATGGAGTTCATAGACCTAGGGTTTAATCTATATGAAGAAAGATCCTTTTTTTCTTTCAATTGTAGAGAGGATTTTTCCAGAATTCATATAGGGAAGCTGGCAAGGATGTTGTTAATCTTTTACGCAGTTTGATGTATATATAAAGGAATAACCATTTCAAAATGATTAACATAATGCTTTTTAGGGCATATGAAGAACCAGCATTTAAAGATATACTCTCCTTTTGGTTGTCATAGATTCCATTTTGGCCCTGACCACCTACTATATTGAATGAACACATACTTTCATTTTTGTCCTGTTTAGAAAAGAGCACACGCCTAACAGTGTCAGTTAAAAAGTAATTCAGATGAAGCAAGCCTGAAAATATATTCTGAATAGAGCAAAAATAAGATAAAAGGAACCTGTACTTGCATCTGAATTTCAAATGTGTGATTTTTTTTTTAATTTACTCTTTTTCAAAAAACTGCCCTTTTAAGAAAAAAAAATCCTGAAAATACACCATATCCGTACCAGTTTGGAGATTAATGTAATGTAAGAACTGACCTGAGTTCTTTCTCTGCTCTGGAAGTTTGATAGAAAGCACTAAAATTTAAGCTCATCGAAAGGTAGAGTGTGTAGGCATCTCTGATTTTTTATTATTTTTAGGAATCTTCCCATAATTGGTATTTGTTTTTAGGTTAAGAAAGCTCAATCACGCTGCAATCTGGACACACTCTGAGCCTTCTCCTCACAATGCTGTATGTGCACAATGGTTATTAGGCAATCCACGTATCAGAAGAAGGGACATTCTTCCACAAGGTAAGTGACTGAAGGTTATTGGTCATCTGTGCAGTTCTGGGGAGGAAAATCCATATAGCTTTTGCTTTTCCCTTCAAAGCAGCTAACATATACTAAACACAACACTTGCTAAAAGAAAATCCAGGTTTTTGTTTGTTTATTTTTTATACTGTTTGAATCTTACATAGTAGACCTCATTTAAGAGCCAAGATAATGGTCTCATTTAAAAAAAAAAAATCTGTTAAAGCTGATTTTGAGTATATAGTAGTAGTTTTCATTAATTTCTTCCAGTGGTATTCAGTGTCTTTGCTTACAACTCTAAAAATACACAGAAACCTATTCCAAAAGGGTTTTTGCTCATTTTTAAGATGAGAGACTTAGTTTTATAGTGTTGATTGAAAAAGTAATTAAGCAAAGGGATAAGGGGGAAAATCATGTTTATTAAGGAGACAAATTGTCAGGAAATTTCTCATTTCCAAATTTTCTCTGAGGAGATAGCTCTTTGTAATAGTAGCCTGATATTTTTAAATTATATTACTTAATAGGAATACGAGTTTGAAATAACCATTTTCACTTTATGAAACAACATAGGACATTTGATTGTATTCTTAAGCTGTGATGATTTGACCTAGGTCAGGCTTAAGTTTACCTTTGCACAATCTATAGCAAGAGGTTTTGCAAGATAAATTATTATTGGTAACAAGATTATCCCAAGATGTCTAACCTACATAGGAGACCAAAATGTCTTTAAAGGACTTTATCACATAATTTTTTATTTTTAGAAATGGAAGCCGCCTAATTAGGAGATGAGTCTAATCTATTCCTTAAAATTAGCCCAGATGGAATGGCTTCTTAGAAGCGTGTTAGTTTAAGCTTCTGTAAGCTTCTGTAAAGCTTAAAAACCCACTGAAAAAGTTTTTGTACACACACATGTAAGGGCCACTTTTCACAATTCACTTTGGACTTTTTCCTCTTTGCGTGAAGGAGATCTCATTTTATATTGAGCCTGAGTGCACACCTCTTTTGTGACCTGTTAGAGGGTGCAGAAGTCCAGGACACTACTTTTTCTTTAAAATGATTTTTTTTCATGTGGCGGTGTTTCGATTCTTACAGTTTTTTTTTTTTTTTATCTCACTTGGATTTTCTACATTTTCTTTTTTTTTAATTAATTTGTTTTTGAGAGGGGAGGGGGCAGACTGAGGATCCGAAGTGGGCTCTGCGCTGACAGCAGAGAGCCCGAACAGGGGCTCAAACTCATGAACCGTGAGATCATGACCTGAGCCAAAGTCAGATGCTTAACTGACTAACCACCCAGGTGCCCCGATTCTTAGAGTTTTTAGATATTTTGTGTGATCTTGGTACTTTGCCAATTAGAGTAAAACTTTTAGAAAACTGAAATTAGAAAAGTAGAAAAGATAACGTGGCAGAAGAAGGGGGTGGTAAATCATGCATCAAATAACAAAGTGGGGAGGATAGAAAGAAACGAAAAAAGGAAAATGCATACTCTCTATGCATTTTACTTTACCCCACGCACTTCTTTCCCCCCCAAACCTTTCACCCTTTGGAGCTAAAAATAAAATATTGAAATACTTTAGGGGACTCATCTGAAGTTTTTCATTTTTTTTTTTAAACTGCTTCTCATAGTCTTTAATCTTAATAGGCTATGAATTGACCATTTGATACCCTGCATTCACTCACTGATCTGTGATCGAGTCCTTGAATGGTTTATAACTGCATGCATTAGGGAAATTAACTCTTTTTAAAAATTTTTTTAAAATGTTTGTTTATTTTTGAGAGAGAGAGAGAGAGAGAGAGAGAGAGACAGAGCATGAGTGGAGGAGAAGCAGAGAGAGAGGGAGGTACAGAATCTGAAGCAGGCTCCAGGTTCTGAGCTCAGCACAGAGCCTGACGGGGGGCTTGAACTCAGGGATCATGAGATCATGACCTGAGTGGAGGAAGTCACATGCTTAACCGACTGAGCCCTGTCCACCACCGCCCCCCCCCGCCCCCCACAGTGCCCCAGGGAAATCAAACTCTTAAGACGAGCACTCACCTGACTACTCTGTTGTCTCCCATTTTCTGGCTGCCCAGCATCACCTTCCATTATACCTAAAATAATGCTGCTATGTTCATAGGATGTTTGCTTTGAGTTTTCAAAAGACTACAGAAGAAATTTCCTGTAACCGCAACTTAAGGCATTATGCCTGGCTTTTTGTTTGAAATCTTTTATAATCTTTGGGAAGCTACCAAAGTTCCGGTTATAGGAGGTGCATATTAATTAGTTGTAGTAGGGATGAACTGTCATGACTAAGATTTACATGATTTAACAGTGGAAAATTCTGTGCTATTTAATAGACACTGCGAGGAGCCAAGTATTCTAAACTTCACATATTCTACTTGCCCTTAAAGGCTATTCCCTGTGACCTAATGAATCCTTGGTAAAAAGTGGACTCAGCTAGGATGTTACACCACCATTGTCGAAGGAACCCTGAACTCCAGGAAGAATTGCAGATTCAGGCTGCAGTGGCTGCCGGGGATGTTCACACAGTACGAAAGATGTTAGAACAAGGCTATTCTCCAAATGGCCGGGATGCTAATGGCTGGACCCTTCTTCATTTCTCTGCAGCAAGAGGGAAGGAAAGATGTGTTCGAGTATTTCTAGAACATGGAGGTGAGTTTTCTGGAAGCAAACCTTTTTTGTCAAGGAGAAACTTAAATTATATTTAGTTTAAATATATGTGTACGTGTATATAATGTTTAATGCTTCCCTTTGGTTGATACCCACCTTCTTATTCTCTCCTTTGTGAAGATTTGTTGCAGGTGTGCTGCGTTTTGCTTAAAACCAGATTGTTTAAAGCGCAATTTGGTGAATATAATGTGCTTCCCCCGCCTGTAACTGTATTTATACACAGCCAGATTTTCCTGGGTCATTTCAAGTAAAAGCAACCCTCCATGTTGTCCGGCTGCTTCTGTTTCGGAAGCAGAAGTGGTTGTGGTACCCACAATTAGAGAGTTGCACAAGTTTCCCGTTTGATAATTGCTCATGCAAACAGACCTAGCAGGGGTCCCTTTAAGTGTCATGCCCTTAATGAAGTCCTATCTTTTGAAGTTACCTCTTTAAAAAAAAAACTTTTGGATGGCATCTTTTATTACTATTTTAGAGCTCCTGCCTTTTCCAGATCTGTACATAGTTTGTAGGTTAGAAGATAGATTATCTGAGGTCTTGTTGTGTATAAATATACACATTTGGGAATGACATCTGACATTTTATGCTTTTGCTTTGAAAATCTGTGCATTCCCATAGTTAACAATTTCCATAATAATAAGAACTAATAATTATCCCAGACTAGTTTACTTTTTTCCCCAGTTGAATTTCTTAATTTTCCAAAGATGGGCTAGATGTGTTCTGTATTCATACCCATGTTATCTTTGTAAAATATGGTGTAAAGCAGCTTATTTGGGACTCAGGTTCCACACATGCCCCTTCCGGGGCCTGCATTGCTCTTTGACAACCATTTGGTTTTGTTTTAAAGTGTGCTATGTTATGAGATGAGTCAGCCTTGTAAACCCACCTGAAGTACAGAAAACTTGAGAAGTCCCAGGGCTCTCTTGAAGGTCGTGCAAATTACGTGAAACTAGGGACATGGAGGCTGTGAGTGGGAACTAATTGCAGGGCGATGCTAAGCCCGGGACCCTGGGTCTTCACACATCCCAGGGGTTCTGTAACAGCAACTAAATCCCTGAAACGGTGGATCGTTGACGGCCCAGCCATTCGCTGTCCCATGCCTGCTGTGTAGCTGTCCTCCCTCCCTCCTGCCACCCTGGCTCTTCCCTCAGTTCACCTTCCTCTTTAGAAACCTCAGTCCTGATGTTGATGAAGGGGAAATACGGAGAGGAACAGGAGAAAGATCAGGGAAATTGAAAGCCATAGGATCTGAAAAATTCTGGCAGTGCTTACCAAGATCAGAGTTGACATTTTTTTTTTAATGTTTATTTATTTTTGAGAGGGAGAGAGACAGAGTACAAGCGAGCAAGCAGGGAGAGGTAGAGAGAGACACACAGAGTCTGAAACAGGCTCCAGGCTCCCAGCTCCGAGCTGTCAGCACAGAGCCTGACATGGGGCTTGAACTCATGAACTGTGGGATCATGACCTGAGCTGAAGTTGGACGCTCTGTCAGCTGAGCCACCCAGGTGACCCCAAGAGTTGACAACCTAGTCCTGTTACTTTCTGCTTCTGCCAGCTTTGCTTCTAAGCAATTAACTAAAGGGGAAAAAAAATTCAATTACTCAGGTAGTAACATTACTGTGTCTCCTTAAATAAAACAGTTTTCAAATGAATCACAAATAAAGCCAAAGACCCCTTTGCCCAACTCCCAATCCTTTCTGCCTGCCCCTCTCAGAAGTAACCATAGGTATGAGTTTGGGATAATTTCCTCATATTGTTACTTATACTTACAGAAAATATGTCATATTGTGTTGTGTGTGGTTTTAGAACATAAAATGATATTGTACTGACCATGGTATCCTGCAGTTGTTTTCTGCTGAACTGTACAACTTAAGATTTTTTCTAAATAAGGGATTGGCAAACTCCTGTAAAAGACCAGATAGGAAATGTTTTAGGCTTTGCAGACCCTACTGTCTCTGTCATAAATACTCCACTCTGCCTTTGTAGGTAGCATGAAAGTGGCCATAGACAATTTGAAGCAAATAAGTATGCCTGTGTGCAAATAAAACTTCATGAAAACAAATGGTGGGCCAAAGTTGGCCTGTGGGCCACAGTTTTCTGAACCCTGCATCCTCACTCACCCTCCCCTCTGTGTAGCCATGGGTGTGTGTGTGTGTGTGTGTGTGTGTGTGTGTGTGTGTGTGTGTGTAGGTATTTTTAACAGCTTCTATTGAGGTAGAATCCACATGCCTTACAATTCACCCATTTAAAGTGTGCATATAGTTCAGTGGCTTCTAGTATATTTGTAGAGTTGGTCATCCATCATCACAAGTAATTTTAGAACATTTTCATTACCCCCGAAAATACTTGGGCCTGTTCTATAATACACATAGATTTACTGTGTTCTTTTTAGCCGCTAATTATAATATTTATTAGTATGGACACACTGTCTTTTGTCTAAACCATTCTTTATTTTTTATTATTTGAGCATGGCTAAAATTTTCTCAGTGGATTTTATTTGTTGAGAACATAACATATGTGGTTAAAAACCAAAGGATAGTTATTCTGCACTGTTCAGTGAGGGGAAAACGCCTGCTCTCTAGCACCTGTCCGTGACATCCCTTCCCAGAGGCAGTCACTCTTACTGGTTTCTTTTGTGTCCCGGCAGATATAACCTGTGTGTCTAGGTGCATATAATATTCCATCCTCCTCCTTCTAGCCTGCTCCTTTTCTTGTTAATAGTCTATTCCACATCTTGCTTTTTCCACCTGACAGTTTAGCCCAGCAGTAACTCCTTATCGCTACTGACAGTATCTCACAGTCTGTCGCACAGATGTAATTTATTTAAACTTATCCCTCATTGTTGGACATTTTGATTTTTCATTTTTCTACTACTAGAAAGAGTATTACAGAGAATGTCCTTGACTGAATTTTTTTTTTTTTTAATGTATGTGAGAGTTTATCTCTTGGATAATTCCTAGAAGTGCAATTGCCAAACCAAAAGGATGTTAAAAAATTTTTTTTTAAATAGATTTTTTGACAAATTGTTCTGCAAATGTTAGGATGGCTCTGTCTTTACTGACCAGTAGGATAGCACCTGTTCCCCCACCTTTGCCAGGCATCCATCACAAGATGGTTTGCTCTTCCTCTTTGTGATTTGCTTGCCTCTTTCTCTCTCTCCCTCTCCCCCTCTCTCCCTCTCTCCCTCTCTCCCTCTCTCCCTCTCTCCCTCTCTCCCTCTCTCCCTCTCTCTCCCCCTCTCTCTCCCCCCTCTCTCCTCCTCTCTCTCCTTCCTCCCCCCCAACCCCCCATCCCCCCCCCCCCCCCGAAATGACATTTGAGTAACAAAACATTGCAACACTGGGCTGCTTTGCTGGTCCTTTCTTATTGGCTTGTAGGAATTGTTCGTATATTCTTCTTTGTTAGATATGTGTTGTGCCAATCTTCTCTCCGGTTTTAGCTTTATCTTCTTGATGTCGTGTTTGTTTTTGTTGGGCAGAAGTTTGCATTTTATTGTAGTTGAATTTTTTCATCTGCCTTAGGATGTGTGCTTTTTGTGTCTTGCACACCATGCCAGTGGGTCATTATTTGCCTGTATTTTCTTCTAAAAAGTTGTACGGCACATAGATCCTTAATCTATTCCAGAGTTGATTTTGGTGTCTAGTATGAGATGGTCAGGTACAATTTCATACTTTTTCCCCATAAGGGTAGCCTCAATCATCACTTATGTCCTCATTGCTATATCTTTCTGGCTCAGATATAAAGTTTTCATATATGCATGGTTCCATTGAGTCTAGTGTCTGTTGGTATAACCCTGAGTTAGTATAATACTGTTATAATTAATATCACTCTGTAATTAAAGTTTTGATTTGCAGGAGGAGGCGGGTATGGCAAATCTCCTTGTTATTCTGTTCTTTAAGGATGCCTTGGCTACTCTTAGCCCTTTATGTTTTCTTATAAAATTTTAAAACAATAGAACTAAATGTTTTGGAGAAGCCTCTCAATTGTTTTTACATAGCACCTTTTACTCACTCCTGTTACTCTAACAGAATTAGGAGGTTTGGGAAGTATTTTTTTCCTAGCACATTATATATCAATTTGGAAACGTTAACAGGAGAAGAACTTTCCTCTTTCCCTGTGCCCTTGGCCGCAGGTAATGCTTCTCAGTGCTCTGTGTTTAGTCTAAGCCTGCCTTCTGACCTCTAGACCAGCGTGTTCAGCTGCGTGTTAAGCCTCTGCACGTTCCTGGCTCACACACAGCACAGGCTGCTGCTTGGACATGTTCTTTTATGGCTAATGGCACCACAGCCTGCTAGGCCAGCAGTCTAGAAACCACCCTTGACGCTCTTCTAAATAGTTGCCAGATCTTCTCATTTCTTTTCATTGGAGGCACTGCCCCACATTTGGGTGAGGAATCCTCGTGCCTCACCAGGACTGTGATGATGTTCTCCTTCATCCCTGCTTCCAGTCTTGCCCCCTCCCAGCCAGTCTCCAAACAGAATGATCTGTGATGAAAATTAAAATGGGGCGCCTGGGTGGCTCAGTCATTTGGGCATCCGACTTCAGCTCAGATCATGATCTCACGGCTTGTGAGTTCGAGCCCTGCATCAGGCTCTGTGCTGACAGCTTGGAGCCTGCTTCTGATTCTGTCTCCCTGTCTCTCTGCTGCTCCCCTGTTTGCGCTCTGTCTCTCTCACTCTCTCTTTCTCTCTCCCTCCTCTCTCCCTCTCTCTCAAAAATAAATAACATTAAAAAAATTAAAATGAAAATATTTCCTTTTTAAAATCACTGAAAGTTTTCCATCTCTCTTAGGGTAGTAGTCAAAATTCTTAATGTGACCTACATGACCCTCATTGTTCTGGCTCCTCTGAGATATCTTTCCAGCTTCATCTTTGAGCCGCAGCCTCTCTGTGTTCATTCACATCCACTGAGCCCAGAGGCCTATGCGCAGGACCTGCTGAGTCCCCCTGCTCACCCTGCTGCTATCACTTTCACCTCATTCATGCCTGCTTCTCTGTCAGCTCTCATGTATCACTTTCTCAAGGAAATCTCTTATCATCCAGACTTGGGCAGATCCTTCTGTTGTATGATATTATTGTCTGTACCTTTTTTTTGTAGCTCCTATCACAAGTGTAATGATTTATTTGTGTACTATTCTGTTTAATGTCTTTATCTCCTGTGGAAGCTTCGGAGGGTAGCACCCATATCTTCTTTGTTCTCAATGAGAGAGAGAGGAAACACATACCAGCTATCTCACAGAATTGCTCCCCAGCCATACAGAGACAAGACTAATCCTTTCTTTAAAAATATTGAATATTGGTTGAAAATAGGCCAGACTTGTGGTGGGATTAGAAAGGTGTTTGAATTTGACCTACCTGCTTTTGTCCTAAAACCATAGTTTCTTTAAGAGCTTGAAAATTTCCAGATTGGCCTCCCACTCCTGTTAATAAGCTTCTCTTGTGATTGGTATTAAGGTGAACTGAAGTCCAGTTCAAATGTGGGTAAGTGAGCAAAATAAGCCACAAAAAACAAAGGTTCATTTCTCTTCCCCTCCTCCTCCTGGCCCCCAGTCCCATGAGGGTGGGGGAAGGTTCATAGAGATAGTTAGATGAGGTGGCCCGTTGGTCCTCCATAAATCACTTATTCATGTATTTATTCTGCAAATATTCGTTGGGTACCTAACATATGCCAGGCTCTGGGCCAGGCACCAAGGTACAGAATGAGTGTTGTGCTAGCTGTCTGGTCCTTCATAGTCAAGTGGCTGGATAGATTTATAGCCAATGCTTATTGAGCACTTAGTAGTAACCTAATGCTTCACAGCAGCTCTGTGAGGGTGAGTAGTAGTTTTTCCATTGAGAAAACTGAGCCACAGAATGGGAAGTAATTTGCCCAAGGCCATTCACCTCATAAATCGTGGAGCTAGGGTTCAAATCCACTGTCTTAGCTATGATTCTGTATGGCCTGCTTATACGGATACAATGCCGTTCCAACAGAGTGAGCTAAGTGCCGGGTATAAAAAGTCCCCACTGTTGCAGTGGTGGATGTGGGGGCCACAGCAAAAGAGGTTTACTAGAGAAAATATGGTTTGACTTGAGATCCTGAAAGGTGGGGCAGGGATGGGGCAGTGGAAGGACAGAGATGTGGGATTTTTGAAACACATAGGACACTGAGTGTGAAGGGTAGAAGAAGAAAGGAACATGTTTGGTTTTAGGAACTGAGAAAAGTTCAGTATGATTAGAGCATATCCAATAATTTATTCTATGGACTGTAATAGCCATTTGACATCTGATAGAGAGGAGTGGCAGAAACGGATGCGTTTTAGCAAATTCACTAGTGATAGTATGTGAACTTAGTGAAAGGGCCTGCAATCTCAGCAAGAGCAGGTGGGTGCCTGCTTCCTGATCAGAACTCTGGTCTCATTTCCCTGCACCCCACTCTAAACACATTTATTGAGCACCTGCTATGTGTCAGGCACTGTTCTGAACATAATGGGAATACAGCAACAAAATAAAGTCCCTGCTGTCATGGCACTTACATTTCGTTTTTTTGTATTTAAGTTTATTTGTTTAGAGAGAGCGAGCGTGTGCAAGTGGGGACGGGGCATAGAGAGAGAACCCAAGGATGCTCTGCACTATATCAGCATGGAGCCTGATGTGGGGCTTGATCTCACGGACGGTGAGATGAAGACCTGAGCTGACTCAAGCAGGCTCCGCACTATCAGCGTGGAGCCCAATGAGTGGCCTGAGATCATGACCTGAGCCAAAATCAAGAGTCAGTCGCTTTAACTGAGCCACGGAGGCGCCCCAGCCCTTAAACATTTCTGAGTGAAGGAAATTGACGGTGAAATGTACAATGTCAGGTGGTGGTCAGTGCTGTGAAGAAAGGTGAAGCAGAGAAGGGATAAAGAGGTATACAGGATTTTGTTTTAAATTAGGTATTTAGGGAAGGCCTCCAGTGTGCTGTTTGAATTGAGTCCTGGAAGAAATGAAGACCACACCATGAGAATATCTGGGAGAAAAACGTTAAAGATAAAGGGAACAATGGGGCACCTGGGTGGCCCCAGTTAAGCGGCCGACTTTGGCTCAGGTCATCATCTTGTGGTTCACGAGTTCAAGCCCTGCATTGGGCTCTGTGCTGACCACTCAGAGCCTGAAGCTGCTTCAGATTCTGTCTCTGCTTGCACACTGTCTTTCCCCTGCTTGCACACTGTCTCTCTCAAATATAAACATTAAAAAAAAATTTTTTTTAAAGAGGCAAAGGGAACAAGCGAGTGCTGCACAAGCTCTGGGAAGGGAACATACTTAGCACTTTGAAGAAAAAGCCAGGAAGACTACAGCAAGAACAGAACGATGGGAGAGAGGCTAAAGAGATGATGAGCTGGCATGTTCCGTAGGTCCTTGAAGGTTCAAAAAGGCTTTGGACTTTGTTCCAACTGAGAATGGAAAACCATCGAAGGCTTCTCAACTGAAGAATGAGAAGACCTTACTGAAGGGCTCACTCTGGCTTAAGGAGGTAGATTGTAGAGGAGCAAAAGATAAAGGGGAAGACCTGTCGGGAAGCTTTGGAATAGTTGAGGCAGGAGATGCTAGTGGCTCATCCTAGACAAGAACAGTCCTACATTGAGAAGTGGTCAGATTCTGGAGAGGTTTTGAAAGTGGAGCCAACAGGCTTTGCTGATAGATTAGTTGGCCATGTGGTGGCAGTGAAAAGAAATCAAGATAACTGAGGTCTGGGGCCTGGGGGAGAAAGAGTTGCCATTGAATGAGCAGCTGAAAGTTAACCAAATGCAATTAAGAAAAAGGGGACATAGGGGCGCCTTGGAGGGCTCAGTTGGTTAAACGTCCGACTTCGGCTCAGGTCACGATCTCGTTGTTTGTGAGTTTGAGCCCTGCATTGGACTCTGTGCTGACAGCTTAGCCTGGAGCCTGCTTCCGATGCTGTCTCTCTCTCTCTCTCTCTCTGCTCCTCCCCCACTCGCGTGCTGTGTCTCTCTCTTAAAAATAAGTAAACATTAAAAAAAAATTAAAAAGAAAAGACACAGATGCTTAATACAAACCATTCACCACTGTAATACCAGTTCACCTGCACAGTGAAACCGCCAGTGAATGATCAGCTCTAACTCAAATGCAGAGATAACAGGCTGCCTGGGACCCTACTGGGATGCCAGCGATATGGCCACCAGGGAAGCCTGGTCAGGGAACAGCTGTGTGAAGCCATACTTGTTGGTCCTGTGGGAGGAATCCAGTTTCACTGAGAAAATGAGCAAGTTTGACTTGGTTAGTTGATGCTGTCTCTATTCCAGAAGTGAGGTTCTCTTTCTTATTTAATCCTAGGCTGTCCGTAGCAGGCATGGCTATTTACATTTAAATGAAATTTTAAAAGAAATTAAAATAAATTCTAAATGAAATTTAAAAAATTCAGTTCTTCATTGAGAGTAGCCGTGGTTCAAGTGCTCAATAGCAACATATAACTAGTAGCGACTGTGTTAGGCCTCACAGATATAAAACATTAGCTTGTGCAGGTAAATTACATTTTGCTGCTTTGCAGGCATTCCTTGGAGATGAGCAGGTTGGGTTCCAGACGACGTCAATAAAGTGACTATCACAGTAAAGCAAGTCAATGAATTTTTGTTTTTCCAGTGCACGTAAGGGTTATGTTGATACTATACTGTAGTCTATTAAGTGTGCATTATGTTTAAAAATATTTATACATGCCTTAATTAAAAAATACTTAATTGCTAAATGCTAACCATCATCTGAGCTTTCAACCGGTCCTAATCCTTTTGCTGGTGGAGGGTCTCGCCTCCATGTTGACGGCTGCTGGCTGATCAGGGTGGTGGTTGCTGAAGGGTGTGGTGGCTGTGGCAATTTCTTCAAATGACAGTGAGGTTTGCCACATCGATTGCCTCTTCCTTTCGTGAACATTGCTCTGTAGCATGTGATTCTGCTTGATAGCATTTTGCCCACAACTTCTTTCGAAATTGGAGTCATTCCTCAAACCCTGCCACTGCTTTATCAACTAAGTTTATGTACCATTCTAAGTCCTTCGTTATTTCAACAACCTTCATAGCATCTTCACCAGAAGTAGATTCCGTCTCAAGAAACCGCTTTATTTGCTTACCTGTAAGAAGCAATTTCTCACTGTTCAAGTTAGATTGTGAGATGCAGTTCAATTCCATCTTCAGGCTCCACTCCTTTTTAAAAAAAATTTTTTTTATATTTATTCATTTTTGAGAGAGAGAGTGAGACAGAATGAGCAGGGGAGGGGCAGAGAGAGAGAGAGAGAGAGAGAGAGAGAGAGAATCTGAAGCAGGCTCCAGGCCCCGAGCCGTCAGCACAGTGCCCGATGTGGGGCTCAAACTCATAGACCACGAGATTGTGACCTGAGCCAAAGTCGGATGCTCAACCAACTGAGCCATCCAGGTGCCCCTTTCAGGCTCCACTGCTAATCCTAGTTCTCCTGCTGTTTCCACCACAGCTGCAGTCCCTTCTTCCTCTGAGGTCTTGAACCCTGGAAATCATCCATGAGGGTTGGAATCAACTTGTTCCAAACTCTTGTTCATGTTGATATGTTATCTCTTCCTGCAAATCACAAATGTCCTTAACTACAATTAGAGTGGTGAATTGTTTCCAGAAGGTTTTTAATTTTCTTTCCCTGGATCCATCAGAGGAATCACTGTGTATGGCAGCTGTAGCCTTAGAAAATATATTTCTTAAGTAATAAGATTTAAAAGTTGAAATTACTGCTTGAACCATTGGCTGCAGAATGGATGTTGTGTTAGCAGGCATGAAAACAACATTAATTTCATTGTACATCTCCATCAGAGCTCTTGGGTGACCAGGTGCATTGTCAATAAGCAGTCACATTTTGAAAGGAATCTTTTTTTTCTCAGCAGTAAGTCTCAAAGGTAGGCTTAGAATGGTATGTTATCCGTGTTGTAAACAGATGTGCTGTCATCCTGGCTTTGTTTTTCCCTTTATAGAGCATTGGCAGAGTAGCTTTAGTTGACTTTTAAGGACACCAGGATTTTCGAAATGGTAAATGAGCACTGGCTTCAACTCAAAGTCACCAGCCACGTTAGCCCCTGATAAAAGAGTCAGCCTGTCCTTGGAAGCTTCGAAACCAGGCATTGACTTCTCCTCTTTAGCTTCGAAAGTCCCACATGGCATCCATCTTCTTCCGATAGAAAGCTGTTTTGTGTACGTTGAGAATCTATTGTTTAGTGTACTCACCTTCATTAACTATCTCAGCTAGATCTTCTGGAGAACTTGCTGCAGCTTCTACATCAGCACTTGACTTGACGCTCACCTTACACTTTGATGTTATGGAGACGGCTTCTTTCCCTAGACCTCATGAACCAACCTGCTAGCTTCAAATTCTTCCTCTTCAGCTTCCTCCTCTCTCTGAGCCTTCACAGAATTGAAGAGAGTGAGGACCTGGCTCTGGACTAGGCTTTGGCTTAAGGGAGCTTGTGGCTGGTTTGATGTTCTGTCCAGACCACGAAAACTTTCTCTGTATCAGCAATAAGACTGTTTTGCTTTCTGATCATTTGTGTGTTCACTGGAGTAGCACTTCTCATTTCCTTCAAGAACTTTCCTTTTGCATTCACAGCTTGGCTAGCGGGCTCCAGAGGCCTAGCTTTCAGCCCATTTTGGCTTTCGACACGCCTTCCTCACTAAGCTTAAATCATTTCTAGCTTTTGATTTAAAGTGGGAGACACATGGCTCTTCCCTTTCACTTGAATACTTAGAGGCCATTATAGGGTTATAAATTAGCCTAGTTTCAGTATTGTTAGGTCTCAGGGGACAGGGAGGAGAGGGCGAGAGATGTAATGGCTAGTTGTTTTTGCTTATTATTCCCATCTTATGTGGATATAGTTCATGGTGCCCCAAACCATTACAACAGTAACATCAAATATTGGACACATAATATAATATATTAGTAATATAATGACTAATATAATAATTAGTGATAGTATATTACAAATTCTTAATCTTCCTGTTCAGATTAGTGTGCTGTTGAAGTTACGCAGAAGAGTCTGTATTATAATAGTGGAAAGTATAAGAAACCCATTATTACTATCATCTTCATTTTCCCACTAGGAATCTCTCTAAAAATTCTAAGATCATGTTGGACATTTTATAAAAATAACATTAAGAGACCCTATCTTAGGTGTGATCATTTATCTTTAGATTGGGTTCATGTAACTAACCTGGAGGGCAGTAGAAGTTAAGTCCGTAAAGCACATCCCCATAGGAGCCTGAGGAAAGAATCTCAGAGTTCTTCTTGAAACAGTAGGTAAAATCCTCATGGTGAAACACATGAAAATAAGCTAGAGAGGTAAGGGATGAATCAAAGAAATCCATAGCAGTGTGGTGAGAAATTATTTTTAGCTTTTCAAAAAGGAAAGATTTTGCAAATTATTATCCCAAATGTGATAAAGAAGAAACATTAATGGTAGGAATTTATGAAAGCACTTCTAGAAAGCAGTTTGAAAGTATGTATTAGATCCTTAGAATTGGAAGATCTTTTTGTCCAGTAAATTTACTTCTAATTAATTTATTCCAATAAATCCATCTTAAATGAAGGAATTTTTTTGTGTCTGAAAATTTCACCCTTCATTTCATATAATTTTTAAAATTCTCATGCCCAAATACAGAGAAATGATTAAATTGGTAGACTATAATCACAAGTATGTGTAATTTTTTAAAAGGTATAGAAGAAAAGCTGCAAGCCTACTGTCAGTGGTGAGGGTAATTATCAGGAAATGCTGGGTTTTTGTGCTGCTGCTTTTCTAAATTTTCAGTTTTTCATTAATGAAAAAATTTGTTTCTGGGAGAAATCCTGTTTGGAGACATTAAACCATCTGACTTTCCAACTTTGTAGTTTTTGGTGAATTCTTAGCAAAGTTTTAGGTATTTGTCTAGATTTTTTTTTCCTCCGTCACTGTTGCCTTTCTATCCTGTGTTAATACAGCACAATGTATAACTGTTTTAGACCTCCACGCAATGCCTGTACCTGTGTAACTTAGCTAATTGTATTTGGTGCTTCCCAAACCTTTTTTTAAAGAGTAATCACATGTATAGTGAACTAGGGTATGGTGTTTATCTGTGTATTTTCCTGATTTGAGGATTTTGCTTTTAAATACAAATGAGATGCATATCATAGTACATCTATACAAATCTGGTTATGATTTTGGCCAGGTTAGTATGTATATTCCCATCTTTAGACCAACCACTAAAAAAAAACCAAAAACAAAGATGTACAGTAGTAAAACCTTGGATTGCGAGTAACTTGTTCTGTGAGTGTTCTGCAAGACGAGCAAACATTTCTAATAAATTTTAACTTGACAAATGAGCAATGTCTTGCAATATGAGTTGTACTTGATGCCAGATATCACGTGATCACAACGGAGCCAGTGGTTCTTCTCTCTCTCTTGCTGTGGGATTGTGGTTGATCGTCAATGCAGTGTTACATTTCTATGAAATCTTCAAAAGGAGGCAAAATAAGGGTCAATGGATAGGTTCCTTGATAAAGTTGCACAAAAAGAAAATGATTCCCTTGAGTCAGTAGATAGCTGTGATTCGTTAATGCTAGCAAAAGTCGTCCTGTACAATAACCCTCCTCTCTGTTGTCTCCCTCACACCAGCCATGAAGGTTTTCAAAGGTAAGTGCAGGTTAATTTGTTTGTTTTTCTTTATATTTTGTATTTTCTTTATTATTTTGTATTATATTACAGTATTGTAATCATTTTTATATGAATATTTTTGGGTTGTGGAACGCATCTGAGTTTCCATTATTATGGGGAAATTCGCTTTGATATACAAGTGCTTTGGATTACAAGCATGTTTCTGGAATGAATTATGCTCGCAAACCAAGGTTTTATTATATAGCTAAAAAGTCAATAGAGAAATTAAAATAGAACACTAAAAAATGACCTAATAGTATAAAAAAGGCAGTAAAGGGAAGAAGGGGAACAAGAGAGGAGACAAATGGAAAACAAAATGGCAGATCTAAGCTCATCTAAGTATCAATAATTATATTAAATATTAAATGGACTAAACACTCCCAGTTAGAAGCTAGAAATTGTCAAAAAGGAGTAGACAAGATTCAATGAAGTGCTGCCTATAAGAGATACACTTTAACTATAGAGATACAGATAGGTTGAAAGTAGAATGGATAAAGATACACCATGCAAATGGTAATTAAGTGAAGGCCAGAGTGGCTATGGCTAACATATAAAATCTATTTTAAGACATAAACTAGTACCACAACTGAAGAAGGAGGAGTAAGGATCATGGGATGTGTACACAGTAAGAGAGCCCAAAATACAGGAGGCAAAAAATTGATAATTAAAGGGAAAAATGGACAGTTATACAATCACAGTTGAAAATTTTAACATCTTGCAGCAATTGATGGAACAACTGGATAAAGAAATCAATAACTAGAGAAAATCTGAAAAACATCAAACACATTGACTTAATTGAGATTTTTGAAAACTGCACCCAGCACCTTCAGAATTTACATTTTTTTTTCCTGTGTACGTGATTTTTTTCATGCGTACATGATAGGATACCAGGATAAAGTCTCAGTAAATTTTATGAAATTGTAAGAATATGTTCTCTGACTACAGTGGGATTTTATTAGAAATCAACAACAATAGGATATCTAGAAGAGCCTCAGATGTTTGGAAATTAAACAGTGTTCTGAACTGAATGCTAATGAAAATACAATATATCAAAATTTGTGGGATGTATTTGGTGCTTAGAGAGAAATTTATAACTTTCACTGCTTATAGTAGAAAAGAATTTTATACCAGTTATCCAAGTTTTTACCGTAAGAAACTGAACTCAGAGTGGCTGCCCCCATCCGCCCTTTCTGTCCCCCAACAATCTCTATGGCACGTTATCATGAGGACTCGCATTCTTCTTGCTACCAGTGGGCAGACCTGCTTTTGGAGCTCAGTAGAAATGCCCTAAGCCTGGAGCATTGTTGAAAATAACAGTGGTCTCAAATTAGGTGGCAAACAATCTAGAAAGGCCAACAACACAGCTGCCTCAGGCTGTGATACTGGTTGGAGCAAGCAACACAGTACCCTCACATTTAATAAGAGACCTGGAGAATGAGACAGCCATTTGAGCTTTATTGAGCTTCTGTATATTCCTGGGAATTTGGAAGGCTACATGCATGCTTAAGAAAGACCACAAAGGACCCCAGTTATCGACTCAACCCTGGCTGAACAGGAGACCAGAAGATGAGAGCTTCACTGAATATTGAATGTGTGCCTCAACCTGTATACATATCACCTTGGCAAAAAGTGTGGGAGCCTTGCTCATTAGAGATGTTTAAGTACAACCCCTGACCAGTCATTGGTCAAAGAGAGTTATTTTTGCCAAACATAAGTTATTCTTGGTAGTGGCCCCTAGAAGCCAGAATTTAATAATATTAACAGCTAAGCAGACATGTAAGTGGCTGCATACTGCAGAGGAGACAGATTTTGTATAGTTAGCCTGCCCATTTCAGTAAAACAAACAGCAATGGCATCCCACCTGGATACAATCAAGGGTTGCTACAATATAGTCTAAAATCTTTAGTTTTCAGAAAAATTGTGAGACATGCTTAAGAAACAGGAATGTATAGCTCATACACAGGAAATAAAGCTGGCTAATAGAAAGTGTCTCTGGAGGGGCCCAGATGCTATATACTTAGTTAACAAAATTTCAGAGCAGCTATTATAAATGTGTTCAAAGAACTAAGGACAGATACCACATTCAGAGAATTAAAGGAAAATGTGATGACAGTGACTCATCAAATAGACACTAGCAATGCAGAGATAGAATTTACATACATATGAATATATGTGTGTGTCCCCAAATAGAAATTCTTGAGCTGAAAGTACAATAACTAAAATGAAGAATTCATTAGAGTAATTAACAGCAGATTTGAACTGGCAGAAGAAGGAGTCAGTGACCTTGAAAATTGATTAACAGACATTATTTCAGTTTGGGGAACATATAAAAAAAGAACAACAACAAAAATAGAGCCCCACACACCTGTGGGACATTATCAAGAATACTGACATATGCCTGAGGCATAATGGGAGAGCCAGAAAAGAGAGGAGAGAGAGGAAGAGGCAGAAAAAAATATTTAAATAAATAATAGCCACAGCTTCCCACATTTGATGGAAAATATTAAACTACACATCTGAGGAGTTCAGCAAACTCCGAGTAGGATAAACTCATCTGTACACATACTAGTCAAACTGTGGAAAGCCAGAACCAAAGAGAAAATCTTAAAAGCACCTAGAGAAGTATCTCATTATGTACAAGAATTCCTTGGTAAGATTAACAGCTGATTTCTCATAAGAAACAACAGTGGCCAAAAGGCAGTGGGATGACATATTCTAATTGCTGAAAACAAACTGTCAATCAAGAGTTTTATGTCTAACAAAACTGTCCTTTGTTTTTCATACAAAAAAATAAAGATCACTGGTAAAGGTAATCACTCAGGTACATCTAACAAACAGTATATTCATTTCTATTACTGTGCAACAAACTACACAAACATATGGCTTAAAACAGTGCACATTTATTACCCTACAGTTTTAAAGTGTTGGCCAGAATGTTTTCATCTGTAGGCTTGAGTAGAGAAAAATTTGCTTCCAAGCTCATTCAGGTTGTTACCAGGTTAATTTCCTTGGGCTTCTAGGACTGAGCACTTCAGCTGCTTGCTGGCTGTTGGCTGGAGGTTCCAGTGGTTGCTGCAGGTTCTTGTCCTGTAGACTTCCCCACCCGTGCTCCTTACCTCATCAAGTCAGCAAGGAGAGTCACTATAGCGAGTCTGCCGGCAAGATGGAATCTCATATAACAGAACACGATCACAGTAGTGACAGGCCATCACCTTTGCCACACTCTTGGGTTAGAAGGAAGTCCTACGTTCTGCTTACAACTGGCCAGGAGAGGATTACAGAAAGGCATGGACATGAAGAGGCAGGGATTATGGGAGGGGCCACCTTAGAATCATTCTGCCATAAACAGTATAAATGTATTTTCCTCCTTTTCATCTCTTAAAGACAACAATATAAAACAAGTATAAAACTGCTGTTAGGCTTATGTAGAGATATAATATATTTGACGATGGTAGCACAAAGGAGAGGGGAGGGGAAAAGAGCTGTATTGGAACAGTTTCTATGTACTGCTGGAATTACACCCAAAGTAATAATAGGAATGAATAATAGAAGAGAAATCAGTGGGATTGAAGATGGGAAAATGATGGGGAAAACTGATGAAGAAAATAAAAGACATATCACCAGTATTATGTATGGACAGATCCTACAGACATTAAAAGGGTAATAAGGAATATAATGGACACCTTTATGCCATTCAGAAGAAATGAACCAGTTCCTTGAAAGACACAAATTGTCAAAACTGACTCAAGGAGAAATAAAACAATTTAATAGCCCTATACTGGAGAAATTTTGTTGATAATTAAAACTTTTCACTAAGGAAACTTCAGGCCCAGCTGCCTTCTCTGTTGAATTATTTCAAATATTAAAAAAAATAAACAATAACAGCACTACCCAAACTCTAAGGGAACACTTCCAAATGTACTGTACAAGGTTTGCAGTGCCCTGATACAAAACCAAATAGACACTGAAAGAATACCAGTATCCTTTGTGACAATAGATTAAAAAAAAAAAAAAAATCCTGGACAAAATATTAGCAAATCTTATCAGTATACAACAAGAAGAATATTACATCATGGCCAACTACAGTTCACCCCAGGAATGTAAGGTTTAAGATATGAAAAACATGGTAATTTCCACTATCAATAGAACTAAAGTAAATACCAAGTGATCATTTCAATAGATGCGGAAGATGCATGTGACAATATGAAATACCCATTCATCAATAAAGACTCAGCAAACAAGAAGCAGAAGATAACTTCTAAAACCTAAGGAAAGGCACCTAAGAAAAGCTATAATATGCATCACAGTAAATGGTGAATTGCCTATTGCTTTCCGAGATCAGGAATAAGGCAAGAGTAGATGTTTTTACCACTTTTATTCAACTCTTGTTTAAATAAGAGGCCTGTGGATTGGAAAGGAAGAAATGAAGCTTTCTTTGCACAGAATGTAATTGTGTACATAGACTAGCATAACAAATATACAATAATGTGCTTTAAAATTTAGTTAGGTAGACAATACATAGGTCAGTATGTAATGAACCTTATTTCTCTATATCAGCACTTAATACTTGGAAAATGAAATTTTGAAACTGCATTACTATACCAACAAAACTTAAAATATTTAGCAATAAATGTAATGAAAGATGTGCAAGACCTACACACTGAAAAGTACAAAACATTCCTGACGGAAATCAAAGAAGACCTAAATAAATAGATACTTCATGTTCACGTTTGGAAGAATCAGTATTATTTAAAGTATTAGGGGATGGTTTCCATTTTTAGAGGTGATGAAGTTCCAATCAAAATCCCGCAGGTTTGTTTGAAGAAATTGTCGATTCCAAAATTTATTGGCCAAAAAAGTTTTTAAGAAGGTTTGCGGATATCAAAACTTACTGTAAAGCTGCAGTAATCAAGGCAAGCCAGTATTGGTGTATGGATACACTTTTAGGTCAATAGAACAGGATAGGGTTTGGAAATAGACCCACACTTGCGTATGGTAAATGGTTTTCAGCAGTGGCACAAGCATAAATCATTGGGAAAAAGATAGTTTTTACAACAGATTGTGCTGGACAACTAGATACCTGTGTGGAAAACAGTGAACCTTGATCTGATCGCACTGTACACAGAAATCAGCTAGCAATAAGTCATTCTTCTAAATATGAGTTGAAAGTTTAACACTTCTAGGGGCGCCTGCGTGGCTCATTCTGACTCTTGATTTCACCTCAGGTCATGATCTCACGGTTCGTGTGAGTTCAAGCCCCACATCAGGCTCTGTGCTAACAGCACCGAGCCTGCTTGGGATTCTGTCTCTCCCTCTCTCTCTGCCCCTCCCCCACTCACACATGCTCTTTTTCTCTCTCTCAAATTTAAAAAACAAGGTATAACACTTCTAGAAGAAAACATAGAAATTCTATGTGATACTCTGTTGGGCAAAGATTTCTTAAATGGGACACACAAAAAGCACAAGCAATAAAAAACAAAAAAAAGTCGACTTCATCAAAATTTAAAACTTCTGCTCTTCAAAAAACAAAACAAAACAATATAGAACAAGAAAAGGCAATCAAGAGACTAGGAGAAAATATTTATAAAACATACCTAACAAAAAGCTTGTATCCAGAATATATACACAATTAAATTATAAACTCAGTTATGAGAAAATATAGCCACTTAGTAAAACAATGTGGCAATTTCTTGGGAAGTTAAACGTGCACTTAATATGTGACCCAGCCAGTTCTTGCCTAGGTATTTACCCAAGTGAAATGAAATCATATGCACTTACAGATTTGGTTGTGAATGTTCACAGCAGCCTTATTCATAGTAGCCTCAAACTGGAAATAACACAATTGTCCACCTGCTGGTGAATCATAAATAAATGTGTATCCATATTATGGAATACAGTTCAGCAATACAAAGGCATGAACCTTTGATACACACTGATAACATGGGTGAATTTCAGAAACATCTTGCTGAGTGAAACAAGTCAAACACAAAAGTCTACACACTATGTGATTTCACTTCTATGAAATTCTGGAAGGGCAAAACTTTAGTGGTTGCCTGGGACCCAGAGTCTGGGCAGGGAATTGACTGTAAAGAGACAGGAAGGAACTTCTTGAGATGATGGAAATATTTTGATTGTGGTGGTGGTTACATGGCTGTATACAATTCGTCAAAGTTCATCAACCTCCGTTTAAAATGAGTGGATTTTATTGTACCTCAGTCAAGCTGTTGGAAAAAAAGAAATCCTATTGGTGGGAAGCATTTTTTATACACACTTTAAATTTTTTTCAGTAGATTTAAATGGATTTCTTGAGACTATACTATAACTTGTGTAAAATAAGTTGCACTTGAAAAACATAAAAATAGAAAATAAAGTAAGTTGCACCTTGGAGGGAGGGAGGCTTGCTATAAGCGGACAAAGTAATGAGGTGGGTGGGGCTGCTCTGTTAGTGTTCAGAGAAAGTTTTTTCTCAGAAGGGACATTTGAGCAGATACAGATGAAGTGCATTGAGTTCAAAGAAATGTCTTGACATGTGCCTTGCTCCATCTCTTAATTTCTATCTAGATTTCTGTGGTTTCTGTTACTATCACAAATGAGATCTTTTTCTTATCTGTTGCACTTGCTAATAATAATTCTTAAATTAATCTTTGTTTGCATCCTCAATGGTCTTCTGTCTCCCATTTGTTAATTCCTTGAGGACAGTAAGTATACAATTTCATGCATTGTTAATTTACATCTCTGCTGTGCTGTGTTTCCAGCATGTGCTTACTTAATGCATTTTCATGGTTTTTCTGAGACTAAGCAGATCCTTGTTGTATCTGTTAATCTTTGTTTTTCCTAGCTCAGTATAGCACCAAAATGTAAGTAGCACCTAAAAAAGATGTAGTAAAGTGGAAAACCAAAGATGCTAGTGCCATTTCACGTAACATATTTTCAGTCTTAACTGTCAAATAGAGCAAGTATCAGATGCACACAAGACTGTGTGCTGGCACCTTAAAGACACCCCTTGGTGGATGAAAAAAGGTGAGAGAAATGAAAGAAGGTATTCTTAAATCTGACAGGTTAAGAAAGAATGTCGGAAGCAGCTCATTATAGATTAGAAATGGAAGTCTTGGCAAAATTCATTGTTTCATTTGAATTAAAGGTATTCTTTTAGATTTATGCCTGTCTTCACTTGGTCTCTGTATATAAGGGAGGTAGGTTTCAGATGTGAAGGCTTCAGTGTCAGCTGTCTAAATGAAAACATTAGTAGCTGAAGTTCATGCCTGATACCAGCAGATGGCAGCAAAATGCTTTGTTTAAATGTTCTTGCTTTTTTTTTTTTTTTCTTGCTTTTTTTTTTTTTTTTTTTTTTAAGTCACAGAGTAAATAGGTATTGTATCTTTTTCTTTTAGCGAAGGCCAAGGCAGATGGAATACTCTTAGTTTCTTTAAATGGTAATACAACCTTTGGGTACTGTCAGTTTATACTAAGTGGTTTTATAAATTCAACTGATACAGCTTACATAAAAATGTTAACTTTTTTTACAGGTTTTGTTAGCAACTACTTCTTAATTGTCATTTTTATTCTCCATAGTATTATTAATATTTTATATATAGTTTTCTGCCTCACAGATTTTCCTGAGGGACACAGCTGTCCTAATATAGTTTGGAATGAAATAACATTTTAGTAAACAATACTTGAATGTTTAATCATATAACTTGGGAAGCTTTTCATTTGTTTGAAAAACACTCATGAATTTCTCTCTTTCATGAACAAACCAGAAATTAAGGGTGATGTTTATAAGGAGAAAGCATTTTAATCCTAGGTAGTTAGGTCTGAACAATTTATTTTCACGTGAAATTGCTAGCCTCCAGGCAGTGACCTACATAGTAGGAAGGAGCACTTCTACCCACAGACCCGGAAGGTCAGCGGGAGGAGAGCTATACAGAACTGACCCTTGCTTTCAGGAGAGATTGGGGGCAGGTGACAAGTCAGTGACATAGCAGATAGATTATTGTTGCTTTTCTTTCTCTTTTATTCTTTCCTCTTCTCCCTCCTCCCACCGTCCCCTACCCCCGCCCCCCCCCCCCATTTCTCTCTCTCTCTTTCTCTCCAGAAATCAATCCATTTAGGAGAGAGTTTTGGAACTGTTTTAGAAAATAATATTTATACAGTGCTGAGGTTTCTCCGAATTTTTCACCCAATGTGGTGTTTAATTCTTATAAACTCCAAAATTCTTGTAAAACTAAGAATCCAGAATAGTCTTTTATCTTACAAAAACATGATTTATCAAGATCACTTAACATATATCTTACATGCTTTGGAATTTTTACAGACCACAGAAAATATTTTTTTTTTCTTTTTTTACCTAATACACCCTAAAACAACGTGGCCTGCCAGACCACAGTACATCCGTAATTTAGAGCAGCAGATGTTGCTACACATGCTTCTCTTTAAGACCAAGAAACACAAGAGAAAATAAAACAAAAAGTTCAAAACAGAAGAGAAACATGAAACAATACAGAGATGAGAGAGTTGAGTAGCCAAAAGCAATTGGTTAAATTAGCCAAGAGAGGGGATGTGGCGATCTGAACTCTCTGTTTTTGCCCATCTATCTTTTAAATACTTTGTAAGTCATTTTCATTCTGTTAACCCAGGTTTGATAACTTTCTACCAAAATTTATTTTCCATGAAACTATGCTTCAATTGAGGAAAGAAGTACTTGATGTTCATTATAATGTTCAGTCATTTCGCAATTTTTATGGAAACGTCTTAAATGCCCTGTGCCATGGTAGAGTCCATTGTTTTGTCTTCAAGTCTGCTAATGTTTTCGTTTTGGTTTTAACCCTAGCTGATCCTACAGTTAAGGACTTGATCGGAGGCTTCACTGCTCTTCATTACGCAGCTATGCATGGCCGGGCCCGGATCGCACGCCTGATGTTAGAGTCTGAATACAGGAGCGACATTATTAATGCCAAAAGTAATGACGGCTGGACTCCCCTCCATGTGGCTGCTCACTATGGGAGGGACTCTTTTGTCCGACTTCTACTGGAGTTCAAGGCGGAGGTCGACCCGCTCAGTGATAAAGGCACAACACCACTTCAGCTCGCTATCATCCGAGAGAGGTCAAGCTGCGTGAAGATCCTCCTGGACCACAATGCCAACATTGACATCCAGAACGGTTTCCTGCTGCGATACGCTGTGATCAAAAGCAATCACTCTTATTGCCGAATGTTCCTTCAGAGAGGAGCAGACACAAACTTGGGTCGCTTAGAAGATGGACAGACTCCTTTACATTTGTCTGCCCTTAGGGATGATGTGCTTTGTGCACGGATGTTATATAATTATGGAGCGGACACAAACACAAGGAACTATGAAGGACAGACCCCATTGGCTGTTTCAATAAGTATTTCTGGAAGTAGTCGACCATGTTTGGATTTCTTACAAGAAGTCACAAGTATGTAATTTCATTATTACTGTCATTGCATTTAAAATGTTCATCTTCTGAGGGGCTTTAGATGTTTTCACAACTTAAAATGACCAGACACTAATGATTCCTATTAGCCCTGCTTATTAATAAGTTATTATTAATATTCTTCTTCATTCATCTGAAGTAAAAAAAACTTCTAGATCACAAGGTTTCATACAAATTCAGTTGTGTTACTGAAAGTAACAGGGGTATGTATATAGGTTGAGAGAGGAAATGGAGAAAAGGACAGAGAGAAGAGAAATTTTTAAATTCACTAAGATCTGTGTTAGAACAAAGCAGTTCTTGCTGGTCATTAACATAGTCATTCAGGCTTTCATGGACTTCAGCTTGAGGAATGAGAAGGAGAGTTTGGGATTTTAGGTTCTGTGTCTGTGTAAGTGTCCTAGAAATTGTGCTTTCTTGCTAAGCTGTTGCTCATCGTTTTATTGTTTCTTTGCTGGCTTCCTATGATGTGACCCCACATGAGATGAACAGCAGTGTTCCTGATTTAGGGATACTAATAATGCAGGTTAAGGATGCTAGAAGTTGTTGTAAGAAAAGGTTTTTTTGTCAGTAGGAAACTTGGTGCCACCGTCCCTGGTCCACATGACTTCCACTTTCAACACGGTTTTGTGTGGGCACTTCTTAAAGCCTGGAGGCATGTGCCCTACCTCATGTTGTGGTGCACATGTTTACATCATTTTTCCAGCAGGGGTATTGGTTTGTGCGGACACTGCCTCCTTCTCTTGCTGGATGTCCTGTGTGACTAGTCGAGTGTGTGTCTCAGAGCTCAGCTTCCAAACATGAAGCTAAAGTCTATAAACAAAATATATGATTTTACCAACTGCTGCACTTTTTAGTGAATTCCTCTTTCCTCGCCTGATTTTTACCTTTCAGTCATTAATAAGGAAGAAGTTAGGGTACCAGGTACCGAGGGGTATGGAGTTTACTTGACCTTGTAGATAATCTGCCCCCTTGTTTGGAACTGAACTTGGGAGTAGAAATTTGCAGATTCTTTCAGCAAGTTTTCTAGCAGTCTAGAAATGAAGTATAATTTGAATTTTGTATGTTTGTAAAAAGGAAAAGACATTATCACCACTGGGTGTATACACACTAAAGCATAAAAAGAAATCACACTCAGGATCTAACTTGTGCTGTCCAGTAGGTCTTTCTGCGTGGTCTGAAAATGGTCTGTCTGTGCTGTCCAGTATGGTGGCTGTTGTACACTTGTTACATGGCTAATGCCACTGAGGAACTGAATGTTTTTAATGTTTATTCATTTTTTGAGAGAGAGACAGAGCATGAGCAGGCATGGGGGCAGGGGGCAGAGAGAGAGGGAGACACGGAATCTGAAACAGGCTCTAGGCTCTGAGCTGTGAGCACAGAGCCCAACGTGGGGCTTGAACCCATGAACTGCAAGATCATGGCCTGAGCCGAAGTTGGACGCTTAACCGACTGAGCCACCCAGGTGCCTCAAGGAACTGAATTTTTAATTTAACTGTATTGACTGTAATTACAAGCGCCTGGTGTTTCCCATGTTCCACAGTACAGGTCTGTGTGCCTTGGGAGAGGTGTTTTGGGCTGATTGGTAGGTGGTCCCTTGCTGAGAGCTTTCTAGGCACGGGACCTCTGGAGAGATGGGAGATGTTGTGTATGTTGGTTCCTCACCAGTTTACTCTGACTCTTCAGATCCAGGCCACATTTTCTGAAAAGTTTGCTGTGAAATTTCAAGTGCTGATTCTTTTCAGCAAATTTTCTAGCAGTCTCCATGCATAGACTGGGAGAGGTATTGGTGTTATGAGAGAGAAGATTACTCTTGAACTTGAGCTTAGGATTCTGTCATGGTAAATAGCCTGTGAAGTATCTTTTATTCTTTATACATTCTGAATATCTTTGTGTTCTTGCTGTCATTTTTGTCTTAACTTCTCACTAGAGACTCCTGGTTTTATTAGCATGACTGCCTTCGGGAAGGCATATTATATACATAAATGCCTCAGCTCCTTTTGTTAAATACCTCACTCGGCAGTTAACAGCATCAACTAGAGCTAGGTGGCCCAAGCTCAAGCCCTGACTCTGCCACGTGTCAGCTTGGGCAGGTTACCCAACTGCTCTGTGCCCCAGTGTCCTCTTGTTAGCATTAGGATAATTATATCTGTTTTACAGGCTTGTCATGTGGATTAAATGAGTTAATATTTATAATGCACTTAAAACAGTGCCTGGCACATTTTAATGGCTATGTGTACTTTTCTAAATAAAATAATTAAACGAGAGTGGATGAACAGCAAAGGCTGGCTTGCTTCCAATAGAGCGAATCCCCTAGATTCTTATTCTCCCCTTGCTTCCTAATTTCAGCTCGGTGGACTCTTCTGTAGTCTGCATATGGAGACCCAAGGAGGGATGGGGGGCGCTGCCCTTTCCCATCAGCCTCAGAGCTGCTGAGTTACAGCACAGAGTGCTTCTGGGGAGCAAGACTGTTGAGTTACAGAGAAAACTCACAGGTACCTTTAAAATTAGGGGCACGTGGAAAGAGTTACGGGGTTGCCTCTTCATATTTGAGATCTCCTGCTTCATGTAGAGTGGAGCTGTGTACCTGGTAGGCCCTCAGGAAATGTGGGTCAGCTGGTTGACTGGTGGTTGGTGGCCGAGCAAACTTGGTATGCTTTTCAGAAGTGAAGGGCCATCAACCTTTTGAAGGCTACAGTATCGTTGTGTTCAGGTGCCTCAACATAGTCCATTCCTTGTTGACTCTCCAGTGATGTTTCCTGCCAAAACCAAAGTTAACATTTCTGCTTGACCTGTGCATCATTTATTGGATTTTCTTTTCCTAGTGAGTAATTATCTGTTAGAAGAACCAACTGTAACTGATGCTTTTTGGAGCTCTCTACTGAGCTCTCTTGAAAGCCAGAGTGAAGGAAGGTCGGATAGTTCAGGGAGCACTAAGTCAAATCTGCAAGCTCCTTCTGGCCTCCACAACACCATTGAGCACCAGGCACCGAGCTGTTGGCTTCTAATCTGAGACCCCTGAGGTATAAGGATGGCAGAAATGCCACTTGGTGGTCTTTATTCAAGTCTCTTCTGTTCATTGCACCATTGTGACTAGAAGCAGTTTATTTAAGTTAGAAGAGCTCAAGACAGTTATAATCCTATGGAATCTAAAAGCTACTGTGGCTTTTTAGAAAAATTGCCATAAAAACTCTGATACAAACCGCATAGAAACAGAACAGGTCGAGTGGCTTAGGTATAAACTAGTATCTGCTGGTGCCTTGTTGACTGTGGGTAGAGGCAGAAACCATGAAGAACTGCTGGTACTGTTTACCTGCAACCAGACTTCCGGAAACTTCTGTTTCCTAGAATGGCTGGAACTCGACATGGTCTCCTCCAGAAAACCAGTCAAGTGAAGGAGCAGCTTCTTTGTGCCCTGGAACAAGAATGTGGATCATTTTGCAGGAGGAAAGATGTTTCCAGCTTAGAGAAGCCAGTTTTTGTTCTTTTAGTTCTTTTACTTGGAAGAAAAAATGAGAAAGTGAACAACGGAACAATGCAGGTGTGACTGATCACAGGTAGAAATGGTAGTGGAGACAGTTTGCAGCAGACACCCATTTGTTGGTAGGGAGAGGTCCATTTAGGGCTGAGTCCCTGGATGAGGAGTTAAACAGCCCCTTGCACCAAAGCCAAGGCTCGGGTGAGGCAAGTGGGGTGTGGGTGCCTAGGGCACAAAATTTAAGGAAAAACCTCATTCTCAGGATCATGCAAATGAACACAGGTAATTAAAGGAGAATAATTTGCACATAGCGTCAAACACCATTACGGAGCAAAGAGGATCCTGGAAGCTCTGGTCTATGGAAATGGGCTCAAATTCTCCAGCCTGAGGGAAGAGCAGAACATTGTAGGAATGTTTGCCCAATTCAAAAAAGAAAGTAAACATTTATGAATAAAAAAAGGGCAAGCACAAGAAAATGTTAAAACAGGTACAGTATTAAACGTGGATAAAGACTATTTCATCAGTAAAGTTTACCCTGAGGATATGGTTAAATAATAACCAAACTCAGCCTGAGCTATTCGATTGTAATCCAGTGCTCTTTTACCCCTTATCATCTCCCTGTGCCATAATGTAAATTCCCCTCCCTACTCAACATACCTACTGACGAAGGAATTACTCGGAATGTAAAATCTTTGAAGAGAGAGGAATTCCACAGGAAAGCTGAACCTCAGGCATTGACCAGCAAGAACTTTTAAACTTATGGGGGGACAAAAAGGGATTTTAATTACCTGCATGCCTGGAATTTTGTTCGGAGAGAAGTAGTGAGGAACTTAGTTTCAGGGGAAAGCCTACTTCTTCATGCTCAGGCACAGATCACACATGTGGTCGCCATGGACTTTCTTCAGCCAGCCACCTCTGCAGGAGAAGGCCTCAGGACTGAACAGAACTGGTACCTGCAGCTCCTTGTGCACAAGGGTGTGGAAATTGGAAGAAGGTTTTAGAGAACAGAGTCAAGTCAGAGTAGAGAGGGCAGTAAACAAGATGGCTCCCTGCTGGAGAGCGCCACTTGAACAAGATGACTCCCTGCTGGAGAGCGCCCCCTGAGAGGACGCTGCCTCCATGTCTGATAGGCTGGACTGTTTGAAGAACGGGTGCCGTGTTGTGCTGCCTGCCGAGGAAATCCTTCAATTGTAAGGCTTACCCTTTCTGCACAAGAAGGAAATGTTCCGAAGGCAAAGTGGAATCAAAGACTTGTGCAAGCAGCAAGGTCAAGAGCTATTGGAGAGGTTGCGCTCGTCACCCATTCCTTACTTTGCCAGTGACATCCACGTCTATACTTACTGTGTGGAATCTACCTCTGCAGAGCTGCTATTTCATTAAGGCATTAGAGAGGCAAGATTTTACCACCACCATCAAATATTTTCGTTAGTTTTAAAAGAGCAATCATAGTTAAATTGCCTGTCTGATAATTCCAGCATCTGTGTCATAGCTGAGTCTGCTCTGATGCTTGGCTTTGTCTCTTCCGACTGTTGTTTTTTCTTGCCTTTTAGCCTGTCTTGTAATTTTTTATTGAAGCCAGGCATGATGGATCAGGTAACAGGAACTGAGGTAAATAGGCCTTTAAATGTCAGGTTCTGTGTTAACCTGGTGAGGAGCTGGGCTGTGTGCTGTGTCTGCCAAGGCTGTAGGTGCCGGAGGCTTCAAACTCCTGCGTCCTTGCTTTTGTCTCCCCTCTTGACTTTGGGCTTCTCGGAAGTGTTGGCGTCTCGCGGCTCTTTCACATGCACCTGTAGTCCACTGTCCTCACACTGGACCCCTGTTGCTGTGGAGGCAGGGTGTGGGGAGGCTAGCAGTCCACAGTCTACAGATGAAGATCTCAGTGTATCCAGGGGCCTGTGTCCCTGGGCTGTGGCCTTCATAAGCGTTTCTTAGTTTGCCCCCTCACGCCCCCGCATCTTTCTCCTCCTCAACACTTACACCCCTTGGTGAGACCGAAAGCCTGTTGGGGGCTGAAGTCAGAGAAATGTTCTTTCTCCAGGTGGGATAAGACTCTGGTAATGTCTTTCCTTGTAGAGAACAGGCCTTTGTTATGGAGAAGGTTCTGGGCATAGGTCATATGGTTATTCTTGCCCTCCCTTGCTAGAACCACAAAGGGGTTTTTATCAGCTATTCACTGTGAGAACCTGGTGGGGCTCCTGAGAGTAAAACTGAGAGAACAGGTGGGGGCTCTCCCTGTCAGGCCAGTCCACACACAGCCTCAGGTAATTCATCAAAATTATCATTTAAGTGTTTCTGCCAGTTCAGGGCTCTGACGTCTTCTGCACCAGGCACACACATCTCCACAGTGACCCTCTGGATTTGTTCCTCTCTCCTGATTCTGTGATGGACGTTTGCCCTGGGAGGTCTGTTCACGGGTGGGCTGGTCCAAGGGAAGTCATTGATTTTGAGCTTGTTCAGCTTTTCCTTCTTATGAGGATGGGAGTGATAACTTCCAAGCTCTTGACATGTTTGGGAGCTGAAACTGGAAGTCTGTTCATTAGTTTTATCATATTTACTTACAATGTGAAAACTATCCTATCCGTGGTCATTTGGGCTGAGTGGTGATTTGCCCACTGGAATTGAGAGGCACATCTCTCCTATTTACCATTCTGAAGACACAGCTCTGCCTGTGTCAGAGGTGCTATTAAATTAGGTGTATCTAATGGTGGAGAGAGGGGCTAATGGGTTCTTGACCCTGTGTCTGACTTGCCTAAAAACACTTGGGCAAGCCGCTGGGCCTCCCCACTCCCCCTGGTTCTCAGTGCCCCACCTCTGAACCATGGGGGGATGAGACCATAGTCTCTGGGGTCTCTCCCTTCTTAAAATTCTTGCCAGTAACCACTCTTAAAGGGGATGGTTTCCTGCTGCTTGAGATTTTATTTTACAATTTATGTGCAACAGTGGAGACTCCCCGGGGGTCCTCGAGACCGTTTTAGGTGCCCACGCAGACAAAACAGATTTCCTAGCAATGCTACGTGATTTGCCTCTTTCACTGCACTGACATTTGACTGGGTGTGAATGCAACAGTAGGTGAACCTGCTGGCTCCTCAGGCCATGGCCCCCAAGGGTACCAGCAGTCCTGGTGCTCTTCACCGCCAGGCAATCTCACTAAAGAAGATTCCAGTTCCATTTAGGGATGTCTTTGACGAAGCAGCAAAATTAATCCCATTAAATCTGATCCCTCTGCGTGTGTGCCTTTTAATATTCTGTGGAATGGAGATGGAAAGTATTCTTACTGAGTTGCAGAGTGCTGTGATTGAACTGAGGAAACGCACTCCTTTGAGTTGTTTGAGCTGCACCAGCAGCTTTTGTGTGTGTGGAACACCCATTTTTACCTGGAAGGGCGACTGACAGCCACACTTATAGCCATTTCACCTTGGATATTTGGCAGACATTTCCTTGTCACCCTAAGGGAAACAACTGACAGTATTTATGGCAAGCCATAAAATCTGAGCTTTCAAGTGAAAATTAGAATTTTGAAAAGCTTGTGTTTGCTACTGTGACTTTGGTACGTTCCCAATACGTAAAGACTTTTTTGAGATCAGCAGCGATACTAACAAAAGTGATTTTTTGATACCGTATAATGAAATCGGCCAGCATTTGGAAGATCTCATAAAGTAGTGAACTGTTCAAAGGGCAAGATGGACCAATGGATTTTAATGTGAAAGAGTACAAAAGGTTCATTGATTTTGTTTCAGATTTCCTATTGCAACTAACCTTTAAAAAAATAACACTGTCGAGTTTTGGTGAAGTATCAAAGATGATGATTATCTTAAAAGGCTGTGAAAATATTCCTTCCCTTTCCAGTTATGTGAGGCTGGGTGTTCTTCACTTACTTCAATCAAGACAGCATATCACAATAGAATGCAGGAGCAGATCTCTGAATCCAGCTGTCTTCTATAAAGCCAGACTTTAAGAAATAATTTGCAAAAACATGTAAAACAGTGCCACTCTTCTCGTGAAACCTTTTTTATCTTAGAAAGCAGCTTCTTTTTCCCCACAAAAATTTACTTCAAGTGATGATGAATTTATATTACTGTTATTTTTATTTTATTTATTTTGTTGTATTTTTTTAAGATTTTATTTTTTAAGTAATCTCTACATGCAACGTGGGGCTTGAAGTCAAAACCCCGAGATCCAGAGTCACAAGTTCCACTGACTGAGCCAGCCAGGCGCCCCCCACCCCATATTACTGTTATTTTTAAATGAATCAATGAATACGTTTTAAATTTCTCAATCTTCCTTTCTAAGTGTGGCAAATACTGATAGATGTAACCCACACAACAAAAATTCTTTGAGGTCCTCCAATTTTAAGAGTGCATAAAGGCCATAAAACTTAAAAACTTTGAGACCTAATGATGTATAACCTCTCTATTCAAATTTTTAAGGACACCTTGTTAGCCTAGTGTTTTCAAATTTGGTGAAATCTCTGATATATTTCTCTTTGCAGTTACAGTTTCTCTTTCTCTATGATCACATAAAACAACGCCTGGATAAAATGAAATGCTTTAAATTACGACTTGCCCTATGCCAGCATATTTACAGTTTAGGATCTCTGGAGATCAGTGTTTGCTGAAGTGTGTCTGTAAAACTGTGGTTCTATCAGATGCATGAGGGCAAACAGATTCATTATTCAGATTAATTTGGAGGATTAGTAAGTACCCTGGATTCTAGATCCCACTTCTAGAGAGCAGCATATCCAAGGCGCAAGAAGTCCAGTAAATTAACCATTTAATTTTGTTCACTAAACAGCTGAACAAATTACACAGCATCTTTTATTCCTGTGGCAAGCTCTGGTATAGATTTTTTCTTACGGCAAAGAATATGCTATTTGGGTTTGTGTTTACTGTCCTAAGGAGTCCAAGTTGATGCAGCGATCTGGGTTTCCAGTAGATGCTGTTCATAGACCTGAAGCAACCACTCAGTATGCTTCAGTGGTGCGTAAAAGATAGGACTGGGTTGTATTTCAAATTGTATAATTTAAGAAATTAAATGGCTTATATTTCTGAAAAAAAGATTAGGTAGAAGGGAAATGAATTGGGTAAACTGTTTTGGTGGAGACTTAAATCTGTCAAGTACGTAAGCTTGTTATTTTCTAGAACAGCATCACAGGTGTTTAAAAACACTGTTTTAGGGACGCCTGGATGGCTCAGTCAGTTGAGTGTCCGACTTCAGCTCAGGTCATGATTTCATGGTTCGTGGGTTCAAGCCGGGTGTCAGGCTCTGGGCTGACAGCTCGGAGCCAGTTTGGGATTCTGTGTCTCCCTCTTTCTCTGCCCCTCCTCCACTCCCACTCTGTCAATCTCTCTCTCAAAAATAAACAAACATTAAAAAAAAATTTAAGAACACTGTTTTATAAACACTGCAGTAATCTGAAGTGTGTTTTTATTTAAATAGTCAAACACTATGTTTTAGCTGCAAAGTTAAAGTTCCAAAACAGTTTCGAACTTTAAAAAGTAAGAATACAGGTCATGACTTTTTTTTTTTAATTTTAAGAAAATTTTAGGCTGTGGTGTTCTCTGCTAAATCTAATGGAACGACAGGCATGTCAGCAGATGATCACATAAAACAACACCTTTATATCAGGTGCCCTTATTCCTGTGTTTCTTTCAAATGCTTCTTTAATCAATTTCTTTGATTTTTTTTTTTTTTTTTTTTTTTTTTTTTTTTTTTTTTTTTTTTTTTTTTTTGGTAGGATGATATCAAAACAGTGTTACCTAGTATAACTCTTTGGAGAAATCATTTATGTAACACATTTTACCTAAGGTGATTTTTGATTATTGATTTTTTTTCCCAAAGAAGTTGGGAATTTGCCAGACATCGACATTGTAGTCTTGATAGGCTTTTCAGTACCAATTACTAAAATCACTTTTAGAAATAAATAGTACACAGTTCTAAATCAACTTATCCTACATTTTAAGGTTCTTTGATATAGAAAGTATTACCTTATTCTGACTTTTTTTTATGATACTAATTTTGCTTTCTGAATTTTTTAAAAATACTTATTTATTTTGAGAAAGAGAGTTTGTGCACATGTGTGCATGAGCCAGGGGAGGGAGAGAGAGAACCCCAAGCGGATCCACACTGTCAGCCCAGAGCCCACTGCAGGCCCAATGCTTGAACTCACAAATTCTAAGGTCATGACCTAAGCCAAAATCAAGAGTCACTTAACCGACTGAACCACCTAGGTGCCCCTATATTGCACTCTGCTTTTTAACGTAGGCTTCTAGAGATTTGTCACTTGTTAGGAAGCAATATTTTGTTTGGTGCAAATGAAGAATATAGGTCAATGCTCACTTAGCCTGTGGAAAAAAATGTAACCAATGGACAGATGTCATCAAGGCTGATATTGTATATATTTGGATTCTAAGGCTTAAATTATTTTACAATACCATGATTTTTATTTTAAGGCAAGGTAGAAATTGCCATTGTCCTATGAAGTAAGATTTGTTGAACGCATTTCTTTTTTTTTTTTTTAATATTTTTTAATGTTTATTTATTTTGAGAGAGAGAGAGAGAGAAGGTGCGAGCAGGGGAGGGGCAGAGCGAGAGGGATACACAGAATCAGAAGAAGGCTCTAGGCTCCGAACTGTCAGCACAGAGCCTGACCCAGGGCTCGAACTCATGAACTGTGAGATCATGACCTGAGCCAAAGTCGGACGCTTAACCGATTGAGCCACCCAGCTGCCCGTGTTGAACACATTTCATACTGAGTCCCTGTGAAAGGAATTCAGAGAGAAGAGCAAAGGAATAAAACATGTTTATGGTAGGATTTTAAAATGGGAAGCTGAAGTAAAACAGAAGAATTGGGAGACCATTCCAGATGCTGACCTGAGGTGGGGAGGTGCTTGAAGGGACAAGCTGGATTGTATAAAGCAGTCCAGAGGAGGCTCAGTCTTTCCTTGTGTTTCTTTCCACCCTCCCCTCTGAAATGTCCAGCCTCTTCTCCCTTTCTCCCAAAGAAGACTGGGACCTTTGTTGTGCTTTCATTTTCTTTACTTAGCTTATACAAAAATGTTTTGCCTATCCTATCATAAATATGGTAATGGTGATATCAAAAGGAGGTGGTTTAGGACATTTAATTTTCTAAATTATGCTGCTGCCTGGTTTTGTAATTTATCCTAGACCAGACCCTTCAAAAGCTGATTTCCTACTTTAGACCAGCCCAATTATTACTAATGATGGGCTTCTTTACCAAATGGAAAGACTAATAACCCTTTGAACTGTTATGCAATTCCATTGTAGTTTGTTAGTGTGAACACCTTATAGTGTTTCTGCATCTCCCCAAGTGTTTATGATTCCTTAAATTATACTCTTTTGTGAGATTTCCACCCCCCCCCCAGGTCTCCCCTGTTACAATCCCTTGGACAAGGCAGTTGTTATTTAGTAGGGTAGGAATAATTTTCTGAGACACCTAATAAACACTGTGCACGTGCGTATTGAGGGTTTTTGTTTTTGTTTTTGGTTTCGTTCTCTTTATTCTCTTCCTCTGCCTTCTTCTCCTCTGCCACTGCTGCCTCCTCTCCCCTCACCCCTTTAATCCTTGGGTGGTGCATTTTTGAGTACATAGTAGGTGCTCCGTAAGTACTTTTGAGTGATGTATTGACAACAAAATAAGTACTTCTTTTTCCATCATGACCTTCCATTCCTAAAATGATACTCCTGAAAAGATAGCTCCTTAGTCTTAGAAATAGCAGTAATTACAACAAGGAGTTCTTACCACTCCTTACTATTTAGCCTGCTTTTCATGGCAAGATTAGTTCAGATCTGTATTTGTGTATTTGTGGCACCGTTGTAGAAGGACATCTCTCCCGTCGTCACTGCACAGCTGTTTACACAAAGCTCTTACACCTCTGCTTGAGTCGTCATGCAGTGATTTCCAGAGTGCCATTTCCGTCATTTTGCCCAGGGTCTTTTCCCCATAATGGATTACCAGTTGCTCCCATGGTGTCAGCTAGGTGTCTCACTATCTTAACACCAGGAAGATGGAGACCTCAGCTTCCAAGAAGAGTCCTCTTCTTTTCTGGGAAGGAGAAGTAGATGTTATCCTTACAAGTATTTACAAATTACCATTTTAATATTTATTTACCGAATACTTAAATAGCTCTTACTGTGCCATAAGCATGTTAGCAAAATTTACTTTTTATGCTGGTAGAAAGCCTGTGATGTAGGTGTTACTATCCTTGGTTCATGGATGAAGAATCTGAAGCAGGCGGCTGAGTAGCTTGCCTAGGACCACACAGATTGAAAGTGGTGGGGCCAGGACTCAGACCTGGGCCATCTTGCTCCAGGGTGGATGCTTTTAACCACCAAGATAAGCCTCTCCCATTAAAGGCCATTCTGCAGACAGGGATTATACATGGTCAAGAAATTTCTAAAAAATCAGATTGTCCCAAGATAGGCAAAGATTGCCACAGCACAACAAACTGCTTAAGGAGAAGGAAAATCAGTAGCAAATTGAGTAAAACTATCTGATATTTAGACATAGAAAGTACATCTCTCCCTGGGAAAGGCCCATGTGGAGATACCTTCTGAGGATGATAGTATTTCTGTAGCTGCATCCCTTGGATTAAAGTTGCTAGCTTATCTTTGCCTTCTTGCATTTTATAATAGACAATGAGGAGAGCCAGTATTCTGGCTGCGGAATCTTCTTAACCAGGTCATTAGGGCATTTACTACATTCCACGTTACAGCAGGGGACAGTGTTGCCAAACTTTCTGCCACTAATGAAAGATTCTCCTTTCCTCCAGCTTCTAGTAACATTTGAAACATTCTTTTAAGCCCTAACAGCCTCCTCAGAGCCCTTCCCTACCACCTGGTCCCACTGATAGAGCCACATATTTTAGATTTTTTTTTTTTTTAATGGCAACACCCTGCTTCCGGGTCCCAGGATCTCAGTTATCGAATGCTACAAATTTTAGTGCCTTCACACAGTAATTGTGGATTATTTTGCTTCTCTGTTCCATCTGGAGTCACTTGACTGGGTCCTCTCCACTTTGAAAATGGTTCACTCCAATGGCTGGCAGTTTGGTGCTGGCAGTTGGGAGCTCAGCCAGGGCTGTTGGGCAGTGAGTGACCTCAGTTCCTTTTTATAGACTGCTTGGACTTCTTCGTGGCATGGGGGTAGCTGTGTTCGCAGAGTGAATGTCCCAAGGGCCAGGTGAAAGCGTGTCCCCTTCTATGACTTAGCCATAGTAGTCACATAACATCACTTCTGCTATAGTTTCAAGGAAAGGGCACCTTAATGGTGGTAGTTCTCAGTCTGTACAAAAAGAGCATGAGGCATAGGCGAAGGTGTAGTTACTTTTGGAGAGCATGGTCTCCCACAAGACAGGACTATCAGAAGATCCCCATACATAATATTCCTTTGTCTCAATCCCTTCTTTTTTCCTTAGCTAAGCAAATTCCAGTAACATAGTTTTTCTACTTTGTTGGATGATATGTTTTCATTTAAGTGCGCATGTATACCCATACATGTTAACTTTGTCCTCACCTGCTTTTTTTGCCTGAATACATTGAGCTTATTCCTTTTATTAATGTTCCGTTTGAAAAGAACCTGCCATCTATTAGGAAAATCAGATTCTTTGTTTTGAAAAAAAAAGAAGGTTCATATCTAACTCCTATTCTGGTTTGCATTTGCAGATCAAATACTGTAAGCATTTATTGAAAAATGACAATGATAATTTATTCCCTTCCTAATGGTAGCCCATGAAGGGTGGTGAAAAATAATTCAAAACAGGTTAGAAAATGATTTGCTGTTGACATGGGTGGGTTTTGCAATAAGTTGGCTGGTTTATCCCTTATGGACAAGCCTGTTAAGTATTTATTCATTCAACTAGTATTTATTGAGTATTGTGTCAGGCACTGGGCTTCCTTGGCAGCCAGAAGTGGTCTTGCCCTCATGGAACATTTGACATAGTGAGGAAAGTGGGCATTAATAGATAGTCACCAAATAAATGTAAAATCATAACCTTATTAAGTGCTGTAGTAGAAGAGAGCTCTAGAGTATCTGATGGGGAACCTGACTTTGTCAATCCTAATGAAGTGCTTTTTTAGCAAAGATTTGGACAATGGAGAAGACAAATCTTGGCGAGAGACACGTGAGTGTGTATGTGTCACAGCCTCACATAGATCCCAGGGCAGATATCCGTAGATACCCATGCACCTGTTTTACAGGCATTTCCAGGAAAGCAGTAGCTTCTGCGATTCTGTCAAGACACCATGTCTTAAGTAACTCTTGGAAAGCATATGTTCATACAGGCTTTACAGAGCAGTTTAAGGAGCCCTTTTCATTTATGGAGAATTACTTAATTTTGAATAATGGCGATTGCTACAAACAAGGACAGTTCAAGTAAGGGGTATGAAGTACTAAGGATAGCAGTGGTTTCCCATGTAGGGCCTGGGGACCCCTGGAGCTCCACAAGACCCCTTTCCCATCTGAGGTCAGAACAGTTTTCAGAATACTGAGACATTACCTGCCTTTTTCATGTTCCTTCTTTCATGAGTGTAAGTGGACTTTTCCAGAGACGAGATGATGTGAATTTAGCACAGCAGATTGAATGTAGAAGCATATATGAGAACTCCACTATCATCTATTAAGCCAGCCTGTTAAGAACTTTGCAAAAATGTGAAAGAATGTCATTCTTCGTATTGTTTTTCTAAACATTGTTATTTTTGTGCCAGTGTTATTTATGGCAACGTGTAATGAGCTTACTTTTATCTTTTTTTAATGAATACGTATTTCTAAAATTTGCTTTACCTCCTAATTATTGATAGATACAACCCACATAGATGGAAGTTCTTTTGGGTCCTTGATAAATTTTTTAAATGCCAAGAGGTTTTGAGACCAGTAAGTTGTGAGAACCGCTGAAGTATGGCATTCTACCTGACTTTGAGTATATTACTTAATCTCTCTGAGACGCAAGGAGTCTGTAAAATGGGGATGATGATCAAAGTACTTCCCTCATAAAAGGATGAAACGAGTTAGGGTATGTCAAGAGCTTAGAAGAGTACGTGGCCCGGAGTAAGCGTTTGGCATGTTAGCTTTTGTTATTATTCCCATTTAATATGGAAGCAGAATTTATGTGAATCCAAACACGACTGAGGCACTGCTGCTTCGAATTCTTGCCCGTGTTTGTGGTCATCTAAGTCGTTTTGGTAAAATACAGTGTTCCAAAGCGAAAGAAATTGGATTTTGTAATTTTTCTTTTGAGTGGCAGCAGCGGTTTTCATTGGCACATGGCCAGGGTGTGAGGTTTGAAGACACACAGCTTCAGAATAGTGTGGAGTGCTTTCTCCGCCTGCCTCTCTGCCCTCGCAGTCCAGGCCTTCATGCCCACAGCCAAGGTGTGCCACGTCCGGAATCCTGGCGAGCAGGTGCGCAGATGTTGTTTGAGAAAGCTCCCCGGAGATCGTGCTATGTCTAGGCTCCAGTGTCCTGGATGGTGAGCTGGAAGGAGGGGCCACATTAGACAGCATTTCATTCAGCCCCCTTACTTTTCAGATGGAGGAACTTTCGCCCAGAGGGATGATTTGTTCATACGGACTCACTCAGCATATTACAGGCATCCCAGGATGAAAACCAGCATTCTGATTTGTAATGGAAAGAATACCAGCCTTAGAATCAAAAGAACTGTTTTTAGTCTCTGCTGAAAAGCCTTTGGTGGTCATCTGACATTGAGCAGTTTACTCCCATCCTTAAGACTTTGAGTCCTTATATTTGTAACATGGAGATGAAAATATCCATCCTCCCAAGGTTGTGAAAAGCATCAAATAAGACCTCCCACAAAGGTACCCGGGATGTGTCCTCTCAGTAAGAGTCTGTCTGATCCTTTGCATGTGAAGTCCACAGAGGGGCGCATCCCTCTGAAATAAACAGTTGTTTTCAGAACTGAAAAGCCTGCCTTAAATACTGTACTTTGTAGCTTTGTAACAGTTTCTTTTTTTCTGTCTTTTTAGGACAGCCCAGAAACTTACAGGACCTGTGCCGAATTAAAATTCGACAATGTATAGGCCTTCAAAACCTAAAGCTACTTGACGAACTACCAATTGCCAAGGTCATGAAAGACTACTTAAAACACAAATTTGACGATATCTGATGTACACAGAACTGTGAGCAAGATTAGGAGTTATATTCCAGATACTTAAAAGGCTTTTTGCCTTGCACAAAGTATATCCTATGCAATTTCTGATTTGCTGTGAAGTCAGAAAGCAGGTATACACCTTTAGGTTTTTTGTTTGTTTGGTTGGTTGGTTTTCATGGTAGGGGAGGGATTTTTTTTATATATATATATATATATATAAACACACACACACACAAACACACACACATCCCCACACACACACACACACATCCCACATGCTTGAAGGTCTTAATTTGGTTTCTTGGTCCAAGTTTAAGAGGTCCAAGCTTTCTATACAATATTGCATTTACAAAACTTGTTTTTCCAAAATGACACAAGCAGGGCTGAAGTGGAGAATTTACCCTTTCCAAATTTATGGTTTCGTGGGCGCGCACGACGGTATGAACCGGCAGAGCACTTGTTAAGGTTTGGAGGCACAGCTCCACCCGGGGTGGGGGGGTGGGGGGGATCCTGGGTTCTACTGGAAAATGCCCGAAGAAATTTTTAAAGTAATGCTGTCACCTCATTCATTTTTAATGAGTACAAATTGGCGGTTTCAAACTGTTCCTTTCCTAATTAATGTAGCTTTCGGATGACATAAATCCAGTACCTCTGCTTTCCTGTTGGTGTGCTCTTATTTTTTAACTTATTTTTTTAACAACTGTAGTACACTACCCGGAGACATTGGAACTCAACTTCTGTCTCTAGTTGAATCGTGCTTTTAAAAAAAAAAAATTAATGGAAAAAGAAGATAACTTTATAAAGCCAGTGTGTTCTGTTTTTAAAACAGTGCCTCCGTGCAATACTCTTTCTGGTGTATTTTATCCATTATTTCACTTGATGTTTCTCATTCCACAACCGGCTCCAACATGCCCACAAGGACAGGAACCGCTACTTTTAATTTTAATTGCAGAACCATAGTGTGTCAGTTGCAATTTCCATTGTAAGCTTTGTCGTTCACTTTAAGCAGAAAGTTTCATATCCTGGTGGTAGAGTCTTCCCTAAAAATAGCCCAAAATATTGTCAAACCATTTGGCTTTAACGGTTCAATAATTCGGGGTGGTTTCATGGTGTTTTCTTTTTTTCTGTTCTTTTTTTTTTCCTCTTCCCAGTTTAAAAAACGATTTCTAAAGGGTACAGTTTCGAATGGGTGCGCAGTTGTAAGTCTGGTTAATTCCTGTTATGCTAATTAAACATTTCCTATTCATTTTAAGGTTATGCACAGTGAAACTCTTCTGGACGGTCGTTTTATTTTCTGGGTTGATTGGGCATACGTTTGCAGTGTAAACATGGTTATGATAATGTGTACCAACGGGAAAGGTTCCAGAAGCATTAGGGATCTATGATGATGCCCTTAGAAATGTGTTCTGTGCTTGATTTGTCATCGTATTGGTTTCAGAAGAACCTTTTCAAATATCCCAGTATTGTTCTTAGTGCTTTGGGAAATTTCAAAATATTTACACACTAGTAATAAATTTGTTATCAGAAGTTTACAAGATGAAGGGCTTCTCTCGTCTGAATTTCTAGTTTTAAGTCATTCAGTATAAAACGTTTTCATCTGGAAAGTGCAAGCAGAATTAAGAATCTACTCTGGCTTTACATTTTTTAGAGAGCCAGCAGCGCCATTTTCTCAAGCACAAAGTCTGTTCTCTTGGATGCGGAGTAGCTTTGGTGTTGGAGTATCTGATCTGCTGTAGGCATTGCATAGGTTTATGAAGAACAAGAACGGGCAGCTTTGGAAACAATGATTTGGGGATTGCTGATGGGGTACATGGACTCTTTTGCGGGGAGCCAGTGAGAACATGGCCAGTTTTATAACCATTCCAAAACTAACTGGAACTTGATGGATAGAAATGGGTCATCTCCATCTTCCAAGAGAGAGAGTCCCTTTTGGAAGTGAACTGTGTTCTCATTCTTTTAACCAGTGCCCAAGTCAGAACTGAGACATACTTGCAGCATCAGGGGCATGGCATGGCCAGAAATGAATTGAGTGTTACTTCCCCCTCAAAGCCCAGGCCTTTAGGGAGGCGAGGAGCTGGGAGGGCGCCTGGGACCCTGCACTCTGAGCAGGAATATTAACATTACCGTCACACAGGGCTTCTTTCCTCAAACGTGTGTATTCATTTATTCAGGTAGATTAAAATGATTTCTTTCCCCAGCCATTTGGAGGTTTCCAAACTAAGTTAGCCACTGAGTTTGAGTCAGGGAATTCCAAGTAAGAAGATCAGATTAAGGAAAATTCTTTGTTCTGTATTGCTGCTGCAACTTCGGAAAAAAATTATGAGAGCTCTTCCTGGAATTGAAATTTCTATTTAACGAAGAAGCGGATAATTCCATTGTTTATTGTTTGAAGCTTGATTTACCTGGAAGCTTAAAGAGAATGTTTTGGTTTTGTTAGTGAAATCCCAATCACATACCCTATTCAACCACAACTAAAACTTCAGTCTCAAAGGTGGTAACCGGTAGAATACAGGGAGATCGTGCAGGTCCGCATTTGAATTTAATTGGCAGGGATGCATTCTGTGGTCACATCATGAGTAGAGAGAACAAGTATTTTCAGAAGATCAACTGATTGGTTTTTCCTGAATCTTCACCACAGTGTTCCAAACATTATCAAATTTGTCACTGAGCCTTCTATGTTCCTTTTGGAATTTATTGTTTAAACCTATTCTTAAACCTTTATAAAAATATATTTGGCAAGTACACCAAAGAAACCAACTCATAAAAGATTATGATCATTAATGAACTGCCAACCTCATCTTTTGAAAACAGATTTTTTTTGTGTGTAAATATTTGTGTTTATAAATGTACAGCAGAGTTAAGAGTGTTTTTTAGGTTATTTAATTCCCATATTTCTAAACTATTTACTACAGAATAATCCACGCTTGTTAGTTTGGAGGACTTGACTGTTTTGTTTTTTTTAATTCATTATCAGTCATGCTTGGAACAGCATTTCCGCTAGAGAATTCAGTGTTCTGGCAGGAGAAAGAGTCCACATCTGGAGCCTGAGGAGTCTAGAGTGATTTGTCAGACGCACACCCTAAGAGACAAGAATGTATAGTTTCATTACCAGAGTGGACCATATGCAAACAGATTCTAACTTCCCTGCAGGTTTGCTCAGTAGCCCAGAATGTGATTGGGATGAGGCCCTTTGCCCACAAATTTAGCTTTCATGTAACTCCTAGTGTTATATCATAATGTATTTTGTTCTTCCTTTGTAATGTAAGTTTTGCTTTGGGTCAATTTGAATTAAAAAAAAAAAAACTTAAATCTGGTTTAAAACCCTTTCGGAATTGTGTTTTATTTCTAGTCTACCTTAGCTTTTTCATATTCTAGGCTGTTCGGTGAAAAGAAACGAAGATCTGTCTTTCATTCGTCGGCATTTTAGATCATTGGGAACTGCATGGAGAGCGTGATCCAGAAAACAGCATCAGTTTAGATCAGAGAAGGCAGTTCTTGCCCCCTCCCCCAATCACTTATTTCGCCATGTTCTGCATGTACCACCACAAAAGAGTGTTGATTGAGCACCAAGCCCTTTTGGGCCCAATTCACCTCTGCCTCATGCCTGCCACACCTTGACTGAGCACAGAGTTCGGACCACGTTGTTTCTAAGCACAGAACAGAATGATTAATTGGAGGTAGTTGATTAGTCTGCAGGAGATAGAAGCAAGACAACTCTGATTTCACACTTCCTTTATGTAATATAAACACAGTTTGATTCAGGAGAGACTTCACACTACTGTGAGTGACGGTGTGCTGAGGAAAAGGGAGGGCAGACAGTTGAGACGGAGCACCCCGATGCAGAAATAACCGATATTTTGCAACTAACTTTGTTGAGGACTTGTCCAGGGTTTGGCACAACCAAAGGCCAAGAATGGGACATTTGAAACCATTCCTAATGATCAGCAGGGGAGTTCAGATGTGAAAAATAGCTGTGTTGCTTGGAAATCTTGAGGTCATTCCCTTTCCAATATGATGTAAGTAGTGTTTTGTTTTTTCAGCTGACAATTTACAAAAATGGCTTACTAGCTATTGATAAAACAGATTATCTACTTGATAAAAAAATATTTCCACATCCCATGTAGCAGCGTTTCAGAGAAGAGAGAAAATGGATTTGTATCTGCTGCCTGTATTTATGTAACATAATGTAACTGTGTTCTCTTAACACGTCTTACGTGTTAGAACTTATATGAGCTTAAATACCAATAAAGATTTTAAATATCCACTGCCAGATATTTAGGCCCGAGTTGCTCTAGACTCCTAAGATACAAAGGTAATTGGTCTTTATTCGGTCATTAGTTATTCGGTCATTACCATTGAGATGTCTTAAGTGTTAGATAACTGAGGTGTCAAGTCGGCATATGGCGCTGCTGGATCTCATGACTTTTCTTTACGCTGCTGGTAAATAGTATTTAAACTTTTGTAAATATATTTCTTTACTAAGGGATCATGATGCCTTTTATAGGTATTTCTTTATCTTCCAGAAGAACTCTGTGATTCCTGAGCGACAGTTAACATTCTGAATCCCATTTGGAAAGACTGAGGTGATCTGCGGGGAGGTCCTGTAAGAGATGGTCGGTGTGGGAATGAAACCCTGAGCTAGTGCTGCTGCTCCAGCGCTCAGTCTCTTGTCCTGAAGGAGTGTCACACTCAGTATTGAAATGTGCTCTTATGTTTCCTTCATTCGCTGACGCCCAGAGTGCCTTGTGCTGCGTTTTCCATTGCGCATCCACAAACCATGCAATTTATCAATTCTGAAGATCCATTACGGGTAAAGGATCAGATTCCAGGGAATTACTCTCTTCTGTTGCAGATAGGACCTTAAAAAAAATTCGTATAATTGTTTGTGGTTACTATAAATACGTTCTGAATCTTGGTTTATTCCGGCATCTTAAAAATCATGCTTAGCACATTTTTTATGTTTCCTTTTAATTAGGAAATTGTTTCACATTAGTTAAGTGTGACTTCTTTTACATTACACTAAGTAGTAATGAAGTGATTCACTTTTCTCTGAAATAGTATTTTATGAATCAGAAAAGAAGTGGCTTAATTTGGACAACAGGACTTAGTTGAAGTTGAGAGACTCGGTCACATGATGAGTAGGCTGTGCCATTGTGACTGACACAGAGGTAATCCAGCTGCAGGGAGTTCCTATTTTATCTGGCAAATGGAGTCCTATTTTTCTTGCTGCTCAGGCTTGAAGCTAATGTTGCTTTTCTTCCTCTGATAGTGTTGGGTCAGGTCACTGCTCAGTTTTCTTTTTCTTTACTGAAAAAAAGAAAAAAAAAAAAAAGACCATTTGTAGGGGTAGGACATGGGTTTACAGTACATGACCATTTTGTATTTCTCTAGGGGCTTTCTAGGTTTTCCCTCTCTTAGTTCTGGCCACTTAACCCTTTAGCGAAGTACATACACGTGCACAAGGTATGGCCTTGGCCACACCAGGTTGCTTTTGTGTGCTGGTTGTAGAGTTCCCAGATTGTTCGTTTTTCCTGCCTTACCTGGGTAGAATTCTAGCTTACTACCATTTAGGAAGAATGCCTAGCAAACTAGTCAGGGCTACATCCATCTATCATCTTGGGTAGCGCCACAGAGGAACAGATTGCATTTCTTCTTGGTTTATTACCAGTGCTCTTAAGAAACCATTTGCTGTGAGATCTTTGCACAGTGAGCTCCTGGGGGACAGATCCCTGGTCTTATTTGCCTAAATCTCAAACAGTTCCCTTAAAGCCTCCAAGGAAACCAGGAACAAGTGGATGACAGCATCAGCTTTTCTCAGTTCCAAATCTCGGGTAAGTGGAGTCCTCATTCCTGCCAGTATTGCCTTTTGCTGTTCCTTCCTCCTCCCCTCTGTCCACATCCTTCTGGCCTCCCCTCCACCATAGTCACTGGGCAGTGGACTCACATGATCGACCATGCGTGACACTGTGATGGCAAGCTTCCAAAGAGAGACTGCTGGACTCTGGCTGCAGGGAATTCTGTCCACCAGGAGACTGCATCCTGAGCTGGCACAGCGCATCAAGCTTCTTGAAGGATTCCTGTTCCCGTTGGGGCAGTGGACACTCCATGTATGTCCAATTCAGCATGTCTAGACAGGGATCCCCGACTCACTGTGTATCTCCATGGGCTAGAGCCATGCTTAGAGCTCTCCTCAGTTCTCAGGGCAGCTAGATGGGGACCGAGGCAGAACCCCTGGCCCATCACTACCCTCCATGCTCAGCCTGTAGAGCACAAATCGTATCATTTTCTATGTAGTAGGAAAGCACCAGCATAGGTGGCTCTTTATGTTCTTTAACCTTCTCCTGAGTGCCTCCTTGGCATGGTGCCTCACAAAGTATTACACAATCAATATTTTTCAAATGACTGAATCTCATCCAAACCCTTCCTTTTACAGGTGGGAAAGCTGGGCAGTTGAGAATGGAAGTGATTTGGTAGCTGTGGCCACGCACGTAGTGACTGGCGGTAGGGCATAGAAGCCAGGCTTCCTCAACCCCTGCGTTCTCCGGCCCTCCCGGGACTAGCTGGCTCTCCTCTCACTGGCACCAGTTGCTTCCCATGAACAGCAATTGACCCATTGTTCACACAGCAGTGATGGGATGAGACACACTTTGGCAAGAGTTGGCAGGGCTCGGGATTTTCTATACCTACTTCCTAGATTTAAAGCCCACACATCCATACACTGCCTGTAATTTCCTACAGAATGTTTTCTGAAAATTCCATTTTAGCCTCTGCCACAACTTTTTGAACTGAGGAGAAACAACTACGATTCTGGAGACGCCCTTAGGAAGTACACTGCCATCCTTGTGAGCGTGGCAACAGAAATTCTCGGCATGCTGTGTTTCTGTTTTGCACTGCATGTTTACAAGATGTCCCATAACTGGATACATGAGCCTGTACTGAGACCCCTGTGGCATTCAAACTCAAGCTTTTTTTTTTTTACCCCTTTCATCTTTCATGCAGGCAACTAAGATTGATAGATGTTCCCATCCTTCCATCACATTTTATGATCTCTTACATTCATGATATACATTCCCATTGGGAGTTAAGGAGACCTGCCAAGGAGTAGAGGGAGGAACTTGGATATTTCATCTTAGCAATAAGGTTGAGTTGAAATAAATATCCTTGTATCAGATAGCAGCTAATTGTTGTGTACACTTTAAAATAGATGCTTCTTTAAAAAGCAAAATAAGAAATAGTTGTTTTTTATCTGGAGGCTTCTGAAGTTTGTATGTAGGGTGCTGATAAGTTTTCTTAGGGATTAAATCGTTACCTTCAGCAATTAAAAAGTAAAACTTGCAGATTTAGAGGTGGGGGGGGACCAAGTGTCACTACTGACATGGAAGGTGTCATGTTAGTTTAACCCACAACTATATGGCCAAGTAATCTTTAACAAAGCAGAAAAAAAATATCCAATGGGAAAAAAGTCTCTTCAACAAATGGAGTTGGGAAAACTGGATGGCAACATGCAGAAGAATGAAACTGGACCACTTTCTTTGACCATACACAAAAATAAATCCAAAATCAATGAAAGACCTAAGTGTGAGACAGGAAACCATCAAAATCCAAGAGGAGAACACAGGCAGCAACCTGTTTGACCTAGGCTATAGCAACATCTTACTAGACATGTTGCCAGAGGCAAGGGAAACAAAAGCAAAAATGAACTATTGGGACTTCATCAAGATAAAAAGCTTCTGCACAGCAAAGGAAACAACTAAAAGCCAGCCGATGTAATGGGAAAAGATAATTGCAAATGACATATCTGATAAAGGGTTAGTATCAAAAATTTATAAAGAACTTATCAAACTTAACACCCAAAAAACAAATGACCCAGTTAAGAAATGGGCGGAAGACATGAATAGACATTTTTCCAAAGAAGTCATCCAGATAGCTAACAGGCACATGAAAAGGTGCTAACATCACTCATCATCAGGGAAATACAAATCAAAACCACGGTGAGATACCATGGCACACCTGTCAGAATGGCTAAAACAAGAAACAGGTGTTGGTGAGGATGCGGAGAAAGGAGAGCCCTCTTGGCACTGTTGCAAAGTGGTGCAGCCAGTACTCTGAAAAACAGTACGGAGTTTCCTCAGCAAGTTAAAAATAGAACTTCCCTACAATCCAGCAATTACAATACCCAATAAAATATTGGGTAAAAAATTACAATATTTACCCAAAGAATACCAAAAGATTTGAGAGGGTACATGCACTCTGATGTTTATAGCAGTATTCCCAACAATAGGCAGACTATGGAAAGAGCCCAAGTGTCCCTCAACTGATGGATGGATAAAGATAATGTGGGGTGTGTGTGTGTGTGTATATATATATATATATATATATATATATATATATATATATATTACTCAGCCGTCAAAAAGAATGAAATCTTGGGGCATCTGGGTAGCTCAGTCAGTTGAGCATCCAACTTTTCATTTGGGCTCAGGTCATGATCTGGTGGTCATGGGATCAAGCCCCAAGTCAGGCTCTGTGCTGGCAGCCTGGAGCCTGCTTAGGATATTCTCTCTCTCTCTCTCTCTCTCTCTCTCTCTCTCTCTCTCTCTCCCCACCCCCCTCCCTCTTCTTCCCCCTATTCTCTCTCACTCTCCCTTTCTCTGTTCCCCCCCCCACTCTCTCAAAATAAATAAATAGACATTAAAAAAATGAAATTTGCAACAACATAGATGGAGCTAGAGTGTATTAATGCTAAGGGAAATAAGTCAGAGAAAGATACCATATGATTTCACTCATATGTGGAATTTAAGAAACAAAACAGATGAACGTATGGGAAGGGGGGAAAGAGGGAAACAAACTGTAAGAGACTCTTAATAATAGAGAACAAACAGGGTTAATGGAGGGAAATTGGTGAGGAATGGGCTAGATGGGTGATGAGTATTAAGGGCACTTGTGATGAGCAGTGGGTGTTGTATGGAAGTGATGAATCCCAGAATTCTGAAACCAATATTGCACTGTATGTTAACTAACTAGAACCAAATAATTTTTTTAAAGGAAGGGTGTCCAATTATTTTACCCTAATTCATCAGCCTTTAGAAGTATGATGCTTTATTCCAGAAAGTATCCATGGAACATTTGGAGGTCCCATGGTTAAAATCACAGCACACATGTCAATAAGGTGGTCATTTCACTTCCAACTTCCTGTCAATCCCAATTCAGGGTAGATTTGAAAGTTAACACCACCACCTCCCCACCCCTGGCAGGTGTTTCTAAGGCATGAGTTGTAGGGCCATTAGGGTCTCCACCTGCCGAGGTAATACCAGTAGTGGTATTACTCGCCTCACACCTCCTCCTGGGAAGAGCTCGTCCGGGGAGGAATGGGTTCAACACATGGCCACAGTTCCATAACAAAATCATCAGCCAAACAAAAAGATACACCACCAGGAGCCTAGAATTGAGACAGCCAGAGCTAGTAGCAGTCTCTTCCTTACCTTGGAGCCCCTTAAAGAATAAGGGATGGCCTCACCTGAGTCACAGAAGCTGTGGGCCTGGGATGCAGCAACTTGCTACAGCCTGTTGAGCACACTTGCCTTGACTTCTCATTCCTGTTCAATCTGTCCTCCGGTGTATCTGTCCCATAATACATAAGTGATGAATGTGTTAACACACCCCCACAAAAGCGTGTGTGTGTGTGTGTGTGTGTGTGTGTGTGTGTGTGTGTTATTACTAAAATAAAGCCTTAGATGAACAGAGATGAGATTTTGATCAAAGAACAGTGTTGGACAGAAAACTGGCTCTCATGGAAGTAGGGCAGGCCTGCGTGCCTCTGCAGAGGTCAACTCTGATTGTGTGTCATGACGTGAGCAGGACTTCCATGTTAGGGGCCTGAGTATTTATAGTAACCGGTTAGTCAGGTCTAGAAGGGGATGGGAAACTAAGGCAAGGAGGCAGTGGAGGGGCTGGTGCTCGGGAATGAGTGTTAGCTGGGAGATCTGTGGTGGGGGGAGCAGGGCAGGGGTGTCCCGTCCTATTGGACACCCAGCCCGAACCCAGGACAGTAGTTGGGATTGCCTCTTGGGACGGCTTCTCCAAGGCATTCCTGTTCCAGTGGTGAGAATGCCCTTCCCCTCTGCCTTCCCTTGGGAAGTCATGATTGGAGAGATTGTCCTGCAGTTCCTCTTTCCAAGGGGGAAACCGGTTTGTAGGTTTGTCTCCACCTGCCATGTTGGAAGCCCCTGGAAGGCAGGGATCTCACATTGGGCTTTGTGGACCAACAAACAGAACAATGCCTGGCTGTAGTCATGGGGCCTCGTAGATGGTGAGGGAGGGAGGGAGGGAGGGAGTGGGTATAACAGCCCCTTGAAAGCTCTCTTATCAGGTAAGAAAATTGGAGGAGAACCAGTATTCGATTTGCTCACATAGATTCCATTAAGCTACCATTTATTCTTTGTCGATTGTCACCAGCACCCTGTGAGGTAGGTACTTTGATCGTTTTCACAGCTGAAGAGACTGAATCTGGTTCTTCCCCACTCCAGTTTGCCTGTCAAGCTCTGCCAGGCCCTGGCCCACCCACCTCACCAGGGTGCCTCCTCCCCAGGGATGCTTCCCAAGCCTCCAAACGGGCCTCACTCACCCTTCCCTGGGCTCCTCCAGACATCTGCATTGCCCCTGTTATCACAGATGCCACCCACTGTCTTGTTCATTGTGTGCACTTGTGTTCCAGAGGGTTCTTAATGTAGAACCTATGAAATCTAAGTGTGTGACATATTGTATGGGTGCACATGTGAGTTTTCTAGGGAAGAGGGTCTGGGGTACTGTCAAATTGTCAAAGGGCCCTGTCATCCCCTAGTGTCAACAAGTGGCACATTGACCCTGTGGTAGTTGCCGAGTGTGTTTCCCTGCCAGCCCAGAACCAAGGGCAGCTCCTCGACCCACCTCTGGGGCCCTGCCCATGTACTTGGCCTAAGTCCTGAGTACTCCGCGCTGAGCCAGGTGATGATGGCATACACCTCCTCCTGCCTCCTGGGCCCAGAGTTCCCACCTACCCCTGACTGGGCTGGGGTGTGAGTCGGCTGCCTTGGTCTCCCTTCCTCCCCCATCTTTCTTCTCATCTCCTCACTTAACTATTTCCACATGAGTCCTAAACCTCCATCTTCAGTGAGAAGGTCTTAGGGAGCAGAGAGTTTTGGGGCAAGAAGGGACCTGGGGGACCCCATGCTGTAATTTGGGGAAAGGAGAGGATGCCCTGACTAGAAGAGCCTGGAGAGCTTGCCCGTGGCCTCGCAGCAGATGATGGTGCCAGCCAGATGCTGGGCCCTTCTTGCTGGCCGTCCACTGTGCTTCCCTCCACCCAACATCTGCAGGCTCCCCAGTTACCTCAGAGAAAAGCTCGGAGCTTCGAGGGGAACAACAGCAATGCTGACTCTCCCGGATGATGAGCCATGACATTACTGTCCTGAGAGGCCCTCAGAGGGTTACTGTGGCCAGAACGGGCTCTACTGTGGCCCATGGGTGGGGGTGCTGGCACTTTGGTTCACAGCCTTCAATTGCTTGCCTCATCCTTGAGCTAGGCTGGCTCCCCACGATGTATACCCCCGCATCACATCCTCTCCTGGGCACCTTTGTGAGTTAAGATAAAAGGGCTAGTATATAGGCTCCAGTGTGGAACATCTAAACCCTATATTATATGAGGATCCTGGCAATCCCTTTGAGAATTCTGTAGAAGCACTTACTCACCAAGCCTATAATTAAGTAAGTGGCTAGCTTCATGGAAATGCTTGATGTTTAGGAACTTATTACAGGGTTTCAAAAAACGAAAAGAAAAAAAAAAACAAAACCTGACCTGAGATTAACTGATACTATTACTTCCTTCCCCATATAATAATTTTTAAAATTAAAAAGTGCTTTAATCACTTTGTTTTAATGGGTAAAAATAAAATGCCTGCTTAGTAGTTTCTAACTCACCATCTCAATGATATAGAAGTTGAGATACTCCTCCAGTTGGACTGTGCCCCTGGAAAACTGTATGAGAAAGCTCCTTCCTGAGAAGAGTCCCTTGGTCTTCCTAACACAGTGGAACCCCAGTTGAGTTCTGGATGGGGGATCCCTTATGTAACATCCACAGACCTCACCACTGTTGTCTTTACTGAGCATGTTCACAAAGTCCCGGAAAAGTTGAGAAATCCAGTTGAGAACTGCTGGCTCATTCAATCAATACATACATATTTATATATATTTTAGCACCTGTGCTGAGGGGCCAGCATAGTGCCAGCATTCAAGGAGCCAGCTGGTGATGGAGCCCAGGTGACAGATAAGAGATAATGGGGTGGGGATTGTGGGAGAGGAAGAAGCAGGGCTGGTGTGGGGAGGCCAGGCTGTGTGGAAATCAGGTAGGGCTGTGCTTGCCCAAGGACTTCCATGTTTTAAATTCAAACTGTACACCATTCCTGGAGTGTGGAATTATGGTACTCCACTGTATACCTTGAGTGAGAATCAGAATCCCCCAGAGGGCTTTTTAAAATATCACTGAACTCCACTCCCAGAGTTTCTGATGCAGCAAGTCTGGGGCAGGGGGAAGCTCAAGAATCTGCATTTCCAATGAGTGCCCAGGTGATGCTGATGCTGCTGGTCAGCAGACAACACTTAGAACCACCACAGGCAGGTATTACCTCAGGCTTTTGCATGACAAAAGGGAGAAAAGATAACAATCCAACAGTTAGTATGAGATGTTATAGAAACCACCTTCCTACTTGTCCATGAGTTGTGAATAAAGTAGATCTAGTGATTCTCAGAAACCACAGGTAAAATGAGTCCCCTTTATGGGCCAGCCTGAATGGTTCTATATGTATTGTGTTAACAAAGAATAAAAATCTCCCCCCTTACAAGCTGACTGTACGTCTGGTCCTTTATGTCTCTAATTATCTTTTGCAACTACTTAATTTAAGTTGGGCACAGACAAAACCAGTACTCTGTAGTTCTGCTATCCTGCTGTTTTTGTTCTTCAGCCTAGTTAAGCAGCCTGTATATAATATGGCTGCCAAACATTGGTAATGACAGTCGTAGCCTGCTCTGGGGTGGGGGAGACCGTGACTCTAGCTGCTTCAGCCAGCATGTGCTTTGGCTCTACCCACGAGGCGAGCTGCCAATGGCGTGTCCCGAAGATGGAAAGAAGCATCAGCAGGGATGCCCCAAGCCAGGTTGGGCTGGGGGCAGCCTGAGCGCCCCACAGTAGCCTGAGGAAACTATTGTACCCACAAATCCTTTCCTAGCCCCGGGATGCAGCGTGGGCTTCTTGGAGACTAAGTTGGTATTACCCATTTTAAGACATATACACACACACAAAATCATCAGGAAATGAGTATAGCTTTGCACGGGCTGCTGCTACTGCTGGTTCAGGAGCCACTCTGAGAGCCACCAAAATGGACTCATCTCTGTATGGAATCTACCTGCTAAAAACAAAGAATTCATGGTGTTCCCTCCTCCCTACCATGTCGTGTTTTTTTTTTTTAACAGTTTAGTTGAATTTGTAATTGTTATACAAAAAGCTTTACGTATTTAATGTGTACAATCTGATGAGTTTGATTGTTCCCATTGGAAAGTTGGAAAAACAGACAACTTGAAGGAAAGGCAGTGTTCAGAGTTTGTCCTCATGGTGCAAGAAGCTGCTACATGCAACTCGGGACTTGGGAGAAGTAATGAGTGTCACTCTCAAGGTTCCAGTCTCAAGGGGCAGGGGGCCTGGGGGGGGGGGGGTAGGAGAGCAGGTTGAGACACATGTGGCAAAGACAATAGTGGTGTTCCCAAAGGTTCTGAGGGAACTTCCCAAGGGACGCTTTGCCTACCCCTTGCCCCAAAGACTGGCCCCAGTGGGTCTTGGGACAGTGGCTGCAGGTGACTTGTCCTGCCCATCAGCCATGTAGCCACAGCCTGTGTAAATGTGAGATAGAATGGGGGCTGGAAGTCCTTCATCAGGCAGAGGTGCTTAATAAAATATTCAGGGTCTCTGATGCCTTGGAAGGATTTCAGCAGGTCTATTCTCCAAACCCTGTATCTCCTGTTTGCCTAATTAAGTATTTTTCTAAAGGAAAGTGCAGCTGAATCCCTGGCCTCCTGGTCCAGGACAGACAATCCTGTCCTGCTATTATATTGGTTTTACTTGTCTGGTTTTGGTTGGGAGACCAAGTGAATATGACAAAATTTAGATGTGCAAAGTTTAAATTTTTTGTGTTTATTTTTAAGAGAGAGAAAGAGCATGAGCAGGGGAAGGCAGAGAGAGAATGGGAGACACAGAATCCGAAGCAAGCTCCAGGCTCTGAGTTGTCAGCATACAACCCAACACGGGGCCTGAAGCCACGAACTACGAGATCATGACCTGAGCCGAAGTCGGACCTCAACTGACTGAGCCACCCAGGAGCCCCTGGATGTGCAAATGTATTTTCACATTGCAAATATTGTGTTATATTTTCCCCCAAAACACAAAGGAAAATTGTCTTCTTGCCAGCTTGATTGTACGTTCTGTGTGGGCTGGCCCTGGTTTTTCCTCAGTTCTTGGATTCCAACACAGAGCTTGACACATAGCAGGCATCCATTCATGTTTTAGCCTATTGAGTTGAGGAAACACTCTTAGCATTCATCAGTTAACACAGTTACTAACGTGGCGTGGTTTCTTTCTTTTACACACTTGTATCCAGGGCCTCCTGAATACAGTGCACTGCAGTCAGCCCTCAGTAACCCAAGAGGAATGGGAACAGGAACCTACCTTCGAATGTTTAGGTCCTTGGAGAGAAGAGATGGTGAATGAAAATTACTAACGTGATGGAAAACAGGAAGGACCCTGAAGAACAAGAGATAAAGGGCTGACACAGAACACCCTGAATTGTAGCTCCCGAGATCCAGCTCCCTATTCTTTCTGATTAGCTTACTAGAGATAGAAAGATCCATAACTTGGGACTCACACGGCCTGGGCTTTTCTGGCTTTGCTGGTAACTGGCAGTGTGACTCTGGACAAGTCATTTGCCAAAGGATTAGAGGAGATGCGATAAGGGCTCCCTGACCTGCCATACTGTATGATTCTAAGTTACAGAGAAGACAGGAGGGGAAAGAATGGGCACCTAGAGCAGCAAACCAAGCTGTGAGCCCCAGCCGGGTTGTTTGTTTAATATACTCCCCTCCCCACCCACCCATCCTATTACCACAGCTTATTAGAGGTGGTTTATGAAAAGACTGGAATCCATGCTCCGGGGTCTGCACTGCTCTGGCGGAGGGTTTAGCACCATAAAACTCACTTTGTAAAAGTGCAGCAGCTGTGATAAATAAGCTTAAGCCTCAGTAATCACTTTTTCACTTTTACCAATTACGCTAGGCTGCTTTGTGACAGAAGTTAATGCCAAGTAAGAATTTTAAAGAAGCCTCATTTTCCTTGTCTAATTAAATTAAGTACTTGAAAGGTGATTCACATGTTGATTTTCCCCCCATTAGTCAACTGAAAATTACAGGGTCTTTTAGGAGTTGAAGCCACGTGATTCGCAGGCTCAGCCTCTAGGGTCAGGGAGCCCTCACCCCTGGAGGCTCTCCTGCCGGCATCCCACCTACCCACGTTTTGTGTGCAGCTGTCCATGGTGGGGCTCTTGGGCTAGCACTGCCCAGGAGAATTTAGGGAGGGCATGCCTGTTTGTTCTCTAATCCTTCCACAAAATTCTGCACAGGATGCCTTTGTTTCCAAGGTTTTGATATTCCCAACATGCAACAGGTCTTTCCAGGGTGAGGAACAAGGACCGCTTCCTCTTCTTTTTTGTTCTAAACCGGCGACAGAATTCACCTGGATTGAGAGATCATTGTGTCAGCATTGCTCAACTTCCTTCAAGGTGAAGATCTGGATTGTTTAAATGCCAGTAGCTCCCGACACCATTTCAACAATGCAGCCAGGATGCTGTACTTTGAAACTTGCAATACTTTTTCTTCCTTATTTTCTGTTTTTACTCATTCTGCCTCTTGTTTCTATGGTAGCACATAGGTGCATCAGAAGCAGTAACATATTCTATGCATGTATTTCCTTGGACACAGAGAGGCCCTGGGGAGCATCAGGGAGCCTGGCTGATGGCATTGAGTGTGAGCAAACGTGCTTTGCCCACATGTGAGAAGGATCATCACCTCTAAAGTGACTATGTCTGATGTAGGTGTCATGACTGGGTCAAACTGTTCACCATTGTTCATGGCTCGTTCCAGGTCTTCCCTCTGATACACAGAATCATTGTGTGCATACTTTGAAAAGTCTTTGTTATTTCAAAATGAGTATATACTCTTAAAATGCAAACAATAAACCAATATTAAGTAAAAAATGAAAGCCCTTGTTTTTCCCTCTCAACGTTAGTCATGTAGTGTGGATTCTTCCAAGACTTTGTGCATTTAGTTTTACCAAATAATCTCTCTGCAGATTCCTTCTCTCTATTCATGGAAACTCTTTCCTGTTACCATGTGTAACTATGCCTAATTCTTGTTAATGGCTAAATAAATTCCACATTCATTTTTTTTCTTCCAACCAATGTATATCAAGCAACTTCCATGTATCAGGTACTTTAGGAGTTGGGGAGATAGCAGAAACTAGTTCTTTTATGTGTCCATTTCTTACTCAATTCTTTCTTGAATCTAAAGTATACACCCTGCTTCCTAACTACTTTCTTATCAAGGGTTTTATTTTCTCAGGTTGAAATTTGCTTGACATATATTTGTTTACTGTCTGTCTACATTAAAGTTTAAACTGAAATTGATGACACTTCCTGTCTTGTTTGCCAATATATCCCAGCGCTAAAACAGTATTTGACATATACCAGTAGTTCAAAACCTACAGATGCTGTGCCTAGCTGGATGGACAGGTGGATGGACAGATGATTCTTATATCTACCATGGATAAAGGGAGGAAGTAGATCTGCTCATTGATGACCTTGACTGGGTTTCCTTAAACTTCCAATTCAATCCTAACTGTTCATTAGATCTTTATGCAAGTGTGTTTTTACCATTCCTTTGTTAAAATGTTGACTACTTCCATACAGATGGACAAATAGTCATTGTCTGAGAACTCCAGTGTCCCCAGCACCCCACTGGTCTAGGCCTCCTCAACTTTGGAAACCTCACCCAGATCTAGCAGTTCCAGGGGCTCTCCAGCATCTGGCTCTTGTGCCAGGACCAGCGTCAGTTCTGATTGGTCATGACATTGGTCCTGCAAGTTGTTCAATGCCTTGAATATCACCCCTGCCTTCATGGACATAACACTGTTCTGGTTCACTTGTTCAAGAGAATCATTCAGCTTTAACCTTTAAAAACACAAATCAGAGAGATAACTTCCCTGCTCAAGACCCACTGATTGCTTCCAACACAACAACTCTGAAGTGTTTATCATTGCTTTCAAACCTTCTCTGACCCATATCACCTCACTGGAGCTGCTCTGACCTCTTGTGTTCTTTGACACATGGAGCACACTCCTGCTCTAGAATCTTCCTTGCACTTACTGTTCCTCTGCCAGGAATATTCCTCCTCCGAGAACACAGAACAGCTTGTTCAGTCATTCCAGCCTTCTCAAAGGACAGCTTCTCAGAGAGCCTGTCCCCAGCCCTTTGTATAAAAGGTCAGTCTCCTGTTCTTAAGCCCTTTTATATGTCTTATGTTTTTCTTCATAGCATTTGACCTATGTATATATGCCTACAGCATAGCAGACCCTCAGTAAATATATATTTGCATATATCATATCTGTGCATACTATATACCTAGAATATAGCAGATCCCCAATAAGTTATTTATAAATATATAATACGTAATACTATATATATAGTATATAAAATAAATATATACACACTTATATAGATTTACACATATTTATATATATTTATGTATTTGTATATTTTTAAATATTATTACTTAACAAATATATTTATTAAATATATACACATACATATACCTGGAATATAGGAGACCTTCAGTGTCTGTATGTATATGTATATGTGTGTGTGCATATATATATATATATATATACACAAATATATATATATACATAGATATTTATCTATATACATATATATATTTATCTATGTATATATTTTTCTATGTATATTTATTTATCTATATACACACACTGTATACCTGCAATATAGCAGACAATGAGTAAATATTTGTGGAATGAATAAACAAACGAGTAAATGGAAGCATCACTTAATGAGTATAATTATTTTGTTTCCAGAGGACCAGAGACTCCACCATGAGAGCATTTTCTTAGCATTCACATACACTGGGCAGTGTTTTATTTTACTTGATATTTGAACTGTCATCATCAGTCTGTGCATGATGTGCTCCCATTTCATTTATTCATTTGCTACTATGTTCCAGTCAACAAGCCTCCATACAACACAAAAACTGGAATACTGAACTTTTCACTGGCATCTGCACTCCTCGTCCTCCTGCGAAGTCGCCACCAGCCTGCCCTGGGATTTTATAACGCTCTTATTTCCTTGCTTGGTTGGTGGGACTTTTTTCGCACATACGTTTTCCACTCTGTTTTTCAGAAGACAGAGGAGTGGAATGCATGGCTTCCAGTTACAATGACCTTTTTCCCCCCACTTAAAAATGTTTTATTTCATTTAAAAAATATTTCTCCTTTTATTGATATTTTCTAGTTTTCTCTTTATTTTTATTTTGCTTGTGTTTTTCTTTCCCCAGCCTTTAAATACGTTTTCAAACATAACAAGTTGAGAAATTATACAATGAATACCTCCAAGTAGCTACAACACCTGTGAGGATTTGAACATTATTGCTTTCTCTCTATGTGGATATACATGCATATTTTTTAAAGCCATTTAAGAGTAAGTTGTGGACATCATGACACTTCACGCCTAAGTGCTTCACCCTGCATGCAGGAATAAAGACACTCTTCAATAGAAACATGCTGCCAATATCGGTCCTAAGAAAATGATGGTAATTCCATAATCTAATGTAATATCCAGCCCATATTCAAAATTTCCCCCAATTGCCATAAGAATGTCTGTTATAACTATTTTGGTATTATTTTCAATCCGGATCTAATCTAGGTTTACATTTGGTCTTGATCCAGGGGTCTCTTTGGGTCTAGAACAATACCCCCTACCTTATGATTTATTTATTCATTTTTAATCGCATGACATTAAGAATCTAGAAGAGCTGCCTGGAGAATGTCCCATAATCTGGATTTGCGTGACTGTTTATTCCTGGTGCCTCTTAGCTTGTTCATCTATCTTTGGTATTTGCTGTAAACTGAAAGCCAGCCTGGCAGGGAGGTTGGATTCAGGGTAAGCATTCTCCATAAATGTGTTGCATAGACGATGCTGTGTACTAGCATACATTTAAACAGTTTCATCTCCGAAGGCAGTTGAAAGTAGACAGTTCCCAGGCCTTGCAGAAAGACTGCTAATCTACTTGAGCATTAAGCACGCAAGAATCATTTCTACCGGAGGAAAGCCTTAACGAGGAAAACATGTGGCTACTTAGCAGAGGCTGGGAAATGCTGGCGTCCCTTCCAGGAACTAGCCAGTATTTGGTGATGCACGGCGGCACTTCTAATCGACTTGCATTTCCTTCCCTGTATGTTTACTTCAGTTGAAGTGAGGTGAGGCCACCGGCCGCCCATGGAGGGTAAGACCTGGTCAGCCCTGTTTGTTTTCATCCGCATGGAGGATTTTGATCTTTATTTCATTACAACATGGTGGTTTTTTCTTTTTTCCTCTCTGTCTCTAATTCCATATTTCATCTTTCAGACCAAGAGCTGAATGACAAAATAGATGGCTCATGTTGGTTGGTCCCACAGAGTTGGAGGTACGGAGACTTTCTTGAAAATTCCCTGCCTCAGGTTTTAAACTCTGTGACTCTGGCTTCTTTGCATTTGTACACACACACGCACACAAACCCACTCAGAAATGTGGGTGGGAAAGTGGAGGATGGAAGACCATTATGTGTCTATGCTCCCACCTGACCTAAGTGACCATTTCTGGATGCCATTTTTAACTTTTTTCGTGTTTTATTTATTTTTGACAGAAAGAGAGACAGAGCGTGAGCAGGGGAGGGGCAGAGAGAGAGGGAGACACAGAATCTGAAGCAGGCTTCAGGCCTGCTGACAGCTCAGAAGCCGTCAGCACAGAGCCTGATGCGGGGCTTGAACTCCCGAACCGTGAGATCATGACCTGAGCCAAAGTCGCTTAACCGACTGAGCCACTCAGCAGCCCCTAGATGCCATTTTTACATCATTTCCTTCCTGTAAAATAAGAGGCTTGCATATTAAAGAAAATCATCTTTCCTGACATGGAGAATTATTGGGGTCTAATAAGGAAAAAGCATGAGGACGTGTAGTGTTCCCAGCTCCTTATGAGGATGCAGAACTCCCTGAGTGCAGGATGGAGGCCTGAGTGCTGGCATCTGCTTTGTCCTGAGCTCACAATGTGGCCTTCCTCTTGGACCATCATTTCCTCCCTGGCACTAGATGATTCTGTGGGGCTGCCAACAGCCCGAAGGCTGTGATTATTGAAAACTATTCGCAATGCTAGTGCATGGGTGCATGCATGTGGGTTTCTGTGTACACTTTATTTCATTTAACCCTTCAGAATGACTCTATCAGGTGGGTACTCTATTACCACAGGGTAAAGATGAGGAAACTGAGTCATAGAGGGCCCAAAGTCACATGGTGGGGTAGTGGTGGAGGTGGGATGGTGGCCCACATCTGTCTTTCTGTCTGAGACACTCTCAGAGTTTCCTCTGTGGGCCAAATGGCGTGGCATTAGGTCTAACTGAGCCCTTGGCCGACATTACTGTGGTGTTTCAAAACTTCACCCAGAGCCCAGGTGATGTTCCTCCAAGGACAAACTACTGTGAGTTTGGTTTTGATGGAAGCCATCTTGGCACATTTTGCTGTGAATCATTTTCTCCACTTCAAACCAGGGCTGAATCTTTGGCAATGTTCACATTGCAGAGCTGTTGGGTCCCTTGTCAGCTTGTCCAGCCAAGGGTGCGCAACAGTCAGACAGCCCAGCTCCACACCTAAACCAAGCAGCACAATCCAACCAAACACCCATGGCCTTCTGGCTTGAGAAACTTCACGGTGCATAAAAGCAGCATTTCAGTTTTCTGGAAATGTCTTCCCCACACCCCCAAAGAAAACAAGCTGTTGGTTTTATAGAACCATCCTAATTGTGTCACTGTGATGGGGCAAATCACAACCAGCCAGTCTGAGACATATTCAAGCACAGACAGGTAGTGACATATGATAAGGAGCCCGTCCAGAGGTCTGAAGGCACCCAGTGACCTGTGTGTGTGCTTCACATAGGGCTGGCCTCCTGTGGGCACTTAGGCGCTGATGTGGAGGACAGGGTTTGAGAGCAGGAATTGGCTCCCCAAGTCGGGAACATCATGTGTGCGTGCTGGCTCACTCCCACAGGGCTTCAAGCCATCCGCCCTAGAGGAGGTGACCAAGTCTCGGGGTGCCACAGAGATTCTCTAGGCCTTTCCACAGAGTCAACCCAGCTCTGATTCTGTCATGTGTGTTTGGAAAGCAAAGGAAACATGGTTGCTCCCCTGTTGGGTAGAGTGAGTCCTGACGAGGCAGGCTTTTGTGGGTGGAACTATACATGGGGTGAAATATTTTCTGAACCCTACATCAAGACTAATTGTCCCTCAGTGGGTTTTTATGCTGTTTGGGAGTCTGGGAAGCAGCCTGAGAAAGAATATTTTCTAGGTGAAATTTGAATTTCTGCAACATTTGACAGCTTTTGAGGACTGAGATTTAAAAACGTTTGGGATTGTGACTTTTCTGGAGAATCCAGGATGTTGGTGACTTTATGAGTTTGCTAGAGCTGCTCTAACAAAGTACCACTATCCAGGTGACATAACAACAGAAGTGTATTGTCTCGCTGTTCTGGAGGCTGGAAGTCTGGACCCAAAGTGTCAACAGGGTCGCTTCCTTCTGGGGGCCGTGAGCGAGAATCTGTTCCAGGCCTTCCTCCCAGCTTCTGGTGGTTTGCTGGTGATCTTTGGCATTCCATATCTTGTTGAAGAATCACCATCATCTTCATGCCTTCCTCTTCACATGGTGTTCTCCCTTGTGTGGCCAAATTTCCCTATTGTAGAAGGACACCAGTCATATTAGATTAAGGCTTATCTTAATGACCTTTGGTTAAATATGCAAAGGCCTTATTTCTTTTTTTTAATTAAATAATTTATTTTTAAGAGAGAGAGAGAGAGAATGAGCAGGGGAGGGGCAGAAGAGAGGGAGACAGGGAATCCAAAGCAGGCTCCGCACTGTCAGCACAGAGCCTGATGTGAAACTCAAACTCAAGAACCATGAGATCATGACTTGAGCCAAAGCCAAGAGTCAGATGCTTAACCGACTGAGCCACCCAGACTCCTCAACCATATTTCTTAATAAGGTCACACTCTGGGGTACTGGGGGTTAGGCCTTTGACCTAGGAATTTGGGTGGGGGGCACAGTTCAGCCGATTGCAGTGACCACGTTGAACCTCATCTGTGTGTGGCCTCCTTGGTCTAGTCAAGCTCCACAATGTCTTTGGACACTGGATTCAGGTGGAAAGGTGAGGTTCATCATTCAAAGTTTGCTCATCAAAGTAGGAGGCTGTGAGAAAGTTGGGACCCAGTGCTAACAGTGGGCCTTACCTGTGGCTTCAGGAGATAAGAAGAAGATGGAAGGGTTAGAACGAGTAAGCCAGTGTACAAGGAGTGTGAACTCTGCTCCCTAGCTACCTAACCCTCTCCTTTTTAACAACATGTCAGGAAGCTTTCCCCATAGGCCTTGGCTGGGCTCTGGCACAAGGCCACATCTACAAATGGAAGGTCTGACTTTTCTATATTGGAAAGGGAGCCCCTGAAGGCTTCCTAAGAGCTGCCAGAACCACAGGGCCACCATCAGCATCCCGGCACTGTGACTGCCATGCCCCTCTGTCCGTAAGAAGAGGGGACTGGAGAGCAGGAGGGAAAGTCAAGTTTGCATTGGCAGCCTTGTGGGCAGGGGCAGACTTTGTGCTCTTCCTCACCCCAGCCAAGTGAGGGAGATGGGTAGTGGGTATTCCTCCTGGAGTCCAGGGTGCCTGAGAAAGGGGACCTGGACCTGTCTGCTCAGCTGACTGCTTGCTGGACCATAAGACCACCAGCCCACAAGGCATGTGATGTGGAGTTCAGGGAGCACCTGATCCAGATGTTGGAAACTGTTCCTGCCTGAGATTTGCATAAGGACTTACAGGGGTGGACACCACCCCTATCCCATTCTGGGTCCTTGCATGGGACAGAACCAGAGCAAGCCAGCAGGTGGTCCTGACATATCCCTGATCATCTCCCCAGTCCCAGCTTCAGAGGCTAGAGAATGTGGACAGATGGAGGGGTGAAGGAAAGACAGCTCCTGGTCTCTCCACCTCCAGAGGAAGAAGCATTCGTTGGGCTGGGCTGAAGACAGCCAGGTAGGAGGCTGGATGTTTCAGCCTGGACCTCACTGCTTTAATATCTGGAAGGCACCAGAAAATGTTGCACTCTGCCAAGGGGCCATTCCCAGCACAGAGTCAGAGGCAGAGATGGAAAGGAAGAAAAGTCTCAGGATCTGACCTCCACTCAGAGACCCCTCTGGAATACAGAAGCACTGTGCGGCAGGGAAGTGAAAGGGGCCCAGAGCAGACTGCCCCCATGTGTCCCACAATGGCATAGTGATTATTTTGAATTGAAACTACTTGGAAAACAGCTGGTATGAGAACCCTCAGACCCTTCTCTATCCCCATGAAAGCAGGAAAGAAATCCCCCTATAAAAAGTACCCTTCTTGGGGTACCATGGTGCCTCAGTCAGTTGAACATCTGACTCTTGATTTTGGTTCAGGTCATGATTTCATGGTTTGTGAGTTCAAGTCCTGCATCAGGCTCTGCACTGATATGTTGGAGCCTGCTTGGGATTCTCTCTCTCCCTCTCTCTCTCTCTCTCTGCCCCTTCCTTGCTCGTTTGTGCGTGCTCTCTCTCTCTCTCAAAATAAATAAACTTTAAAAAATAAAAAATAAATAAAAATAATAAAAGTACTCTTCTTGAACTAAGAAGTAAAAATACATCTTTATCACCAGAGATATGACTTCAAAACCAAGAAAGCTGTAGAAACCTTACTCTTTTTCTAATTTACTACCTCAGCCCAAATTCTGCTTAGAATTCCTTACTAATTAAAGCTCTCAAGCATTTTTTTTCTTCATTCTGTCAATTCCTCACAAGCATATTGTCTAAAATGTATAAAAACTGCCTGTACTGGTTATTTCTTTGGGTCTCAATTTTATTATTGTGCCTCTGTGTGCACATAATAAAACTTTGGTTTTTCCTTCTTGTTAATCTGTCTCAGGTCAATTTAATTCCTAAACCAGCTGGAAGAAACTTGCAGGGAAGAAGAAAGTTTTTTTATCCCCTACACATGCATGTGACTTTCTCCCAGGGGAGGGAGGGGGTTAAGGAAAGCTGATTTGCATCTGGGTTAAAGCCCTGAGGGTGTTGTGCCCCTGGGGAGTCTCTGTGACTCCACAGAATTAGATGCACCTGTGTTCCAGTCCCACCTCACACCTCTTCCATGCTGTGTGGTCTCAGGTAGCCCCCTAGATCCCCAAGACTCAGTTTCCACATCTGGACAGTGGTCACAGGGCTACTGTGAAGACGGCTAAGATGCTGTGTGTCAACAAGAACTGTCAAATGACAGCCAGCAAGCAAAGTAAATTGCAACCAGCCTAATGCCCAACCTTGCTTTGCTGTGGTCATTCCTCACCCTGCAAAAACTGTACCATTAAATGTGGGTGCAAAGGCACTCCCTAAAATATCTGTGACTCCAATTCCTGTAACCATCTAGATATTCCTCATTTTTTTTCTTTTTAAGAGGAATTACCCAATCGAGGTTGGAATTTGTTTATTAGTGGTTCTTTGTGTACATCAGCAAAAAGGAGAGACGGTTGGAGACAGCAGCATTTAAAAACAAAAAAGCCCAAGGGCCTTTTTTTTTTTTTTAATAAACCACACAGTTGCTACGGCATGATCTGCTGGGCCCGTGGATTACTGAATATTTTAGAGTCCAAGTCTCTAGATAGTAAACAATTATGAGATGTGCCATCAGTTTAATGACTTTTCAGGGGGAAAACACCATCACCTTCAATGTACACATCCATTGTAAGAGGCATCGTGATTTCAGAAATATTAAAATCTGGGTAAAATGCCAACAGGGAAATATGGTGTGTGAATACTGAGTGTCCAGGGGAGGGCAGGACACCTGCTACCATGTTGGGGGTGGGGAGAGACAGAACAAGGGATGGTTTGGGGGTTCAGGGGTGCTGTTGAGTTGGGGGTTAGAAAGGTAGCTCTGTTTTGGGAGTGTGGGGGGCTTATATACATAAGCTTCCCTTTGTTTCCACACCTAGTTCAGAGAGCCTTTTCCTGGACTTTTAATTTTTGTTATTATTATTTTTTTTAATTTCAGTCAGCTCTTGAGGCTTACTTTTATCTGGTTTGGTCTGAACAAAAGTGTTGAGGGAAGGGAATGAAGGGGCCAAGATCGCCTCCCCCAAGTGGTGCTGTATATGGGCCTTCTCTCCCCAACCTCCCCAACCTCCCCAACCCCTGCCAGTGCCCCCCTGCTTGGGGCTGCCCGTCCCTCAGATGCTTAGGTTGCTTTGAACTGATTATGATTTTCACTTCATGCAATGGACTGAACGTCCATTTCCCATATTCTAATATGTACATTTTTTTTCCATATTTTGACATTTCTTTTTTTATGTTTATTTACTTTTGAGAGCGAGAGAGACAGAGTGAGCGGGGGAAAGGCAGAGGGAGAGGGAGACACAGAATCCGAAGCAGGCTCCAGGATCTGACCTGACAGCACAGAGTCCAAGATGGGGCTTGAACCCACAGACCGCGAAATCATGACCTGAGCCAAAGTTGGACGCTTAACCGACTGAGCCACCCAGGCACCCCCACATTTTAACATTTCTGAAATGGGTTGTGGTTTAAAATTGATGCTATCTCAGAGTCCATGACCCCCATAGCTGACCCACCTGGTACTTGCATGCCAAGTCTGTGTCCTGATGTTGCCCCTGAGGTGAAGGTCAAACTCTGTTGGCCTGTGCTCAGCCCCCTGTTGGTGTGACTGTGGCATGGTATTTCCTGGGCGCCCACCACACTTCAGACTCTCTGCCCCCATCCCATGCCAGACATTCTGCGGGCCTCAGCGGAGACCTCCCGTCCAGCCTGAAGCCTGCTCTGATGCCAAGACGTGGTAGGGTCTCTTTATTCCCTGCTTACGGGACTCTACCGCCCTCAGACTGTGCACTTCATGATCATGGGCCCATGTGTATTGTTCATTCAGCACCTGGTGCTCAACACAAAGTTCTGTAAAAAAAACGAAATTCAACCAGATAAATGTGAAGATCTAATTGGCTGTATTAGGGATTCATGAATCCTAGCAAACAGAGAGATGCTCCTAAGAGTGGTGCAAAATGGAAGGCAAGGAATTATTAGCCAAAGAAAAGAAAGGATTCTTCCAGGCCAGATCATCTTCTTTTGGGGAGAAGCGAACACTAAGATTTTATTTTATTTTATTTTTTTATCATGCATTTGACTTCACTAGTGCTGATCAGAAAACTTTAACAGATTGACTGTTAAAAGGTCACATTCCTGGGATCGGTTGAAACTGTAATTAAGTCTCCTTTGCTGTTGTGGAGTCGGAAACAACTTCGTTTGGGGTTTGCTCTTTCTTTTTTAGCAGTTTTTAAGAGAATGGATGAATAAGGACCATTGTGTTGCAACACTGGGTGAGTATGTGATGATTAAAACGTTGTGAAGGCAGCTGGCCACGGCACAGTCCATTCCCTGAAAGCCCTCACACACTTCATCCGATTATGGCAGCGCAGAGATGAAAAGACTGTCCAGGAAGTAGGGGTGAGGATGGGGTTACGGGCACCAAAGACTGCACCCACGTTCCTCCTGACGGCCCTGCCTCATATGGCGTGGATGCTCGTGGAATCCTGTCCCAACCGCTTTCACAAACCACATGGCATGTCCTCTCTGAATGTCCTGTCTGTATCACTTGCAAAGAAACTTGAAGCATAAGGCCAGACCTTGCACAGAGGGACACTGGAGAGCTGCTGGGGTATAAATTCCTTCCCACCCTCCACCCCCAACTGGGGGCATTTTCCACCCAAGTGTTACACCTGCAGGGTGGATGTGTACCTCCTGGAGCCAGGAACGGCTAGGGTCCTTGGGGAATCCCCAGCAGTGGGTCTGCTCCCTCAAGTTCAGCCCTTTCTCTTTCACTGCTGTTTGGTAATGAAGCAGTTGGTGTCACTGACTTACCCAGGTACCACCTGAAAATTTTGGCTTTGTCAAAAAACTCTGAAGTCTGACAGTTTTGCACCACTGGCAAATCAAGAGTGCTTTAAACCCAGGGTGCCTGAGTGGCTCAGTCAGTTAAGCGTCTGACTACAGCTCGGGTCAGGACCTCGTGGGTCCGAGAGTTTGAGACCCACATTGGGCTCTGTGCTGACAGCTCAGAGCCTGGAGCCTGCTTCAGATTCTGTCTCCTTCTGTTTCTGCCCCTCCCTCACTCATGCTCTCTCAAAATTGAATAATGTTAAAAGAAAAAAATATCTTTTTGAAAAGAGTGCCTTAAACCCTTGATAGTATTTTATTGTCAGGCAGAGCAGGATATTTTAAGGAAGGGTTGGGTCTATCATTAGAGAAGCAGCTGACATTTCCAGACCAAGTATTGCACTAGCTTCAAACTCCAACTCTTATTTAGAGATTTTTTATTGTGGATTCTGACAGTCTTTTCTAAACGTGTAAGTCATTTGGGGGCCAGCTGGGAGGGGGGGAAGGGTCAGAGTCCTGTGGACCCTGCTGTGGTTGACATTTTTCTAATGACCCCCAAACCTAATAAGGGGTCGTGGGGGAGCAGGTCTCCTGGTTCCATCCCTGACTGTTCCATCCACCCCTGTCATAAAGGACTGCAGTTCACATGTTCTCTCCTGTCCCTTTCCCCTGCTTAAAATACCACCTGCCCCTTTTAATTTGGAGGACCTGGATGGGGTGTGGGCCACTTCGAAGGCATTGGGGCCCATAGAAGTTAGCTTCTCCCTTTTGCTTCTAGAAGCTGGTCTCACGAAGTTCTCAGGCCCCGGCCAGTCTTTTGGGGAAGAGCTGCCTCAGTGAAGCATTAGAGTAAGAATGGCGCTCTTTACATCTCCCTCGCTCATAGCCCCCCACCTTCCCACCAGGAAGGGAGAGTTGATGGCCATCCTGAGCTTCCCAAGTGCCCCTAAATATAAGGAAACGGTGACTCCAATTGTGAGCAAAACGTGGCCCCCAAACTGAGCTTCCCTTGGCTGACATTCTGAGGCTATCAGTGCTCAGTGGAAGAAAAGAGGTCAACATAATGGTACAGTATTTGACCCCATTTTCAATGAGAGGTCCTGAATCACTCTTCAGCGTCACCAGGAACATCCAGTGGACTTTAGTTCCTTGGCTGTGTCTCACTGACATTGACCCTTCCAGAGGAGCAGGCAGACTTATAGGAAGCAGCGTTCAGGCGGAAGGACTTCCACAAAAGGTCGCAGGCTCCAACAGATGACAGATGACAAGCAGGCATCTCTGTCTGGGCTCTGGTGGACACTCTTCCTGAGTTCAGGGCATGAGGTGTCCTTTCTAGGGCATCCGGGTTGGACTGCCCAGGTGCTCAAAGAGATGTGGCAGGCAAGGCGGGGTGAAAGGGAAGGGTGGAGCCTAGAGGATGGGAGAGGTGGAGACCGTCCAGAAAAAGAGCCAGTGTGTTCCCTCCTTGTCAGACAGCTAGTGGGAAAGTAGCTGTGGGGTCGTCCGAGCCAAGCTGTGGACTGCAACCACATACACAGAAGACCAGTGCTGATTCTGCACCAGAGATAGGAGGTAGCTGCGGGCCCTGAAGGGGCTGTTTTTTTTTTTTTTTTTTCATTAAGTCTTTTATTTTAATTCCAGTATAGTTAACTTACAGTGTTATATTAGTTTCAGGTGTACAATATAGTGACTCAACACTTCCATACATCACCCAGTGCTCATCACAAGTGCCCTCCTTAATCCCCATCACCTATTTCCTCCAACCCCCTTCCCCCATCTCCTCTCTGGTAACCATTAGTTTGTTCTCTATAGTTGAGAGTCTGTTTCCTGGTTTGTCTTTCTCTCTCTGTTTTTTTTTCTTTGCTCATTTTGTTTCTTAAATTCCAACTATGAAATCATATGGTATTTATCTTTCTCTGACTTAATTCTCTTAGCATAATACTCTTTAGCTCCATCCAAGTCATTGCAAATGGCAAGATTTCATTCTTTCTGATGGCTGAGTAATACATACATATATATATATATATATATATATATATAATATATTATAATATATTATATATTATATATTTCCCACATCTTCTTTACCCGTTCATCAGTCCATGGATACTTGGGCTACTTCCATAATTTGGCTATTGTAAATAAAGCTGCTATACACATAGGGGTGCATGTATCCCTTCAAATTAGTGTTTTTGTATGTTTCGGATAAATGCCCAGTAGTGTTGAGACCCTTACAGAAATGTAAAAGTGAATGGAAATTAAGACAGACACACTAATGCTTCACCAAGTCTTGACTTCAAACTGAACAAATTTTGTCCTCATTCTTGAAGCCTCCCCCACTCCTTCCCTTGCTTTTCTGCACAATCTTCTGTTCCAGGAACGAGGTGTCAATATTGATACTTAGTAATGAGACTCTGATGGCAGCGCTGGCTAGTCATGAGACCACCTCGAAGACATAAGAACACGGCTGGCAGCAAGTAGCAGATTCCTCTTGAAACCGCCCAGATCCTGTATTGTCCTATTAACCCCCCCAGCCTTTTACCCCCGGAGGACTTGCCGTCTTGGAGGCATTAGCCACTACAGCCTCCGATTGCCTGGCAAAGTAATAAATTATCTTCCTTCTTTATCACGAAACTCTGTCTTCCAGCTACATATTTCGGCTTGGGGAGTACAGAGGTTGGTTTTCGACGACAGTGTGAATTGTAACTTGTAACAGTTACGTTTTTAAATTTTTGGGGCAATCTCCCTACCACTTTCCAGAGTGGCTGCACCAGTTTGCATTCCCGCCAATGGTGCAGGGGGCTTCCTTCTTCATGGAGGGGTTGTTCTAAAGGGCTGTCCCGAGGGACAGCTTCCTTCTTGTCACGAGATGGGTGTTGCAAAGGGGCCCCTCAGACTCTTGTCCAGCACCCACAGCCCCTTCCGAGGCTCCTGGCATGGTGTGGGAGTTTGCTGAGCAGTTGTGATGGGCCCGGGATGGCCTTCCTGACAAGACGCGGGGCGCTTGGACAACTGGCCCGGACAGCTCACTTCCCTGGAATGCAGCAAGTCTCGCTGAGCTCACCCCCAAGCAGGAAAGGCGCAGCCAGAAGTGACCTGCCCTGTCTGCCTTGGCCATCTTGGATTCTTAGGGGGGGTTTCCCCTCTTTGTTTCACTAGGCAGTTTGCAGGCATACAGTTAAGATTTCATATCTGGATATCCTCCTTGGGAAAGAGTGGGGTGAATGTGGAAAGGAGTTAACATGTTCTGTGCCCTCTGCTATCAGGAACTTTGAGGAGTTTATCTTCTGAAAGCCTCACACTTTCCTTGTGGGACAGATATCATTATGCCACTTAGCAGGTGGAAGAGATAGAGACAGGCCAGACAACCATGGAGTCAGGGTGCAGATGTGCACTTGGGAAATTGACCCCAAGATAGCCTTGCCTCACCCCTAGTGGCTAGTGAGCCCCAACCTCCTCACAGCACCCAGGGCAATACCTGCTGGACATCCCTCTGGGGAGAGAGGCACTGGGGATAACCCTGAAGGCACAGTGGAAGTCACCTCACCCAAAGGTGTAGAGGCCCCAAACTGGTTCCACCACCCACCCTCAGGGTGTGGTCTCTGCTGTTGTGGGGAAATTAGCCCCTTGGGAAAGTGGATGGCAGCCCCAGAGGCGAAGGGGAAGTAATACCAGTGGTTGTAACAATGATCCCCCACTTCTCAGTGGTTGAGCATAATAGACCTTCGTGTTCTCTCATGCGATGGTCCAAAGCAGACATTCTTGGTCAATGGGTGACTTTCTTCCATATGTTATGTCAGGCTAGAGCCCTTCCATTTTGGATCTCTGCTGTCTGCCAGTCCCTTGGCTTTCTATTTCTCTAGCGGGCAAATGGAGAGCAGAGTATGGGGAGGTCACATCTGCTTAGTGAGGACACCAACCTAAAGGGGCTCTCTGCACATCTACTTACATTCCATTGGCCAGAACTAGTCACATGGCTTCTCCTGAATGCCAGGGAGGTGGGAAATGTAGTGCAGGTGGGGCTGGAGCATCCCATACCCGGGTGGGGGAGCACAAAGTTTTGGTGTGCAGGTGGCCATCTCTGCCTCAGTAGGGACAAGGTCCAGACAGAAGTGGGTAATGGTAAGAGAAGGCTGCCCTCTGAGGGCCACTTACTGGAGGAGAAAGAGAAGGGAAATACTCTCAGGATCCCAGTCAAGAAGAGGCGTATCCCTGTGTGGGCCCAGACTCAGTGAGAGCATGGCTCCCTGAGAACTGTGGACTAGCTCTGGCTCCAGCCTTCTGTGCTGGTCCTGGGAGACAGGCTTAGAGCAGGGAACCTTGGTGGGGTATGTTGGTGAGCAAAAGAAATGGTTAGTTGTTAGGAAATGGGAGTTAGAGCAGAGCTAAATGTGGATGCCTTAGCCTGAAAGGTGTCAGAGTCCCTCCAATAGCACCATGCCCTGGAGACAGGTGGGTTCAAGGGTGAGGGAGCCGTGGATCTGGGTGGGAAAGAAGGCAGGCCTGGGGCTCCCACAGAGGGCTCATCTGTAACTCCTCTATTGTTTCCCCTGGCCAGTGGTTTGGAAATGGTCACCCACAAACATGCCAAGGAAAGGGAGGCATACGTAACAGGTGAAGTATGAATTATGGTAATTACTGGGACAATGAAGCTTTGGAAATCTGAATGAGTGCTTTTGATTTTAATCCTTCAATGTGCTTCACAAGTGAGTAAAGCAGATGACTAAAATTTTCTCTTCCAGAGCCTAGAATCAATCGTTCTGCTGTCTGGCTGGCTTCTGAAATATTCAAAAGACATCATTTGAGACCAGTGGTGAGACAAAACCATCTCTAACCCAAGTAGGAAGTGACTGAGGCATGAGTAAGACTTGGTGAGGGCAGAAACAATGGAAGGAAAACTAAGGAAAGAAAAGGAAATTGGTTTAAAGAAAGGAATATTTGCTTAGTGCCATAGATAGCCCTTAATTATTTATCCTTGGGAGAAAATGAAGGTTTAAGTACACAGCATGATAGTCAATAGGAGTAATTGTATCTTTTTTTACCCTTCCATAGACCCCCTCCCCCGAGTCATGGACACTCAGCCAAAAATGATATAATATGTAAAGCCAAAAATTTGAGTGGGAGAGAAACTTAATAATGATAATTAAATGGATAAACATACGTTCTGCCAAAAGTTCAGCAATGTTGTAATCAACTGAGTAAGAGTTTCTCAGAGATACTCAACACGAAGCCTCTCGGTTTGTAGGGAAACACAGTGAGCTTTCAACTGGAGAAAAATGTGAGCCAAAAACAAGAATGTGCTGTTCTGGCTTCATTCAGAAGGTCTCAGGATGGATTGCAAGGGTGATGGTAAAGGGAGAAATGGAAGGAACAAAATGGAAACGTCTGGTGGGCCTCCGGCTTCAACGGGGCCTGTAAAAGAAATCATTACAGGAAGTGGGGGACAGAGAGGCATTAATTACATCACTCGGCCCAGGATTACAAGAGCAGATGAGCAAATTACAGGAAAAGTGGGCTGTGCAGCTTCTTCATGCTGATGCAAGGGAAGAAGGTAGCCTATTACCGGCAAAAACTTCCAGCTCCTCCCCCACGCCAGCCCTGTTGGCAGGAATGATCCGTTCTGCCATCCAGGTTCCCAGGGGTCGGTGTCACAGCAGCAGTGGGGGAGAGGGTGTAGGGGGGAGGTGATCAGGGAAATAGGCAAGAGTCCCTGGATGGGTGAGGAACGAGGACCTTCTGACTGTAAATGTGTCCTGAGAATAAATCAAACAAAACCCCGAGCCAGATGTAAGGGAGAGGCAACTGCCCCATCAGCCTGGGCTGAGGTTCAGTTCTGAACCCCTCTTAGCTGGTGTTGCAGGGCTCCCAGTCGGGGCACTAGCTCAGCCTTGCCGTAGGCCTCAGATGCTGCCGAGTTATGTGTTCCTGCAGAGAAAGAAGCATTGGCCCGGGAATAGCCCCTCCTCTACTCTTTGGTCCAGAAGAGTATAGACCTTCTGGAAGTCCAGAGTACAGGCCTACACTCCCAGCCATACACCAAATGTTGGGATGGAAGCTCAGGATCTATGTCTAAAACCACCAAATCTCCAAATTAAGGCTGACCTCCCTTCACCACCCCCTCACTGCCTCCTTACCCTTCTGACTCTGCCCAGGAAACCATAGGATAAGGGGGTTACACATGGTTTGCTTCCCTGGCTACTGCATGGGAGGGAGCCTGTGGCCAGAGCAGGTTTGGAGCAGCAGGAAAACATGTTCTACATGCCCTGGTGATACTGATGACATAGAACTTGAATGTTTTCTATGATCTGAACATTTGTGACCTCCCCCCAAATTCAGATATTGAAGCCCTGATCCCCCAGTGTGATGGTATTAGGAGGTGGGACTTTGGGAGGTAACTGGATTTAGATGAGGTCCTCTGAGTGAGGTCCTCAAGATGGGATTAGAGTCCCTATTAGAAGAGGAAGAGTCACCAGAGACATGCTCTTTCTCTACTGTGTGATTTCTCTTTCTGTTACAGGAAAATCTTACAAAAATGATCTGAGGAATTCAAAATGTTGATTGTGCTCTAGTTCATTAAGTTTTTTGTCCTCTAGTAAAACCTCTGAGTTGAAGAGGCCAGAAGTATGAAGGCTGGCAGGAGGCATCCAGCTGGCCCTGCCACGTGCTTGCATTGCTGGAGGTGGGTTTGAGAAGGACTCACACTTCTTCACGTTGAAACTGAATCTTCTCCAGCTCCTAGAAAGGGAAGCTGTGTTTGTCCTTGGCCAAAGAAGACTCCTCAGCCTGGCTCTTTTGGACAGCTTCCCCAAGAGTGCGAATGATAGTGGCTTTCCGTTCATAACTTGTGATGGGACCCTACATTGAAAGGAGTGTCTGCAAGCACGTGTTGTACAATCATTATCTGTTCCAGCTCTGCTCTGGGTGTTCATTGCACCTTCTCTGTAAGAATAAGAACCTGAGTTGGTGCTTGTCATTTCTCACCTGAGTGTTCTAGCTGAATACCATCCACTGCTGGTGGATTGTGGGCAGTGGAGGTCACTGCATCTTCTTGAGTCTGGCCTTTGGGTCACAAGTGCCATCTGATCCCTCCCCCCCAGCCCAGACCCCTTATGTAGCTTGCCTTATCCCAGGCCTGGGGGCAGAATCAGTGGACACACAAAGAAAGGACAGTCCTGGGGAGTAAATGATAGATGACAGGTGTCAGGATCCGAGCTTGAACCAGGACTTGAAGCCAGGAACATATAACCTGGTCACATGGAGAACCCCCCCACCCCCAGGTGGATCTGGGTGATATCCTCCAATCACCTTTATGGATGGTGGGTGAGAAGTCTTCTGTGGGAAGAGCCAACAGTCAAATGAACAACATAATCATTCCAACTACTTACCAATTCTTTGGGTAAAAAAGTCAATTGGGTATTTAACTAAATCAGCATCATAGAAGTAATCTTTATGGGACAATGTTCTGATGGAATAAATATGGAGACAGACACCCAGAGAAGCTGTGTGAGGTGCCCAGAACCTTCTGGCCACTTGGTGGCAGAGCCATGCCTCAGTTCCAGTCCTCCTTCCTTCTTCCTCCACACAGGAAGGTACAGTATGCTCCATCAGTCCATTGACCTAGGTCTGCTTGGGACCACTTCCTTGTTTTCAAATTGCAACAAATGCAGTGCCTCATGCCTGAACTGTTTCTCTGGGGTAGGTGGAGCTGGGCTAGAATACTCTTGATGGGTCTTTGTAAACTTTTGGGATATTGCTAACTTTAAAAATAGGAAATAATAAGAAGGAACTGGAGAAGGATCTCTGATTTACAATATCTCTCTTAGTCATCTCTTAGCAGAAATTCTACCAACTTTCACTTCTTAAGGGTTACTGAGTGAGTCATATTCTCAGCCTTCATCAGCTAGCCCCTGAGTGCTTGCTAAGAGCCAGTGCACATCTTGTGGGGACTTGGGCTTCTGATCAGGCCAGAGAACCTGGGCCCACTTGGTGTCTACCCTTGCACACTTCCCTGAATATCTGTGATGCCCTATGTCATTGGATAAAAGCAGTGAAGCTGTTCTCTGACCCCATATCTGCCATTCCTTGACTAGGAGACAATGACGTTTCTCAGGCCACGAGCAAAGCCAAACTGGAAAAACTCCAAGGTAATTGAGGGTTTTCATAGTGCATAGAGCAAAAAGGAAGTGGCCAAGAGAAGCTGGGGAGGTGGCTTGACTGTGGCATACTGTGTCAGAGAGACAACATCTTGTTCCCATTCTGTGGTGTCCATGACTTGAGTAGGCACTTCTCTCAAAGAGATATATGGGCCCCTGTTTCTCCTCTTAGGCCTCCTCTGGGCTGTGCACATACTTAGGAGAGTGGACTTCTTTAAGCCTGTGTTTCGGCACTATACTCAGCATTAGCATAAAGTCAAAATTCAGGGGGTGCTGCCTTCTAGGGGTCCTTCTTCCTTTGTCATTTCTCAGTGGCTCATGATCTAAGTCATTTTACATGGCTGATTAAAAATGAGTCTCTGCCTACACAGTCTCTGTCTAGAATGATGGGACCTAGTGCTTTAACTCCACAGTCTTAGGGGTAAATGTTAACTCCACACGTGTTTATTGAATACATATATTGTGTTGAAAAAAATAAAATTGGTATAGTATTAGTGGAGTTACTACTACTTGCCAGGTGATGCTGGACACTTTACCCTACCGTGTAGCATCTCATCCTCATAAAACCTTTTAACGTAGATGCAGTTATCACCTCTACTTTGGACATGAGGAAACTAGACTTGGCCAGGGGCAGTGATTCTCCCAAGACCATATTAGTAAAGTGGCAGAATGAGACCAAACTCAGGTCTGTGTGACTCCAGAATCCATATCCTTCACATGACTCTGTTAACCTCCCAGTAGTAGATGACAGTTGCTTCAAGGGTTCAGAAGGTGTGATGGCTTCAGGAGGGTATCCAAGCAAATCAGACCTTACAAATAGTAGAACTCAGATAAGCTGAGAGGAAAGGAGGGAAATTCCAGGTGGGATGGAACAGTATGGACAAACACACATAACTGGTTTGATGGATGAAGAGTGAACAAGTTTGGCCAGAATCAAGCAGCATTTCTCAACAGGGGCACTGCTGGCATCAGGTTGGGATGTTTACTGTGTGGGACTGTTGGGAGTCCCATTAAAGGGCAATTTGCATGCATGGACCCTGCCTAATAAATGCCAGTCACCACCCTATCCTTGTAGCAACCAAAATGCTTCCATGCATTTCCAAACACCCTGTAGGGCACCCCTTGTGGAGACCCACTAGAGCTAACAAGTTGGAAATCAGGGTGGGATTTGCGGTCAGACTGAGGAAGTCCTTGAAAACCAAAGGAACGAATTTGGTCTTGATCCCTAAGACAATGGGATATCACTGAAGGTTTATGAGAAAAGAAGAGTATTTGGGGGAAGTAAAGGGAGCTGGAGTAGAGAAGAAGCTGGGGAAGGGGAGATCCCAGACTTAAATGAGAGAAGACTGTCAAGGTAGCTAAGAATAACTGTAAGTCACCCACTGCCTATCGCACTGCGGTCACTCTTGTGTACCTATGAGAGAGGATCCAGCACGACAACCAGAAGAGATGATAACAAGACAGAAGTGTAGGATGCTCCCTTATCCATCCCTGGAGGAATCAGAAAACTCTGGGCTCAGAGCATGTAGAGATCAAAACTACATAATACAGAGATGCACTACCCTGATATTAACACAGGGAAACTAGGAAAAAAAAAAAGATGACTGGAAGGCTTGCTAATGATAATTTCTTTTCTGTTTTGGCCTGATTTATTTAAACTATCTCTGAGCCTACATGTCTTTATCCAAGAGGTCATCAAACTTTTTCTTGTAAACTTTATCCCAGAATTAATTTACAAACAAGGGACATGTACCAACCATGGGTACTTGATTCAGAGATCTTAAAGAACTCGTGTCCACACTAATAGGTCCTCAGAAACCTTATCCTTGATCTCCAGGTGGAGATCAGACTCTGTGGGGTAAAGGAGAAAGGACCTTTGAGGTCCATGTGTGAGATTCCTGGGGCCAGATTGAAGATATCTGGGGATGCCTCTCTCCATATGTGTCCTGAATGGAGGCAGCTCCACTAGGAAATGAAGAATGAAGCATAAACTCCTGGTTTATGGGAGCCACCGGGTATCATTCTTTGGCTTGAAGAAGATGCTGCAATTGCTTGCATTCCAGTTATCAGACAGTTTCAAGAGTGATATGTAGTTTTGTTTATAAGGAAAAACGCCAAGCCCTGAGAAAATTCCCAGAACAATGATTGTAACTCATGACAAGACAGCATGTGAAATTTTTCTGGCGCCTTGGCCTAGGTTGTTGATGTAGAACCTTGTGGGATTTTCTTTTTCATCCTCTGAGGAAGTTATGCTTTTTTCACCAATGATACTGATTTTTAAAAATGAAATGTCATGGCTCTTTTGGGAGATTTCAAAGGAATCCTAACCTGAGATCAGTGTTCTAAAGAATTTCCTCTGCTCCATTTCAGCTGGGCTGGAAATCATCATTCCCATTAGGAGTGAAGGCTGATTTTGCAGTGCATTATCACACTAAAACTGGATTTTAGCTAAGGGGGTGGAGTGATGTGATCCTGGTTTAATAAAATTAAAAAATTTCCTGAGTCCTTCTAACACCCACAACAATATAACAGCAGAGCAAATTTTGTTATGTGTTTATTGAGGAACACCACCCAGAAACACATTCCAAACTTTCATCAGTTCTGAAAGTGTTTGGCCATTATCTCTACAAATATTGAGTTTGCCTGATTCTTTCTGTGCTTTCTTCTGATTAAATACGTATTTATCTTCTAACTCCATGTTTCATGTCTCTTCACCTTTCTTTCATATTTTCCATTTTTTATGTGTCTCAGTGCTTCATTCTGAATAATTTCTATGAACTTAACTTCCAGTTCCCAAATTCTTTCTTTAGCTTTTTTCTAACCTCTTATTAAAAGATCTGAGTTTAGGGCACCTGGGTGGCTCAATTGGTTGTCTGACTTGGGCTTAGGTAATGATCTTGTGGTTTGTGGGTTCAAGCACCACATCAGGCTTCGTGCTGTCAGCTCAGAGTTTGGAGCCTGCTTTGGATTCTCCCTCTCTCTCTGCCCCACCCTGCTTGCATTCAGTCTCTCTCTCAAAAATAAAATATACAAACAAAAATAAAATATCTGAGTTTACAGGAGGATCCTGGGAAGGTGGCAGAGAAGGAAGCACCAAAAATCTGTCTCTCAACCTAAACAACCATTGTACTGGTAATGTTTGATATAGCTATTTGGAGATCTGGGGTCTATTGAAGTCTTATAACATCCAGGAAAAGACTTGGATGGTAAAATTGGTTAATTTTGGGCAAGCTCTTAGCACAGTAGCAGCTACCCATCTACCATCCCCAGCCATATGGCAGGCAGCTGTGCATGTGTTACTAGAACAGCTTGCACACATCTTACAGGAGCTACAGTGGGCTCCTATCCTCCTGTCCTCCAAATACAAGGACATGCACTCCATATGTGATCACTGATTGCTACTTCTGCTCACAGGTATGTAGTCAAAGAGGCATGCAACCATATACCTCCCTCCATTTTTGGGAACTTCTCTCCATTTGGCTAAAGTGGCATCCAGGGACTTAAAGAGCTACTGTCCTTTGTCACTCTGTTCATTTTTTGCTTTTTCCTCTTTTGGGAGCCAGACGTCAGAGAGTAGGACATTCAAAAACAACTGCATGTATGAGGAAAATTAGAAAATGATCACACATGCCCATGGAGAGGCTCAGAAAAGACCTGAGAAGATCTTAGGTTTATAACTCAATCTGATCCTCCTCAAAGAGACAGCCTATAGCAATAAAATAAAAACAAAAATCAGTAATAAAAAACAGCAAACCCTGTGGAAGGTGGAGAATCTGCTTTCGAAAGTTACCACATTATTAGATTCAAATGTCTAGTGTTCAACAAAAAATTACAAAACATACAAAGAAATAAGAAAGGATGGTCCATTCAAAGAAAAACATAAATCAACAGAATCTGTCCCTGAAAAAGTCTTAATGGCAGACATATTAGACAACGACTTTATTTTTTGAAATACTTTTTCTATATATTTTTAAAAAGATTTTAAGTAATCTCTATACCCTCTATGGGGCTCAAACATACAACCCAAGATCAAGAATTGCATCCTCTGCCAACTGAGACATCCAGGCACCCCTAGACAAAGAGTTTAAAATAAATACATCTTAATGACGTTCAGAGAGCTAAAGAAAGATGTGGAGAAAATCAAGAAAATTATGTGTGAACAAAATGGGAATATCAATACAGAGATAGAAATGATCAAGAAATAGAAAACCAAAATAAATAAAAGAAATTCTAGAGCTGAAAGATACAATAACTGAAATGAAGAGTTCACTAGAGATTCACAGGCAAATTTGAGTAGGCGAGAGAAAGAATCTGTAAACTTGATCACAGGACAGTGGAAATTGTGGAATCTGAGGAACTAGAAGAAAAAAAATTGAAGAAAACTGAACAGAGCTTATGGAACCTGTGGAACATCATAAAGTCCACTAATATATGCATTGTAGGAGTCCCAGAAGAAGAAGAGAGAGAATATTTTTTAAAATAATGACTGAAAACTTTCCAAATTTGATAAAAGTCATGGATATAAACATAAAAGAAGCTTAACAAACTCCAAGTAAAATGAACTCAAAGAGAACCACAATGAGACACATTATAATCAAAAATTCAAAAGTTAAAGACAGAGAACCTTAAAAGCAGCAAGAGAGAAATTAATTGTCACATGTGAGGGATCCTCAATAAGACTATCAGCATATTTCTCATCAGAAATTCTGGAGGACAAGCAGTTGCACTACTAGGTATTTATCCAAGGGATACAGATGTGCTGTTTAGAAGGGACATATGCACCCCAATGTTCATAGCAGCAATATCAACAATAGCCAAAGTATGGAAAGAGCCCAAATGTCCATCAACTGATGAATGGATAAAGAAGTTGTGGTATACACACACACACACACACACACACACACACACACACAATGGAGTATAACTCAACAATCAAAAAGAATGAAATCTTGCCATTTGCAACTACATGGATGGAACTGGAGGGTATTATGCTAAGTGAAATTAGTCAGTCAGAGAAATACAAATATCATATGACTTCACTCATATGAGGACTTTAAGAGACAAAACAGATGAACATAAGGGAAGGGAAACAAAAATAATAAAACAGGTAGGGGGATAAAACATAAGAGACTCTTAAATATGGAGAACAAACAGAGGGTTACTGGAGGGGTTGAGGGAGGGGGGATGGGCTAAATGGATAAGGGGCATTAAGGAATCTACTCCTGAAATCATTGTTGCACTATATATTAACTAATTTTTATGTAAATTAAAAAAACATTAAATTAAATAAAGAAATAAAATAAAATAGTTCTTAAGAAAAGAAAAAAGAAAAAGAAATCCCGGAGGACAGAACAGAGTGGGCCAATATATTCAAAGTGCTAAAAGAAAAAAAAATATGTCAACCAAGAATACTATATCCAGCAAACGTATCCTTTAAGAGTGAGGGAGAAATTAAGACATTCCCAGATAGACAAAAGCCAAAGGAATTGTGCCCCCTAGATCTGTGCTACAAGAAATGCTCAAAGACTTCTTTGCTAGGTGAAATGAAAGGGCACTAGATAGCAACTTGAGCAGAATGGGGAAATAAAAGTCTCAATAAAGGAAAATACACTGGAAATTCTAAAACCAAATATTATTGTAACAATAGCTTGCAACTGCACTTTTTGTTTTCTACATGATTGAAGAGATGTTTAAAGAAAAAAATTATGTGTGTAAAAAAGGGTGCTATTGTAACTTTTGTTTATGATTTCAAATCTTATCTCCTACATAACTTAAAGACTAATGCATTTGAAATTATTAGTTTATGATTTGGGACACACATGTATAAAGATGTAATTTTGTGACATCAACAACCAAAAGATGTGGGGACAGAGCTGTAAAGAACAGAGATTTCTTTTTTATGTTATTGAAGTTAAGCTGATATAAATTCAAACTGGAGTATTATAACTTTAAATGTTAAATGTAATCTCCATGGTAATCACAAAGAAAATAGCTATAGAATAAACACAAAAGGAAATGAAAAAATAATTTACACATTTCACTACCAAGAAAACCCCCAAACAAACAACAACAACAACAACAACAACAAAACCTAACTAAACAAAAAGAAGATAGTAATACAGGCAATTAGAGAGAAAAATCTATAAGGCATACAGGAAACAAATAGCACAATGACAGAAGTAAATTCCTCTTTACCTGAAATTACTTTAAATGTAGATGGATTAAACTCTCCAATCAAAAGGCAAAAATTGCAACATGGATAAAAACATATGATCCAACTATATTCTATTTATAAGAGACTCACTTGAGAACCAAATTTACAAGCAGGTTGTAAGTGAAAAGATAGAAAAAGATATTCCCTACAAATAGTAACTAAAAAAGAGCAGGGTGACTACACTAATAGAAAAAATAGAATTTAAGTCAAAAAAGTTTATAAGACACAGAAAAGGACACTATATGTTAGTAAAACTCAATATAGAAATAGATATAACAATTATAAACATTTATGCACCTAATAACAGACCCTCAAAATATGTGAAGCAAAAATGGATAGAATTGAAGGGAGAAATGAACATTTCCACAATAATAGTTGGAGACTTCAATATTGCACTCACAGTAATGGATAGAAAACCTCGGCAGAAGTAAGGAAATAGAGAACTTAACACATTAACCTAACTATATCTGACAGACATATGCAGAACACTCCACCCAATAACAGCAGTGTATACATACATTCTTTTCAAGTGCACAGGGGACATTTTCCAGGATAGACCATATATGTTAGGTCACAAATTAAGTCTCAATAAAATTTTTAAAAAGATGTAATTTTAAATATACAATGTATATCTTCTTTCATCACAATGAGATGAAGCAACTATCTTAAAGATGTTCTTGAAGAATGTGAAATTAACAACAAAAAGCAAACTGAAAAACTCACAAAATTTTGGGAGTTTAATAGCACACTGTTTTTTCAAATGTTTATTTATTTATTTAGAGAGAGCACACATGAGCAGGAGAGAGGCATAGAGAGAGGGAGAGAGAATTCCAAGCAGGCTCCATGCTGTCAGTGCAGAGCCTGACATGGGGCTCAAAGTTATGAACTGGAAGATCATGACCTGATCTGAAATCAAGAGTTGTACACTTAACCCACTGAGCCACCCAGGCGCCCCCAAAATTTAACAGTGCACTGTTAAACAACCAGTGGATTGAAGAAAAAGTCACAAGGAAAATGAAAAAAATACTTAGAGAAAAACAAAAATGAAAATACAACATACCAAAACGGATCAGACAATATAAACATGGCAGGGCAGTGTAAATTTATAGCTATAACACGTTAAAAAACAAGAAAGATCTCAAATCAACAACTTAAGTTTACAATTTAAGGAGCTAGAAAAAGAAGAACAAGCTAAGCATAAAGTTAGAAGAAGGAAGGAAATAATGAAAATTAGAGAAGAGATACTGAAATGGAAAATAGAACAATAGAGAAAAATCAATGAAACCAAAAGTTGGTTATTTTTTTTTTAATGTGTATTATTTTTTGAGAGAGAGAGAGAGATAGTGAAAGCAGGGGAGAAGCAGAGACAGGGAGACACAGAATCCGAAGCAGGCTCCAGGCTCTGAGCTGTCATCACAGAGCCCGATGCAGGGCTCGAACTCATGGACCATGAGATCGAGACCTGAGCCGAAGTCAGATGCTCAACCGACCGAGCCACCCAGGCACCCCCCCAAAAGTTGGCTTTTAAAAAGAGATCAACAAAATTGACAAACCTTTAGCTAGATGGACTAATTAAAAAAGTGACTCAAATTACTAAAATCAGAAATGAAAGTGGAGACATTACTACTGTTTCTATAGAAATAAAAAATGATTACAAGAAAGTACTATGAATAACTGTATGCCAACAAACTGGATAAACTAAATGTAATGGGCAAATTCCTAGAAATACAAAACAAACCAAGACTAAATCAGGAAGAACTAGAAAATTGGAATAGATCTATAACTAGTCAGGATATTCAATCAATAATAAAAAATCTCCCAACAAAGAAAAGCCATGGACCTGATGACTTCACTGGTGAATTCTACCAAACATTCAAAGAAAAACTAATACCAATCCTTCTCAAACTTTTCCAAAATAATTTAAGGTAAAGGAATACTTCCAAACCGATTCTATGAGGCCAGCATTACTTGATACCATTGCCAGAAAAAGATACTCCAAGAAAACTACAGATGATCATCCCTTTTTAAAAATGATTCAAAAATCCACAACAAAATACTAGTAAACAGAATTTATCCGCATATTACAAGAATTATACACCATGACCAAGTGAAATATATTCCTGGAATTCAAGGACAGTTAGACATACAAAAATTAATGAGTATAATATGTCCCATCAACAGAATGAAGGGGAAAAAACCACATAATTATTTCAATTGTATAAAAAAAGCATTGGATAGAATTCAACATGCTTTCATTATAAAAACACTCAGAAAACTAGGAGTAGAAGGAAACTACTTCCATGTTATAAAAGCTGTATGTGAAAACCCCACAGCAAACATCATACTCAATGGTGAAAGACTGAAAACTTTTGCTCTAAGATCAGGAACAAAGCAAAGGTGCTTGCTGTCACTACTTCAGTTCAATAATACTGGAAGAGTAATTATGCAAGAAAAAAGAAATAAAGGGCATCCAAATTGGAAAAGGAAAAGTAAGATTATTTGTGCTGGTAGGTGATATGATCTTATATATAGAAAAGCCTAAAGATTCCAAACACATACACACAAAAACTGTGAGAAATAATAAATGAATTTAACAAAGTAGCAAGATACAAAATCAATACACAAAAACTTACTTACATTTGCATACATGAATGATGTATAATCTGAGAAGGAAATTATAAAAACAGTTCCATTTACAATGGTATCATAAAGAATAAAATATTCAGGTACTTACCAAGGAGTTGAAAAACTCATACAGTAAAAATTACAAAACATTGCCAAAAGAAATCAAGGATGCATAAATAAATGGAAACACATCATGAATGAGAAGAATTAATATTGTTAAAATGTCAGTACTAAAATCTACAGATTCAATGTTATCCCTATCAAAATCCCAATGATATTTTGCAAAAATAGACACACTTATCTTAAAATTCATGTAGATTCTCAAGGGACCCTGAAAAGCCAAAACAACCTTTGAAAAGAAGAACAAAACCATAGGACTCACATGTTCTAATTTCAAAAATTACTAAACTCTCTAGTAATCAAAACAGTGTGGTATCGACATCAAGCAGACACAGACCAATAGAATAAAATAAAGAGCCCAGAAATAAACCCTTTCACATATTGTCAAATGACTACTGCTAGGATTGCCAAGATTAATTAATGGGAAAATGGCAATCTTTTTAACAAATGATGGTGGGAAAACTACATGTACATGCAAACAAAAACAAAAACACAAAAAAAACCATGAAGCTGGATGCTTAAATAGACATTTCATCAAAGATAGACTAATGTGTATAATATAGTGATCAACACGGGATTCTCATCACAACAAGTCCATTCCTTAATCCCCATCACCTATTTCACCCATGCTTCTACCCTTCTACCCTCTGGTAACCATTAGTTTGTTCTCTATAATTAAGTCTCTTTCTTGGTTTGCCTCTCTCTATTTTTTTTTCTTTTTGCTCATTTATTTTGTTTCTTAAATTCCACATATGAGTGAAATCATATGGTATTTGTCTGTCTGACTGACTTATTTGGCTGAATATAATACTCTCTAACTCTATCCATGTCATTGCAAATGGCAAGATTTCATTCTTTTTTATGGCAGAGTAATACTCCATTGTGTGTGTGTGTGTGTGTGTGTGTGTGTGTGTGTGTGTGTGACATCTTCTTTATCCATTCATCACTAAAATTACACTTTATGTTAACTAACTGGAATTTAAATGAAAAATAGTAAATTTTAAAAATAGGGGATCGGGATTAAGGAGTGCATTTGTGATGAGCACCAGGTGTTGTATGGAAGTGTTGAATCACTATGTCATACACCTGAAATTAATATTGCACTGTATGTTAACTAATGGGAATTTGATTTTTTAATGTTTATTTATTTTTGAGAAAGAGAGAGAGAAAGCAAGGGAGGGGCAAAGAGAGAGAGAGAGAGAGAGAGGGATAGAGGATCTGAAGTGGGCTCTGTGCTGACAGCAGAGAGCCTGATGCGGGGCTCAAACTTATAAACTGTGAGATCATGACCTGAGCCAAAGTCAGATGCCTAACTGACTGAGCCACCCAGGCACCTCTAACTAATGGGAATTTAAATAAAAACTTTTTAAAAATACACAAATGGCCAAAAGTCACATGAAAAGTACTCAGTATCACCAATCATTAAAGACATGTAAATCAAAACTAAAATGAGATATCACCTTACATCCATTAGGATGGCTACTATTAAAAGAACAGAAAACAAGTGCTGGTGATGTGAAATTGGAACCCTTTGCGCACTGTTAGTAAGACTGTAAAATGGTACAGTTGCTGTGCAAATAGTATAATCGTTCCTCAAAAAATTAAAAATGGAATTAGCATATGATTCAGCAATTAATCTTCTGGGTATATACCTAAAAGAGTTGAAAGCAGGGCCTCAAAGACCGAATTGTACATCCATGTTCATAGCAGCATTACTCACAATAGCTAAAATGTTGAAGCAACCCAAGTGTCTGTAATCAGATGAATAAGCAAAATGTGGTGTATGCATACAGTAAAATATTATCCAGCCTTAGCAAAGAGGGATATTTTGCAATGTGTGACAACATGGATGAATCTTGAGGCTAACATACTTAGTGAAATAAGTCAGTCACAAAAAGACAGATACTGTATGATTCCACTTATATGAGGTACTTCAGTAGTTAAATTGATGGAGACAGAAGGCAGAATGGTGGTTACTGGAGTTGAGGGGGGACAGGAGAATGGGGAATTGTTTAGTAGGTACAGAGGTTCAGTTTTATATGATGGAAAGAGACTTTGCGATTGGTGGTGATGGTTGCACAAGAATGTGAGTCTATTTAATACCACTGAACTATACACTTAAAAAATGGGTAAGATGGTGAATTTTATGCTATGTGTATATTCCTTTTCTTAAAAAGGAAATAAATGGTGATATACACTAAAACATGGATGAAACTTAAAATCATTATGCTAAGTGAAATAAACCATACACAAAATGGAAAATACCATTTGATTTCACCCATACAAGGTACATAGAGTCATCAAATTTAGGCAGACACAAAGCAGAATCCTGGCTGCCAGGAACTGAGGGAGGGGGGGAATGAGGAGACAGTGCTTAAAGAATACAGAATTTTAGTTCAGGAAGATGGAAAAGTTCTGGAGATGGATGGTGGTGATGGCTACACAACAATATGAATGTACTTAATACCCCTGAATTATATACTTCAAATTTGTTAAAATGGTAAATATTATGTCCTGTATATTTTACCACAATAAAAAATGGAAGTAAAAGAACTATGAGTTTTGAATTTTGATTATTCCTTTTAAATTATTCCTAGAAGTTCTATTTGGTTCTATTTCAAGTCTTCTTTATTACTTTTTATAGTTTCCTATTCTCTGCAGATATGTCTAAGCTTTCAATATCTTTAAACATCCCAAGTGTTATTATTTTGTGCTCTGTGTCTTACAATCTAATAGCTGACTCTTTTTGAGGGCTGTTTCTGCTACCCATTGTTTCTATTGGCTCTCCCTCCTGCTGTCTCTTTCCTTATATACTTGGTTATTTTTTATTGTACGTTGCTCATTGTTCTTGAAAAAGTATTTGTGGGATGAAGTCCTTTTCTTCAGGATTTACATTTGTTTCTGCTAGTTGTCTGGGATGACTACCAGCTAATGACCACTTTAAACTAAACTGGCAACTGAGATTACTTCTAGACTACCCTAAAAATGTGAACTTGGGATGCAAATCTCCATAACGCCCTACTTAAGATTTCAAGTTCTGGAGTGGGGTAGTCCCTCTCACACTCTGCTTAGTGACTCAGCAACTCTCATTTAGCTCCCCAATTCATCTTTATTGTGAGAGTATAGCTTTTCAGGTTCTTAGCTTAATGTGGGGAAAGTCTCCTATTATACTGCTCACTTTTGATGTTTGCCCTCTCACCATCTGAACTCAAATCAGAGTTCAAGTTTGGCTCAATCAATAAATGCCCTCAGAGCAAAAGTAACTCCAGTATTGCTCTTACCTCTCTGGAGTTTCCTCTTTCCCTTATATTTTTGTCCTGTTAAGTCTTTACTATTAGGGTTGAAACATGTAAAATTGCTACTGGTTGACCTCTTTTGACTGCCGAAAAGCAAATATAATATTTAACCAGGCTTTGGATGCTTAAAAAAATGCTGCTTTTCTATCCAGCATTTTTAATTTTTCTCAGCAGGAGAGTTGGCCCAAATAATCTAGTCTGCCAAATTCCTAGAAACAGAATCCATCTTTCAATTCCTCCTGCTGATTGTTGTGGGAAGACTTCCCTCTCCAAACTCAGCTCCTCCATGTGTAATCTCTGGGAACCTTCTACATATTATCTCCTTCTCTCAGGTGACACATTTTTTTTCTCTTTTTCACCTTACTATTTCTCTTCTGCCTTTTTTTAATGGTTCATGTTTCTTTCTTCACTGGAAAACTTCTCTGGCATGTGGAAATTACTTCTTCCTCAAAATCTATCTTCTATCTGGCTTACAGTAGGGAGTAAAGCAGGAAAGAGAAAGTGAAAAAACTGAAATAAATGAAACACAGGAAACACACTTGAGAAGCAAAGGACTGTTGTGAAAAGCTAATATGAATGTAAGTCCAGAATTATAGCTATGTTGCTGGCTATCAGAGCAGCTGGTCCCATTCAAAGCAGGAAGGTAGAGGGCCACAGAAAAGAGATCTCCAAAAAAGAAACAAAATCAATAGATGATTGGATGTGTTCAAATGTATTGAGAGAATGTATCCAGAGCAATGTTAATGAATAACTAAGCAAGACAAGATAATAAGAACACATGTGCACACACATGCAAAACAAAGAAACAAATAAAAAACAAAAGCCATTAATAACTTCAGGGAAAAGAAAAGTTGTACAGTAAGGAAAGACAGTCCTTGCCATTATGTATGTGGTTGTGCTATAGATAATATATACAATTAGACGTAGATATAGATATTATAAATAATATTTACTATAGATAATATGACTACATGAATATGAAAAAATGGCTTATTGTGACAAAACTGTATTCAGAGAATGGGGAATACATTTGTGGGTGAGGGGTGGTATAAGACAGTAAATACTTATTTTCCATTATAGGAAGTCAATAGATAGTTTCTAAACCAAAAAATAAGAATAAAGATACAAATACAAGCATGACATTTGGAATTATAAATACTATAAAAATGTCAGAAGCAATAGCTAAAATAAATAAAAGCAGTTGCATCTGAAGATTCAGAATCAAAAGTGAGTGTGGCAAGGAACTGCTATTTTTAATTATAAATCTTCTAGTATATTATTTGATTTTTTAAACTATGTGCTTTTATTACTAAGATAAAGAAAAATTGATTTAAAATATAAACATCAGAAATAAAGGTAAAATTATCTTTATATGCACTTGTAATGGATTGGATATCTTGAAAACCTAAGAAACTAATTAAAAAACTGGTATTGATAAGAATATCTAATAAGCTTGCTGGATACAAAGTAAATCTATAGAAATAAATAGCATTTCTCTGTACTAACAAATTTAGTTAGAAATTAAAATGGAAAGATCCTATTCATGTCAGTGACAATAATTCAACAATATTTACAGTAGTAAGTCTAGCAAAAGGGATATGATACCTATTGAAAAAAATTTTCTAACTTTGTTAAAGGAATTAAAACAACATTGGAGAGACACACCATGTTTTGAGATATAAACACAAAGCTGTACAATAACAAAAACAAAATGCAGTTGTAAATGGAATTTCGGTGGTATATCTTAGAATGGAACAAATATGTTTTACAGGTAATATGACAAAATAAAGTCTGAGAATACCCCAGAATATTTTATTTAAAAAGAAATGGTGTGGGGAGAGTGTTTTGCTTCACCAGATTATTACAATTTACTTCAAAATGCTTTAACAGTTGGCATAGAAATGACATAAATCAGAAACAAATGAAACAAAATAAAATCCAGAAATATTAACATTTTCCTTATTGTCTTTGGCTTGTTTCACTTATTAAAGATATGTATTACTTCATAATTTAAAAAAAACCTAATAAAGACAATTTAAAAACAATCTAATGGAATATTTCTATTTATATACACTTTCCATATCTTTTTAGAAAAACAATGGTATTTTTTTCAGATGACTTTTTCTTTTTCTGCATGTGTTTTTCTTCTTTTTAATATTCCAAGGATCATTGTCAAGTATTCAATAACCCAGAAGTATATTGAGGAAAAATGGCTAAGTCCCTCTTCAAGATCCAGGAAAGTTTAATATGTCTTCTCCATTTATTCTTAAGATTGCTTTGCATGGTTTCAGATCACACATTTTTATGGCCCCGCACTATCATGCAAAATGAAGAATCCTGTAAAAATTTAAGTGTTTGCCTTTTAAAACCTAAAATGGCATAATTCTGGATTTGCTGTTCTTCAAAAAAATTTTAATTTATTTTATTTTAGTGTGTTTGTGCAAGCACATGAGTTGGGGAGGGGCAGAGAGAGAGGGAGAGATCCCTAAACAGGCTCCATGATGAGCATGGAGTCCAACTCAGGGCTCTATCTCACAAACCTGGGATCATGACCTGAGCCAAAATCAGGAGTGGGATGTTCAACTGAGCCACCCAGGCATCCCTTGTTCTTCAATTTTTTCTGAATTTTTAAAGTTTATTTATTTATTTTGAGAGAGACTGAGACAGCATACGCAAGGGAGGGGCAGAGAGAGGGGGAGAGACAGAACCCCAAGCAGGCTCCACACTGTCAGCACATATCCCAATGCGGGGCTCGAACTCACAAAATCATGAGATCATGGCCTGAGCTGAAACCGAGAGTTGGACGCTTAACCAACTGAGCCACCCAGGTGCCCCTTCAATTTTTTAATTATAATCTTTTAAAAATGTCAAGTCCTTGGGGTGCCTGCGTAGTTCAGTCAGTTGAGCATCCAACTTCGTCTCAGGTCATGATCTCATGCATGGTTCGCGAGTTCAAGCCCCATGATGGGCTCTGTGCTGGCAGCTCAGAGCATGGAGCCTGCAGATTCTGTGTCTCTGTCTCTGTCTCTCTGTCTCTCTCAAAAAGTAAACAAACATTAAACATAAAAATAAATAAATAAATAAAAATGTCAAATCCAACAGAACTATGGATTATTAAAAGTTTTTCATTGCAAAGCCTATCTTCCCATCTCACCCCCAATCTCATTTCTCTCGCCAGAGTAATAGATTGGTGAGGATCATTCTAGTTCTTTGTTTTGCAATAGGTATATATATTTTGAACGTAGATAAATGGGTCATAATAAATGTATTGTTTTGAGGCTGTATTGTTTGTATTTAAGAATAGGTCTTTGGCAGCAGCAGTAGTAGCACTGCTAGGAATTTCCCCCAAGGGATCCAGGAGTGCTGATGCATAGGGGCACTTGTACCCCAATGTTTATAGCAGCACTTTCAACAATAGCCAAATTATGGAAAGAGCCTAAATGTCCATCAACTGACGAATGGATGAAGAAATTGTGGTTTATATACACAATGGAATACTATGTGCCAACGAGAAAGAATGAAATCTGGCCTTTTGTAGCAACATGGATGGAACTGGAGAGTGTTATGCTAAGTGAGATAAGTCATACAGAGAAGGACAGATTCCATATGTTTTCACTCCTATGTGGATCCTGAGAAACTTAACAGAAGACCATGGGGGAGGGGAAGGAAAAAAATGGTTAGAGAGGGAGGGAGCCAAAACATAAGAGACTCCTAAAAACTGAGAACAAACTGAGGGTTTATGAGGGGGGGAGGGAGGGGTAGGGGGTGATGGGTATTGAGGAGGGTACCTGTTGGGATGAGCACTGGGTGTTGTATGGAAACAAATTTGACAATAAATTTCATATTTAAATAAATAAATAAACATTAAAAATAAAAAGAAAGAAAAAATAGGTCTTTGGTCTCTTCCTCCTTCTGTACATGTAGAACTGCCTCATTCTAGTAAAGGGCTGCATGCCATTTCATAGTAGAAATACACCATTATTAATTTTTTACAGCGTCAACCCAACAGACATTGAAATTTCCCCAAATTTAGTTATTGCCAGCACTGCTGCAGTAAATGATCCTGAACATGTGGTGTTATGCATGGTGTAAGGATTTGTGTCAGCTATGTTTTTAACTGTGAAATTGTTGAGTCAGAGGGTGACCCATTGATGGACACCACTCAGTGCCCTGTATAAACATGGTCCCTGTTCCATACTTCTATCAATAGTGTGTGATGGGTCCCTTTTTCCCATACTCTAACCCAGATGGAATATTATCAATGTTTTTACATTTTTGACAATCTGATAGATTTTAAAATGTCATCTCGTTGTTTGAATTTGCATTTCCATGCCCAATACTTCATGGTTTACCAGCCATTTATATTTCTTCTGTGAATTCCTTTTATAAATACCATTTGCCCATTTATTCTATTAGGCTATTCTTTTTTCTTTGATCAAGTTTTAGAAATTTGTTACAATTTAAAACTTGAATGTCTTTTATACATATTACAAATATTTTCTCTCTAAGTTTACCTCATCATTAAACCTTGCAAATGATGTCATTAATATATAGAAGTTTTAAAAATTATAGATATTTAAATCTGTCAGTGTTTTTATTATGGCCAGTGGATTTGGTATTCTGCTTATGACATTACATATCAAATATGAAGATATACCCCTATATATTTTTTCTAATACTTTTATAATTTTATTTTTCTGCACTTGATTCTTTAATGCAGCTGGATTTTATTTTTGTATATAGTGATGTTTTAGGAATATAAGTATATTATTTTTTAATAGTAGTACCTTCATTTATTGAACATTCTAGTCTGTCTCTGCTGGTGATGGTCCTCTATTATGTGATAAATTCCGAAATAATCATGAATCTGTTCCAAGACTTGTCCTTTTCCATCCATCTATTTGTCTACTCTGGCTATCAATATCACAATATTTTAATTACTGTAACTTTATAGAATATTTTGATATCTAGCACATCAAGATCTTGTCATTTTTATTTTTCCAACACTTTTGGCTATTCTATATTTTAAACAGAATCCATTTTGTACATTCCATAGAAATCCTTTAGGATTTTTTTTCATATTTTATTCAATTTGTGCATCATTTGGGACAGACTCTACCTCTTTATAAAACTGAACATTTCCAGTGAAGCTCATGGAGTTTTTCAGACTTCTTAAACGTTGTTCAGTAAATTGGTTTTCATTTTTTCATGTAGAATTTATACTCTTTTTCCTATAGTAGATTTAAAATATTTCATTTGGTGTTGTTTTGAATAGCATTTCCCCCCATTACAATTATAAATACTAATTGGGAAGTATATGCCTTTGTGTGTGGCAGTGAGGTGCTGGGGGAATAAAGGAGTGACTAAAAAGTATTTCTTCATTTGCTTTCATGGAAGTACTTATACCCCATCTTCATCATCTTTTATTTATTTATTTTTTTTGTAAACTCTGTGTCATGGATACTACTGATAATTCTTCAAGGTCTTCTATTTAAAATTTTTTTTAATGTTTATTTATTTTTGAAGGAGAGAGAGAGAGACAGAGAGAGAGAGAGACAGAGCATGAGCAGGGGAGGGGGAGAGAGAGAGGGAGACACAGAATCTGAAGTGGGCTGCAGGCTCTGAGCTGTCAGTACAGAGCCAGACACAGGGCTCGAACTCATGAGCCCTGAGATTATGACCTGAGCCAAAGTGGGACACTTAACCAACTGAGCCACCCAGCCACCCCAAGTTCTTCTATTGTTTTATCATCATTTATTAATCCAGTGATTCATAACTGGAGATGGGGTGGATACACCTTCTGAGGAGGCACATCAAATATACTTCAGTATTAGGAAATATTTCACACATACAAAGAATATGTATAATGTCTACATAGGGGATAAAAAATAATACAATGAACCCTCCTCTATCCACCACTCAGCTTAAAAAATTAAATATCACCAAGTCTTCGAATGCCTTTTGAAGGTCTTTCTGATCTCATTCTCTTTCTTCTCTTGAGGAAGTAAGAAATATCTTGAGCTATTTATCACTTTCTTGCTTTTCATCATTACTACACATATATGCATTGGGGCAGTTTTTAAATTCACACACACAGATATTTTAACATGGTTTTCCTTCCATCTCAAGCCCTCTCAATGAGAATCTTTGCCATAAAGAAACACTGTAACTCTGGGAAAATGTGGAGTACTCCAGAGACTGAGTTTGAAAATCATTAAACCTTTGTCATTAATCCCTTTGAATTTTATCTTGTATTACTGAAGCACTTAGGTTTCTTCTTAACTTTTTTATCCCATTTCATAGGTATGTTTACTTCTCCACTGGTCCCACACTTTCTTAATGATCGTAGCTTTAAGATAGGCTGTTTAAAAAATTGCCATGGAAAATTATCTTTATTAATCTTTTTAAATCTCTTATTAAAACAGGAAATATGTATCAATACAGAAAAGTACCAAAAACATTAGTGAATAATAATCTATTAAATCTTTACAAGGTGAAAATTCCTGTCATCAGATTGAGAAATAGAACATTTCTACCACTCTTAGAAAGTTCCCCATATGTCCCCTCTTGATTACAAATACTGAATAACATGTCCAAATAAAATAGGCTTTGTTTTAATATCTGGAAATGCATTATGCTTTTTTGTTTTAAAATTTTCTTCATTAATATTAGCTTTTCATTCCTCAAGAAGAATTTTATATTAATGCTCTTAGGTCACTCAAAAGGTCATCTTGAGCACAGATTGAAAATACATTACACTTGTAAATTAATTTGGGAAGAAATTTCATCTTTACAATATTCAACCTTTCCAATCAAGAGCTCAGTATCTTTGTACATTTGTTAAAATTTTATTTTATTTTCCTTATTAGAGTTCAAAGCTTTTGTGCTCACTTCAGCAGCACATATACTAGAGTTCATATACTAGCTTTCTCAACAAATCCTGCTTTTTTATGGTAAGTTCATTCTTACGTGTATGTTAATATTTTTTTAGTAACTAAAAGTATTGCTTCTCTGAGAGTCTGTAAAAAAGAATCTTTGTATATTAAAATTAAAATCTGCACAGTGAAGGAAACAATCAACAAAACTCAAAGGCATTCTAAATGGGAGAAGATATTTGCAAATGACATATCCAATAAAGGGTTAGAATCCAAAATATATAAAGAACTTAGACAAATCAACACCCAAAACCAAGTAATCCAATTAAAAAATGGGCAGAAAACATGAATAGACATTTCTCCAAAGACATCTAGATGGCCAACAGCCACATGAAAAGATGCTCAACATCACTCATCATCAGGGGAATGCAAATCAAAACTGCAATGAGATGTCACCTCACACCTAACAGAATGGCTAAAATCAAAAACACACTAATTGCTTCTTTAGTTTTGGTGAGGGTGTGGAGAAAAAGGAACCCTCTTGCACTGTTGGTGGGAATCCAAACTGGTGCAGCCACTGTGGAAAGCAGTATGGAAGTTTCTCAAAAAGTTAAAAACTGAGCTACCTTACACTCCAGTAATCCAGCTATTGGGTATTTACCCCCAAAATACAAAAACACTAATTCAAAGGGATATATGCACCCCTATGTTTATAGCAGCATTATTTATAATAGCCAAATCATGGAAGCAACCCAAGTGTCCACTGATAGATGAATGGATGAATGAAGAAGATTAAGGAGATATGATGTGGAATATATATATTCAGCCATAAAAAAGAATGAAATCTTGCCATTTGCAAAGACATGGATGAATCTAGAGAGTATAAATGCTAAGTGAAATAAGTCAGTAAGAGAAAGACAAATACCATATGATTTCACTCATATGTGGAATTTAAGAAACAAACAGAAAACGATAAAGGAAAGAGAGGGAGAGAAAGAAACCAAGAAATAAACTCTTAACTGTACAGAACAAACTAGAAGGGAGTGGGGGTTGGTTTAAATAGGTGATGGGGATTAAGGAGTGCACTTGCTGTGATGAGCATTGGGTGAAGTATGGAAGTGATGAATTGCTATATGATATATCTGAAACTAATATTATACTGTATGTTAACTATACTGGAATTTATAATAAAATAAAATTTTGTAAAAGGAATCTTTGTTAGGATGCGTTTGTTTAGGATTTTGGTCTCATACTCACCCTAAATGCTACATGTTTCTTCTTTTTTCTTGCTTTTTTTTTATTAAGGTATAATTGACATATAATATTATATTAGTTTCAAGGGTACAACATGATTCTATATTTGTATAGATTGCAAAATGATCACCACAATGAGTTAACATCCATCAACATATGATTCAATATTTGTATATATTGTGAAATGATCACCACAATAAGTCTAGCTAACATCTATCACTATACATAGGTAATTTTTGACAGTGTGGTAAAGCAGTCTTCCAGAAAGAAAAGCTACTGATTCCTCTGTGATTATTTTTCTTAGCTGGTTAGAAGGTGTCTTTTTGAAAATGTTCAAACAGAACTACCTAGTTTGTGGAATAGATCAAGATCAAATGAGAGTAAGAAAAGGCTCTTTCAAGCTGTAAAATAATATGTGAATATTACTTATTCTTGCTATTGTTTGAATTGGTCTTAAAGTCTTTAGCCAATATTCATCAGAGAAGGCTATGTCATGCTGTAGCAATAAATGAACCCTGTAACAAACAAAAGTTTGTTTCTTGCTCATATAAGGTCCACTGAGAGCTGGTTCTTGCCACCTGGTGACTCAGCAATCCAAACTGTCCATTTGTCTCAGGTCAGTGAAGTAGGGGAAGAGAGGGATGGAGAACACACACTGTCTCTTATTTCTTATCCTGGAAGGAAAGCACATCACTTGTGCTCACAATCCATTGGCCAGAGTTAGTCATACCTAATAGCAAGGGAGGCTGGGAAATGTTGGGAAGCTCAAGGATGGTAGGTAGGTGAGTATCAACTGTTCCCATGACACCAGCAAAGTCACGGTAAATAAACTCATGTGTGTGGTCTCGTGCCCTCACTGAGGAGTTTCAGCCACAAAGGACTGGCCTTCCAGCTGCTGACAGTGTGTGGGAAAGTGTGCTGAGCCCAAACAAGCTCTGGGGCCCATGGTCTATTTCCTGGATTTCTCATTCACACCCTTTGTTCTTTCTGACTTTAGCTTCTGTGTGTAAATATGCCTAGGTCACTCAATCCCTTGGCTTAGTCATCATCTCTAATTCCTCATGGGGCAATGGGTGGTTTCTAAGGCAGTGTCTTCAGTGCCTTGGGACCAGGGCAGGTCAGGCTCAGGCAGCCACCTGGAAGTCCCTGTGAGAGCAAAGGATACCAGTTTCAGGGCTTCACTCTTGTGTCTACAAGCAACAGAAACACATTCAAATTCAGACTTTTCTCTCACTTCCCACATCCAATGTCAGGAAGCCCTGTTGGTCCTCATGTGGTATAGATCCAGAACTGCTGCTGATTTGAGCATCAGTACTTCATATGGCCCAGCCATCCTCTTCTTTTTCTCCCATCTGGTCTCAAAAAGTGGCCAGGATGAATGTTTTAAAGCCTAAGTCAGCTGGTGACATTCTTCTGTTCATGCCCCCCAGGGGCTGCCCGGGTCCCCCAGCCCCTTACTTCTCCTGCCTCCTTCTCCATAGCTCTGCCCTTTGCTCACGTGGCTCCAGCTCTCTGGTCTCTTTGCTGTTGGTCAAACATCCCAGAAGTGGTCCCATGTGGGGTTTTGCACTTGCTGTGCCTTCTGCCAGAAGCAGCCTTCCCTCAGGTAGTATCACCTTCATCTCCTTAACCCAACAAGGATTCACCTGACCATCCTATTTAATATTACAACTTACTTCCCCACTCTCTAGGCCCCCAATCCCCTCCCTCTATTCTACTCTCAGCCTTCTAGCACCTGTAACTCTACATACTATATAATTGACCTGCTTGTTATGCTTATTGCTTATTGTCTGTTTCCTCCTTCTAGAATGCACACTCCATGAAAACAGGGTCTTTGTTAATGTTGTTCTCTGATATAGGCCAAGCACATAGAATTATGCCTGGTACCTAGTTGATGCCTGATAAATACCTTTTTTTTTTTTTTAATTTTAGAGACACAGCACGAGTGGGAGAGAGGGGGCAGAGGGAGAGAGAGAGTGAGAGAGAGAGGGAGAGAGAGGGAATCATAAGCAGTCTCCATGTTCATCTTGGAGCCCAATGTCAGGCTCAATCCCATAACCTTCAGGGCAAAAACCATGACCTGAGCTGAAAGCAAGAGTCAGATGCTCAACTGACTGAGCCACCCAGGTGCCCCTGATAAATACTTTTTTGAATAAACGAATGAACAAATACAGCTCAAGTGAAATATTTTCTTAAAATAAGACTACAAAGGGCTCATGGGAATCTAAGAAAGGGTCCCCTCAACTAGTGGAGATCAATTACAGAACTTGTCCAGGAGATCAATTACAGACCAGGGTAGCTGCCCTGAGTCTCTGTGTCAGGGCTGGCAGGGTCCGCATCGTAGATTCTTGGCTCACTGGCTCCTCTGTGCTCCTTCTACCCTTTCTGCCCGGTCTTTCTGGCCAGTCCCTCTACCTGCAGGTGCCTGGACCTAGGGACTGATGGATGAGGTTGCAGTGACCTTGGGCTGCAGCCATAGAGGTGGGACAACATGTGGCACCCAGAGGGGCCTAGATTCTGAAATAAGGGCTTCTTATGGCATTGGCCTCTTCTATGCCAATTCACAGGCAAAGGCAAGACTCTACCTTAGTAGTCTTTCCCTCAAGTCCTTCCAGAACTTTCCATTTGCTTTAATACCAATAATTACTGTCTTGCTTTGCTCCTGCTTGCTTATCTGTCCCCCCAAACAGTGTAAACCTTGTAGTGTGGAGATGTCTTTTGTCGTCCCTGTATCCACAAGGTTAGCACCGTAACTGCAGGTAGCAGGCACTCAATAAATATTTGCACATCAATGAATAAATGAATGACAGTGTGGGGGTGAGACAGAGCTCACAGGTGGGTGCAGGGCCAAATCCAACTGGAGTTGAGTTAAACACAAACAAGGGTGCTAAATTCTAGGCAGGCCCTGGCCCTTGGCTACCTGCATTTCTGCTGGCCAGCATGTCAGAGGCCCAGGGCCATTGCTGTTCCCTATCACTGGGGCCATCCCCATCAGAGAGGCATGCAGTGTGCTAGTAACACCTCCTACCTTTTGTATTCTCAGGAAATGTTGGTGCCTTCATCTCTATGCATTAACACCCACCCTCCTAAAACTTGGCAAGAGACCTAAGGAAACTCAAGACAGGTTTTAAACTCTATCAATTCCGAAGAAGGGAAGGGTTTTTTCCTCTGAGGACTATTTGTGAATAGATGGCTCATGAATGTGTTGGAGAGAGAGGACTCTGCACTTCTGGAAAATCATAAGAAGCATGGATTGCTATAGGTTCGGCAGTATCCACCAATAGGCTATCAGGTTCAGAAGCTGTGTCTGGGGTTTTTACATTCTGCAATTTTCTCCACAGCCCTATAAGCCAGGCTGGGGGTGGGATCTGCCTTCTTCAGATGGAGCTAGGGACCAGCCTCAGGGGTTCTGAGGGACTTGCCATAGTGGAAGGGGATAGCCACAATAAGGCCTCCACTCCAGCTCTCCTATAATTCCATGTGACGGGGGCTGAGCTGGAGCTGGGGACACATAGCCCTGAATAAGACAAGATCCCCCAGCCTGGAACCCACAGGACCAGTGGTTCTCAAAGAAGGGCCCAAAGACCACCTGCAACAAGACCACCTGGTGTGTTTGTTAAAATGTACATTCTTGGGCCCCCAAATCAGAATCTTGGGCATGGAACCAAGCAAGCCACCTTTTTATGATGTTGCCGTAATTTTGTGCACACTGAAGTTTGGGCACCTTTGGGATGCGTATGGGAGAGAGTGACTAATGGGCAGACAATCACATGTGGAGTGACAAATGCAACAGTGGAGGTGTGTCCAAACTATTCTGGAAGGAAAGATTGGGTGATCATGGTCAACTCCCATGACATGATATTGGCATTGGGTTTCAGTGTGAATAGGCATGTTGCCAGCTGGAGAACTGGGGAAAGAGGGCTCCCTAGCAATGGAACAGCATGAGGAAGGGCATGGTAGGAACAGCACAGTGTGATCTGGGACTAGGCAGTAGGTCAGTGTGGCTGAGGCAGAGGGAGAGGGGCATGGGGAAAGCTGGCAGGGGAAGATGACCAGATAGGCGGAGGCCAGACAGTGTCCATCCAAACAGTGAATGATCAGACACAGGGTCCCAGGCTTCCCTGGGGATCTGGAGGCAGACAACAGATGGATAGGATGGAGAGATACCACTGGGGTAGACATGGGCATGAAGACAGCCCTCAAGATGGAGGTAAGACAAGTGCAGGCCTGACTGGAGGTTGTGTGGATGGAGAGGTGAAGAGGGCTTGAGGAAATGGGGAGACAGATGCCAGAAGCCTCTAGCAGACAGGCTGGGAGAGGGGTCAGGGATCCCAGCTGAGGTGACTGGACAATCTGGAACCCTGGCAGGGGACACCCAGAGGTATTTTGAGAAAGAGAGGTCAGTAGAAGATAATTCCACTTTGAAAATGGAAATGCCAGTCTGGAGCATGTTTATCAAGCAGCTACTACGTGCCTAGAATGTCATTAATCATCTGTAGGCACTAGTTTAAATCTGAGGAGCCTGGATGTGTGTGGGAGGCAAATGGGGAAGAAATCACAACTGTGACAAGCTAACCTCAAGGACTGGCCTCAGCAGAAATCTCTGCCACCTTCACTGTAGACAAAATGCCTCTGTGAAGGGCCTACTTTGCCTGTCAGCTGCTGGGGATCATGCAGTCTGTGGGGTCTAGACAAGCCGGTGTGGTTGTTGTAGGTGTACTCTTGGGCACTCCTCGGAGTCAGGAGGAGTGAAGACCCCAGACCCTGAACCCTGGACCACATAGCCACGGGAACTGAACCAAGTCACAGAAATAGTTGCTCACTCCCATTTGTCTTGCAAGTTCTGGAAAGGCTCTGGCTCATCTCAGTTCTTAGTAATGGGGCGAAAGGCAAGGCGGGCTGGGTGCCTTTCTCTGCAGCAGATAAGGTGAGCTGTGGGAGCTGCCATGACCTTCCCCTTGGGTGAGTGGCGGGCCAGCTCAACCAGGAGCCCTCTGGCGAGCAGGGTACCTTCAGTGGAGCTGGCTTGTGGAACAATGGACAAGGGGTCTCAGGAGAGCCCTGGAGAGGCCTGTTCTCAACCCCCTCAACAGAGATGTAGTGGGGCTCTCTGTCTGCTCTGGAGATAAGTGAAATTCTCTGGACCAGGCTGAGTCTGAGGGCTTCATCACATGGAAACTTAGCCTGTCCACCTACCACCGAACACAGAGGGACCCCTTCCCAATCCCCGTCAGCCTGTCCAGGACTCGTTTTCAGATCCTATGGACAGACTCCTTTATGAGTTGAATTGTGTTCCTCCAAAACGGAAGTTGATGTTCTGACCCCCAGTACCTTAGAATGTGACTTCATTTGGAGATAGGATTGTTGCAGTTGTAAGTGCTTAAGATCATACTGAAGTGGAGTGGGACCTTAATCCTATATGAATGGTATCTTTTTAGAGGGGGAAATTTGGACACACACACACACACACGGAGTCCTGAAGATGAGGGCAGAGATGGTGGTAATGCTTCTATAAACCAAAGAATGCCTGAGACCACCAGCAGCCAGGATAGGCGCTGAGAGCAGATGCTCCCTCGTGGTCCTCAGAAGGAAGCAGCCTTGCCAGCACCTTGATTTCAGACTTTCAGCCTCCAGAGCCCTGAGACAAGACATTTCTATAGCTCAAGCCCCACCTCCTAAAGTCTGTGGTACTTTGTTACTGCTGCCCTAGGAAACTACTTTTTTAAAAATGTTTATTATTTATTTTTGAGAGGCAGAGAAAGAGAGTGCTGGCAGAGGAGGGGCAGACAGAGAGGGGGAGACACAGAAGTGGAAGCAGGCTTCACGCTCTGAGCTGTCAGCACAGAGCCTGACACAGGGCTCGAACTCATGAGTGGTGAGATCATGACCTGAGCCGAAGTTGGATGTTTAACCAATTGAGCCACGCAGGCGCCCTGGAAACTACTTAATACAGTCTCCATTCTGTGCAACATGAGTGAGTGAAATGTCTAAGAACACGGAACCTTCAGAAAGCAAGAATAGGGATCTTTGTTCCTCTGCTGAGAGGGGTGAGGCTGCTGCCTCACATGGTAGGAAAAGCTGCTGACCTTCACTGAGCTCGTTCTCCGGGCCAGCCCTCACACACAGTTATCCTTCCTTTACCAATGAGGAAACTGAGTCACAAGTCCCAAAGCTAGTGAGAGGTGGAGTCCTGTTTGACTCCAAAACCTTTGTTTTTAACAGTTAGAGAAGCTGCCTCTGAATAAGCAAGGCTCATCAAGCATTGAAGGCAAGAAGTATGAGAAGCCTGGCTAGAGGTTTATCAATTTTGTTTATTTTTTCAAAAAACTGGCTCTTGGTTTCATTGATCTGTTCTACAGTTTTTTTTTTTAAGATTCTATATTGTTTTTTCTGCTCTGCTCTTTATTATTTCTCTTCTTCTGCTGGGTTTGGGGTGTCTTTGTTGTTCTGCTTCTATTTCCTTTAGGTGTGCTGTTAGATTTTGTATTTGGGATTTTTCTTGTTTCTTGAGATAGGCCTGGACTGCAATGTATTTTCCTCTCAGGACTGCCTTTGCTGCATCCCAAAGCTTTTGGATTGTTGTATTTTCATTTTCATTTGTTTCCATATATTTTTAAATTTCTTCTCTAATTGCCTGGTTGACCCACTCATTCTTTAGTGGGTGTTCTTCAACCTCCATGCTTTTGGAGGCTTTCCAGACTTTTTCCTGTGGTTGATTTCAAGCTTCATAGCATTGTGGTCTGAAAGTATGCATGGTATGATCTCAATTCTTGTATATTTATGAAGGGCTGTTTTGTGACCCAGTATGTGATCTGTCTTGGAGAATGTTCCACGTGCACTTGAGAAGAAAGTATATTCTGTTGCTTTGGGATGCAGAGTTCTAAATATATCTGTCAAGTCCATCTGATCCAATGTATCATTCAGAGCCCTTGTTTATTGATCCTGTGTCTAGATGATCTATCCATTGTTGTAAGTGGAGTATTAAAGTCCCCTGCAATTACCACATTCTTATCAATAAGGTTGCTTATGTTTGTGATTGTTTTATATATTTGGGGGCTCCTGTATTTGGCGCATAGACATTATGTTAACTCTTCCTGATGGATAGACCCTGTAATTATTATATAATGCCCTTCTTCATCTCTTATTACAGCCTTCAATTTAAAGTCTAGTTTGTCTGATATAAGTATGGCTACTCCAGCTTTCTTTTGACTTCCAGTAGCGTGATAGACAGTTCTCCATCCCCTCACTCTCAATCTGAAGGTGTTGTCAGGTCTAAAATGAGTCGCTTGTAGACAGCAAATAGATGGATCTTGTTTTTTTTATCCATTCTGATACCCTATGTCTTTTGGTTGGAGCATTTAGTCCATTTACATTCAGTGTTATTATAGAAAGATATGGGTTTAGAGTCATTGTGATGTCTGTAGGTTTCATGCTTGTAGTGATGTCTCTGGTACTTTGTCTCACAGGATCCCCCTCAGGATCGCTTGTAAGGCTGGTTTAGTGGTGATGAATTCCTTCAGTTTTTGTTTGTTTGGGAAGACCTTTATCTCTCCTTCTATTCTAAATGAGAGACTTGGATAGAGGATTCTCGGCTGCATATTTTTTCTGTTCATCACATTGAAGATTACCTGCCATTCCTTTCTGGCCTGCCAAGTTTCAGTAGATAGATCCATCACTATTCTTTTCAGCCTCCCTTTATATGTTAGAGCATGTTTATCCCTAGCTGCTTTCAGAATTTTCTCTTTATCCTTGTATTTTGCCAGTTTCACTATGATATGTCATGCAGAAGATCGATTCAAGTTACGTCTGAAAGGAGTTCTCTGTGCCTCTTGGATTTCAATGCCTTTTTCCTTCCCCAGATCAGGGAAGTTCTCAGCTATGATTTCTTCAAGTATACCTTCGGTACTTTTCCCTCTCTCTTCCTCCTCTGGAATCCCAATTATGCATATATTATTGTGTTTAATTGTGTCACTTAGTTCTCTAATTCTCCCCTCATACTCCTGGATTTTTTTTATCTCTCTTCTTCTCAGCTTTCTCTTTTTCCATAATTTTATCTTCTAATTCACCTATTCTTTCCTCTGCCTCTTCAATCCGAGCTATGGTCACCTCCGTTTTATTTTGCAGCTCATTTATAGCATTTTTGAATTCCTCATGACTATTTCTTAGTCCCTTGATCTCTGTAGTAATAGATTCTCTGCTGTCCTCTATACTTTTTTCAAGCCCAGAGATTAATTTTATGACTACTATTTTAAATTCATTTTCTGTTACATTGCTTAAATCGTTTTTGACCAGTTCATTAGCTGTCGCTACTTTGTGGAGTTTCTTTTGAGGAGAATTCTTCCGTTTCGTCATTTTGGATAGTCCCTGGAGTGGCGCGGAACTGCAGGGCTCTTCCCCTGTGCTGTCTGGAGTAACTTGCGTTGGTGGGTGGGGCTGCAGTCAGACCTGATGTCTACCCCCAGCCCACCACTGGGGCCACAGTCAGACTGGTGTGTACCTTATCTTCCCCTCTGCCAGGGGCAGGGCTCACTGTGGAGTGGTGTGGCCCCTGTCTGGGCTACTTGCACACTGCCAAGCTTGTGGTAATCTGGGATCTGGTGTATTAGTCTAGGTGGATCCGCAAGGTGCACAGGGGCGGGAAGGGCAGACTCAGCTCACTTTGCATTTGGTGGTCCGCTTTGGGAGGGGCCCTGCAGCACCAGGAGGGAGGCAGACCCGTTGGAGGGATGGATCCACAGAAGCACAGCATTGGGTGTTTGCCTGGTGCAAGCAAGTTCCCTGAATGGAACCGGTTCCCTTTGGGATTTTGGCTGGGGGATGGGCAAGGGAGATGGCACTGACGAGCGCCTTTGTTCCCCGCCAAGCTGAGCTCTGTCCTCCGGAGCTCAACAACTCTCCCTCCCGTTGTCCTCTAGCCTTCCCGCCCTCGGAGCAGAGCTGTTGACTTATAACATTCCAGATGTTAAGTCCCGCTGGCTATCAGAACACACTCCGTCCGGCCCCTCCATTTTTGCAAGCCAGACTCAGGGGCTCCGCCTTGCCAGGGGAGCTGCCCCTCTACCACCCCGGCTCCCTCCCGCCAGTCCGTGTAGCATGCACCACCTCTCCGCCCTTCCTATCCTCTTCCGTGGGCCTCTCGTCTACGCTTGGCTCTGGAGAATCTGTTCTGCTAGTCTTCTGGCAGTTTTCTGGGTTATTTAGGCAGATGTGGGTGGAATCTAAGTGGTCAGCAGGACGCGGTGAGCCCAGTGTCCACCTATGCCACTATCTTCCTCTGTCAAGAAGTCAAGAAGTATGGGCTGAACCCACCTGTGTGCCAGACTCTCGCCAGGCGCTGGGGACACAGTGAAAACAAGAAGCACGTGTTCCCGGGCATCTCACAGTTTCCATTCTGGTGGCAGAAACAGAGTCTAAATATAGTTTCACATTAATTATAATTGTAGCAAGTTTATGAAGAAGTACTGATGTCTTAAGAAGGTGTATATGGAAAGCTCAGAGGAAGGGGTCTGTCATGAGGTGATATTTGAACTGAACTCCAAAGAACTTACAGAGTTAGATGGAACAATGTGGGTAAGTGATGCAAGAAGGGTGAGGGTGGGAAGAGCGACCCACAAAAGCTGGCGAGCCTAACCTGTGGGAAGCCAAAGATGCAGCTGGAAACACATTGATGAGGTGGAGGGTCTACACTAGGGATGTTTGCTTTATCTCAAGAGTAATGGAGGAAATTTATCAGAGGGTTTATACTCATCACGACTGGTTTATATTTAGAAAGACCTTTCTGCTTGTGCAGAGCATGGGTAGAAGTATGGATAGGTAAGAGGAGGCCTGTTTGGAGGCTCTGGCTCTAGTAAGAATCCGAGCATGAGAGGGTGGAGTCCAGGTTGGGTGGCAGCATTGGGGACCAAGAGAAAAGGGGGTAACTAAAAAAGATGGTTAGTGTCACTAATCACCAGAAAGATGCAAAGCCAAAACACCATGAGATAGCGCCTCACACCTGTCAGGATGACTATTATCAAGGAAAGAAAGAAAGAAAGAAAGAAAGAAAGAAAGAAAGAAAGAAAGAGAAGGAGGAAGGAGGAAGGGAGGAGGGAGGGAGGAAGAAAGAGAAGGAGGGAGGAATGAAGGAAGAAGGAAAGAAAGAGAAAACAAGTAATGGCCAGGATGTGAAGAAATTGGAAATATTGTGCACTGTTGGTGGGAATGCAAAATGATGCAGCTACTGTAGAAAACAGTATGGCAACTTCCTGCAAAGCTAAAAATAGAAACACCATATGATCTAACAATCCCACTTCTGGTTTTATACCCAAAAGGACTAATATCAGGATCTTGAAGAGATAGTAGAACCCTGGAGTTTATTACAACATTATTCACAGTACTGGAAACAAACTCAATGTCCATCAGTAGATGAATGGATAAAGAAGTTATGGTTTATGCATACAATGGAATATTATTCATCCTTAAAAAAGAAGGAAATCCTGCAATATGTGACAACATGGATGAACCTTGAGGACATTATGCAAAGTAACATAAGCCAGTCACAGAAGGGCAAATACTGTATGAATCCACTCAGACAAGGTCATTGAAATTGTGAGACTCATAGAAGCAGAGAGTAAAAGGGTGGTTGCCAGAGGCTGGAGGGAGGGGGAAATGGAGAATTGGGAATCAAAGGGCATAAAGTCTTAATTATGCAAGATAAAGAAGTTCTGGAGGTCTTCTGTACAACACTGTGACTGTAGTTAACAATACCGCAGTGTGCACTTGAAAAATTGTTAAGGGGGTAAATCTCATGTGAAATATTATCACAGTATAATTTTTTTTAAATGTTAACGATTTTAAAAAGAGACATATTTACGGGGGCTAACTGTTGGCAAAGCTGGGGAGGTGAGGGAGTGGGTGGATGGCCGTGAATGGTGGTGCCATCTAGGACTGTGGGAAAATACTTGAGCCTGCAGATCAAAAGTTTATATTTTGGCTCTCCAGAATTTGAGGCCCCAGTGAGATATCAGAGTGTATTTGTCAAGTGGGCAGTTGGTGGAATCAGACCGGGATCTTGGAGAAGAGGACTGAGGGAGGCAGACCATGAGGGAATTATCAGAGGATGCAGTGGGGCCAAAGCCACGGGAGGAGCTGCAAAGAGAACTCACTGAGGAAGAGCCCAGGGCAGGAGAGGAGAACCAGGCCAAACCTGAAAGGGGATGAGTGGCAGAACTGACTGGAAAGGTGAAGGCATAGGACAGAGTGGCCAGTGGGAAGAGAACCAGGTGGGGTTGTGGGTGAGAGGCTTAGGGAAAGACAGAGGGGCAGCTGTGTAGACTTCTGCCCAGAAGTTGAGTCCATTGGAAACTGCAACACACCAGGGCGAGTTTAGTGATTTGGGTCATTGGCAAATGAGTAGGAGTTCTGTAGGTGGGGGTGCTGAGGCTGATTCCAGGGTGTGGTGGTCTGAAGAGCAAGAGAGGGGAGAGGGAAGTACATTCAGAGTGTGGGCAAATAGCACAAGGCACTATTTGGTCTGCTTCAACTTTTCCTGCCTAGATCAGTAAGCCCTGGACAGTTTTCCACAAACACTGGGCACCACCATTTCTCGGGCACTGTGTTGGTTGAGGGGATCCCCAATACTCCCTACACATAGGGAGATCCTAGAACAGTGGGTAAATCAGAAATTAAGATAATTATAATATTAGAAAGTGAGTAAGGTAGGAGTATGTGGGGGGTGGTGATTATGTTGACCTTGGAGGTTGTCAAGGAGAGAAAGGACCTTTGTGCAGAGTAAACAGCAGGAAGGTATTTGTGAGGAGGGGAAGCCAGAGCCAAAACAGGTGTCTTGGTCTTGTTTCTTCCACCCTGAGAAACTTCAGCAAGTTCTGCCATCTTCCAGTAATTTGCCAAAATGACCAACACAAAAGGAAAGTGGAGAGGCACTTGCTATATGTTCTGTAGGCCTTTTAGAAAACATGGAGTTGTTCCTTTGGCCACATACATGCAAATCTCTAAGAAACGTGATATTGGAGACATCAAGGGAATGGGCACTGTTCAAAAACGAAATACCCCACAAATGTTACCATGAGAGGACTGGCACAGTCTGCAATGTCACCCAGCATGCTGTTGGCATCATTGTAAACAAACAAGTTACAGGCAAGATTCTTGCCGAGAAAATTAATGTACGGATTGATCATATTAAGCACTCACAGAGCTGAGGTAGCTTCCTGAAGCATGTGAAGGAAAATGATCAGAAAGTGAAGGAAGCCAAAGAGAAAGATACTTGGGTTCAGTTGAAGCACCAGCCTGCTCCATCCAGAGAAGCTCACTTTGTGAGAACCAATGGAAAGGAGCCTGGGTTTCTGGAACCCATTCTTTATTCATTCATGGCATGATAAGTATAAAAAAAAAAACCCAAACAAACAAACCTCTAGACTGTAAAAAAAAAAAAAAAAAAAAATTCAGAAAACTACACCTTATATCTGTTTTCTTCCCAGTGAAATGTCTCCATGCTATTCATATTAAAATTCTGAGAAATCTCACAAAAAACAAAGGTCTTAGATTTCTAATCCAGCATTTCCCATATTTTATCAAAACCTTCTTTTTAAGGGTACATTTGGGGAAGTTTAGGAGCAGGTGTTAGGGAGCCATTGCAGGGCTTTGAGCACACTAGAAAGGTTCCCCTAAGAGTTATGTGTAGGCAGATGGGAGGAAGAGATGAAGAATGGACTGGTTATGGCAAGATTAATGTGCCCTAATCCTAGCTCAGGCAGCATTTGGGTAGATGCATGGAAGGGGACAGATTCCAAGAAATTTGGAAGAAAGAACCACCAAAACTGGATGACCCATTAGGGGTATGTGTGAGTGTGTGAGTGTGTGAATGTGTGTGTGTGTGTGTGTGTGTGTGCGCGCACGCGCACGTGTGTGTGGAGGTGGAGGTGTTGGTACAGGTAAGTCTGGAGGTGGTGTAGGTTGTTATGATAGTAGTGGTGGAGGACGTGGAGGTGGTGGTGACAGAGGTGATGGTGATGGTGGCAGAGGTGAAAGCACAGACAGAGGTGAATATGGAGGTAGTGGTCAGGGTGGAAGTTTTAGTGATGGTCGTGGCGGAGGTGGAGGTGATGATGGTGGGGAGTAGCAGAAATTCCTGACCCTGTGTCTAGATGAATTTTATCAAGAGAGAGAATGTAGGTGGAGGGTAGATTTGGGGCTGGGAAAGGTGGGAAATAAAGGGTGGGAAAATAAAGTCAGTTCATCTTGGACATAGTTTGAGACATCTGCAGAGCAGACACAGGGTGTCCCAAAGAACTGCTTCTTTACCTGCTGGAACTCAGGAGAGGACTCTGGGATACAAGTTTGGGTATGGGTCAATAGCCACAGAAGTGGATGGAACCATAGGAAAGGCAAGGAGAAAGGAAGACAAGGGGACTGGCTGGTGACTGGCTTGGGTCAGGGTCTCCTAGATAAGCTCCAGTGGAATGGGCCAGTGATGTCTCTCAAGTGCTATGTGTACCAGAAAATTCCTCGGCATAACACTCAGGGTCCATTGCAGGCCCTGCTCTTATAGGAAAAAGCGCCAAGCCCAGCTCCATCTGGACAAGGATGGGCCTGCCTTGCCCTGCCCTGTTTTGCCATGGACCTAATGGACTATGTTTATGTTTTTGGTCCAGTTACTCATAGGCAGCCAATTGGCAGGGGAGGATTTGTGTGCCATTTGGAAGTGACAGCCCTACATCTCCATTCCTTGGCTGGACTCCGGCTGGCAGATTAAGGGAGCCTGGCTTGGCACAGGAGCGAACAGTGGCTCTGCAGATGGGTGTCTTGCTTGCACGCCAACTGGGCGTGTGCTCAGATCACACAGATTCCTTTCCTCCAAGCCCTTTGGGCTGTACTGATCTCAGTATGGAGTCAGTGGCCTCTGCCATCTTGGATTATTGGACAAATGTGTTGGCAAATCTAGTGGAGTTGGAGGCCAGAGGCCCCAGCAGGGTGCCTGGTGCCTATTGGGCTTCTTCAAACTTAGAACCACCATACTCACTGTAACCCTGGGTGCCAATGTTAGGAGGGAAGGCTTGGGATTGGTAGGGGGTATGCTTGTGGGTTTGCATTTGGCTTGTGAGTCTGGATTCCTGTGCTTGGAGGCATCATAGGAAACAAACTTCCAGGGACACAGACAGACACATAGACAATATCTATTACACAGATATTTCGTTTAAATATTGATTGAAATATTCATTGAAGGGATGCCTGGGTGGCTCAGTCAGTTAAGCGTCCAACCTCGGCTCAGGTCATGATCTCACAGCTCGTGAGTTCGAGCCCCGTGTCGGGCTCTGTGCTGATAGCTCAGAGCCTGGAGCCTGCTATGAATTCTGTGTCTCCCTCTCTCTCTGCCCCTTCCCTGCTTGTGCTCTGTCTGCCTCTCTCAAAAATAAACAAACATTAAAAAAATTAAAATGATAAAAAAAGACACATGCATTGAAAATCAAGCCATTTCATTGAGGTTTTAGGTGTTGAGGTCAAAGCCTGTTTTAACCTAAGAGTTATACTTGGTTCTAATTTGTGTGTAAGATGCCCAGAGTTCAAGGAAGCCATAGGACTTGATGATCAATGGTAAGTAACCCTGTGGCCTCACTTAGGGACTATGTCATCCTCTGGTATTGGGGAAAAGGTGAGGCCTTCAAGTGGTGTCTATAGAGAAAGTGTGTCAGACCACTGCCAGCTCCATCCAGGATCTCGTGTAGGAAAGATCTTCCCAGACAGCCTGTTTAGAAATCCCTTTTTGGACTTGCAGACACCCAGGCAGACTTTGTCTCTTCCCTGAAATGCATCCCCCACTGAAAGCTCTCACAATGTAGCTGCTGGTTTGGGGAGGGGAAATAAAGACCATGGCTTGGTGTTTATGCAAAAAAATCAAAAAACAAAAGTAAGCAAACCAACCTCCCTCCTAGCTTGCATTACTAGTGCTAAAATCTGCCCTTCTAACTTTGCCAGTGTAGACAGGGTAGACAGTGTAGACAGTCCAGCTCTGTCTCTCCAGTCCAGTGCCTGCTCTCTCAGACACAACCTTTCCCAGATTCTGTCCCCAGAAGACCCAGGAGTCAGCTGGGAGGAAGCTCTTTCAGGCTCTGATGACCTTTGCCCCCAATGTGCATGTCACAGGCAGCTTGGCAATGTGCATCGTGCTGCATGTTGATCCTGAGGCCCAAGGAACTGGGTGGTCTCAATCCAACCTGATCCTGATCTCCTGGAGACTCTGATGCCCACCCAGCCAGTCCCAGCCTTGTTCCATCCTGGGGTGCATGGGACAAGCAGGTGTGGGGGTGATGGCATGGACCAGGGAATTGCTGAGAATGGTCTTCAGAACTCTTGCAAGAAGAGAGACCTGACCCTCATTGGCAAATGGAAGCTGGATGACCTTGTAGTTGAGAAGAGTATTTTTTGCTTAGTCCCTTTTGGAAGGCTTTCCTGGATCTGGCCTCTTATTGAATGTTTTTAAGGGAAAAAGAGATGAAAAAAAGTTTAATAGATCCATTCATGCTTAACTGGATTCCCAACCACTTCTCCCCTTGAGTGGCAGTTCCCACAGCCAGCCTTATACTCAAGTCTCAGTGAATTCTTTGGTTGGTGGGGCTATGTTAGTTAGCCCTGGATGTGAGAGCACATGATCTGGTCATTTGGGGGCTCCTTGACCCTCCTGCCCCATGTCAGGCTAGAGAGCCCCATGGTTTGACTGAAGGAGCAGAGGCTCTGCTACAGACAGACCTGGGTTCTGACAGTGAATCAGCCATGGGCCTGGGCAGGAAACCCCTCTAACCTGTTGATCCATCTCTAAATCAGGATAAGCATACTTACCTCGCAGGTTGGTATGCTGATTCATTAAATGCCCTGGTATAGGCATGTATATACAGCCCCAGTGTGCTCCCGGGCACCTAGTGCCCTTGCAATGCTGGAGTCTGGCACGGAAGGGGCTTGGGAACTGTCTGTAGAATCTGAGTCCTCAAAGGGATTATTCATGGTTTAGTAACAGCCTATCAGGAAGGACAATGGTCCCCTTATTGTTCTCTTTCCCATCATTGCCAGCCAGGCCTATTTATAACCTTAGAGGATTCCTCAGGAGTGATTCACCTGCCACAAGGCTACCCCAAGGAGACCTTATCACACATTACCTGCCTTGCCTGCTGGCCTCTACCCTGGACTCTTCTGGTCTCACCTCAGCAAGCCCAGTCTAGAGGTGCCTGTTTGTGTCCTCAGCTCAGGCATGACATGACTCCACCAACTAGAGAGGCAAACAGAGGCCAGGGATCAAAGACAGAGGGTGAAAGGAAACCGAATCCCATTGTGAGGCCCAAGTCAGGGACTGGGGTCACCATTCAGATGGAGACATCAGCCCCAAGTCATGGCTGGACATGTGGGGGAGGGCTGGCACGAACCAGTTGGATGGAGAATCCAGTCAGCACAAGGGGGCACCAGTCTGGGTTCAGGAACAAGAATTTAAGGCCAGGTCCATCCCAGCCATCCTGGGAGCCCACCTGGGGGTGACTCCAAGGTTTCAGAGGCTGTGTGAAGAAAGGCCCTCAGTGGGGCTTTCCTCTCCCCAGTAATGGGCAGTAAGGGGTTATAAGGGGCTAGGCACCACAACGGCTACAGAGAGGAGGGCTTTGGAGACACCTCATGCAGAACGAGCTCCCTCTCCACACCCCTTGGTCAGACTGTGGGGCATCAATTTCCGGTGGAAGAGGGTGCCTGGGGCCCTCCCCCTTCTGTTCTCACCTCCTCATAGTCACCTCTGGCCTCGAGATTCAGCTCTGGGGCACTTGACGGTGTTCCTCCTTCCTTCACAAAAATTCCTGGGAAAAGACAGCAAGAAAACTCACATGCTGAGAGTACTAAGCATTTTTAAAGCCTTGTTTTTGGGGGGCAGCCCTTGGCTTCCTTCCTTGCAAAAGGCAAAGGTTCTGTTCCAGGGAGAGCGACCCTTGGCATCCACCCCAGGGTCAATGGCAGGGGTGTTCCAGGCCTATGGCAGGCCAGATTCTGCCATCAGCTTCTTCCACTTCTCTGCCTACATTTGGGGGTGCTTGGGTGGCTCAGTCAGTTAAGCATCTGACTCTTGACTTCAGCTCAGGTCATGATCTACAGTTCGTGAGTTCAAGCCCCCCATCAGCTCCACGCTGTCAGTGCAGTGCCTGCTTGGGATTCTCTCTCTCTACCTCTGTCTCCCTGCCCCTCCCTTGCTCACTTTCTTTCTCTCCCAAAATAAGTAAATTAAAAAAATAATAATTACAAAAATCTCCTTAATAATTACAAAATCATCTGTAAACATTGAGATGAACTTAAATGGATACTTTCTCAAGAATCTCACAACCCCTTTAGAGGAGTTGGGAGGTGTTCATCTGAGGGGCAGCAGGAACAGCCCCCGGGACAGTCCTCTTTACAGCAGGCCCGTGCCCTGTTAAGATGGTGGAGCTGGCAGATTATGCCTTCTGTGTGTTTTTCATTGTATCAGAAAACGTGGAAGAAAGGACACTAGTATTTGTCAGGCACCTACTCAACATTTTTCAGTGATTAGTCCACTTAATTCCTTAAGCACCCCTGTGCGTAGGTATAACAGTAGCTGGTAATAACTAACGTATAACTAAGTAGTAATAACTAAGCACTCACGGTTAGCTCTGTTTTAAGCACTGCTAAGCTCTGTTTATATGAATTCACTCACCCAGTACTCCTGACAACCCTCCAGCAGCGATCCCCACTTTATGAGGGAGGAAATCGACGTTTAGAAATGTAAGTGACACAACATGACACAGCCAGTACCTGGAATCACTGGTATTTGGCCTCGGGCAGTCTGACTCACAGTCTAAGCTCTCAACCCCTTTATGTCATCCTTCTGAAGTGACCAGGCCAGAATTTGAATCCAGACCACCTTCTCTACCCTGTCAGACTGCCTCTCAGGATTGGAAAGGAACTTGGCTCTCCAAATGGCCCACCGATGGCTGCTGGGGAAGTGACAGATCCCAGCTCAGAGCATCAGATTCCCACTATGGGAAAGAATGGTGGGTAGAAAGGGGGCTAGGGAGAGGAGGAGGGTCTAGTAGGGAGGGGTCTCCTGTGCTAGTGCTGCACTTTTGGTTTAGTTCCAATTCCTTAGGTGCAAGACATTGTGCTGACCCCCAGGTTTTCCTTTGCTTGTTAACCCAGGGGCACCTGGAAGAATCTGCTGTACTGATGCCAAGAAATAGGCTGGGCCAGGCAGGGGCAAAGATGGCTTTCCCACAGCATGGAAGAGAGGCCACCAAGCTCTCAGTCCCCCCTCTGCTTCCCTGTCCACACACCCTCTCCTGTCCCTGTGAGCTCTTGTTCAGGCGTCTGTCTCTAGCCAGCAGGAGACATGGCCTGGTTCTATCTCGAGTGCTGGCGCAGGGCCTGGCAATCAATAAACATCTGTTGAAAGAATTAATCAAACTTGGAGCATTTACTGGACAGAGGCCATTAACCCCTGGTTCGAGTCCATCGGCCTGACCTCTGTCTTCAAGTGGTCAGATTAGTCCTTCTGAGGAGACCCAGTGGCCCTTGGCACTGAATCCATGTTTCCTTGCTGGTCAATGACAGAGCGGTCCTGGCCAATGGCCACTGGCTCCAGGAGCAGGAGGCTGAGCTTTCCCATCGTTGCCTCAGCAGTGCCCCTGCCAGGCTTCTGGTCAGTCTGGTGTCCCCTCTGGGATGGCTTCTTGCTTCCCAGCTCATTTCTCCAGGCACGTGGACTCCAGGATCAGATAGAAAGGGTTGAGAAAGACAGGGCAGAGAGAAAGGCGCCACACTCCCTGGGAAAATAGTTGGTTATATTTGCTACTCAATGCCTGGCCCACTGTTTGTTACTGTCTGCAAGGCTACAAGTACAGATATTGAGAGGGAGACATTTTTAGAGCAGTTTGACACTGCTGCAAGGGCCAAACAACTGACCTGTGGACCACTAGCATGGATTCAAGTTGGCCCTTCACCATAGATGGTGGGAGAGGTGCTGGGTGGTAAAAGGTAGCTCCAGAAATGCATGTTCCTTGCAAGCCTCCTCTGCCTCTCCTCATCCCAACTCAAACTGACACTGAAGATATGTCAGTCTCGTGCCCATAAAGTCCAGTGTGGGTTGGGATAGTTCTAGGTTTTCATTCTGGTTCCATCCCCTATCAGCTGTTTGATGCTGGGTAAACTCAAGGGTGCCTCAGTTTCTCAATTGTTGATTATGGTGAGCATTAGCTGAATTAGCATAGAACTGGGTCTGGCAAATACTAGACAATGTACACATGTCAGTTCTTGTCACTGATGAGCATACCCTGCTCTGTTTCAGGCTCTCAAGAACCTGAAAGAAGCATGAGACCCAGACCTAGCCTTCATATTGCTCTTTAGGAGAGAAGACATAGGTATTGAGACCCGGGAGGCCGGGCTCCAGCAAGGGATGCAGCCCAGAAGCTGCTGCAGAAGGATCCATAGATCACAGGGGGCTATGACTGGTAGATGGGTCTTGAAGATGGATCACATGGGGAGAGTGCCAAGAAAGGGTTGAAAGTGGAATAAACACAGTTTTTTTAAGGGGACTATAATTGGCTTCCTTGGTGTGGGGGGCTCATTTAAGGAGAGTCTTGAGAAATGATATCAAATGGGGCCCAATTATGGATTATAAATACTTGAGATTGGTCCCATAGGCAACAGGACAGGGAGAGGGCAGCATTTGTAGTTTCAGTGACATGATTTAGATAAGTCACTAGTAGATGGATTAATGCCTAGTACCTAGTATGTAGGTGAGTGAATAAATGAATGAATTGATGCATTAATTAGAGCTCCTTGGGTTGTGCATAAAATCATCCCAACTCAAACTGACTTAAGTAAAAATAAAACTAGGGCATTTATTGGCTTCAAGATATGAAAATAACTTGGAGCCTAGCTGTATCCGGGGCTCAAATGTTATCAACACTCTCTTAGCTGAGCAGCTGTAATTACTTTTCCAGTAATTCCAAAGTTCTGGAATTTTGTCTTCCTGCTCAGGCTTGAGTCATGCTTCCAAAGGAAATGGAATAGATTGGTTGGCTATACTGGGGTCACCTGCCTATGCTGGGGAGTAGAGTCACCCTAAGCACAGAGCTCCCCATGGGGAAATAAGGGTGTTGTTCACAGAGAAGGGTGCAGAGTTGCAGAGCAGGTAAGGAGATCAGTTCTGCATGGCAGCAGATGGTAGCTGGAGCCCAGAAGACCAGAGAGATGTTAAAATCTTGAATGAAAGTAAAGCTGAACATGTTGCCTTAGTGGACCACAGTGTTTCTCTTCTCAACCTTTCCCACAAAAGGGCATAATGGCTTGAGATCAGCATGACTCAGGATGCTGTGCCAAGCATCCAGAGGAGTCCTCTTGGCTGCAGGCACTGTGGACATGCAGACATGAGAGAGGAATTGTAGAAGGCAAGAAAATAAATGTCTTTATTTGTTTTGCTTTGTTTTCCCAGAGGGAAAGAGGGGATTGGCAGCTCCATGTTGGTCATATTCCATTTGAGATGCCTCCTAGGCACGCAAATGGGAATTCCAAAGAGGCACCTGATTATAAGAATATGAGGATCAGGGGCAAGGTCTAGAGAGGTCTTCTTGGGGCCCTTAGTGTATAGAAGGTATATAAAGTCATGAAACCAGATAGCATCACATAGGAAGAGAGTGCAGATGGAGAAGAAGAGGTCCCAGGGCTAAGCCTGGGGTGCTGTCAAATTGAGTATTAGTCAGTAAAGGAAGGGCCAGAGAATATGGGCGGGAAATGCAGCAGGAGGAAATCAAGTTGGGGAGAGGCCCAGGAAGTTGAAAGAGGAGGGTTAGCAGGGAATAGACAAATGTGAGCAATACTAATGGGGGAAGAAAGTGTCTATCAGATTTGTTTACAAGGAGATATTGGTGATCCTGCTAAGGGTAGTCTCAGTGAGACTAGAGGACAACAGTCAGATTGGAAAGAAATGAAGAGGTATAGATTGTAGTGGTGTGGACATGGAGACAGAGAGTAGAGACAGCATTTGGAGCCATTCTGCCATGAAAGAAAGCAGAGAGATGAGACAGAGGATCTTGTAATCCTGGGTTGTTTGTTTGCTTGTTTTTAGGTTGAAGGGTGCTAGAGTATGTTTGTACACTGCAGGCAACAATCCAGTGGCAAGATGGAAAGTGATGGTAAGGAAGAGGACAGGGAAGTAGGATGCCATACAAGGGTGAGGAGGGGAGTAGGATATACTGCCCACTGCACCAGGGGGGGGCCTGGGGAGATGGGGACCATGGAGGTACACATCTTTGCGGGGTGGTGGGAAGTTGAGGGATGGCGTCTCTATTGGTTTCAGTTTTCCCGTGCAGGAAATATGAGGCAAAGGCATCCCTGAAAATGGGATGTGGGTGGGAAAGGGCATGAAATTGTCTCAGATAGCCTGAAATCAACCCCAAGGGAATGATTCTGGGTGTTGAGCAGCACTGAGTATCTCTGAGGCTTGTCCTAAAGGGCTGAGGTGGAACCTGTCCACTTGGTTGGGAGTCTTTCTGTGGCAATGACAAACATGTGGATAAGGCAAACTGTTGAGTCCATTTAAGGTTGGGGGAGCAGCCAGATGGGTTGATGGATGACAGCAGCAAGAACAGGGTGCCAGCAGAGCGGGAAGGGAAAGACAGTGGTGTGGAAGCAACAGTGGGAGTTCCTTGCCTTCTGACCCAACCCATCTTTCTCTTATACCAGCTCCCTTTCCACTCTCCTAGAGGCAGCAGGGCAAGTAGAGTTCTCCAGGGAGGGGCAGCTCCATTCCAGTTAAGGCAAAGAGTTAAGGAAAAGTTTAGAGAAGAGGTTGGGGAGATGGAAAGTTCCAGAGAACCTGGTGAAGGGTTTAGGGTGAGGGAGGGAATGGGAAATCAGGTCAGATTAAGGAATGAATGAATCTCAAATGAATGAATCTGTGAGTTGATGCCATGCTAGTTAGCTTGAAAGAGGACATGTTGATGATACCTTGTTGATGGCACCATACTGTGCACATTCTTCTCCATTGTTCATTGTTGGTATTGCTGGTGGGGGCGGGGTGGTGGGCGGATGCAATGACAGATAGTGTGTGCCATGTGTGGCGTGATGTGCCTCAGTGGTGTACATTTCATTGCTCAGTGATCTCGTTTTGAGTCTCACAGAATTTATTTCCTCAAGCTGTTTCTATCCTTATTTATATAAGTGACTAATCCTTTCATGGGTAGAGCCAAGTCTTCTGTTTCAGTTACATAGAGATACCACGACAAATTACTCATGAACGTTCCAGAAGAGATGAGTATCTGCAAATTATTGAGAGTGTTTCAATATGTAAATAGTATTCTGGAAAGCCTCACAACTATCCAGATTAGATTAGACACGAGAAGTGGGTAATTCCAGACCAGTTATCTCTTTCACATATGGCACAGTGCCCCACTACTTTGCAGCTCATATGCCTGTCCGTCGCATGTCTATGTGGTAAGAATGCTTCCAGAGAAAGCTGGGGAAAAGAAGGAGGGCTGCAGAATATGTCCCAAAGACTGAAAATTTAACATCCCTGTTCTGGATGTGTTACATCTTGTTGGTAGAACATTGTCCATTTAAAGGGAGGTGTCTCCTGAATTTACTTTGTAAGTATTTTTGCAATACCCCTCTGAAGAACTAATTGGCCCTAATAAATCTTGCAGAAGAAGAGCCCAACCCTAATGGGGAGAACCATTTGCAGTCAAGAGTCAAGCCAGCTGCAGCATTGACACATGCAGAGAATGAAGAGGAGTGCTAATGTCAAGGGTTATCCCACTCTTCATGTTGACATAAACAAAACCCTGAACACAGCCTAGAACAAGCTGACATTCATTCCTAAGTTTCCTGATAACTCCAAATTCTGAAAGGAAAATAAAATAAAATTTTTGTGAGCAGAGAGATCCATGTTCTATTTCAAAATCCGTGAGTGTGTTGAGTGAATCATCACTTCCAACTACTGGGTTTTGGTGTTTGACTCCTCACTGCAGACAAAGCACCAAGACCTTACTATAAAATGTAAAAGTACTTTTGAAAGTCAAGAAGATGTTTAATTTATCCTGACTAGTTAAGTTCAGGTAAGTCATCCTAATAATACTTGTCCACACATGTAGCTATCCCTGCCAAAAGAAATGCAAACAGAAGTCTAGTGAGTTTCCAACTTCCCCGTCTCCCTGTCCCCACTGGAGACATCTGCCAAGGGTTCACCAAGGGGTATGATGAGACAGCTGGAAGGACTTAGACTCTCAATGGCAGTCAACCCCTTCAAAGTCACCACCCTGTCCCTGGATGTGGTGACTATATCCAGATTTTTGCTTCTAAAGTTGGCTTTCTTGAGAGGTTAGGCATGACTCCAGGGACAACACCAAAGCTTTCTCAAAACACATTTTTGGCATTAGCTTCTAGGACTATACATGAAGAATTAGTCATACAGAAAACCTTTAACGATAGCAAATTTGGGTCTACTGAGGGTGTATTTGATTTGTGAAAATCAAGCTATTGAAAATCAAGCCAAAACAAGTTGTAATTCTAACTCATGGACTCTGATTTTTTTTAGGTAGCTTATTGAACCAGCCCTAGAAAGACTCTAAAACAGGCAGTTCCATTTATTTTTTAATGTTTATTTATTTATTTTTGAGAGGGAGGGAGAGAGAGAGAGCGAGAGAGAGCGAGAGAGAACAGTGGAGAGGCAGAGAGGGAGACAGAATTCCAAGCAAGCTCCATGCTTTCAGTGCAGAGCCCAATGTGGGGCTTGAACTCATGAACCATGAGATCATGACCTGAGCTGAAACCAAGAGTCGGACACTTAACCTACTGAGCCACTCAGGCACCCCAGTAATTCCATTTTAACAATTCTTTCATCCTTTTTTTTTTTTTCCAGAATGGAAAAACAAAAAACAAAAATACTCTCACAGCCAGAAACACTTGATTTCAGATTCCAGCCCTGGCACTTATTAGCTGTGTAACTTTGGGCAAATTACTTAACCATTGAGTTTTAGCTGAAAAATCTCCCTAAAGGAAACATACCTACCTCCTAAGGTTATTCTACTCTTTTTTTTTTTTTTTTTTTTTTTTTTTTTTTTCTGTTTCTCCTTCCCTGAATGGAGGATCTTTCCCTCCTGGGACATTGTCTTCATTCCAGATTCTTCATTCCTCTACTCCCTGTAGTAAGTGGTAAGTTAGATCTCTGAAAATAATCACATCTTGATTTGTGGATTCTGCCAATCTCCGTGGTATAAATACTTCCACCATGGCTGAGTTTAAGTTATGAACAGTTTATCAATAGGCTCACAAAGTTCCTAAGTATTTAATAACTGGCCATGATGGATGGTAGGAGCTCACTGCAGCATATCTCTTCCTCCTTCTCTCTCCTTTATGCTTTATACTTTCCTGATAGACCTGTGGATGTTGCCAGATAGAATTTCCATCTGTGCCTCTGACTTTTACATTTAACCAGCTCATGTGCTAGAATTCCGGTGGTCTAACCATTGCCTCCCATCTTCTTGAATACTCTTTGGCTATCTCATCAGCAGGAATTTTCAAAGGAGACAGAGGGCTCTTGGTTTTCTGTAGGGATCTGTTAATTTACAGTTGGGTGTCCTCATTCTACCTGTGTTGAGGACTGATCTATTACCAGTAGAGCTTTCCATTGTATAAGTGTTCAGGCTTCTCTGCCCACCCTCTACCCACAACGATTCTGGATCCAATTCCAATCTGAGTGTGTTTTGGGGAATGCGGAGTCCAACATTATCAACCAATTCTGACACCAGCTGGGTATCCTATAATTCGACTCAATTCTGACACTATCTACCTAAGGGGAACATCAGATCCCACAGGTTAAAGGGTTCAGTTCTACAAGACTGTCCTCACCATACACATACACTTCAGATGCCAGTCATAAGCTGAGATTATCACATGTGTCAACTGTCAGAGAGGTTTATGACCCCATCCTTCGATTCGATTAATTCACTAGAGTGGCTTACAAAACTCAAAGAACTATTTTACTTACTAGATCACTGGTTAATTATAAAAGGGTGTGACTCAGGAACAGCCAAATGGAAGAGATGCTTAGGGCAAGGTATAGAGAAAGGGTGTGAGCTTCTATGTCCTCTCTAGGCCCACCAGTATCCCCAAATATCCACATGTTCACCAACTTAGAAGCTTTCTGAAACCTGTCCTTTTGATTTTTTACGGAAGCTTCACTTCATAGCCGTGATTGGTTAAACCATGGGTCATTGGCAATTGATTCAACCTCCAGTTCCTTTTCCTCTCCAGATGTTGGGGGATGGGACTGAAAGTTCCAGTCCTACAATCACATGGTTGGTTCCTAAGGCAACCAGCCCCTACCCTTAGATGGGGGTATAAAAGTCACTTCATTGACATAGCAGAAGACAGCTTTACTCCTCTCATTTCAGGAAATTCCAAGGGTTTTAGGAGCCAGAAACAGGATGGAAGACCAAATATATATTCCTTTTTGGAAGTCACAGTATCATAACATCTGATTGCATTCTACTTCCAGTGGAGTCTGGAGGAGCTTTGGAAACCCAGCAAGTGGAGAAAAAAGAACCGGAGTTCTGGTACTCTGTCACAAGGCCATGTGATAACATGCATGTCAGAAGGAGAAAGAGCACCATCCACAGACACTCTCAAAGCAATGTAAGTTGACTTAGTAAGGAGATTTTCCTCCCAGGGTGGGTCTTAGGCACTGAAAACATCCATGTGTTGTAACAGTCTTGAGAAGGACCCCCAGGCATCCAAAGATAGATACCAACTCCATCAAGCACAGGTTATGTTCATAGATTATTTCACATCGGCTCTATCACAACCCTATGAAGGTGAAATTCTTACCCTGATTTTCCAGGTAAGGGTGGATCACACACCCAGGGTTATCAAGGGAGCAGGAAATGGTTCGGCTCATAAGCCTTACTGGAAATGTAAATTAGCATAATCCTCCAAAAGGCAATGTTGTCTTTTATCTCAGTCTTGAAATTCATTATCCTGTCTCTTTAAAAAAGACCTTTGGTTATGTCAGTCCAGGTAAGCTTACTTTCATAACCAACAGCCCCCAAATCTTAGCTAGAGAAAGGCGGGGTTGGCAAACCATCTATACAGGCTGGATAGTAACTGTTTTAAGCTTTGTAAACCATACAATCTCTGTTGGAACTGCTCATTTCTGTCTTTGTGAAAGAAACCACAGACAATAAGCGAATGAATGGTGTGGCTGTGCTCCAGTCAAACTTTATTTATGGACACAAATTTGAATTTCACGTCATTTTCACGTGTTACAAAATTCTATCCTTTAAACCATTTTACAAATGTAAAAACTATGTGGAGCTCACAGGCCATAGAAAAGGAGGGAGCAGGCTGGATTTGGCCTTAGCCCCACAGTTGGCTGGCCCCTGCCTGAAGCTCTGGAAGTTTCCTCTCATTGAGGCAGTGGTCCAACATGGGGGCTCCTGGCTGGAAGGCCCTCCTGGGCGGCTCTTTGCCAGTGGGTTCTCAGGGATCCAGGATCCTGTGCTCCACCCTTTACAGACCTTCAAGTCTTCTCTACTCTCTCACTGAAGGAGAGAGAGGACAGAGAGGATTTTGTAGGCATTTTTCCTGGGCAGACTGGAGGTGTCCACATTACCTCCTCCCGCATTCCACTGCCCACGAGTCAGCATGCTCCAAATGGCAGGAGAGACAGCGAAGTTTGTCTAGCTGTGTTCCCAGGGGGAAAACGGACAGGGGCTCCGTGATCACGGAGCAGCGTATTCACAAATCAAATAACACACTATGTTCACATGTGTCCATACTACAGCAGTACTTTAAAGTTGCAAGACTGGAAGAGTGCTTGGGTGACTCAGTTGAGCATCTGATTCTTGATTTCGGCTCAGGTCATGATTTCACAGCTTGTGAGTTTGAGCCCTGCATCGGGCTCTGCACTGACAGTGCAGAACCGGCTTGGGATTCTGTCTTGCTCTCTCTCTCTGTCCCTCCCTGACTCGTTCTCTCTCTCTCTCTCTCTCTCTTTCTCTCTCTCTCTCTCTCTCAAAAATAAATAAACATTAAAAAAATAAAGGTGCAAGACTGGAAACAAGCCTGGTTGGAGGAGAACTTTGGAACAACAGTTGAGCCTGTGAGTATATCCCATGCCCTAGGCACCATGCACATTGTGATCCTGCAGCCTGTTCTTGGGCCTGGACCTTCCAGGTCATTGCTGAAGTGACCTCTACACAATGCTACCCTCTTCTGCCATATGGCAGAGCCACGGCCACAGAGGCCAGGCTAAAGTGGTGGGCCTGGGGGCAGTAACTCTGTGCCCAAATGACTTGAGTAACCCCCACAACAACTGATAGGGAACTTGCTATGAACCATTCCAATTTTAAAGACGAGAAAACCAAAGACCCTGAGAATGCCTCATTTGACAGCTGAGGAAACTGATTCCAGAGAGATGAAATGGCTTTCTCAAAGTCATGTCGTATTAGCTATAATAATAGTATTTTCCCCAGGTGCATGGATGTCTCAGTGGGTTGAGTGTCCAGTTCTTGATTTTCAGCTCAGGTCATCATCCCATGGTCGTGGGATGGAACCCCATGCTGAGCTCCGCTCTGAGCGTGGAACCTACTTAAGATTCTCTCTCTTTCTCTCTCTCTCTCCCACTCTGCCCCTCTCCCCCACTTGTGCTCTATCTCTTTCTCTAAAATAAAATATTTTTTAAATAAAAAAGAACAATAATATTCTCCCATTTAATTAGTGCCTATTTTGTGTTAGGGGATATGCTGAAATTAGATCTAATTTTCATAACAACAATGCAAGAGAGAGCTTTCTTCTTATTTTTCAAGAGTCCCCACAAGGGGTCTTCATTAAGGTCATACAGCTGGCAGGTGAGTAAGCAGGATAATGCTGTCCCCACTCTTTCTGAAGCCACCATGCCCAGCTACTTCCTGGCACTGCGACAAGGCCTGAACATTCCCCATCCCTTCCCTGTCCTCAAGGGTGCCTTGGGGCCTAGGGCTGTCCTTGGCTTCCATAAACCTGCCCCAGCATTTCCCCCCTCTGAAAAAAGGTGAAGAAACATTTCACAATGGAGACAAGTCAAGCGCTTGACTTGCCAGCAGCCCACGCTCTTGGGGACAGGAGGGAGAGGCCTCGGCTCCTGCTGCTCTTGGGGATGAGTAGACCAGGTTCCCTATTCCAGAGTTTCCCAATGTCCAGGAGGGGAGATGTGGGGCTGACAGAGGGTGGAGGGAGGGGAGGAGGGAGTGGTGTGGGGTTTTATATACAAATTACATTTAAATTCAGATGCCAGCAGGTACAGCATGCTGAACGATTCTAGATGGGGGACATTACCCCTGGGCCTCAGTTTCCCCATTCATTCATAAAGGGAAAATAACAGGGTAATGTGCCTGGCAGGGGAGATCAAGTGGGACTGGGGAAGGCACTTACATGTTGAAATGCATCGTGTAACCTTGAGGTGTCCAAGACTCCCCATTCTGGCCCCTTCTCAGCAGGCCCTTCCAAGGTATGCCTCCAAGGCTGGGCTCACTGGTTAAAAGATGATGTCAGGTAAGATACCAAAAGTTTGAGGTGACTGTTCTGGGGGCCTTGTGTGGTGGTTACCACACCCTCCCACCAAGAGTTCTCCCTCAGTGAAGGTCACTGCCACTGAGACTCCCTTGGTACCTGCCCAGTGATAGGCAGGTTTGGAAGCCATGATGTGTGCCCTCATGAGCCTGGAAAATCTCCCCCAGTGGGGTTTGGAACTTAGAAAGGAAGTGTACTCCAAGTCTGTTCTCATCCATCAAGGTAAGCCCTGCAGGAGCCTGGCAACAACCAGGCTGACCACATCCTACATCTGGAAAGGTCCTGACCCCATTGTGCTTTCAACCTCCACCAGATGACATTCTCATTCACCAAGTCCCAAGGGCTCCAACACACACTTGCAACAGGTGTGAGCTGAGAAACACAGAAGTGCAGCTTGGGGACACTCTGGGTCTGTCTGATTGTCTGGAGGGAGGCCAGGGCAGGCCCAATGGGGCAAGGAGACCCTCCTGTCCCATAAAGCACCCCTGAGGTTGGAGGGTACCTAAAGAAGCTTGAATGTTCTTCCAACTACTTGCATAGTATGACATTATTTTATGTATTTGTTGGCTTGTTGGCATTTTTCTGCCTCCCCTACGAGGAAGTAGGGTCTACAAGGCCAGGGACTTATTGTTTTCTTTTTAACCACCAGTGGCAGGCTGAACAATCTTTTTCCCCTAACGATATCAAGTCCTAATTCCTGGTACCTGTAAATGTCACCTTATAAGGTGAGAGGGTCTTTGTAGATATGATTAAAGATCTTGAGAACTGGAGATTATCCTGAATTATCCAGGGGGGTCCTAAACCAAATCACAAGTACCCTTCTAAGAGAGAGGCAGAAGGAGAGGAGGGCTCTGTGACCACAGAAGCTGGGAGGTGAGGGACACGGCTGCCAGAACCTGGTAGAGGCAAGGAACAGATTCTTTCCTCGGAGTCTCCAGAAAGAGCACAGCCCTACCACACCTTCATTCCAGCCCAGCGATACTGGTTTCTGACTTCTGGTCTTCAGAACTGTGAGAATATATTTCATTGTGGTTTTAAGTCACCAGATTGTGGTGATTTGTTACAACAGCCACAGAAAGTAAATACACTACCATATCCCAGTGCCTGGCCCATGGCAGATAGTTGATAGATATTTGTTGAAAGCATAAATGAATGTTCCTAGCCAAGGAGCCAAGGATGCTCCCCAAGCCAGCTTTGGTCTACCCAAGGGTTCAAGACCCCAGCCTGTGTCCTGAGTGGTTTGCCTACAACAACGCCTTCAGCCTGGGCCTGTGAGGCTGTCCACCAGAGGGCCTGTGTCCGACTGAATTCTACTCACCTCTTGCAGAGTCATTGCCTCCCAGACAAAGCTGAACACAAGCAAGGGGGCCACATCCAGTCAGCAGACATATCTGGCTGGCATAGAATCTTGTTTGTAAATTACATTAGTTGCTAACATTTTATTGAAAATGGGGAGACTTCACATAAAATCAGGATTTCCAACCTCTGTGGAAAAATCAGATGTTCTTTTCAGCCTAAGGTTGTATTCCCACGTGGCTCAAGGGGTTAGACCTTAGTGGTAGCTCAGTCCACAACCACCAGGGACCCTCTCAGTGTCCATCTGCACACCTGCCCCCCACATTTGAGATGGGGGAATTCAGATTTTCTCAAACTTGCATGAAGTATCAGACCGTCTCAACCTCTCAGCTCCTCTGTCCCGCCCAACTGCCTCCCAGACCTTCTTTTGTAAAGATTCTAAAGGGACCCCTCCCTGCCCTGCTCAGGGGCTTTCTACAGGGGGTTCCACTTCCTGGTCCCTTTCAGGCTCCAGGCCTCTGTAGCCCCTGGAAATCACCCAGTTGTTCCTGGGGGTCTTCACTCTCTTGGTCAGCAGGACAGCAAACTTCCCAGAGCCACCCAGGACGACCTCCCGCATTCCTGGAAGACGGTGGGACGGCAGAAATGCATCTGCTTTCCCAAGCACTCCCTGGCCGAGTCAGACAGTGGCTCCAACGGAAACCAAAAGCACTAATGAAGGAAAGGAATGTAAGTGAAACACTTGGGAAGGTCCCACGAGGAGGGTTCTTGGCTCACTTGGAGGACACAGGGTCCTCAACGTCTCCAAAACGATGCCCAAGTCTGAATGTCAAGTGTGCGTAAGACTCTCTGCATCTGCCTTTAAATGTGCAGATCCCAGGACTGACATTAGCAGGCTCTGATTCAATGCAACCGGGGGGGGGGGGGCGGAGAGAGACCCAGAGAACTGCATTTATGGCCAGTGGCCCTAGTGGTTCTGACTTGGGGGTCTGGGACCGTACTGGGCCTGGGGGTGCAGAGCAGGGGGTTTCTCAGAAACACAACAGTCTCCTCCTCTCCAGGCAATAGCCACAGCAGCACAGAGAATCCATCTGATGAGAAGAGTCACTGAGTGGGGCCCCTAGGAAGTGATCTGTGTCCACAGCTGCCGTCTACTCGGCTGTTTTAGCAAGTCTTCCCCAGGGCTTGAGAAAATGAAATTTAAAACATGTGTCAGGCCTTAATAGGACCAGTAAACTCCTCAGAGTCCTGCTCCGGCTAACATTTTTAATTCTGTGAGCACTTCTGACCAGGGGTCTCTAGCACTTGGGAATGGATTGAGCAAGATGAGGAATAAATATGCAGAATCAGCTGGCTCTGTGTGACCGCAGGCAAGTTCCTTAGCCTCTCTGAGCCTCGATGTTTTTACCTATAAACCGGGAACAAGAACTGCCTCAAAGGGATATTGTAAAAAATTAATTGAGATGAGGAACATGCATGGCTGACTGTTAACAGGCACTCATGCAAGTTTCCATGTCTGGACCCCATATTTTAATCCTAAGGTTGGGGAATATCTGATGTTGTGGCTTCCATATCTTTCTCTCCTGCACCACTGGGGTGAGGAGTGGGGTGCCAAGTCTGCAGCTCTGATAGTCACGGCTTTCGGTGACCATTAGCAGAAACCCACTCAAATAGGCAAAAAAAAAAAAAAAAAAAAAAAAAAAAAGGTGTATAAATGAGGTGCATTTATTATCACAAAGCAGAGGGAACCCCTCAAAATATGTGAGCCTAGGAAGACCTGGACCCAGGAATGGGAAAGCCATGGAAAACCCTCTTTCCTTCTGGGTTCCCTTCTCTCATTGTCTGCCTCTCCACATTGCCTCTTGAGCAGGCTTGTGGCCAGGCCCATGGGACAAGGTAGCTGACCTTGAACCTCCTTGCTGACATGTCTTCAATTCAGGTGAGCAACAGAGAACATTGACATCTCCAAACCCACCCACAAGTTCCCAGGCCCAGCATGGGGGTCTTCACCCCCAGACCAATCAGCTACAAGGAGGGGCCCAGCTCAGCCCTAGCACACTGTGTCAGCCACTCCTCCCAATGGGATTGTCCTCAGTGCAGCAGGACCAGGGCCTCCTAAAGTTGTCCGTCCAGGAGTCCAACCCTGATCCATAACTCATTTAGGATGCATAACTTTCATCCTCCAAACCTGCCTGGAAGCATCTGGGGATGGGGAGAGCAAGCCTAGCATCCATACAACTTCTCCACAGGGCCATGATGAGTCCTGTCATGCAAAAAGAGGCAGAAAACTGCTATTGTGAGAGCATTTGCTTCTGCCAGCCAGGTCTTGGCTAATCCTGGGTGATGCATGGAAGATTCTCCATCGAGGGGACACCCTGTGGAAAGGCACAGGTATCTGACTAGCACTTCCCTGCTCTGCTCACAAAGTCTTTGTGCAGACATCTGCTTGAACCCTCACAAAACTATGAGAGAGAGAGAGTTAGGTGGTCACAGAGCTAACCAGAACCACTACGCTGCACTACTTGGGGCAACATTCACATTGTGATCTAAGTGAATGGCACCTCCTGGAGTTGTGCAGTGCACTACCTGGGTAGCTGAACATAGTGTCCCTGTAGCTAATCATTAACAGAGCCAGGTGAAACTCAGGACCTTGGCCTTGAATTCTATTTTCTTTCCATTGCTGTCTCTCCTTCTGAAGTACCTCACTGAATTTGAAAAGATGCCTGATGCCTACACTGTTGGGCTCCTCATCTGTAAATTCAGGCTAAAAAATCAACTTCCATTGCTGGGATGAGTAAATGCTATAAAGTAGAAAATAGGACCCTGACACAGGGTCTAGGTCTTAGTGAGAATGTGAGAAAAGGAAGTAGCTATTGCTACCACTTCTATTGTCATAATAATATTCATTGTAAGTATTGGTGCCCGCTATTATTAAGATCCTCTTTCCCATGCAGACAACACCTCCTCCTCAGGGTGGTGAGGGTCCAAGGCTCCTAGCACCACACTGCACAGAGTAGGTAGTGCTCTGTCTTCCTCTTGCTCTGCTAAAGTGGGGGTGACCCACATCATACTCCAGGGGGTTGGTGAGGAAGGAGCCCTCATCGGCTGAGACAGGAGTAGCCACCTGATAGGTCCATGAGTGAAATGGTTGAGAGCTTCTGGCGCCACCCCTGCCCTGCCTCCCTTCTCCCTGCTGTGTCATGCAGGTGTTGATGCGCGTGCCTCACTCTCCCTAGTAGATCCAGCAGCCACTGACCGCCTGCCTCACCTGCGCCCAGAGCAGGATGTGGTTCCTGTGTGTCCCACACAGTAAATGGATGAAGGGCTGGGTGAGCACATGAGAAGTGGAACTCTCCCCTTCAGCTTCCATTTAGCACATTTTCATTTCCTTTCCCCCAGCACACCTTAGGGTGTACCTGCGCTGTGAAATGCACAGTGCCAGATTGGGACACTAAGACAAATCCACATGCCCTTGACCTTGGCAGCTCACACCTAAGCGGGAAGAACTCTGGGCCTGCTCCACCCCCTCCTCCAAGCCCCTGGGCAGATTGGCTCTACCTCAGAGGTCCTCACTCTAGCAGGCAGCAGAACCCGCTGGAGGGTTGTCAGGACGCACACTACTGCCCCCCCCCCCCCCGGCCCCGCATTTCTGCTGTAGTGGGTTTGGGTTTGAAAGCGGGCATTTCTCCCAAGTGCCCAGGGGTAGCTGTTGCTGCTGGTTGGGGACCACGCCTTGAGGACCACCGCCCTCCCTGAAGGGGGCGCTGGTTCCCCAGTGCCAGCCTGCGGTTGCCTTGGGGATTACAACCTAATGCTGCCAGGTCTCCTGATTTTTCAGAGGAAGCCAGAAGTGCAGATTTTCATGTAAAGTTTCCTGATTAAAATCAAATGTGTAACGAAGTTTTTAAAAAGTGAAACTGTCGGGAATTAAATAAAATATATCCACAGGTTGAATTGGATTCACAGCTTCCCACTTTGTGAGCAGGGTGTTTTACGCATGCGTGGTTTGATGCCGCTTAATGCCTGATGATGTTTGTGCCCATTGGCTTCTGACCGTTGCCACGTGTTCCCCAGGAGCTGAGGGTCTTGTTGGAACCCATGCGTTGTCCTTGTCCTTGCAGCCTAGGGCACAACGAAGACGGGTTGGTTTGTCTTACAAGCCTCTGTCAATGAGAAGGAACAAAAAGGCCACCCATCCTAAGAGGATTATCACAGACTTCTCAGACCACAAATAATTAATGGCGGGGCACACCACTGCGGGGAACCCTAGGCTGGGCTTAGTAAGAAGCCAGGAGCGCCCTGCCAAGTGGGAAACTGAGAGACGCCACCGGTAACAATAGCCCCAATGAAATGACAGGCAGCTCAGCTTTCAGGCTCAAAGGACCGAAGATCTGAGCACAGGTCAGGATAAGTGTCTCCCTCCCCAGGCATAGGACGGCAGAGCAACGCACACCTCCAGCATCACGTCTGGCTTCGAAAGGCGGGCCTCCGGCCAGCAGCGCAGGCTCATTCTTGAGCTGGGCACTGCCTCATACAGCCATTCCTCTACCTACTTCTCTTATCCTTCAATAGGACAGCAACAGCCACAAAGCAGTTAATAGCTCTGAACATATCCAGCACATCGAGCCTTTTCTGGATCTTTGAGCTGTACTTTGTTGAGTGATGATTACCTGTGGAAGAAAACACACAAAATATGGCAATTTTAGTTTACTTCCACATCCCCACCATAAACACAACCAGCGAGCATGGTGCGGGACAGCTTACGCCTGAGTACCATCAGATCAGCTGTGCAGAAGTCAGTCATTAAACCAGTTTACAAAACTGCTTAATTAAAAACTCTCATAGTCGTGTGTGTGTGTGTGTGTGTGTGTGTGTGTGGTTTTTTTTCTTGTTTGTTTGTTTTTGCCTTGATTCATTTGATTTTCAGAATGAAGTGTTCTCTAGCTTGTTTTGAAAAGTCATAGTGGTCCAATGTAGAATGTTTCTAGGCCTGGAGATTAAGGTTTACTATTGTTCATGTTAACATGAAGAAACAGAGGGAAGCTTCCAATCTTCAACATGCCTATAGTTGGGGTATGGTCGGCCTATGCCACCATCACTCTTTGCCCAGAAGATTAGCTTCTCCCTGGATGAGGACCATCAAAACGGATACAAGAAATTGACAAGGGGTTTATTCTAGACATTTCTCACTCTGATCCTGGAAAGTATGTCCTTTAAACATGGAAAAACTGGATTAACATTTGAGATTTCAACCAGAGCTCCTTCCTGGTGTCTGTGTCTCAGGCGGTCCCGCAGACTCAGAGAGTTTGAGGCTTGGAGAAAACACACACTCAGCACGCTGACCTGGTGGAGGGTGCTCACTGCAACACTTTTAAAGGACATGTTTTAGCAGGTACTATAGGAGGTTATTGTATTAATCAGGGTTTTCCAGAGAAACAGAACAAATAGGATGTGCATATATATGTCTCTCTGTCTCCATCTCTCTCCAAGAAATGTAAGGAATTGACTGACATGATTGTAGAAGATGGCAGTCTAATTTCTGCAAGGTGAGCCAGCAGGCTTGGGACCCAGGGAAGAGATGATATTTCAGCTTGAGTCCTAAGGTCATCTGAAGGCAGAATTGCTCTTCCTTGGGGGAGACCAGTCATTTTTCTCCTAAGGCCTTCAACTGGTTGGATGGGGCCCATCCACATTATAGAGGGTAATCTATTTTATTCCAAGTCTACTGATTTACTCCTAAATCTAAGACTACACAGTATGTTATCCAACTTGAATTTAAATAACTAAGTAAATGAGGAAAAAATGTCTACTGATTAAAATGTTAATGTTATCTAAAGAATACCTTCACAGAAACATCTAGAATGTTTGACCAAATATCTGGGTACCATTGCCTAGTTGAGTTGACACGTAGAATTGGCCATCACAGGCACGGACTGGCTAATATTTGGGAAGTGGGCCTCTTAGGAGACTGATAAGCAAAGATGGTCCATGCTGGGCCAGGGGAAATTCTTTCCAGGCCCTGGGAGGTCCTGAAGAGAGGGTTCTCACCCATCTCCCTTGAAATTCCAGCCCCTCAAGTTCTAATGCCAGATCTCACACCTGGGTTTTGGTATAATATTTTGCCCTATGACCAGAACCATCTTGCTGATGATGTGACAATGCCCCAGCAGCACACAGGCAGGCATAACACAACCTTCCAGGAAACTAGGTTGTGGACCTTATTTTGGTTTTCCTTCCATGCTTTTTCTGTCCAATGCTCCTGTTTATGCTGTCTTGACTTCTATCACCTTAGGGAAGGTACTGAGGATCACTGAGAACAACAGAAACAAAGTCTAACCTTTGAGCATCCCAGCTGACACCTGGTGCAAAGGGAATGAATGGGTCAGGGCCAGTTTTTCCCACCGTTCAAACTAGACAAAACTCCTGTGGGATGCAGGGAGAACAGTTGGTGGGGAGAGAAACAGCATCACATCTGGGCATGGGTCTCTGAGAAATGGGGTGAGAAGGTAAAGAGCAGGACAGTTCTGGGAGAACTGAGCACAGTGGGAACCTGCGCCCCCCATCTCCAAGCCTGGAGGGACACTGTACCTTGAAGAGAGCTCCTGTATGCCAGGATGGAGAGGAAGCAAGAGGGTAAAAACAGTACCTTGGCTTCCGGGTCTCCACCACCTCCCTGCTGGGTTTCCAGGGCCCCCCAAGGTCATATGAAATCATGCACCTTGTCTTGTTCACTCTCACTTAACAGTGTTGCATGCACTCTAGGCCCTGGTAACCAGTTGATGAGAGATATTGGGTGAATGAAAACTCATGTGTTCAATGGGCCTGGTCCCAAAGAGAACCCACTCCAGGCGGGGTGGTGGTAGCTGTGGAGCTCCAGAGGCAGCTCCTCTTTTTTACCTGGTAGGCATAATGAGGGTACAGTGAAGGTCACAGTCTTTGCCCACAAAGGGGCAAGCTACCATCTGTCTGGTTCAGCCTCTTGCAAACCAAATACCCCTGGAACTCAGTGAAATTTGACTGGCCCCTACCAATTGGTTGGCCCTTGCAGAGTCTGCAGTGGGTGGGTGAGTAGGGCACAGGGAAGATTTCTCCTGGTGCCTCTTTGGCCCACACAAAGGACCAAGGCCTTTGATTGTGTCTTGTGGGAAGTTGTCCTTATGGCCTGACTCAATACCACCTGGAGATCTCACAAAGGCCCAGGGCATGGGTGCCATGTCTGAGAGTTAGTAGCAGCCAGATGAGTCTTTTTCTCTCCAGAATGGCCAATGCTGAGTCCTTCCCTAAGATGGGATATCTCCTAACTCAGAGGCAAGAGCCTGACTTTTCCAGCCTTTTCACAAGAAAGTTTCAACCATCACAGGATTCTGTGGGGGAAAGAATCAGAGTCACAGTTTTTATAGCCTCTTGTTCTGCCCCACAGCCAACTAGATAGGAGAGAGAAATTGTAGCCAAGCATGGTGGGAAAATCGAGGTAATTGAGACAAAAGTCTTGGTTCCTTCTCTCACCAACTGTGGCCTTGGGCAGGTTCCTGGACCAGACTAGGCCTCAGCTCTCCAGTATGGGAATTGGGAGCTCTGTGCAAGGCACTGTCCATGCTGCTATGGGATGCATGAGAACATAAGGAAGAACTCAACTTCAGGGAGCCTACACCCCACTCATTAAATCCGGCGTATTGAAGGAACACATGGAGTTCTGGTCAATTGAGATCTCACTTTCTTTTAGCTGATCTGTTTGTTCAGTTCAATAAGATGTTTACTTAGCACCTATTATGTCTTAGGCCCTTTATTAGAGGCTGGCAAGAGCAAGGTTAAAAGATGGGATCCCGCCCTGGAGCAGTGATTCTCAAACTTTCTGATTTCAGAATCCCTTTGCTCTTCCACTTTATTCTCCAAAACAGGGCAGGGGGAAAGCTAATGAGAAGAAGCGACATAGTTTTACATGTTTACTAATGTGAAATAAATTCCATAAGACTTTTTCAATGTTGAATTTAATAGAAGGCAGCTGGATCCATACGTCTGCTTCTGCACTCCATGTGCTCTGATAAATCACATCCTGGAGACTTTAGAAGAAATAAGAAAAAGGGAAATAACATCTTAGTGTTAATTATGAAAATAGGTTTGACCTGGTGGGGCCCACTGGGCTTCAATAGACAGTTTGAGAGCCACTCAAAATGAGCCACGGGCATTAGTGTCAGGAAAATGTACTGCTTTTTGTAGATATTTTTAGTTGTCATATTAGTTGTAGGGCACTATTAACTGAGCCAGGAATCTAGCTCCATTTTACATGTAAACACAAAGTAATGTTTGCATAGTTTTAATATACTCAGTATTTTCCAAGAATTCAACCACCATGGCAAATGAGAGAAGATTACATGTTGCTTTGTTCAGAACTTTACTAAGAGTTATTAATCCTTTTGGAAAACACATTATTAATGGCAATGTTGTTTGTGGTATTTGAGTTACCAGCACAAACCTCCTGAATTATCCTGGATTTGAGCCTGTTGTTGTCCTCCTGACTATCCCATAAATACAAGAATCTTGTCTACTATCGTATCTGTGGCTTCTGTATTTATTTTTGTAATTAAGATTTTATTTTGAGAAAATTACAGATTCACATGCAATGGTAAAAAAAATAATAGAGGCTCCTGGGTGACTCAGTTGGTTAAGTGTCTGACTCTTGATTTCAGCTCAGATCATGATCTCGAGGTTCATGAGATTGAGCCCCGCATTGAGCACTGCATTGACAGTTTGGAGCCTGCTTGGGATTCTCTCTCTCTACCCTTCCCCCACTCTCTCTTTCTCTCTCTCTCTCTCTCTCTCTCAGAATAAATGAATAAATATCTTTAAAAAATAAAAAAGTAATAACACAAAGAAATCCCAACAATCATTTACCCACTTTCCCCTAATGGTAACCTTTTCCAAAACTATAGCACAGTATCACAACTAGGAAATTGACACTGACACAGCCAAGACGCAGAACATTTCCATCACCAGAAGGATCCCTCACATTGCTCTTTTGTAGCCACACCCACGTCCCTCCTCCCCACCCGCTCCTGAACCCCTGACAAACACTAATATGTTTTCCATGTTGATAATTTTTTCATTGAAAGATTGGTATATAAATGGATTCATGCAGTATGTAGGCTCGGGATATTGGCTTTTCTCACTCAGCATAATTCTTTGGAGATTCATCTGGGGTGCTGTGTAAATCAAGTTTGTTCCTTTTTCATTGCTCAGTAGTATTCCACAGCATGGATGTACTACAGCTTGTTCCATTATTCACCCACTAAAGGACATCTGCCTTGCTTCCAGGTGTTTGGTTGCTGCAAATAAAGACACTATAAACATCCATATACAGTTTTTTGTCTGAACACAAATCATTTCTCTGGGATAAATGTTCAGGAGTACAATACTAGTTGCATGTTTAGGTTTAAAAGAAAGTGTCAAACTGCTTTCCAGGGTGACTACTATTTTACATTCCCATCAGCAATGTAGGAATAATCCAATTTCTCTGTATCTTTTCAGTATCTTTTCATGTGCTTGTTTGCCATCCATATATCTGATTTGGTGAAATGTCTGTTCATGGCTTTGCCCAATTTTGAAGAATTGTTTGCTTTTTTATTGTTTAGTTTTGAGAGTTCCAAAAAACTCTAAAGATTAGCCTTTTATCATATACATGGTTTACAAATATTTTCTCTCACTCCATAATTTCTCTTTTCATCACCTTAACAGGGCCTTATGTGGAACAAAAGTTTTAAATTTTGATGAGATTTAATTTATCCATTTTTTTCCTTTTACACATCATGTTGTTAATATCAAGTCTAAGAACTTTTTTTTGTTTATTTATTTTGGTGGTGGCGGGGGGAGGCAGAGAGAAAGGGAGAAAGAGAATCCCAAAGCAAATTTCACTCTGTCAGCACAGAGCCCAACGCAAGACTCAGTCCCATGAACCCTGAGATCATGACCTGAGTTGAAATCAAGTGTCTGATGCTTAAACAACTCAGCCATCCAGGTGCCCCAAGTCAGGCAAAATAGGGAAATACTTTCCCCTATTTTTTTCTAAAAGTTTTACAATTTTACATGTCACATTTATGCCCATGATTCATTTTGAGTTAATTTTTGTACACTGCAGGGCAAGGTTTTTTTTTTTTTTTTTTTTTTTTTGCCTATGGATGCCCAGTTGCTCTGATACTGTTTGTTGCAAAGGCTATCTTTACTCTTTACCCCTACTGAATTATTTTTGTTCCAATGTGAAAGAAAAATCATATTTATATGAGTTTATTTTGGGGCTTTCTATTCTGCTCTACTGATCTATGTCTATCCTACAAATGCCACAAAGTCTTAATTACTATAAATACTGGCTATTTATAGTATTTATAGTAATACTGGCTACTATAAATACTGGCTATACTATAAATAATATAAATTTTAGAATAATTTTGTTCATATCCATAAAATATCTTGGCTGAGATTTTGATAGGAGTTGTATTAGCCCTATATATCAGTTTGGAAGAATTACTATGTTGAGACTTCCAATTCACAAACATGATATGCCTCTCCATTTATTTCTATCTTCTTTGATTTCTCTCATCAGCATGTGTAGTGTTAGCTTACAAAATCCCACAAATAATTTGTTAGATTTACACCTATTTTATTTCTTTTGAAAGATTGTAAGTGGTGTTGTATTTAAAAAATTTTTAGGGCGCCCGGGTGGCTCAGTTGGTTAAGCTTTTGACTCTTGGTTTTGGCTCAGGTCATGGTCTCCTGGTTCATGGGCTCGAGCCCCATGTTGGGCTCTATGCTGACAGTGCAGAGCCTGCTTGGGATTCTTTCTTTCCCTCTCTCTCTCCTTCTCTCTCTGCCTCTCCCCTGCTCATGTTCTCACTCTCTCAAAATAAATAAATAAACTTTTAAAAAATTATTTATTTATTTTGAGAGAGAGAGACAGAATGAGAGTGAGGGAGGGTCAGAGAGACACAAGGAGACACAGAATCTGAAGCAGGCTCCAGGCTCTGAGCTGTCAGCACAGAGCCTGATGCGGGGCTCGAACTCACGAACCGTGAGATCATGACCTGAGCCGAAATCCAATGCTCAACCAACTGAACCACCCAGGCGCCCCACAATTTGTTGATCTTTAAAGAGAACTAGTTACCTGTTTTCTTGATTTTTCTTTAACATTTTCAATTCCAGTGAAGTCTGCTCTTATCTATATTACTTCCTCCCTTCCACTAGCTTTGGATTTATTTTGCTCTTTTTCTAGGTTCTTGAGGTAAGAACTTAGATTAATGATGTGATACTTTTCTTCTTTCCTAATGTATGAATTTAATGTTATAACTACCCTCTTACCACTACATGCTGTGTCCCCCTAATTTTGATATATTTGTTTTAATTTTTATTAATTTCAATATATTTTCAAACTTTTCCTTGAGACTTTCTCTATGACCCATAGATTATTTAGTGTATTGTTTAGTTTCCAGACAATTTCCTGTTATTTTTATACTATTGATTTCTAGTTGAATTTCACCGTGATCAGAGACATATTGTATGACTCCAATTCTTTTAAATTTGTTGATTTTTCCTTTTTAAAGCGTAGGTTGTGGCCTATTTTGGTATATGTTTCATGGGTACTTGAAAAGAATGTAAGTTCTGCTGTTTGGTGCAGTGTTTTATGAATGTTATTTGGATACTGTTATCTGATGGTGTTGTTGAGTTCTCCTATATCCTTGCTTACTTTCTGTCTAGTTTTTCTCTCAGCTGCTGAGAGAGAGATATTAAAATCTCCAGCTACAACTGTGGATTTATCTATTTTTCCCTTCACTTTTATCAGTTTTTGATTCACATATTTTGTGGCTATTTTTTGGTGCCTACCCACTTAGGATTCCTGTCTTCTTGGTGGACTGACCCCTTCATTATTATATAATGTCTCTCTCTGTCTCTGACAATTTTCTTTGCTTTTATATTACACTTATATAGCTTTCTGCTTTCCTTTAATTAATGTTTGCATGATATATCTTTTTCTATTCATCTCCTTTTAACCTGCTTATGTTGTTATGTTTAAAGTGAATTTATTTTAGGCAACATATATTTGGATTGTGTTTTTTAATAGACTTTGCCAATCTCTGTCTTAAAAATTGGTGTATTTAGATTGTTTTCAAGGACGCCTGGGTGGCTTACTCAGTGGCATTTGCTCACGGTTCGTGAGTTCAAGCCCTACATCGGGCTTCATGCTAACAGTGAGGAGCCTGCTTGGGATTCTTTCTTTCTCCCTCTCTTTCTGCCCCCTCCCCAACTTGCACTGTCTCTGCCTCTCTCAAAATAAGTAAATAAACTTAAAAAGTAGATGATTTTCATTTAATAGAATTATTGATATGTTAGGGCTTAAGTCTGCCGTTTTGTTACATGCTTTCTGTTTGCTATCTCTGTCTTTGTTTCTCTGTTTTCTTTTCCTGCCTTACTGTGGATTTTGTGAACATTTTTTAGAATTCCAGTATGATTTATCTGTAGTGTTTTTGAGTCTATTTTTTGTATAGCTTTTAAATGGTTGCTTTAAGTATTACATTACATATAATAACATATCACAGTCTACTGGTATTGTCCTTTTACCAGTTTAATTGAAGCATGCATAGAAAACTTGCCTTCCTTTACAAGAAGAGTAAAGGGATTTGCCCTCTCCAGTTACATTTGTATTACAATTTTCTCTACATACATTTAGAACCACATCACACAGTGTCATAATTTTTGCTTCCACCATTAAGCATAAATTAGAAAACTTAAGAGAAGAAGAAAAATCTCTTTTATTTGCTCATATTTTTGTTCTTCCTTCCTTCCAGGTGTTCCAAGATTCCTTCTTTATTATTTCATTTCTATATGGAGATTTCTCTTCCACCTATTATTTTGGGGTAGATCTGCTGGTGATAATTCTTAGTGTTTTTTTTTTTAATATGAAAATGTCTTGATTTACCCTTCATCCTGATGAATGTCTTTCTTGGGTACAGGATTACTGGGTTGACAGTTCTGTACACTCAGAACTTGGAAATATTATGCCTCTTCCTTCTGGCCTCTGTGGTTTCTGATGAGAAATCTGCTATCACTCAAATTGTTTTTCTTCTGTAAGTAATGTGTTGTTTTCACTGGCTCCTTTCAAGATTTATTTTTTCCTTTAGCTTTCAGAAGTTCTGTTTTTATATGTCTTAGCATGCCTTTCTTTGTTTATCCTCTTTCACATTTGTTCTACTTCTTGAATCTGTAGGCCAAATCTATCGCCACATTTGGAAAGTTTTCAGCCATTATTTCTTCAAGTACTTTTTCATCTCTGTCCTCTTCCTTGTGGGATTCTGATGACACAAATTTTAGACCTTTTGTTATAATCCCTTAGATCCCTAAGCCTCTGTTCATTTTATTTCCAGTCTATTTTCTCTCTTTGTTCAGATTGGATTATTTCTAGTTTTCTGTTTTCAAGTTTAGTTGATTCCTTCCTCTGCATCTTCTATTCTGCCATTGAACCCATCCATCAGGCTGTTTGTTTCAGTTATTGTATTTTTAATTTTTTTTTAATTTTTAAAGTTTTTAAAATTTCCATTTGGTTCTTCTTTACATTTTGCGTTTCTTTGCTGAAGCTTTCTACTTTCTCCACATTTGTTTCAAGTGTGACCATGACTGCTTCCTCAAGGATTTTGATCATGGCTTCTTTAAAATCTTTTTTAGATAATTTTAACTTCTCATTTGTCTTCATGTTGGCATCTGATTTTTTTTATTCTTTTACTGAAGTACAATCAATGTGCAGTATTATGTTACTTTCAGGTTTACAATATAATGATTCAACAATTTTATATATTAACTCTGCTCATCATAAGTGCACTTTTAATCTCCTTTATCTATTCCACCCATCTCCCCACCCCACCCAGTCCCCTCTGGCAACCACCAGTTTGTTCTCCAGATTTAAGACTCTGTTTTTTCCCTCCTTTTTACATTTGTTTGTTTTGTTTATTAAATTCTGCATGAGTGAAATCATATGGTATTGTCCTTTTCCATTCAATTTGAAATCTTCCTGGTTCTTGATATGATGAGTGATTTCAATTTTTTTTAATTTTTTTTTTTAACGTTTATTTATTTTTCAGACAGAGAGAGACACAGCATGAACGGGGGAGGGGCAGAGAGAGAGAGAAACACAGAATCTGAAGCAGGCTCCAGGCTCTGAGCCATCAGCCCAGAGCCCGACGCGGGGCTCGAACCCGCGGACCGCGAGATCGTGACCTGAGCGAAGTCGGACGCTCAACCGACTGAGCCACCCAGGCGCCCCTGATTTCAATTTTATAATGGACATTCTTGTATTATGTTATGAATCTATATCTCATTTAAATTTTCTATTTTAGCTGGCTTTCTCTGCCGCTACTCTGCAGGGGAAGGACAGAGGTGCTGCCTCATTATTGTCAGACGGAAGTATAAGTCCAGTACCCTCACTCAGTCACTATAGACACCAGAGGTATAAGGCTTTTCATTATAGCCTCATGTAGGTGGGAGATTTAGCTTCCCACGTGGTCACCACTCTGAGCCTGGTTAAAGTGGAGTGTTTCAGTCACTAGGGATAAAAACCCAGGTTTCTGCTTGGTCTTCTCTGACACCACCCTTGTGGGGGTGTTGGGACATGTCATTAGAGCTTCACAAATATAGAAGTCTAGGCTCCCCATTTGGTCTTTGCTGGCATGGGTAATGTTTTCTGTGGTTTTTTATTAGAATAGAGCAGTTATTGTGTAAAAGTTTTTGGTCTTGCTAGGCTGTCCTTTTCTGGTCCTTTGGTTTGAGAGAGACGGCTTTTATTATTGTTTTTTTTTTGTTTGTTTGTTTGTCCCCATTGGTATTTCAAGGGTTCCACCTCTTTTGGCTCCAAGACTGGTATATGTGAGGCAGGAAGAAACCCCAGGGGAGCCATCACCATGTTGTCATTCCTTGTTCTCAAGGCACTTAGCCAGCCTGCCTTCTTCTTTTCACTTTTCAGAGTCTTCTTTTGTTTTATATATAATGTCTAGTTTTTAGTTGCACTTGGTGTGAAGAATAGGGAAAAGTATGTCTATTCCATCTTCCCAAAAGTAGAGGTCTCCAAAATTTGTTATTAAATTGTATTAGTCAAGGTTCTACAGAGAAATAGAACTGTATGTGTGTGATAGGGAGGGAGAGGGTAAGAGAGGGAGGGAGAGAGAGACACAGATTTTTATGAAATTGGTTTACATGACTGTGATCATCACAATTGTGGATGTTGGCAGGTCTAAAATCCATAGGGCAAGCCAGCAAGCTGGATACCTAGTTAATGTTGCAGCTCAAGTCCAAAGGAGTCTAGAGGAAGAATTCCTTCTTCCTTGGGGGACTTCAGTTTTTGTGTCTTAAGGTTTTCTTTTTATTATTTATTTATTTATTTATTTGTCTCTTAAGGTTTTCAACTGATTACTTGAGACCCACTAACATTATTAAAGGCAATCTTCTTTACACAAAATCTATTGATTTAAATCCTAATCCATCCAAAATATCTTTACAGCCAAAGCTAGACTGGTATTTTACCAAATACCCAGATACCATGGCCTTAGCCAAGTTGACACATAAAATTAGCCATCACAATATTACCTTATTATAAAGCAATTTCATCTAATTTCTCCCTTATGATAAAGTTGAAGACCATTATTGTTTTTCTAAAAATACATATGGTTGGGTGATATTACCTGACTCTCAAGAAAATGAAGGAGACATTGCAAAGCATTAGTTATAAAGAGGATGTTATCTGGTAGTGTTAAGAACTACCACCTTTGAGAAACCTCATTCTGACCTACTTCCCCAACCTTCTGCATGTTGAAGTTACAGAATCAGTTTAGAATCCTATGATGTTGCTGTTTTCACAGTCAAAATATCAACAGTTTTATTACATTTATTATTTTTAATCTAATATCAACATATCCACCAAAAGGAGCAGGAGCAGATCAGACACCACTTTGTAAGAATGCTGCTCATCCAAGCTGCCACTCTGTGCACAAGAATATTGATTTCCAAGGTCCATTTGTTCTCTAGTCCAAGTCCTTCTCTGGAATGATTCCTGATGTGCTTTCTTGCTTAGGATTTTATAAAGATAATGATCACACTCTATGGAATGAACCAAATGATTCACTATATATACACAACAGTCAACATTTAAATGGAATGTCCAGCTCCCACTCTTCCTCATTAAGACTTCCATAAGACTGTTATCCAAGGACCTATTCAGTTCTCTTTAAGCTACTGGTTCTTGGTCATGAGTCTTTCTTTTGTCTCCCAGCTAGTCTTTCTCTTATGGTTACCATTTATTGAGCACTTACTTTTGTGACTTGTATCTAATTTGAAGTGTCTCTATCTCTAAGTATAACAGAGTAAGGTAGGTATCAGTGTTGCTCTTCTAACATACAATCAAACATCTTTTGGGCTCACTCTATGCACCAGAGTCTTTTATCCTTTGCCTCCTTCAAAGTTCATACTTTAAGTTGGGTCAATCTTAGTTCTGTAGATCTAACTTTCTAGTATATAAAATACTGCACAGATCTATTCAATGCTAATCATAACCTAAAATGCCAATACTACTCAAAAGCAATCTACACATTCAATGCAATCTCAATCAAAATTACACCAGCATTCTTCTCAAAGCTAGAACAAGCAATCCTAAAATTTGTATGGAACCACAAAAGACCCCAAATAACCAAAGTAATATTGAAGAAGACCAAAGCAGAGACTTTAGCCTCTACTACAAAGCTGTAATCGTCAAGACAGCATGGTATTGGCATAAAAACAGACACATAGACCAATGGAATAGAATAGAGACTCCAGAATTGGGCCCACAAAAGTATGGCCAACTAATCTTTGACAAAGCAGGAAAGAATATCCAATGGAAAAAAGACAGTCTCTTTAACAAATGGTGCTGAGAGAACTGGACAGCAACATGCAGAAGAATGAAACTAGACCAATTTCTTACACCATTCACAAAAATAAACTCAAAATGGATAAAGGACCTGAATATGAGATAGGAAACCATCAAAACCCTAGAGGAGAAAGCAGGAAAAAAAACCTCTCTGACCTCAACCACAGCAATTTCTTAACACATTTCCAAAGGCAAGAGAATTAAAAGCAAAAATGAACTATTGGGACCTCATGAAGATAAAAAGCTTCTGCACAGCAAAGGAAACAATCAACAAAACTAAAAGGCAACTGAAGGAATGGGAAAAGATATTTGCAAATGACATATCGGACAAAGGGCTAGTATCCACAATCTATAAAGAACTCATCAAACTCCACACCCAAAAAACAAATAATCCAGTGAAGAAATGGGCAGAAGACATGAATAGACCCTTCTCAAAAGAAGACATCCAGATGGCCAACAGGCACATGAAAAGATGCTCAACGTCACTCCTCATCAGAGAAATACAAATCAAAACCACACTGAGATACCACCTCACGCCAGTCAGAGTGGCTAAAATGAACAAATTAGGAGACTATAGATGCTGGCGAGGATGTGGAGAAACAGGAACCCTTTTGCACTGTTGGTGGGAATGCAAACTGGTGCATCCACTCTGGAAAACAGTGTGGAGGTTCCTCAGAAAATTAAAAATAGATCTACTCTATGACCTAGCAATAGCACTGCTGGGAATTTACCCAAGGGATACAGGAGTGCTGATGCATAGGGGCACTTGTACCCAAGGTTTATAGCAGTACTTTCAACAATAGCCAAATTATGGAAAAAACCTAAATGTCCATCAAGTGATGAATAGATAAAGAAATTGTGGTTTATATACACAATAGAATACTACGTGGCAATGAGAAAGAATGGAATCTGGCCTTTTGTAGCAACGTGGATGGAACTGGAGAGTGTTATGCTAAGTGAAATAAGTCATACAGAGAAAGACAGATACCATATGTTTTCACTTTTATGTGGATCCTGAGAAACTTAACAGAAGACCATGGGGGAGGGGAAGGAGAAAAAAAAGAGAGGGAAGGAGCCAAACCATAAGAGACTCTTGAAAACTGAGAATAAACTGAGGGTTGATGGGGGGTTGGAAGGAGGGGAAAGTGGGTGATGGGCATTGAGGAGGGCACCTGTTGAGATGAGCACTGGGTGTTGTATGGAAACCAATTTGACAGTAAATTTCATATTAAAAAAAATAAAGTGCTAGTCTGAAAAGATGATTGATATAGCAACTTGTGGGTGATTTTGGATTCACCTTTGGGTACAGTATGACACTTTATGAATGGGGTTAATGAATTTAGGTCTGTGTGGGTACTATGACTTTTGGTAGAAAAATAATGACTTTCAGATTGAAAGCTGCATAATTTCCCTCCCATTATTCAAAAGAAGTTTTATTATGGTTACTTTCCATTATACTATTAAGTTTTACTGCCACTCCCCTCACCTTTTACCTAGGGCTTTAGCCACCAGTCCCTACCAAATATATCATCCCCACTTATATGTGAACCATAAAGATTCTTCTTCTATTTTTGGTAGTCCTCACCATGAGGGTCTGGTATAGAGGATACAAGACAGGTGACCAGATGGCCTGTTTTCTGAGGCCATAAGTAGTGCTATAAGCAGATGGGGACTCTGTGGTTTCCCACCAGACAATGGGGGGCTGCTGAGGTACCAAGAACAACTTTATTAGGAAAATTTTGAGCATACTCAAATATACATACAAACTATAATGAACACCCATCATTGAGTCTCAGTAATCATTAGCTCATTGCCAACCTTGTTTCATCTCTCCTTTCTTCCCTTAAGTGGATTTGTTTGAAGCAAATCCCAAACATCAAGTCTTTTAATCTGTAAATACTTCAGTATGTATATACAAAAGATAAGACATAAAAAAATAACCATATTATTATTATCAAGCCTAAAAATGTTGACTAAATGTCTTAATATTATCAGCTTTTTTATTTTCTCCAATATCTTATAATTCTTTTTGCATTTGGTTTGTTTGAATCAGGATCCAAACAAAGTCCGTACATTGTATTGGTTGATGAGTTTCCTAAACCTTTTTTAATCCATAATAAACTTCCTCTCTCCCTTAAGGTACCTGTTGAATGTCTAAATTATTCACCCTATGGAGTTCGTGGTATTTTAGATTTTGCTGATTGCAACCCCTGATGTCATTTACCATACTCTTCCATCTGCAGTCTTCCTTGTGTAACATGGTAGATTTGGTGACTTGATTATAAACATATTGGCTTTTGGAGACAAGAATATTTCATAAGTCATGCTGTGTACATAATGTCTGGTCCTGTCTATGCTATCAGAATTGATCAATAGGGTTTCAGATATTGTTAGCCTGATCCATCCATTATAGAGTTCCCAATCAGTTTTTCACCTAATACTTTTATCAGGCATTGATGATCATCAGAGGCTGCAAAATGGTGATCTCCGACTTCCATCATTCCTTCTTAATTTATTAGCTGGACTACATCTACAACAAGAAATTTCCTTTCATCAACAACTTGATTACTCTGAGATACAGTTCATAGAAGACACAGAGGATAAATGTTGGATTCTTTCCCTTTGTTTACCAGTTTCAGAATAATGAATTGGCGTTCTATCAGGCTATAAATGTAAAATAAGTTTGAATTTTGTCTTGTTTTGTGTGTCTCCTCATCATTATGAACTCATGTGTTAAACATGTTTCATGTGCTTCGTTCTTTGGTAACCACTATTCTTTTTGATATTCAATTTGTACTATCTTTGGCCATTGGGAACCTTCTAAGTTGGCTCCTGAGTCCTTTTAGCCCATCCTTAGAAGTCCACAACCACTTCCTTGTTCTCCAGCTTGACAAGGTGCTGTGGGTTCCTCTTGCACAGTTCTTGTACCAGACTAGGATTTAGCCATTTCTTCAAGGACCCTGTTCCTTCTGGTGGAAAATAGAATTGAGAGACCAAAATCTGGGCATTACTGGTCTTCACTGATCCTTGGTTGGCCATTGATTTTAGGCCTTTGCTACTGAACAGAACTAGGAAAAAAACTTTATTTTATTTTATTTTTTTTTAATTTTTTTTAACGTTTATTTATTTTTGAGACAGAGAGAGATAGAGCATGAATGGGGGAGGGGCAGAGAGAGAGGGAGACACAGAATCGGAAGCAGGCTCCAGGCTCTGAGCCATCAGCCCAGAGCCCGACGCGGGGCTCGAACTCACGGACCGCGAGATCGTGACCCGGGCTGAAGTCGGACGCTCAACCGACTGAGCCACCCAGGCGCCCCAAAACTTTATTTTTTAATACATCATGAGTTTATGTTATTTTCAAATTCAAATTTAGGATTACAGAAATTTTACATTAAATCTTGATTCCTAACAAGATTAGCATACTTACTTATTTACTTGCCCCAAATATATATATTTATATAAATATATATTTATTTATATATATTATATATTCCCCAAATATATATTTATATAAATACATATATATTAAATAAATAAATAATATAAATATGTATATATATATTGGTTTCAGAATATCAGTTCCAAAATTATTTATAATATCATGATTAGTAACAGTTAAGAGTCCCTTGTAGTTATTTTTTGTCTTTGGAGTATATCCAAAAAAAATGTTCAATAAAATTACTGTGTTTTAAAACCATTTGCAGTTATACCCCTTTGTATGAATAAGCCACCAGTCGAATAAAAAGATTTATTTGTTCCAATTTGGCTTTCTATTTTTAGAAATTACCTTATAAGTGTTCCTTTTATTTAATTTTATGCATATGTAAAACATTTACATGGCTGCAAAGTCAAGTACTGGAAACAGGTACATTCATAGAAGTCTAGTTATATATTAGTTTTACAATTTTATTGTCCAATTTTCTTCTTCACATCATAATATATTCTAGAGATTATCTGTAGCAATGTATAGAGATATTCTTAATTTCTCTTAAAACCTACATAGCATTCTACTGAGTGAAAGTACTATAGTTTATACATTTAATTTATACAATCCCATTGGTGGACATTTGGTTTGCTTCCTTTCTTTTGCTATGAATAGCCTTGTGTGTATAATTTTTTTTCATATTTGGCACTATATTTTCAGTATTGATTTATATAGACGGGATTTCTGTATTAAATGCTTATGTAATGTAGCTAATCTTTTCAAATTTCTTCTCATAGAGTTGTAGCACCTTTTTATTCCCACCGGCAATAAGTTTGTCATCAAACTTTTGAATTTTTGTCCCATAACAGGTTAGAAGGGATACTTGGTATGGGTTTCATTTAAATTTCTCTTATTATAAAGAAGGTTAAGCATTGTATATGTTTGTAAGGGCCATTTGCATTTCTTTTCTGACCTACTTGTTTATAGATAGCTCTTGCCTGTTTTTTAAATAAGATTGTTGGATTTTTTTTCCATCTGTCTTTTAGAATCTGTTTTTCATAGTTAATCATTTGGCCTTTCTCTTTATTTATGATGTTTTTGTTTGGTTTGTTTTTGCCATGCAGAAATTTTATGTGTTTGCTATTAGATTTATTAGACTTTTTCTTTCAAATCATAGTTTAAGGAGTTTTCCCTAGTCTCTGAATTTTTAGGAATTAATCCTTTTTTCTATATTTTCTAGGATTTATTCTATATTATTAAATATTCTGTTTAATTTCTGAGCTATTTAGAATGTATCTTGGTATACAGAGTGAGAGACAGATTCAGTTTTCTTTTTCCCTACAGCTGTACAGCTATCCCAACACTATTTATTTAAAAAGTGTATCTTTTGAGATACCTCCTTTAGTATATACTAAATTTCTATAAGCAAAGGAGACTATTTTTGGACTTTTGATTCAGTTCTATCAGTCTGCCTATCCATTTACTAATTCTACACTTTTTTTAAGTGATAAAGACTTTGTAATATATTTTAATATTTGGTAAAGCTAGTTTCTCTACATTGCTTTTTTCTAGATTACCCTGGCTATTTCTGCTTGAACTTTTGAGTCAATTTGTCCAGCTCCAGAAAAAAATGGTATTATGTTAAATTCATAATTTATTTTAGGGTAAATTGAATTGATATCTTTTGATGTTCAGTCTTTCTATCTATGAACATGGTATATCTCCCCATTTCTTTTGCTACTTTCACAAAAGTTTTATGTTTATCTTGCATAGATTTAAACATTTCTCATTGAGTTCATACCCACAGTCTTCTTTTTCTATCATGAATGAAATCTCCTCTTTCATTGTTTCTTTCAAATGGCCTTTCTTTATAGATATGTAGGCCATTGCTCTTGCTTATTGATTTTACAGCCTGCTACTTTTGAGTTTCATTATTGTTTATGTTAGTTTTTCCATAGATTCTCTCGGGTTTTCCCAATATATTATCATATCATCTATAAACAGATATCATTTTGCTATTGTCTCTTTTCAAATTCTTCTGCTTCTAAATATTTCCTTGTTTCATTGTTTTGCCTAATATTTCCAACACAAATTGACACAGTATTGGTGATGTGGACATCTTTGTCTTGGCTCTGACTTCAATGAGAAAGTATCTTTAGTATGAATGAGTGCTGCATTTCTCAAATGTCTTTTGTATCTTTGGAGACTGTCACAGTATTTTTATCCTTAGTTCTTAGGTATATTACATAATATAAATATTATGAATTATATTTCTGGATTTCCTATATTGAACCACACTGGAATTTCTGGAACAAACACTATTTGCTCATAATGTATTACCTTTAATGTGCTGTTGGATTCTATTTGCTTAGGTTTTTCTTTAACATTTTCATATCAATATTAGTAAGTGATATTGGTTTGTAGTTTTAATTTTTCATATTTTCAAATGATGATATTCTTAGCAATAGTCAGAACTTTTCCCTCTCTTTCTATGCTGTAGAATAGTTTACATAGCCCTGGAATTACCCAATTTTTGAAGGTTTGTTAGAATTCTCCTGAGAAATTATTTGGGCTTAATGTTCTTTTGGGGTGCTGGGGGACAGCTCTAACTACTTTCTCTATTACTTCTATGATAATTGGTCTGTTCAGACTTTTTGAAGAAAGGGGGCCATTTCTAGTGGGTTATGACATGCAGGAATCAAAGAAATGCAAATATTCTTTGTAGGTCGGGGATCATGGTACTGTTTTTATTGGTATATTACTTTGTTTTTATGCTTTAAACACAATAGAAAGAAGAAATAGTCCTTCTTCACAACTTACATTAAATCTTTTTGGAAGTTGAATGCCCTTGATAATATGTTGTGAAACAGATAGCATTCTTTAAGACCTTTCTTTACTTGAAACAAAACTTTGTATAAATACATTGGTGTGTACATATCACAATAGAGCTGGGATCCCCAAAACCACCAAGTGCATATTTCAATGTCATGTCAATTCAGTTAGGTTAATAAGTAAAGATTCAATTTTGGTTAAAATCTCCAATAGAAATAGTAATTCTTGAAAAATGATTTGTTTTGGACTCTGGTTGGCATTTGCCAAATTAGGATGGTTTAATTTGGTTTGGAGTTTGTAATTTTGTGCTAAGAAGAGCTTCATGAGATTGTGTCTTTTCTCTGTTTCACTCTTAAGAAATCACAATCCTCCACTCTTATTCTTCACTTACTTTTTCTCTAGATAATATTTTCCACTAGAACTTTGGGGAATGAAGCAGATGCATTTGGATTCCTTTGTCCAAACTAATGACTTGTTTCTGGACAGAAAAATGTTACCATCAACAGGATTTTTTTAAAATATTATACAGTGTTTGGTTCAGGCCAGCAGTGTGGGATGGGGATTTAGTCTCTGGGTTTGCCAAGATGTTTATGCAGCGGGAATGTTACTTATGTAAGCCTGGAAGTGCTCCTCATGTACTCGCCTCCCTCTCCCCTTTCAGCTTTTTTTCATTAAGAAGTTGATCTTCCTTTCATGATACCACATTAAATGGCTAAAAAGAAAAGAAAAGAAATTATTTACTGTAAAAAATAACCTAACTGTCCACAAAACATCCATTTAGTTAAAGGAACCACAAGGATATCTGGAAAACTGGGCTGTGAATTGTTTTTATCCTCTTGGTTTGGCCCCTAACTCACTTCCTATTGCTCCCCAGAAGAGATCAAACTCAGATTTGGGGGAAAAAATAAAATATTTTTAAAATAAAGGAATAAACAAACAAACAAAATACATTTTTTTACATTTTTCTGGGGACTGCAGATAAATTTCCATGTAACAGAGAAGTGTAAAAGTGAGGGTAAATCATGAATGTTAGACATTAATAAAACATATTACAAATAAAATCTATACTTAACAGTTGTGAGAAACTAACACAGTGTAGAATTAGAACTAACCTCAACACAGGTAAATAAATATCTATGTGCTTACATAATCAACCAACAAAACTTATTGAGAGCAAACAGGGCATTTGGAGGTGAAAACAGAGATGACCGTGAAAAGTCATGAGGCAATACTCCCAACCCTCCCTGCTTACCTCATCCTCCTGCTTTTCTGTGTATGCTGCCCTATGAGTCAGTGGAGATGATAAACTTAAATGATTTTAAGCAGATGTGTGTCAACATTCCTTGATAAAAGCATGCCAGAACCTTATACCAGTCTGTTCCAGCACCCATCCCTCAACAAAGCAACGGTCCTCCAACCAAAGTGGTAACAACTCCAGGTTACACTCACCTGGGGAACCTCTGTGACCTCAACAGCTCAGAGGGGGGATATTCTTCACTGAGGAGTCCCTGAGCCTAGGTCTTGAAGCATTGGTTGGAGTTTACCTTCTGTCTATGGCTCTGTGAACTTCCTGGATAAATGTTGGAACCATGGCTCTACACTGACATATTTTTCATATGGACAACAATGAGGGTGAGACCATATTTCTGAGATTCAATCAAGTCTCTCAGTTCTAATTGCTGAAGAAGAGATTGAGCCTCAGCCTGGGAATACCAAGGTGGCAGGTGTGGGGATGGTTGCTACTCTGTATTCATAAATCCCTCCAACTAATATATATGGAGCAGACAGATATTGGCAGATCTGCCACATACAGCTGAGAAGGTTTCACACTGCACAAGCATGATCTATTAAAGGGGCAGCAATCCCATAGTAGACAGATATCATAGATTTTCATGTTTCTTGTGCCAGTTTTCTTTTTTTTTTAAGTGTTTTTTTTTTTTTTTTGAGGAGAAACAGAGGCAGTGCAAGTAGGGGAGAGGCAGAGAGAGAGAGAGAGAGAGAGAGAATCTGAAACAGGCTTCATGCTGCCAGCACAGAGCCCAACACAGGGCTCAAACTCACTAAACCATGAGATCATGACCTGAGCTGAAACCAAGAGTCAGATGGTTAACTGACTGAGCTACCAAGGTGCCCTTCTTGTGCCAGTTTTTTAGAGAATAACGATAAAGGGATGAGTAAGGGATGGATCACACAAAAGTGCTATCTTTGCTTGAGGAACTGGGAAGATGGTTCTGGGTGGTGGGAATCCAAAGCTGCATGGGACAATGAAAGCTTCTCATGATTCTGTGTTTTGCTGTATGTGTGCCAGAGTGGGTGGGGGCTAAAATGCCATGGACCAAGGTAAGAAGAGGGCTCTGGCACCTAGCAGCATGCCCCTAAAGCAAGCCATGTCATATTGGCCATACTGTCTAGAAAGATGCTATCCAATACAAACATTATATGAGCCACACGTGCAAGCCACCTACCTCATTTCAAATTTTCTAGTAGCCATATTTTAAAAAGTAAAACAAAACAAGTAGAATTAATTGTAATAATATAATTTCTTGATCTGCCTAAAATACTGTCATTCAACATATATCATCAATATAAAGATGATTAATGAGATAGTTTGCACTCTTTTTTTGTACTAAGTCTTTGAAAGCCAGTGTGGATTTTATACTCTCAGCACATCTCAATTAGGACTAACCACACTTCAAAGGCTCAGTAGCCTTCTGTGGCTAGCGGCTCCCATATTGGACAGGAAAGTTCTAAAATCTTGTTGGTTATCATCTGGATTCTCTCTCTGAGTGAGAGTGAGGCCTCCCTCTGGAGCAGTCAAAGCTGAGTTTGGGTCTCTGAAGGAACAGAAGTGCAGATGGGCACTGAGGGTCCCAGAGCATCAGCACAGGAAGGCTGGAGCCCCTGACCACCCCAGGGCCACCCTCCCCACCGCTCTTCCCTCAGCCCAGAGACTTGGGTATATTGGATTGAGAGAGTCAGCACTTTGCTGAGACATAAGGCAAATAGACCCAGTGCTGTTCCCATTAGAGGAAGGAACCACTACAGACCATTCTTCAGGGAGCCACACAAGTGATCAAGTTCAGAGAGGCGGGAAGCCGCAGAGCTGGGTGGCCTCCCTCCAAAACATTTATGACGACTGTGGTCGCAGCCGCCACCACCATGTCCCAGGCGTGGTGCTTGGTGCTGGATCTGATCTCCACAGCGTGCACCCACTCTGTGGGAGGTAGGGATTAGCACCCTGTTTTGTGAGGAGGAAACAGAGACTCAGAGACGCAAGTGTCTTGCCTGGGGGCCTCATGGCCAGAGCAGCAAAGCCATCAGTGCCTCTACAAACTCTGCTGCTTCTTCCAGGTTATCAGCTACTAGTCACAGATGGAGTTGGCATTTATAGGGTCTGAAACTTTGACCAAATCCACTGGTCATGGTAGCTTCAGTGACCCTATCATCCCGCAGAGCCCAGCCTCATCACCATAGCCTGAAAAGATAGGTGAAGACCTAAGTTAGATTGCTAGATGTGGCCATTTCCCTCTTCATCCCTACCTTTATCATGTTAGCCTGGAAGAGAAAAGCAGCTGGGGTATGTTTCCTTTCATGCAAAATGCTTTGCCCCCCGCCAGGTGTGGGTCAGATGAAGGAAGAAGAAAGGAAGGTATGGGGTGTGTGTGTGTGTGTGTGTGTGTGTGTGTGTGTGTATGTGTGAGACAGACAGACATATGGTGCCCGGATCTGATGCAGGAGATGAGCACAGGACAGGGCACAGAGCAGGGCAGGGAATACCTAGCTTAGGGAAGTAGTTGAGGCTTAGGGAAGAGAGGAAAGTTTTGCAAAGCAGAGACGTGATTAGGGATTAGAACTGTGGTAGGTGTTTCTAGCTGGTAGGTAGAACCACGACCACTGAGGGCAGAAACCTGGTATATGTAAGAACTTTCCAGAAGGCACAACCAAATGATGAGCTGCCTCAGCAGGATGTGTTTCCTGTCCCCAGAGGTATTTAAGCTTGTGCACAGTGACAACTTGGCCACGATCACATGGACTGGGGGCTCAATGAGATGTCCTTAGTGGAATGGGGTGCTGACTTCAGCAAGAGATCAAGAAAAGAGACAAAGAAGGAAAGCCACAGTTACCCTGGAAAGTTCCAGTGTGTCCTTTTATTGGATTTAAAAAATAATAAAAGAAAGATCTGTATGATGAAAATTACAAACTGCTGATCAAAGAAATCAAAGAAGACCTAAACAGACTGAGAAACATCTGTGTTCATGGGTTGGAAGGCTCTGCATTGTAAAGATGTCAATTTCTACCCAAATTGATAATAGTTTCAATGGAATGCCAATCAAAATCTCCACAAGGTTTTTGCAGACCCAGAAAAGCTGATCTGTAAATTCCTATGGAAAGGGAGACTCAAGAATAAAGTATCTTGACAAAGAAGAATGAAGGCAGTGGCGTCACTTGCCTGATATTACGTTTTACCATAGAGTGGCAAAAATCAAGACAGTGTGGTATTGGCCAAGGGGCTGACTCCTGGATCACCGGAACAGAAGGGAGACCCCAGGGCTTGGGATTCCCTGATTTCCAAATGCTGACCTATCTCAGGAGTTATGAGTCTCTCCTCTGTCTCTCCTTCTTCCTGGGGAGGTCTAATGCTGGTGTGGGTCAGGGATCATCTGGGTGATATGCCGGCTTCCTTTTGCACATGCTCTCTGAATTGAGACACCACGTCTCCCTCTTTGGGCCTGGGCCTCCATCCACCCTTCAGAGGTGCCAGTTCTACGTCCTCTCTGCGCACCTCTGAGCCACCTCCACACCTCTCTGGGGAGCCCCGGGAAAGTTGTGGATTCTCTAGGGGCTGCCCTGGATCTAGAGAGGGCAGGTGTTTCTGTCCCGACCTCCTCCACCACTATGTCCCTCTAGATGGCCACCAGAGGGGCCTCTTTACACCAACCAGGTCAGTGAGAGAAGCTGTCACCCTCAGAGTCCCAGGTGGAAGACAAGACCCAGTGCCCTTGACCTGGCACCCGTCAACCCATGCGAGGTGTCTTTCCCTGAACCCTGGAGAGTGGGGTGAGTCATCCCACAGTCTGGGGATGTTCCTGAGGCCTTTTAGCCGGTGACCACAAGCCTTGAAGACCCAGAGGCACCCACACTTCCTCCTTTTCTGGGGTAAACCTTATACACCGAGTCTTTCTTGAGCAGCACTGAGCACCTGCGCTTTCTTAAAGCCACTGCCCTACATGTGCCTCTGAGATCAGAGTTTGCATTGTGCCGCTTCCTCTGCTGTGTCTCAGTCTGTGCCTCCAGGTCCTCCTTCCCTGGCACAGTCAGCCTCAGCCTCAAGATCAGGCTCAAAGGGGCAAAGAGGAATGGCAGAGAAAGAGAACCACATGCCATGTCTGCTTATTCTCCTCTGCTTTGGTGGGCGACCCTCCCTCTTTTCCAGCTTGGCTCTGGAAATCAGACAGAAATCAGACAGAAGTGATCTCACTCAGGGTTGCAGCTAACAGACTGAGTCCCCAGGACAGAGGAGCATAGAGCACTCCGAGAGCCCATGGCCGCAGCTGGCCTGGAGTGCCGCAGAGGGCTTCTTGAGAAAGCACTCTTGGGTTGAAGTCTAAAGGATGAGCAGGACTTGACCAAGTGCCCAGAGTAGAGGAGTCTCCAGGCAGAGGGACCAGCCTGACTGAAGGCCCCAAAGCAAGAAGGAAGAGCTGACAGCCGGCGGGTGGAGCCTAGGCAGCAAGATCAAGGTGTGAGAAGAGGCCGGGAGACACGCAAGGCCCCCTGTAGCCTGTGACAGGATCTTGGTCCTTATTTTGACTTATGTCTTGTTCCCTGAACTTGAGGTGAAGGGTAGAGGGCCTAAAACCCTTGGCTCGAAGTCCAACTCCCCATGACTCACACCTGGCCCAGGGTAGGTGCTCAGCCCATGCTGAGACCACGGAGCCGGTAAGTGTGGATGTGGAGTTCCTTTCGTCTGGCTGATGAGGAACTGGAGGCACCAGGTGGGGGTTCAAAGTGGACCTAGCTCTGTTCTTATTACCTTTGTTGATAATAGCTCCTCACTTTTCCTTGGGGTGCCAACCCCACCACTACTATGTTCTGTCATGTGGTTTGTGGTCTTGCATAGCACCTCTACTCCAGAGGAAGGATGTGACTCAGACCAAAGCAATCAGCACAGTGCACCTCCTTGCCATCATGATAGGTTCAGGGACGAACACATGGACCGATTCAGGCCAATGAGGAGCAGCCTCAAGACTTGTTTGCAGACCATGATGTAGCCCTGGAGCTGCGGGAAGGCTCTTCTTGGAATAATCTGCCTGAAAGTGAAGCCAAGCCAAAGAAAGCTAAGCAAGAGAGTGATAGCTTTTTGATGGCATCATTAGAGTACCTGGATCCAGCTATGCCTGAAGCTATGCTTTGAACTTTTTAATTACATTCAATGAGTTTCCTTTTTTTGCTTATGACAGTTTGACTTGTGTTTCTGTTATTTGAACCTCACAAATTCTGGCTCATTTAGCATTCCTGGTCAGGCCACCTTTTCCTCATCCTTCCGTTGGCCAGTGTAAAGAATGGAGCTTTCCTTAGGCTGTTCAATAGTGCAGAGTCTTGCTGCTTGCCTGCAATCTGCAATGGGAATGACTGAGGGAATGAATCTCTTTCTTGTTTGCACAACCTTGGCCTTGCTGTTGTGTATTTCTACCAACCTTTATCAGCCCCACATTGCAGGGTAGGAAGCATTGCCAATTCCCAGGACCCTGGGCTTACCCAGCCTCAGACCCCTGGGTCCCCTGGACCCTGCAGTGCAAGGGGCTTGAACTGAGAAAGGATGGACTGAGCAAGTTCCACAGCCTGGTCGCCGCCCACTACCCCAGGTCCCCCCACCGCCTCCCGGGAGGCTCTTTTGGGCCTGCCAGGACTGACAAGCTGTGAACACATGTTGCTGGGGGTGGGGGAGAGTTGTTTTTTCCAAAGGCCTTTTCCAAGCCAGAAAGAACTGAAATGTGAGCTCCCCCTACTTTAACCACGAGCAGAACCGCCAGGGCATCCTGGCTCCCTCCCCCTGTGTGTGCTGGGAGGCCGTGTGGGCATTCATCCACAGCAGTGGAAAATATCAGGAGGGGTGGCTAGAGGCGGACCACTTCGGGGGCTTCCTGTGTGTGGAATGACGCCGCTGGTGGGGGGGGGTTCCACTGCACCACCGTCTCCAGCCACCCTGGGGTCCGAGGAAAACAATTTGACTTCTCTAAACCTCAGCCTCTCCACTCATAAAATGGGCACACAAAGGCTTGCCCTCATGGTCATGGAGAGGGAGGAGATTACCCATGTAGGGGCTTTAACACGGTGCCTGGCGCATGCTCAGTGCCCGGTGGATTATTCTAGCTTCAGCAGTGATCCCGGGAGGCAGGCACCTTTGGCACCCACTGTACAGAGGAGAAGGCAGAGGCTCAGAATGGGTGGGCAGCTGCCCAAGGTGACAGTGGCAGCTCAGGTCTGTGTGCCTTTGATCTGGAGTCTGGCCGATGTGGGGGCTGGGGGGCAGGGGGCTGGGGAGCAGGGGCCCCAGCAACAGAGCAGGGAGATGTATGGGGAGCAGAGGCCGGTCCCAGCTGCAGGCTAGCTTCACTGCGTGAATGCTCTCTGGACCGGGGCGGGGGCGGGGGGGGGGGTGGTGGGCCGGACTCACGGGGCCCGGAACTGTTCTAAAAATAAAAACAAACTGTCCAACTCAGGTGAGAGTCAAGACTTTGAAAGGAAAGAAAGGCCCCAAGAGCCCCAGGACATGTGCTATTGGGTGAAATAATTAAGAAAACCTGCCTGATCTCCCACGGAGACATAAATCATCCCGTGCCACTCGGGACTGATGCTCACTGTCGAGTTCCTAATTTTTCACAGCTGTCCCCTCGAGACGCAACTGGGTGGGGGAAGGGAATGAGAGTATGAGGCAGGAAAGGGGTTGCGGAGAGACAGGCCCAGAGAGAGATGGGGGAGGGGAGGAGGGAGAAGAGGAGGGAGGCAGGGAGGCAAGGAAGCAGGGAGACAAGAGTCAGAGATGGGGGGTGGGGGGTGGATGGTGACACAGGCACAGAAGGAAATAGGAAGAAGACGGACACAGTGAGGGACACACAGGGGGAGACAGCCATGCAGTCACTCGAGTGATTTAGGAGACATGTGATATAGGTGAACTAAGACCAGAGGATTGTGCAAAGCCTGGGTGTTTCTGGTCCAGGAGACCTTGGCCTGGCACCAGCTGTAGCCCTTGTGAGCCTGGGAAGCAGGCTGGACAAGGAAGCCACAGGCACTGGCCTGGGTCCCACCCCCACTTTCCCCACCTGGAAACAACCGTGGGCCATGTTCTCCGAAGTAGGCACTGGGCAGGGCCTCACCATCTAACCTCCATCAGAACTGCCCATGCAGATGAGGAGCACAGGGTCACAGAGGGAGTGAGGGCCTCTGCACCCTAGCCAGGCAGGAGGCCAGGCTGGGGAGGGCACTGCAGGTGGGCAGGCAGGTACTACTGCTCTCCCAGGGCCTGGCCCAGGGCCCATCCTCCCCAGAGACTTCAGAAATGCCTGTTCAGTGGGTGGCCACTGAGGCCAAAACTTCACCCTGCCCCTGCCCTGTGGAGAGCCTAGTCCTACCCTGCCCTAAGGGTCAGGGATGAAATGAGATGCCTGCTCCCTGGATGTTTCTCAGAACATCCCTGAGGGGAGGACTGCTTCCCTGTCTTATAGATGAGGGGACTGAGGTTCAGAGGGGCTGAGCATTTTGGCCAAAGTCCCTAGAGCTGGTGAGAAGAAGGACCAGGAAACAGAAACCAGATGGGCTTGCTCCCACCCAGCCTTTCCTCTCCCCTTATCCCCCTCCCTCCCTCCCTTTCCCTCTCCCTCCTCCTTGGGTCTTCCCTCTTTCACTCATCTGTATCTCCCCCATTCATCTGTTGACTGAAGAGAGAAGGCTGCATACACAGAAGAAGCACCTCTAGGGGAAAATGGCAGCCCCTCTGGCTCCAACTCCAGCCATGGGCATCAGGCACTGAGGGCACTACAGCCCCCCTTTGCAAGGTGGCCTGAGTGCATCTCTGTGCCTCTGCATCGGAGACACCTGAACTGCTTAGGCACCAGGGCAGCCTGGAAGGAAATTAATCACCCTTCAGAGCAGTGAAGGCTCTCAATGCACCAAGGACCACAAGCCTTGGAGCCCCAGAGGCACCCACCCTTCCTCCTTGGCTACCACCCCTTCCAATCACTCACCTCAAAGCACACCACCCACCAAGCTGACCCAGTCAGATGGCCAACCTCAGTCTCTCAAACTTCCTCTCCCTCTCATCTGAGGTTGGGATGCAGAAAGGGGTCCCATCATGGTCGGGTCCCTGGAATTCTGATGGAAGCCTATGACTCTCATTGACCTGCACTTGAATCCTGGGTGCATGCGGACAGTTCATCGGGCTTCTCTGATCATTGGTTTTCTATAAAATGAGGAGAATTAGAGCCACCTTGAAGACAAGTGATAGTGAAGGGGCAGTCTGTGTACATGACACCTTTCCTAAGAGCCTCCCTCCCGATGACGCTGGGGTAAAGAGCATGAGGCTTAGATTTCATGTGGCTTAGCCCCAGGGAAAGGGCTTCGGGAACCTGAAGGCTAGGGGTGAAGGGGGACGTATTCAAAGTCCTCAGGGACATGCAGAGACAGCTGCGTCCAGAGGACAAGAGCAAGACCACTCCTCTCCCACCCTGAGGGCTTAGCAGGACCTTTATGAGACTTTCTATAACTCCAAGTGTGGACATTTAGCTTCCCCAAGGGTCCTGTCCTCACTCTGGGGAAGACCTGGCTTCCAGGAAGTCTGTAGAGAGGGCCTCTGTGATCCTGTCTTATTTGACGCCCCTGCCTCCTGCTCCCCAGTATGACCAGTCTTCTCCTACCTAGAAGCTTGGCACATGGGTTGTAAGGGGATTCAACCCCTTTCTAACTCTCTTCTGCTTTATTGTTGCTATCGGTTGTTACGGCCCAGACAAGTCCAGCATGGAGACATTAGATCAGCATTTCGGCCTGAGCCTCCTGGCCAAGTCCATTACAGCACTGTCCTCCCGGGATGGCCGATGGCTGCCCTGCCCCGTGGCCGCCTCCACAGGTCCTGCCTTCCCATGGGCTGCCAGAATGACCCGCCCAGTCCATCGGAGTCCAGCCTGGGGTGCAGAGGCCTTCCCTATTGCAGGCAGGAGGCCTCCTTGGAGGAACCCAGAGTCCCCAAGGATCCGATCCATGTCCTTCTGTGCATTATCCAGATGCCAGGGTGGAACAATGGATGGCAGTCCTGTGAGTGGGGAGCTAGGCAAGCCTGAAGGTCGATCCCAGCTCCTAAGAGCTGACAACAATCACAAATGATTATGTGTCACTCTCCCTCGGTGCCAGGAACTTGCTCTAATGCTTATGTTAATTCTCACGGGATTTCACAGAAGAGGAAAACCAAAGCACAGAGCAGGTAAGAAATATACCCTGGAAAGGTGCTGAGACCTGGCAGTAGCCCAGAGGAGAGAAGCCATCATATTGCCCCTGACACAATCCACCAAGAGCCAGGACAGGAGCGCCAATAAGAGCCCATGGCATCCTGCATGCATGGCCTGCCATACTAGGGCCAATGAGAAAATCACAAGTGAGCCAAACATCAGGAGAGTCTTCCTGACTCCACCATCTGCTTCTGCCGCAGCTTTTGACCTCGGGAGGCGCCAGGCCACTCACAGCTCTGACTGTGCCCATCCGGCCCTGCCGAATGGAGGCCCCAGGGTCACCTGGTTTCTGGCCGGCCTGTCTGATCACAGAGTGGGGGCTCTTCTCTGATCCCACTGTGCCTCCTCATCCTTCTGGGGTGTCACCAAGCTGACCCACACATGTCTATGCAGGGTTTGAGCTTTACAGAGATCCCTGTAATTGAACTGCAGTAATATGGAGTTTGTAAAAAAAAAAAAAAAAAAAAAAAAAGTAACTAAGGACACCTGGGTGGCTCAGTTGGTTAAGCATCCGACTCTTGTTGATTTTGGCTCAGGTCATGATCTCACAGTTCGTGGGATCGAGCCCCGAGTCAGGCCCCGTGATGACAGTGTGGAGCCTGCTTGGGATTCTCTCTCTCCCTGTGTCTGCCCCTCCCCCCTCAACAAATAAATAAATAAATAAATATTAAAAAAAAAAAAACTCACCGAGGCACTCCTGGAACAACTCTTTTTCATCGGCCCATAACACCAGCCCCATTCTAAACACTTCGGGGCTCAAACAGGTTTTCCATCTATTTACTGACTCCACCCCAGCTCCATGATTGATGGGGAAGCCATTGAACCTGTCCCTATTGGCCAAAGGTGGTCCAGCCAGGAATGGATGTGGAACACTGGCTGAATCAATCAAAGGTTTCCCCACGATTTTTAACTTGGGGCCCGAGGGAGCCTCAGTCTATCTCCTGGAGGGGAGCTGGGAGACATGCAGGGTGAAACTGCCTGAGCCCAAGTGTTTGAGAAAAATCAGCCAGCAGGGAGGAGAGAGAAGAGTCTTGGCCGGAGGAGGGTGTCAGAGGACCCAGTTCTAGTTGTCCTGGAAAAAATAATTAATTCTTTTTTTTAAAAATTTTAATGTTTATTTTTGAGAGAGAGAGAGATGGCAAGTGTGCACAAGAGGAGGAGGGGCAGAGAGAGGAGGACAGAGGATCCGAAGTGGGTTCCATGCTGACAGCAGAGCACCTGATGCAGGGCTCAAACTCATGAACCCCAAGATCATGACCTGAGCCAAAATCAGATGCTTAACTGACTGGGCCACCCAGGCAGTCACCTCATTTTTCTTTTTAATTTTAGAGACAGTGCGAGTGGGTCAGGGGCAGAGAGGGGGAGAGAGAGAGAGAGAGAGAATCCAAAGCAGTCTCATACACAGTTAGTTCGAAGAGTCTGATGTGGGGCTTGATCCCACAACCGTGGGATCACAACCTGAGCCAAAACCATCAAAAGTTGGAGGCTCAACTAGCTGAGTCATCCAGGTGTCCCAAGAATTAATTCTGATGAAAGAAGTTTCAGTAAAGTAAAAACAATAGGACAAACAGATCTTTTAAAACCCCTTCATGGGAAAATCATCTTGAATTGCAATTATTGTGGTAGAATTAATGCTAGAAAATACCTCCTTCCCTAAAAAAAAAAAAAAAATTGAAATATTTTTGGCTAATAGTTTTATATTTATAAACATAGTGTCAAAAGCCCATTAAGATGGTAGGTTCAGGCTCCTGGGTGGCTCAGTCGGTTAAGCGTCCGACTTCAGCTCAGGTCACAAACTCGTGGTTCATGAGTTCGAGCCCCGCCTGGTGCTCTGTGCTGAGAGTTCAGAGCCTGGATCCTGCTTTGGATTCTGTGTCTCCCTCTCTCTCTGTTCCTCCTCCACTTGCACTCTGTCTCTCTCTCTCTTTAAAAAAATAAATAAAGGGGCGCCTGGGTGGCTCAGTCAGTTAAGCGGCCGACTTCGGCCCAGGTCATGATCTTGCGGTACGTGAGTTCGAGCCCCGCGTCGGGCTCTGTGCTAACAGCTCAGAGCCTGGAGCCTGTTTCAGATTCTGTGTCTCCCTCTCTCTGACCCTCCCCCATTCATGCTCTGTCTCTCTCTGTCTCAAAAATAAATAAACATTAAAAAAATTAAAAAATAAATAAATAAATAAATAAATATGAAAAAATTTTTTTTAAAGATCGTAGACTCAAGATGCCCTGAATTCACTAAAGTCTGTCTTCTTCCTGGCTCTTCCTCACCCATCCCCCCCACCCACCCTCTGAGCACTTTAGCAGATAGGGTTTCTTAAAAACATCAATATGGAAATAGCACATTATTCCCAACTTTTTTTTAAAAACAATCCTTTAAGTGAGGCTACTTGGCAACCCATAGTCAGATCCCTTCAAGTTACTTTATATTTTCAAAAGTAATCAAAATGCAACTACTTAATAACCAAGATATGGAAATAACCCCAATGCCCATTAACTTATGAATGAATACAAAAGACATGAAACACAATGGAATACTATTCAGCCATGAGAAAGGATGACTTTGTGCTATTTGCAACATTTTAGTACCATATGCTAAGCAAGATAAGTCAGACAGAGAAAGACAAGTACTGTAGGATATCACTTATACTTGGAATCTAAAAAGTCAAACCTGTTAAAAAAACAAAACTAAACCCAGAGAGTAAACAGTGGTTACCAGGGAAGTAAGATTGATGGTGTGTAAGAGTACTAACTTGTAATGAGTACTAAACCATAGAGATCTAATGTACAGTGTATTGAATATAGATGATAACGTATTACTGTAAGTGTGCAATGTGATAAATATCATTACAGTGGCAGCCATATGACAATATACAAGTGTACCAAAGTCACATGCTGAACATCTTAAATGGACACAATATCACATGTCAAATTTGTCCAATAAAATCAATATTCTAGGTTTCTGACTCCCCTCACCCCTTCGTTTTGCCTTCCATTATTTGGCCAGCTTCCCCAGAATTTGTCCTATAAAATTTAGTTAATGGCATCTTCATTATCATCACTTGTGTCTCTGAAGATGAGTGTGTCCCATGAAAACCTAGTCTTTGTCAGGCCTTTCCTTCCCACACTGAACACCACCCCTCCCATGGGTGTGCCAAGTGAAGGGACTGGCTCTGTGGGGTGGGCACCTTGTCTTGATGGGCAGGTGGCATTGACACCTCTGCCTACTCTAGCCTAGAGGCCTAGGTGGGTCAAGGTCAAAGGTGGCCTGAGTCAAGGTGAGTTTGTCTGAAGCAAACCAAACCAAGTAAACCAAAGGGTGGCCTTCCTCCAGGCAGCAAGAGCCCCATTTCTCTCCAGGACGCGGCTCTAGGAACAGAGTGCTCGTCAGCCACCTACCCCTTCCTTAGTGTAAGATGACCTCCAGCAGTTAGGCCAGGGAGACAAGGGCTCTAGATGCTAGCTTAGGGGTTGGAGACCCAGTTTTCTATCTTTACCCTCTTTTTCAAGAGTTCATGCGATTTTCCAATGTCCCCACCTGACTCTCCCCACAGATGATTTTTTTTATATAATTGACATATAACATTATGTTAGTTTCCGGTGTACAACACAATGATTCAATATTTGTATATACTGCAAAAGGATCACTACAATAAGTCTAGTTAACATCCCTAATGTTACGTAGTTATAGAATTTTTTTTCTTGTGATGAAAACTTTTAAGATTTACTCTCTTAGCAACTTATAAATACATAATACAGTATTATTAATTCTAGTCCCCATGTTGTACATCACATCCCCATGACTTACCTAATTTAGAGCCAAGAGTTTGTACTTTTTAACCCCTTCCCCCAACAAATGATTTTTTATATGAAATTTATTGTCAAATTGGTTTCCGTGCAACAACAAATGATTTTTAATAAGGGCACGCAGTGGGCTAACTTCGCTTGCTGTCCTGGACTGAGTGAGAGAAACAAAGACAGAGAGAGGGACGGAGGGAGGGAGTTGGAGGTGGAGGAAAAGGGAGAGGGTGGAGAGAGGGAGAGATAGTAAGGGGAGGGAGAGAGAGAGAAGGGAGGGAAGCACATTCACAGAGAGCAAAGCAGAGTGAAGCTCTGTCCTCACTAGCCAGGCTTTTACAATGAAGATGCCCTGAACCATCTGAAGACAGATGATCTCAGAATTGGGAGAAGTCAGGCAGGTCTGAGGCTCAGAGATAGGCTCCAAATCTAGCAGACCTGGGAATCAGGAAGAGGCTCTGGTCACCATCATATGATCAGTCGGGTGGCCAAGCCACTGTGCTAGCCAGGGTAGAAAGGCTGCATTCTCTGGACAGCAGGGATCAGATCTTCCTAGACCTGATCGGCCAACCATCGAGGTTTGATATTCATTTACTCCCTCTCTGACCCCTTAGACAGCAGCATCCTGGAGCTGGCTCATTCCTGATCATGAGAGAATACCAGGACAACTCCAGAAATTTTGTGAGCTGGCTGTTAAACACAGCTTTTACGGAAAATTAAATTATAAACTTACAATTCAATACATTGCATCAAAAACACAGATCCCACCTAACTCATCACTTCCTAATTAATTTACTCTATTTTACAATTGAGTTTATTTATATCTATTTACGATCTATATGGTGCTTATATGGTGGGAATACCATATAGTATGTGCTGCTGTACATCTCTCCCCAGCTCCAAGTTCAATGATGTCTCATTGGCAGGAGTATTTACACCATAGACATTGCAAACACTACTAGTCAGGGACTCACCCCCTCCTGACCCCCGGAGTGTTGATTATTCTTCACATATCAAGTTCTAAGAGTGCGGACCATCACGCTGCTTCCCATAGGGAAGGTGCTCAGCACACAGCTCAAATCAATCAATGTGTATTTAAATAGTATTTTTTTTTAACTTTAGAGAGAGAGAGCAAGCTGGGGAGAAGGGGAGAGCGAGGCAGAAGGGGAGGAAGAGAGACTCTCAAGCAGGCTCCACGCTCAGTGCAGAGCCCAACTCGGGGCTAGATCTCATGACTCAAGCCGGAAAGCAAGAGCTGGACGCTTAACTGACTGAGTCACCCAAGCGGCCCCAATCAATGTGTATTTAATAAACAAGACAAAGCACAGTCAATCTTTATGGCTATAGTGCTCCTCAAACTTTCCAGGACAGTTTCGATGCAAATGTTTTTCCTTGTGGTCAGACTATAGAACCCAGTTAAGTTTCAGAGCCAACGTTGGATGTATGCGGTCACTTTGAGATAAATGGGTGATTTACAGACTTCGCATCCTCTCTTTCCATCCCCACAGCACCAATTACTTTTTTCTTTGTACGTTAATTGCATTTTTAATTCCCCAAATTTAGGTCATGGGTATTTTAAATTACCTTCTTATTTACAGGCTTCAAGATCTAACGCTGAAAGTTTGAGGGGAAAGAACCAGTCTTTTCCAGGGCCAGATTTGAAAATTAGTAAATAATAATAATAATAATAATAAAAACTCTCAAACCTTAAGCATCTATTGCCTAAAATAGGCAGTTTAGAGCTTGAAATCCAAGTGACTCACAAACCATGCAGCTGGTGACCCTCCTCCCTCCAAAGCTAATTGAATAAAAAAAAAAACAAAAAAACAAAAAAAAACTTGAAGATGGCTGCTCTCTCCAAGAAGCAAACCCCGTGCACTTCCTCTCCCCCAGGCCCGAGGCTCGCTTGGCCACACAAGGCATATAAAAACCCCATTTGGAGAATCACTTGTTTCCCACGTGGTTCTTCCGTCAGTGTAATTTAAGAAACATACAATTCCCGCACCCAGATTTGGAAGTCACAAGTGGTGCACATCTGATAGGGAAGCCAGAAGCTGGAGGAGTGGTTTTTCTCTCTGCTTAAGCCCCTGAACTGGCTTCTAGAGATTCAAGCCACTTTCTACAGAGATAAGGTTGATATACACACAAGGGGAAAAGTGGCTCATAAACTCCAAAGGTGCGGGGGGGGGGGGGGCAGTCCCCGGCCAACCATGCCATCGGGAGCTGGAGGAAGAAATGAGAAGGAAGTATGTCAGCATCTTAACTGTGCTCATCTCTGAGTAGTGGGGTTGTGGAGATTTTCATTTTCTTTATATCTCTCTGAATTTTCCAAATGCTCAATGATGAACAGATATGGCATTTTGCTTATAGTTGGGGTCCGGGACATTATTTGTTTGCTTGCTTTGTAAAAGGAGAACAGGGTTGTGTCTTTGCTTACCTCTGAGTGCCCCTGGGCTGGGGTCATTTGGTGTTTCCAAGAGCGGGCCCATCCAGCCCATGTAAATCATCCCAACGCGTGGTTTGTTCCTTAATTAGCAGCTGAGGGCCTGCGGTTTTTTAAAATGGTGATTTAGGGGTGCTTGGGTGGCTCAGTCAGTTGAGCGTCGGACTTCAGCTCAGGTCATAATCTCTTGGTTCATGGGTTCGAGCCCTACACTGGGCTCACTGCTGTCAGCTCAGAGCCCGCTTCGGATCCTCTGTCCCTCTCTCTCTCCTCCCCTTCCCCACTCTTGCGCGAACCAGTGCACACTCTCTTTCTCTCTCTCTCTCAAAAATAAATAAACATTAAAAAAAAACTTTGAAAAATGAAAAACAAAAAATGGTGATGTAGATGAGGGGGCAACTCAGCAGAGTGATTTTTTTTGTAAACATGGCACTGAATGGTGCTGAAGTTTTTATACAGCTTGACGGTTCCCATCCTTCACCAGGGGTGAAGGCACCCGGCTCTTCTATAGCCTCCGTGGCAAGTACTACTGGTTACCCATCCAATAGCTAGTTTTTTCCATTGCTAATAGCTGTTCTAGATTTCTTCATTCCATTCTAATTTTGATGAGGGTATCCATATGCCCAGCAAAAATATATCCACTTCCTGGCTCGGCCGCAGCTCAGCGGCCATGTGATCCAGATCTGGGGGAAAGACAGGGTGACCAGCTCAGCTAGAATGGCCCTTGGCCAGTTGTCCCTCTTCCTCTTTCCTGCCTGCAAAGTATCAACAGCTTGAAGGTGCCCGGCTCTGCCCTTGTCAGCTGCCCCACCCAGAGTAAGACCTGCCTTCACCTGACAAAGCCACTGAAGGTTTTGTTTCCCAAAGTGGAAGGAGTTCTCCCTCAAAATGAATTTGGCTTCTGCCTCTGGCCAACTTCACTGTGTTTTTGTAGCTTCCAGTTTCTGGCCACTCCATTTCTAGAACTTCTGGAACTAAGAGACGCCTGGATGCACACAATGGATGAAGGATCCTCTGGCTCCTCAGGATGGACCTAAGTCTTCTGAGGTGGGAACATAGGTCTCTGGGATGTCTTCCACGCCCAGTGAAGAGCCATGCCCTGATTCATTTATTCCTTCAGCGAATGCCTCTGATCCAGGCAAGGTTCAGTGTGAACAAGACAGTGTGCATCCCTGTAGAGCAGCTAGATGGTAACCTAACAAATAACGACATAGCAATTTCAGGTAATAAAAGCAGTATGAATAAAGATAAAACAGAGTGGTGTGATGGGAGAGGCCACCCAGCTAGGGTGGTCAGGCAAGGGGCTATGTCATCTGCCTTGTGATAGTAGTGACCTGATAAGAGTAAGGGGCTGAGCCATATGAAAATTTAAGGTAAAGACATTAGGCAGTGGAAACAAAGTCCTAAGGCCATGACACAGAAATCAAATAGCTGGGCATCTCGGTGGCTCAGTCTGTTAAGCATCAGGCTCTTGACTTTGGCTCAGGTCACGATCTCAAGGTTCGTGGGAAGGAGCTCCATGTTGGGCTCTGAGCTGACAGGGTGGAGCCTGCTTGAGATTCTCTCTCTCCCTTTCTCTGCCCCTCCCCCACTCATGTACTAGCACGTGCACATGCTCTCTCTCTCAAAATAAATAAGTTAACTTAAAAAAAGAAATCAAATAGTAGCAAATACATTCTATAATATTCTGGGCACTGTTTTCAGTGCTTTATATATTTTATGTGTTTAACCCTCACAGCAACTCTAGAGGATAGTTGCTATTGTTACCCCCATTTTATAAATGAAGAAACTGCAAACCAGAGAGGTCATTTGCCTAAGGTCACCCAACAATTAGGCAATCTATTCTTTTTTTAATTTCATGGGTCCAAATACTGGATTCAGGGGTACTAAACGTTCAGTCTTTCCTGTATAAAATTATAAGACTATATGCAGGTCTTTAATGTTTGAGGATGTGGTATTATACTATTGTCTCCTTTGGAATAGGTGGTGGGATTTGAACCATTTTGCCATAATTCCAAATAGCTGGATGCAATCGACTATTTGTAAGTCAATCGTTTAACCCTACTACAACCCCTTCTTTAAATTATTAACAGTTTTATTGAGATATAATTCACATATTTTACAATTCACCAACTGAAAATGTACAAGTCAGTGGCTTTTGGCATATCCACAGGACTGTGCCTCCATCACCATAACCCATTTTTAGAACATATCCATCACTACAAAAAGAAACCCTGTGCCTTTTAGCAAGTACCACCCATTTCCTCCCCAACCCCAGCCCAGCCCTAGGAAACCACCGATCTATTCTCTACCTTTATGGATTTGCCTATGCTAAACATTTCATATAAATGGAATCATATAATATTTGTCCTTTGTGTCTGGCTTCTTCTTCTTTCACTTGCCATGATGTTTTTCAGGTTCATTCATGTTGTAACAGGTGAGAGGTTCACACATGTCATAACATGTAACATGTACGAATACATACAATATGCATACGTTCCTTTTTTTGGCCAAATAATATTCCATGATATGGATATGCCACATTTTACTTATTCATTCACCAACTGATGGATGTTTGAGTTGTCTCCACTTTGGGGCTACCATGAATAGTGCTACTAGGAGCATTCATGTACAACCTTCTGAGTGGACTGTGTTCTCCATTCTCCTGGGGAGATCCCTGGGGGTAGAAGTGGTAGGTCATACTCTACGGTCATGCTCCAGGGTTAAGCAACTGAGAAGCTTTATTGAGGGGTGCAGCTTTCCTCTTCTTGGGCCATTTCCCTCCAGCAGCTGCACTCACCCCTGACGGGTGCACTTGAAACCAGCCCAGAGGAGGGAGGGGCATTGGCTCTCACAAAAGTTGGGTGGCCTTCTCTAGTCATCTCCTTCAGACATTCAGGAACATATTTCCCAGAAAATTTTGGGGGGGCGAGGAGTTCTAATTAATGACACTTTATTACTAAAAAGTGTTTTGGGAGTGATAAAATGTTGGCATTGTTTTACTGCTGCTTGAAGTGGTAACTTCCCATACACATCCACCTCTGGGAAGCAGACCCCAGGAGTTAGCCATTCGGTGGCCTCTTGGCAGGAGGAGAGGGTCAGAATGGAAAGAAGTGAATCTTCCTTCATAAACAAAGGCTAACTAGCTTTGCTGCCCCTTCCCAGGGTTGAGGCAAACCCACCAGTTACCTCGTCACTGGCTACAGCTAATAACTCATGAGAACGGCAAGGACACTCTATCCCAGTTGTGGGCACAGGGCTGCCCTACAGCCTAGAAAGGCCCAGAACAGGCTGGATGGGCTCTTCTTCCCCCTCCCAACCTCCACGTGTGTCCAGTCCACAGGGAGACGGGCTGAGGCCCCTCCGAGGAAGTGGGCTGGGCCCAGCCAGGTGTTCCTCTCTCCCACGTCAGCGCAGCATTTAGATGACAGCAGGCTTCCAGGTGGGAAGTGCAACATCCGGGCGTCTTCGAGGTCTGTCCAAAGATCCAGATGTTTGGCATCGACGGCCCCCAAACCTGAGTGATTGAATCTGACACTTTTTTATAGAGTGTAGGCACAGCTGTCCAAAGGAAGCTTGTCTGTATTCACTCCTTCTCTCCCAGCTCGAGTGTGCTTTACATTCTGATTGCAGCAAACTTTTGGCAGCTTCCTTCCATTCTTATGCTGGGGAAAAACCCAAGAGACCCTCCCCTACCCCCATAAGAAGGAGGGAGACCAGGAGCCTGGCCTATTTGATGGAAGGGTGGGAAGGGGGTCCAGATGAAACAGTGCTGTGAGAGAGGGAGTCCTGCACTAAGTGGGGGTTCGACCAGACAGTCTTTGAGGTCACAATCCATTCTAGGCAAGCTCTATTCTTTTTTTTTTAAGTTTATTTATTTTGAGACAGACAGAGACAGTGTGAGTAAGGGAGGGGCAGAGAGAGAGGGAGAAAGAGACAGAGAATCCTGAGCAGGCTCCACATTGCCAGTGCAGAGCCCGATGTGGGGCTCGAACTCACGAAACTGTGAGACCATGACCTGAGCCAAAACTGACAGTCAGATGCTTAACTGACTGAGCCACCCAGGTACTCCAAGGCAAGCTCTATTCTAAAGCAAGCTCAACAGATGCCTACCCCCCTTCCTAGAACCCAGAAAGAGGTTCTTCCTTAGGAGTCCTTGGAGGTGCAAGACAGAGAAGGAATGAGGCCTTCAAGAAGTTCTAGAGGGAAACCTGCTGAGTGCTTTTCTTCTCCCACTTTCCCAATTACCCAGCATCCCTGGGGTTCCCATCTGGCCCACTGGATGGACCACTTTCCTTTCCCAGAACACGCCGTGTCCTCCTCTGCCCTCCTTCCCTTCCTTGGCTACCTGTCGATCTTCATCATCTTTCTTGGCTCAGCTCCACCACCCCCTCCCTGTGGCCATCAGTGAGCACCCAGTGGAGCTACTGACATCTCTTTCATAAGCCAGGGAGATGGGAATGTACTTCCATGGGAACGTTCCTCGCCCAGCACGTTTCCGAGGACAGGGACAGGGATCATCCCCCTCTACAGCTTCCTCGCCATCCCAGAGCCCAGAACGGGATAGCATCATGAGAGCTCAGTGGAGGTTTGTGGACATGAAATAAAAGGAGAGCCTGTCGGAGGGCAAAGAGGTGGTGCCAGAGTCAGCAAGAAGGAAAACGGAGGAGGAAGGAGAGAGGTCATCTGCTGGTGTTGAAGCCACAAGCTGGGGGCTTGCAATTAGGGGACCCTTAGCCTTGCATCCCCTGAGGTGATTTAAAAACCATTACCCCCATTAAGGGTCAACCTTTAAAAACCATTACCCCCATTAAGGGTCAAGTATTAGGTGAGCATACTTTGGGGTGCCTGGGTGGCTCAGTCAGTTACACATCTGACTCTTGATCTCAGCTCAGGTCATGACCTCACAGTTCAAAGGTAGGAGCCCCACATTGGGCTCTGCACTGACGACACAAAGCTTTCTTGAGATTCTGTCTCTCCCTTTCTCCTTGCCCTTCCCCTGCTCTCTCTCTCTCTTTCTCTCTCAAAAATAAATAAACTGAAAAGAAAAAAAAGAAATAGAAAGAAAGAAAAAGAAGAATTAGGAGATGATACTTGAAAATCCAGATTTTTGGCATCTAGTGAAAAAACTCAGATGGTTCCAACAAGAGAGGCTGAGCTGGGTGTGGGGCTGCCCACTTGGCCAGGCAGGGTCCAGCCCCCTTTGCCCTTGGTGGTTTCTGCCCTGGGTTCAATGGGCATCAGTTTGCCCTCCCGATGCTGGGAGGTGCTAAGCTGAAGGTCCTTGCCTTGGAAAGGGCAGCATAGAAAAAAACCTTCCCCAGATTTTACTTAGGGCCTGACTGGGGTTTTAAATCACACCCAGAGCTGCCTTTTCTCTCCCCCAAAGGGAAAGAGACCTCAGAGAGTCTTTTGGAGCAATCTCCACAGCCACTGAGTGTCTGAATCTCAGGTTCTCTCGGGACACTGCCCCCTCAGGTGTATGTGGGAGTCGTGACAGTCCCCCAGCATTCCATCCACATACTAGGGAAGCTTATTTTCCCATCTTTACTTCCTGCCAACTTCTGTTCATAGAAAGAAATTTAATTTATTTTCGTTAAAAAGCATCAGTAAAAGCAAGAAGCACAGACTGGGGTTGGGGTGTGGGAAGGAGGGAGGGAGGATTCCTGAGGGGCTGCAGGAAACTTGTGGGGGGTGGCAATGTGCTCACTATCCTGATTGTGGTGATGGTTTCACAGGGGGGGCCTACCCAAATCTAAGTTAGCAAACTGTGCATTGAAACAGGTACCACTTGTTATATGTCAATTATACCTCAGTGAAGCTGGAAGCTGTTTTTTTTTTTTTTTGAAAGAAGCAAGAAGCACCATTTGAATTTCATTAAAAGGTAAATGGTTTCAGGGACGCCTGGGTGGCTCAGTCCATTGAGCATCCGACTCTTGATTTCGGCTCAGGTCATGATCTCACAGCTCCTGGTTCGAGGCCTGAGTCGGGCTCCATACTGACAGCGCAGAGCCTGCTTGGGATTCTCTCTTCTTCTCTCTGCGCTCCCCAGCTCGTGCTCTCTTTTTCACTCTCTCTCTCTCTCAAAATAAATAAACTTTCGGAGCACCTGGGTGGTTCAGTCAGTCAAGCATCCGACTTTGGCTCAGGTCATGATCTTGCAGTTAGTGGGTTGGAGCCCCGAATCGAACTCTATGCTGACAGCTTGGAGCCTGGAGCCTGCTTCAGATTCTGTGTCTCCCTCTCTCTCTCTGCCCCTCCCCAGCACCTCCTCTGTCTCTCAAAATTAAATAGACATTTAAAAATTTTAAAAATAAATAAATAAACTTAAAAAAAAGGGTAAATGACTTCAGCATGGAACCATAAACCTCACTGAGCCCAGTGACCCCGGTTTGAACAGTGTGTTGGGCATTTGGGAGAGCAGGTCAGTAGTGAGGGGCCCAGGGGCCAGGACGTGCCCTGGTGCCCTCAGAAAACCCTGCCTTTCTCCCACCTCTTCCCAGTCATCCCCTCCCCAAGTCCCCCTCCTGGGGCTTCCTTCTCCCTGTCCCCCACAGAAGGAGTGCTTTTCCAATCCCTGGTGAGTGGGTGTTAACAGCTCTTGGCTGAGGAGGACCCCGCCCTGCCACAGCAGACTCTGAGCCCCAGAGACCCTTCTCCAAGTGAAAGGCATGGGGTGGGGTGGCACACCTTCTTCCCCACCGTCTTCCTCGACACCTGTTACCCGTGTCCTCTGGGAGAGGCCTGCCATCCATGGCCTGCTCATCCCTGCAGCCACTCCCAGGGGGGCTGTCAGGGCTCTGTTTTTGTCTTTGCCAAAGCCCAGAATGTCCAAACACATGCCTCCCAAATAGTTCATCGAAAGAAATAAAAATGATCAGCCTTACATTAGCAACACAGGTTAACTTGGCTGAGCACTGCTTTCTCCCTTCTCCCGCCTGGCTTGCCCCTCTGAAGGCCAGGAGGGCAGGCAGTGGACCAGCTTGGGTGGTCAGCCTGCCAGGCAGGCCTCTCCATTCCGGTGACTGTGGGCAGCCCAGGGATCACTGCTCTCTGTCTCCCTAATGAAGTCTGACTCCGCTGGAAAGCATGTGTTTGCACAAAATGTAACCAGGGGAGGAGTGGACAAGTGGGGAAAGAGGAAGGCAAGGCCCCACTGCCACAGTCCGAGTACCCACCCCGGGAAGGCAGGGACAGTGTTTTCCGGGCATATTTGCCCCTTCTGCAGCAGGAAAGCCTGAACTGGGCTCAGCCTGGGCTCAGGCTGCAAGGCATGCTGGGAGCTCTGCTGTGGGAGGCTACGGTCCTGAGGGAGCTGATCTTGAGGCAGGACATGTCTTTAGGGAGAGGGGCATTGGTCCTGTACCCTGTTTCCACAGGGCCTGGATGTCTTTGGCCTTGTTCTGGCCACCCCAGTGGTACTCAAAGGGTCTGGGTTCCTGGGGGTGGGAGCGAGGGTGAGGGAGGATCAAGGGTCAGGTCCAAATGGCTCTTAGCCCCAACAAGACAGTATCCTAACCCAAAGGTGAGAGTGCAGGAAATGGGCTCTGCCTTTGAGGTGTTGGGGAAAAGAGGGTGACTGAGGGCCTGGTGGAGCCAATGCTCAGCACGGGAGACCTGGGTCCAGATGAAGATCCTGGTCCTGCCCTGGCTCTCAGGTCATCTGGACCATTCTTACACCCAGCCATTCATCATACAGGCAGGCACACCACCCTCAGCCTGCTCTATCCCTCCTTCCCAGCCCATCTTCTGCTTCCCCACCTTTGGACTCATTTTTTCCTCTTGGACTTGACTCTGAGAACCATCTCTCAGCTTTGGACATTTACTGTCCTTGTAGACTACAATGCAGCCAGTCCCAGTGGCTGCTCAGGCGTAGACCCCCCCATCAGCCCAGCTCAGCTCTGGATCCAGTCTCATAGCAAGGACAGTGCAGGTGATGCCCACAGCTGCACTCAGGCCCACGAGTGAGAGAGAGGGGAGGAGTGCCTGGTGGGACAGACTGGCCTGGCACCACAGCACAAAGCTGGCAGCTTGATGGCAGCTCAGGACCCCACTGGTCCCTAGGTGCCTATCTACCAGGCAGTGCTAGGGGTCCCCATGGGCTTCTGCCCTGCTCCGTATTAAGTCCAGCATTGGCAGTGGTGGTCGAGGGGGGGTGTTGGATAGCACTCGTGGGAACTGGCTTCAGTGACTATTTGCTTATCTATTGCTTCATAACAAACTGCCCCAAAACTTAGTGGCTGAAACCACCCCTCATTTACCACCATTACCTCTTGAGGTTCTGGAAGTTGACCTGGTAGCTCTGGCTTGGCTATTCTCACTCAGGAGTTTTGTGGGGTTGCAGTGAGTAGTTGGGGCTGAAGGTATCTCAAAGGGCTTCTGCACTTACAGGTCAGGCAGTTGATGCTGGCTATTGTGGGGGTCTCAGCTGGCACACCTCATGTAGCCCCTCAATGTACATGGGCTTCCTCACAATATAGCAGCTGGCTTCCAGGGCTAAGCATCCCAAGACAGAGCCTGGCATAAACCATCCTGCCTTTCATGACCTTTCCTTCCAGTACATGTTGTACCATTTCTGCCCCCTCCTACTCCTCAGAAGGGCAGAATTCAGACTGGCCCAGACTGAAGAAGAAGGCAATTAGGTTCTGCCTCTTGATAGGAGGTATGTCAAGGAATTGATGAATAGGTTTCAAAACCTCCGTGACTCCTGCTGAGCTGGGCCTGGAAAAATAAAGCACAGAAATTAAAGGTAATTTCTGGGATTTTATCCTCTCTCCTTGCCTTCAGAATCTTTGGCTCCAAGCTAGCCTTCCTATTGATGACACCTTTATCATGACAAGTGTGAGGAGCTCAAAAATGTCTGTTCATGGAGCTCAGACACTGGGGACTCTTAAATGGGTATCACTGGCCTTTTCAATGGGTGCCTACTCACCTGGGCTGGGGGTCATACCCTCAGTACACAGTGCAGTGCTCACATGACATGGGGCAGGGCCTGTGCTCTCTGAAGGAAGGTGTGCTGTAGGAAGGCTCGTGAGGACCTTGCCTTTGTAGGGAGAAAAATCTTTTCCCTCTACCATCTTATGTTCTGTGTCCAGAGACCTGCAAATTAAACTTACAAAAGTCATCCTAGCAAGAAAAAAGAACAGATATAATTACGAATGTGTGCCCAAGACTTCTCAAAGAAATGTCACTCAAGGAGTTACTTAGAATTTGGATCTCATATGCCATCTTAACAAAAAACTTGTAAAGGAAAAGACACAGGCCAAGTGTTTGGGGCTTCTGGGGGTGGTGAGTTGTGGGACGGTCAGCATATGGGGAAACTCACAGCAAGTAAGGGATATTTCAGTAAGGTTTGTTTATGCAGATTCAAGTTGGTGCAGTCTCAGTACTGGATGGTTTCCTCTTCCTGGTGTGGGAGAAGGGAGGGAAATACCTTCACAAGGGGAAATGTATGCCTGCCTTGAGGAAGGTAGGAGGAGGGTAGGGTTTTTTCTGGGTCTGCTGTTTTTCAATTGTCTTCACCTCAAAATAATCCTTATGGCCAAAAGGCACATTTTGAGGATGGCATATTCTGATCCCCCTTTACCTTCATTCAGTGACTGCGAATCTGCCCACCTGCCATGTTGCCTTCACTCCAGGGGGCATGTGTAGTGGTGTTTGGAGTCAGATGACAGGTAAGATTTCTGGCTCTGACCCTGACCAGGGGTGCAATCTCAGGCATGGCCAGCCAGCTTCCTGAGCCTCAGTTTCCTCTTTGGTAAAGCATAGGGAATCACAGTGCCTACCCCCTAAGGGGAGGGTATAAGCATTCCACGGAAGGGATGAGAACATAGCCGGCATATAGCAAATGCTGCATAGTTTTCAGATGGATATTACCTTAGAAAGGGGCAGTGATAATAATGGTGATTTCTGAGCCATGTAGCACATTGCCCCAAACATCCTAATGGATATGATCTCACCAAATCCTTATAGTTCTTTCATTGTGTGGATGGGAACATGAAAACTCAGGCCAGTGCCCAGCCCAGGTCACAGAGCCCATGGCTGTAACTCAGGCTCCTGGTCCCACATAGCTGCTGTGCCAGTCAGGGCTTCCCTGGGTGGCTCACTAAGGCAATGAATCCTGATGTCCTTCAGTCCCCAGAAGGTGTGGCTGGGAGAGGAAAGGTTGCAAAGGACTCCATGTGGCTGGAGGGTGGTCCTGAGAATTGGAGGTTAACCCAAAGACAAGCTGAAGAGGAGAGACAACAGCAAGGCCAAGAGGAAGGCCTAGGGGGAAAGAACTGGAAGAACCAGAGAGAGGTGGATAGATAGAAAGGATGAGATGCAGGGAAAGAGCAGGCTCAGTGAGGTGAAGCCCCAAGGGGACACAGAGTAGGGGTCAAACCTGGACCTGTCAGCACATAAAGCCCATATGTGTGTGAGGACACAGCTGATGTGTCTCCACAGCTGGAAACTCTGGACAGGTTGTGAGTGGGCATCAAAAGGGCAGGAAGGGTAGGCTCGGCTGGGCTATGCGGGGTGAGGTGAGACTGCAGGAAGTCTGGAGGGGCCAAAGGGGGAGGAAGAAAAGGAGGTGAGCCTGAATGTGGGGCATGGGGGTCCCCAGTTTGGTCACTGCACAGAAGGGGCAGTACCCTGGCCTCTCTGCTATAGATTCAATGTTTATGCCCCCCCACACACACAAGTGTTAAATCTTAACCCCCCCAGGGGCACCTGGGTGGCTTGGTCAGTTAAGCATCCAAACTCTTGATTTCAGCTCAGGTCATGATCTCATGGTTCGTGAGTTCGAGCCCCACATCGGGCTCTGCACTGACAGTGTGGAACCTGCTTGGGATTCTCTCTCTCCCTCTCTCTCTCTGCCCCTGCCCTGCTCTAACTCTTTCAAAAATAAATAAACATTAAAAAAAATCCTAATCCCCAATGTGATGCCATTAAGAGGTGGGGTCTTTGGGAGGTGAATGGGTCAGAAGGGTGGAGTCCTCATGAATGGGATTAGTGCCCTTACATCCGGGACCCCAGAGAACTCCCTCACTCCTTCCTCCATGGAGAACACTGCAAGGCTTCACAGCTTGCAAGACTGTGAGAAATAACTATTGGTTGTTTAAGCCACTTATCTAAGGAATTTGTGTCATAGAAGCCCAAACAGACCAATGCATCCTCTGATTTCAAGAAGTTCAAGGCCTTCAGCGGGGTGTGTGGGGCCCAGAGCACATTGTTCACAGGTCTGACCATCCTGAGTGTTGGTGACGGGTGTAGCCAAGGGGGCTCTCCCACTGTGGACATTCTGGAAATGTGCCCGCAGCACCTACGAATGTGAAGACATGCACTCCTGTTGCTACAGTTCCACTCCCAGGCACATGTCCAACAGACACTGTGCACAGGTGTGCCCGGTGACAAGTACAAGGATGTTCATGGGGGACGATGTTCGTGAGGGCCAGACCAGAAACCATTCCCTGTCTACCAGTAAAGGAAGAGGTGAAGAAATGGTTCCATTCACATAAATAGGTAATTATGTTAAAATGAGGTCATTAGGAGGGTGGCCCTAATTCAATCTGACTGGTGTCCTTATAAGAAGAGGAGATTAGGACACAGGCTTGCACAGAAGAAAGCCCAGGTGAGGCCACAGAAAGCAGGCAGCCATCTGCACGCCAGAGAGAGAGGCCTTGGGAGAAACAAGACATGCGGATGCTTTGATCTTGGACTTCCAGCCTCCAGAACCGTAAGGTCATCTTGTCCTCATCATCCCCCTGCCTCCCACTTCATGAAGTTGTCAGCTCATTGGATTTTATCCTGGGGCAGAACCTCACGGCTCACCTGGGCCAGACCTCTACTCTCTAGGCCAGGAGGTTAGTGGCTTGCCTGTGGTCACACAGCTCCGGGGTGATCTGCTCCCGCCACTGAGGCAGATGGCCCCACAGGGAAAGGGCCTGGAATAGGACTGGGGTGGGCAGTGTGATCCTACAGGGCATGACACTCGATCCAATCAAAATCATGAAATTAAAAACCATACCCTGCCTGGATCCACCCAGACCAATTAAAGCAAGATATTAGAAAAGGGGACCCCAACTTGGATGCATGTATTTTCTTTTAAAATCCCCCCAGAGGGTTCTAATGGGCAGCCAGAGCTGAGAACCCCACCACAGGGACATCACAGGTACTCAGTGGCTGCCACTCCACTCCCTTGGTGCCACTTTTTATGTTATTTGAATGTGCTTCTTGATGCCAGCTGTGTGGGCTTCCCTCCATCCTGTTGCTAAATCCTTGTTTGGCAATCGATTCGGTCAACATGACTTTTCCATAGAAACATCTTTGTGGTCTGGTTCTTCATGTAGAAATCGTGTGCCCTTTCTGTTGTCATAACCGACTTCTCCAGGCAGACCGAACATGGGCTTGGGTCCCTCCCAGCACCACACCTGCTTCCTTCCCCACACACCCAGGTGGCATGAGGTCAGCCACTTGCTCTGGGAATGTGAGAGCCAAGACCGAAAGAGGAACCTGCCTGGGCTGCAGCTTCCCCCACACAACTGAGCAGAAAAGCCAGGCTGGGCTGGGTGGGGCCCACATGAAGGGAGGGGTGGTGTGGGGGAGACAGGCAGAGCAGGGCCTAAAGTTAAAGGTGTGCTTTGGGTCAAGTGGCTCACATCGGTGAGCCTCGGTTTACTCCCGTGTAGAGCGGGACTAGAAGCACCTGGTTCCAAGGATAAATGAGATATGGTGTGTGCCTGGGGGAAGGGGGCAGCAGGAAGCCCTTGTGGCTTGCACCCTTTTGGCATCCCCATCCTTGTATTCATCGGAGGAGATTCCCATGTTGCTAAGGAGGGTGTCTTCTAGGGCTTTCCCCTGGCAGTTCCCCACCAATCTCTGGGAACTCCCTCTCTTGCTTTTCCTTCTGAGAGCCTCCAGAGTCCTATCTGCCAATCCCATGGCATGCTCCAGGGCTGGAATAAGAGGAAGGGAGGGAGTGGGGAAAGGGAAACCTGTGGTTGGTAAGCAGGACAAGGTAGGGGGTGGGGTGGCAAGAGGTGGCAATGGCAGCCCTCTCTTAGCCTCCTGGAACATCCCCTGCAGCAGGTCTTGGGATCCCTTGCTTCTTTGTTCCCTGGCTGTTGGGATGCACCAGGGAAAAACAAGCTCATCAGCTTTGGTGATCTGGACGGCACTTTTGGGTGGATTACAGAAGGTCCTCCCTCTGGATAGCAACAACCATGGGCATGACTTGGCAAGCGGGGTATGGGCTGGATTTCAGGTCCAGTTTGCTTTCCAGCTGGGCACCTTGGGCACAACACAACTACACCACTGAAAAGAATGACTCCAAAGGTAATTCACATTTAATCTTCACATGTGGAAACCATTTCTAGCAAGGGAAACTTGAGTTCACGCCACAGCCTGATTTGGGGTCTGTCTCCTCCCTCCCTCCAGGCAACTATGTCTACAGTAGAAAGTCCTTAAGGGAGGCGATGGCCCTAGGATTCACCTCTGGGTCCCCTCTCTTCTGTACAGAGGATGGAGTCCTGTAGCATCTGTGCCAGCTACTGCTCTGAGTCAGGATCTCTCAGCAGATGCATAGGACCTGGGAGAATACAGGGACAGGCACAGTCCTATCAAGGCAGAGATCCCCCAGAGTGGACTCCTGCTTGCCACAGAGACAGTTCTAGAATGAGATGCCTGTGAATGTGTCCATACACAGGATGTCACAGGGTTTTACCCTCAGCTTCCCCTTGAAATGTGAACTCTTTTCTCATTCCATTGGCCACCACCATCTTGGCTGTGCTGTCCCATCCATTCATTGATTCTGTCAGCAACTATGGAGCGCCTTCTGTATGTGCTTGGAGGAGCACACTATGGGGTTCCGGAGGTTAGAGTAGGAGCTATTCCCCCAGCTGACAAAGGCAGAAGGAAATTTAGTCAAAGAGAGAGCTCTGGCAGAAATCCAACCTTCACTTTGTGAATGACTGCCGTGTGCCAGACAATGTAACAGGAGAGTCACAGAGCCAGCCAAGGGAATCTTGTGATGGCCTGTGCTTCATGCCTAGCCCCACCCAGAAAGGTGGGTGACCAGCCCAACAGAATGGAATCAAACAGATTGACTCTAGAACTCCTGCTTCTCCTGTTGCTCTCCACGCCCCATGTCATGGTGCTGCCTACCCATGGCTCTGGCTAGCACAATGGGCTTTCGTTTCTCCAGGAAAGCCTGCCCTCAGCAGGTGACCACCCCCATCCCCGCTCCCCCCAGCAGGTGCCTGGGCTCTCAGTTCCTCCCTGTGCCTGGCTACCAGAGCTTACAAGCCTTGGTTTACCAAGGGGTGAATGACCCCTCATGGCTTAGCATACCCCCATGCCTTGAGAAGATGGGAAATTCCAGGGAAAGGGAAAGAGATGAGCTCTCATCCCCACATCTTAGATTCCAACTCGAAGAGGATGCAGGAACGTTGGGGTCCGTTGCCTGGCCTTGAAATCCTAGTATGGTTATTCCCTATCCACCCAGCGTGGACTAGATGCTTCCTCACGCTGCATACCTTCACAGCTACCTGAGGTAAGGATGTTCCTCGTATTTCACAGACCAGGAGACAGAGGCAAGAGCAGGGAAGGGTCATCCTTGCCCCAAATCGCCAAGAGGGTCACATTACACAGGATCTTTGGACTTCATGCCTGTGCCCCCCTTTCTGCATCCCTCCTCCCTGTGCCTGGCTATGTGGATGGAGCCCAGGATTCTAAGTGCCAAGGTGCTTTCCAGTAGAGGCACCTGATGATGTCCTGACCATCCTTCCAAGCCTTCAAAGTCAGCATTTGAAGCCAGACCAAATGGCAACCTGAGAGGGCACCTTAAGATCTCTGTGCTTGTTTCCTCATCTGCAAGGTGCAGGTGGCCATAAGAACACCCAAGCCCTGTAAGAACTAGAAAGGCCCCAAACAGGACACACACGTTCCCAGAAGCAGCAGTGATGGAGGCAGATGGAGTGTAGTGTCTATTCTCAGGCAGGCATTTTTCACAGCACGGGATCCCTGGAATACTCCTTTTATACAAGGCTTCCTTCTTAAATCTTCTCTCCCCCTTAACGTGGCCCAAGCCCCAGGCATCCAGTGACTTCCTTTGCCTCATAATCAAATATGTCACCTCTCCTATGATCTACTGTTTAAGATCTTCATGGGTCACCTTTTAAAATGAACTAGTGTAGGGGCACCTGGATGGCTCAGTAGGTTAAGCATCTGACTTTGGCTCAGGTCATGATCTTGCAGTTTGTGAGTTCGAGCCCCGCTTTGGGCTCTGTGCTGACAACTTGGAACCTAGAGCCTGCTTCAGATTCTATGTCTCCCTGTCTCTCTGCCTCTCTGCCACTCACACTCTGTCTTTGTCTCTCCCTCTCAAAAATAAATAAACATTAAAAAAATTAAAATGAACCAGTATATGAATGGATAAATAAAATGTGGTCTATCCATATAATGCAATGTTACTCAGCTCTAAAAAGTAAGGATATTTGGACACACACTTCAACACGGATGAACCTTGAGGACACTAGGCTAAGTGAAATAAGCCAATCACAAAAAAGACATATACTGTATGATTCCACTTATATGAGGTTCCCAGTGTAGTCAAAATCATCGAAACAGAAAGTACAATGGTGGATGCCAGGGGCTGGAGGGAGGGAAATGGGGAGTTATTAGTTTAATGGGTACAGAGTTTCAGTTCGGGATGATGAAAAAAAAGTTCACGTACTTATTGCTACTACGTAGTACATTTAAAATGTGTAATTGGTAAATGTTATTTTATGTGTCCTTATCAATTTTTTTCTTTAATTGATCACGCTTTTGGTGTCAAGCCTAGGAATCTGTATCTAACCTTAGATCCCTAAGATTTTTCTCCTAGGATTTTTCTAAAACTTTTGTGGTTTTATGTTATAAGTCTATGATATGTATCTTGAGTTAAGTTTTCTGAACGATGTGAGGTTTAGGTCGAGGTCACTCTCCTCCGTCCTCCATCCCCCTCCTCCTCCTCCTCCCCCTTCCCTTCCTTCTCCTCCCCTTCTCTCTTCTTCCCCTCTCTGTCTCCATCTCCCTCCTTCCTCCTCCTCCTCCTCCTCCCCTCTCCCCCTCCCCTCCTTTTCTCCCTTCCTCTCCTCCCCCTCCTTCTCCTCCTCCTTTCCCTTCCCCCTCTCCCTCCTCCCCCCTCCCCATCTCCTTCCTTCCCCTCTCCTCTCTCTCCCTCTCCTCTTTCTCTTTCTTCTACTTCTTCCTGGCTGTCCAATTACTCTAGCATCATTTGCTGAAAAGGATATCCTTCCTCCGTGAATTGACTTTGGATCTCTGTCAAAAATCAGTTGAGTATATCTGTGGAGGTCTTTACTTCAGTTCTGGGCTCTCTAGTCTTCCATTGATCAATGCATTTGTACCCCTGCCATTAGCACACTA